>NC_134964.1:2550500-3186250 GCF_965638725.1 Aptenodytes patagonicus | reverse complement strand
CATTCTCTTCCATGTCTGGTTTGCCTCTGTGCGCTTAAGAGCTGGCACAGAGCACACCCCGAGCTCAGGGTTTGCCATCTGCAGATGGGGCCAAGGGCGGAGGGGAAAGCATCTGCAAGCTGGGTGCATGCTGGATGCTTCACTCTTACAAAATTTAGTCCTCACTAAGGGTGCAAGGCTCTAACAAAAGCGTGTCCAGTCTTTTATGAAGGGTCTGTACTGAACAATCGAGCCGATACCAGGCACTGTCTGAATCTAACCTGCCCCTGATTACATATATTTGTAACCCAGACACCGCAGACTTGCTATGCTCTGTGCCCTCCTGCAACTTAAAATACAACCCTGGCTTGAAGGTCTCTATTTGCAAACACAGAGGAACAGCGGTTCCCAAATTGCAGGCAAACATTTGACTTCACTCAGCAATTCGAAGAATATCCTGCACGAACCCCACCCTTCTGCCCAACAACTCAAGCCCTTAATGCCTAGATAGTTTTCTTTCAGGCCTTATCACAGATAAAATATGGCCCTTTCTTGTTGAAGAAGTAGAACCTGCCAAATATTTACCAACTCTTTCAGAAGGCTGCAAATGTCACTCCTACAGTGTAATAAACTTCCCGGAAAGGCCCTGATAAATAGAGAGCCTCGCTGTACTGCCCAGAACTAGTTTAGTGTGGCCTAAGTATTGCCAAGTCTGACTGACGAAGAAAGCATATTTGTACACACAGAAAGATTAGCAAGAGAGGCATAAAGTTTAGAAGTAAAAATAAAACAAAGCCCCATTATTAACCGGGGAGGGGGGGAATAATTGAGACTGCATCCCAGAGAGCAAAGGACATTCTGAAAGCTTCAGAGCTAAAACAGTAATTTAAGAGCTTGTCCACAACTTGCAGCAGAAGCTTAAACTATCTTCTTTAGCATTTGGAAAGTGCTAAACCGTGGCCGACCCCCAATCCAGCCTTCAGAGCAATATTATTTAAAAATAAAATATTTTTACTTTGTAATTTGACCCACAAAAAGTCATTTGGGGCATGAGGGAATGTTCCCTTCCAGTCTGAACTTTAATTCAGAGAGAATGTTTAAACTCAACAGTGTAAAACAGATGCTGAGAAATACATCTGCGTTGCACTGTATGTTCTTTGGGGCACAAACAGAAGTTGGAAAGCGCCTGTCAATGCAGTATGTGCGGCTACGATCTAAATAATCGCTAATAATGTAGATGAATGGAGAAAAAAATACACTCCTAGTATCAGCAAGTCTGTCAACAGAGTTCTAGCAGCTATAAACAACTACATCTACGCTAGTTCAAACAGATGAATGTTGCTTGAAAAAATGTGTCCTTTCACCTTGGCAAATGCCGTTAAGACAAAAAAAAAAAAAAAAAAGGATTTCTAAAAGTGACTAAGGAATTGGAAGCTCAAATGAACACATTTAACAAGTCCTGATGACCATAAAATGCTGAGCACTCACTCCCTACAGAAGCCAGGCTTCGACTGAATCTTGAATGATGCGCTCAAATCAAAAGACAGTAACTCAAATTATGCTATATAGTGCTCCAAAATAGGTTTTGGGGGGACAAAACTTGCCAGAGTTACTGGAAGAACCCATTATTGCTGGAAAAAAAACTTCCAGATTATGTTAAGCCTGGCAAAAGCTAAACCCAGCAGTTTACCCAGCTTTACAAAGCAAACCACAATTAAGAAAATCTCCTAAGAAAGGGAAAACTTCAGTTTAGCCTACCAGCTAGTCCAAGAGCCTGAACAGCAACACAAACAACCTCAACAAAAATCGCTGCTTGCCAGTGACACCTAAGAAGTTGTACAAGAAGTTGGAAGGAGCACGCTAAAGAGGCACGGAACTCTACTCCCAGTTCCTCCCTTTCACACCATCAGGTTTTAATGTTAATGATACAGCTCCGCGTGCTTAAAGTATTTTTACACTATGCTCGTCGTCTTGTAGCTCCGTCTTGTTCCAGGGCGGATGATTAGAATCAGATTTCTGTGATTTCACTGCAGATTAATTTTGTTAAGAGCTACAGATCTGCAGGGAGAAGAGGGCTGCAAATAAGCCAGCGGAACGGTCTCTAGCGGCGTTCTCTCCAAAAAGGGTAACAGTATTTTTGCCTTTACTCCTTACTTTCACATGCTTTTCCTTTTTGTGGCCGCTAGACAGCTCTTTGGAAAAATGGGCATGCAGGGAAAAGAAACGTGCAAAAAATCTTCCTTTAAATTTTGGTTTCAAAGCAAGCTCCCAACCAGTACTTATGAATAGGTACATAAAGAGAACAGGCCCAAGGCAGACCTGACTGCGCCTGCTGTCCCCGAAGTCAAACAAGCAACTGAGGGACTGCACACAGAAAATAATTCTGATATAACAAGGTCTGTATGCCCCGACGCATGTCAGAGGAATAGCTGTTAATATACATTTTAGTATGCTGCGCACAAGTGTTTGGATATAGAGGGCTGAAGAAGAAAAAAAGTATGCAGAGGTCTGTAATACCATTTGCAAGTTTTTCCTAATTGTGAAACACTAAGTAAATATTGTTATTTTTATGGGCAAATGCTACAGAATACAGCACTGAAAACAGGGTTTGTCTGCAAAAATCTCATGGGATCAGAGCATAAAAGTTGTGTGGAGTGTGTAAATGTCTGTGTACACACATGCAGAACGCAGACTCCCGCAATGCTACATCAGAGAGAGAATTAAATTCTAAGTGGCTCAAAAAAAACACACAGGAAGATTTTAATTTTCCATTTGCTTTTCTAGACGTTAGCCATGAGAATACTGTTGCCACTTGGCCTTTTTCCTTATTTTAGTCCGTATCACTGACTTTACAAGAAAGAAGTAAAAACATCTCTACATAAATCAAAAAAAATGAGGACCCTCAAAATAATTCTAATCTAAGAACTTAAAATGTAATGTAACATAACAGAAGGGCACAGAAGTTATAAATACGATGCTATATAAGCGAACAGTAATATACACACAGAGTTGTGTATATACTGTGCCCAAAGGAGCACAAACCAGTCTCCAGAAGCGCAGTGTGCCGAATCGAAATCAAATAATAAGGAACACTGGAAGGGTGGGGGGTAGAAGCACTTAGGTGAATAAGAAGAGAATTACCGGGAGCCAGGCCACTTGGTATGTGTGTGACTAGATTTATTTATTAAAAAAAAAGGGGGGGAGGAAAAAAAGGGAAAGAAAAAAGAAAACAGATGTGTTTTCTGAAAGTGAAAGCGGCGAGAAGGATGCACATGGCCTTGCAGGAGCGAAACCCGGGCGCGCTCCCTGCTAAAGCAGGGCCCGGGCACAGCGTCCTGCGGCCGGGCCCGCAGGGAAGCCGCGGGGATGGCCGCCAGCACCGGTAAGACGCCCACGTTTAAGGCCCTTTCAGAAGTGGAAGAAAACAAAATGCACTTACAGTTCGCGGAGAACCAGCTCCGTCCTCTCCCTACGGCCCGCCCGCGGCGAGCCGGGGGCACCCGCCGGCCCCAGCATGAAAGCGGCGGTCCCGGGCTCGCCGGCAAGGGCCGCCCGAGCAACGCCCGCCGGTGCCGGGCCGGGCCCCCGCGTCCCGGCGGGAGCGGCCCCGGGCAGCGGCGCCGCCGCGCTCCGTCTTCGCCCGCTGCGAGCCCGGCAGGTCCTGGGAGCCGAGAACTGGGACTTTGTAGGCCAGTTGAAGACACAAACCTCTCATCTCGCCCGCAAAGACCCAGCCCTCAGCTCGCCCATCAGGCGCAGGCTGCGATTTCTTATCGCTATTTTTTAATTGTACTCCTCTCTCTGGCCGGTGCCCACCGCCAGCGCAGAGCCCCCGGCCCCCGCCCCGGGGCCACCCCCTCGGTAGCAGCCACCGCCCCCGGCCGGGGGAGGCAGCGATCCGCGCCGCCCCCTCCCCGAACTTGCGAGCCGGCCCGGCCCGCGGCGGGGCGAGGCGGCCGGCCCCGGGTCCCGGAGCCGCGGGCTCCCCGGAGCCAGCCCCGCACCTCGGGCCGGGCCCGCAGCCCCCGGGCCGGGCTCCGCAGCGCACCGTGACTCGGCACCGCCGAGCCCGATCCCGCGGAAACTTCGTAGACGGGGAGAGGGGAAGCGAAAACACCCCGTACGCTTCAAACGGCCAAAAAAGCCGGAGCCCCTCCGTTACCTGCTCTGAGTGCGGAGGGAGCACGGGAAAGAAGCTGCGGGGGGACCCTGCGGCCGCCCCCCCCTCCCCAGACCCGCAGGTCCTCGGGAGCACAGGAAGGGCTCGGGCTGAACTGCGACCAAGTGGGGAGAAGCAACGGGGGGCGGCGGCGGTGCCCCTCTCGCCTCCCGCAGCCCAGTTGCTCGCAGGCGGTATTTAAGCCGGTATTGATCACGTTGGGATTTTTTTTCCACCCTTCCTCTTTGCCCTTGCAAAAGGCAAAATTAAAAAAAAAAAAAAAATTAAAAAAATTCGTTGCCACAAGGGACATTGCAACATTTCTCTCGGCTTTTCAAACGCTGCGTTTGCCCCGGCGAGCTTGAAAAGTCCCGACCCAGCAAGCAGCAGAGGAGAAGTAGGGGAAAGAGAAAAAAAAACCCTAAACACCCAAAAGCAGCAATTAAAAAAAAAAAAAAAGCCAAAAACCAACACCCAAAAACCATCAAACCAGACAGAGGCGAGCTGCTCCGTGCAACGTTAAGGCGCGATCCCGATGCGGCGGAGTTTCTGTCCGGCGGCAGACACACATCCCTCGAAAGTTTGCTCCACGTGTTGCGGCCGCGTCCCGGGAGGGTCGGCGCGGCCCGGCGCACCGGGGCGGTGCGGGCCCGCTCCGCCGCTCCCCGCCGCTCCCGCGCCGTTTAAGGAAGCGGCCAGTCCCCACCCCTGCGCCGGGCAGCTCCCGCTGCAACCCAGCTCGGCAGATCTGGAGGCTCTCCCAGGCTGCCCTCCCCACCCCCTGCCCTCCCCGACGCTCCGCTGGCCCATCCGGCCCCGCGCAAGGCAGGAAACGGCCGCCGCGGCTCCCGCCGCTCGGTGCCCGCCGCCCGGTGCCCGCCGCCGGCCGCCGCCCGCCCTTCTCCGCGCGCCTCCCGCCGGCGCCTCCGCCGGGGCAGCCCCGCCGCGCCGACCTGCGCGCCCCGCGGCCCACCGAGGGCGGAGGGCGCCCCCTGGCGGCCGCTCCCCGCCGGCCGCGGCTGGCGCGGGGCGGGGACCGCGCCGGGGCCGGGGGGATGCGCGGCGGAGCGGGCCCGGCGGGGCTGCCCGGCCGCCCGGGCCACGCCGGCGGAGCCGCGGCCGCTGCGCTGGGCTGGGCTGGGCTGGGCTGGGCTGGGCTGCGCTGCGGGGCTGCCGGCGCCTCCCTTCCCCCGTGCCGGTACAAGCGCTGGAAGACCCTCGGCCGCGCTGCCAGCCCTGGGGACCACCCCGGAGATCGCTGCCCCGAGCGGGTCGCTGCCGGCCGCACAGCCTCCGCACGCCTCCCAAGGACCGTATCTGCTCATAGCCGGCATCTGCCTGTACATCTCCCTATACATCTGCCTGTATGTCCGGCCTTCTCCTGCATGCCTCGAGGTGGCCATGTAGGTACCTTGTCTCTGTCGCAGGGATGTCAGAGGACATACTCTACACTCCTGGGTGTCCGGCCTCTTTCATTTACATATCCAGTAAGGCTGGGTGAACATATCTGTATGACTGGGAAAACCCGTGCCCAAAGTACAGCTATACGATGTGTGTGTATATAAATATATATATATATTTTATAGAGAGAGAGGTTTTGTAAAGACCCACTCATTCACATACACACTCAGTTAAAAAAGCATTTTAAGAAAATACCACAAGGCCCCCAGTAATGTGAGGTAAGTCAGAAGGGACAGCTGAAATACTATGAAAAAGAAAATTTACTTTCTTCCTGCTTTTCGCTCTTACATTATTCCTCTGCACATCCTCACCTGCCTCATGTTTTTGAGCTTTCTGGACTTTTTGGAATTATACTTTTATATGCTTTGGATACCAACCCAGCATGTGCAGGCCCTGCCCACAGGTTATAGGGGGTTGGACAGTTACCGCACCTCCCTTTAATCCTTGCTACAGACCCTCTGAACGCCAAACTGTGGGAAAGGGGACAAAACACACACATACCACAGAGAGCTTCAGTTCTTTGCATGACCATACCCCTGGACAGCTTACTCCGGTGTGATAGCAAAGTAGTGGCTAGTCCAGCAGCGTGTTGGAACCACCAGAAACATAGACAATGGCTTGCAAGGTTTTGTCCTACAAAGAGAGAGGCGATCACTCACTGTTCCTGTGAGATGTCAGCAATCAAGGTGACCATGATCACTAATGATCACAGCAGGAACACAGCTCCATCGAGTTGAGCGGCAGGCCCACAAGAGATGCAGACTGGAATGAGCTCACATTGATGGGACAGGATTACCAACACATGGGAATGACTCTGTCACATCTTCTGTACCTGGTAGGAAAACCTCAGCTGAGCAAGAAGCTCCAAACTGGGCTTCAGGAGCTAAAGCTAACAAAAATCAAAGACAGCATTCAGAGGACTCCTCTTTTAAATATTTGGGTTCAGCAGGACACAAATGCACATCCCTGCTGTCCACACTGGATTATTTTTCCTGTGTCTACACAGAAGTCATGTAAGACAGCCACGTGTATGCAGGTTGCACTAGAAGCCTTTGCGTGCTCAGAGCTTTATGGCACCAGCATCATTATGCATGTGGCAAGTGACTCTACCTGGCTTGCGTGGATAGAACGAGACAGAGACAACTTGAATTGATCTGTCATGTAACTGCTCCTCTGTATCAACACTGCAAAGCCACCCTCTATACAGAAGAACGTGTTCCTTGGCTGGAAGCCTGATGAATATTTAGAGCCAAGAAACATGTTGTTTAAAACCAAGAGTAGAATGCAAAGTGAATCATGGACCATGGGCAAAAAGGTTTGAAAGAGGGAAGAAGCTGTATGAGCATTTTGGAAATAAGACATACTGGCGGAAGGTACAGAAATGAAGAATTTCTCGACCATCTGGAATGGTGACACCCAGGAATTTGTTCTGCAGTGATGATGCCCAGTGAGTATGGATAGAAATGAATACTTCCAAAAACTGTGTAAAAGACACTAACCTTTTCTCTGGTGAAGGGCATGGATGCTGTAGAAATCACTTGAACGAGAAAAGGCCTCAACAGCTTTTAGAAATTAAGAGACCGTTACTCTTACAGAGTCTGCAAGTTATATCTGCCAACCTCTTATTCTCATTCTCTCTTTTCTTTTTTAAATACCTTTCTTGCTCTTTGGCTGTATCAAAGAGCTACTCATAACAACACAGACCAATGCTGAGCACAATAGATTTGTAGTAAATAATGTACCTACGTGTATGGAAGTAAGAGCGTGAACCAGGGAATGGAGAAGTTTCTTCCTAATTAAGCTAATGGCACACTGCTTAGCTGATGTCCTGACCAACTGTTTAATTTGCTATTTTCAGCAGTCTCATACATGTTGTGTCTTGTCTTCATCTTGCCCCCACTGGTACTGATGTGAAGCGCCTCTTAATTTCCATGAGAGCAGGGCAAGACTTTCACACAACATTTTTGCCCAGCGGAAGCTCTTATGCAGGGAGCCCAGTCCCATGAGATGTGCTCAACTGCTGGCAGCCCGCTCCCACTTCCACTGACGGCACGGGCAGTCCTTTGGCGGTAACTGGATATGGCACATTTCTTCCCTTGGCAGGAGATACTTCCATACCTGAGAAGGTCAGGTCTTTGGACTTCATCTCCTCTCACAAATACCTGCTGGCTGCTCTCCATGGTGTGCAGAACCTGTGTGCTGGGAATGCACGACTACAGCCCCTGTCTGGATGGGAGCTGGGAAGAGGATTATCTCTGCATTCAGTTCAGATGTAATCACAAACATATCAAGTTGTAAAGCAACACAACTTTCACAATTCTAAAAATAAACATAAGCAGTTTGTTTCAAGCCGTTTGGCAGCCAAAAGGCTAATATATTAATAACATTAGACCAACAACAGCCCAGAACAATAACTACGGAACAATAGATTCTATCACTTCTGAAAATAGCCCTGTTTGGAAAAAAGAAAACATTTTTACAAGAGACATGAACCAGATGTAGTAGCTTCTTTATAGGTCTCTACAAAGGCTTCACAAAGTGGAAGACTGGTGTGATACCTCCAAAGTCAGGAGGGAGCTTCTGTGCGTGGGAGACTGGACTGTGTGTTGCTGACTGGGACACACTTAGACCCTGTGGACACAGTTTGGTCTAGTTGAATGCATGCATTAATCTGAGTTTTTCTTTCTTGATCCTGCCTGTGCTTATGCAATACCTTTCTCTGCAAGTAGATCCATTGATTTGTTAACTTTCAGCATGTGGTACTAAGCAGCACGTAAGCAAGCGTGGCTTGTAGCCAACAGCTTGGTTTTTCAGCATCAGACCTTGTTGACAAAGAGACTGGATTGTCAAAGAAGTTAAACTTGAAGACAATGTAGTGAGAGAAATAATTGAAACTTCACTGCTGGCGCAGGACGAAATTCGCTGGTCTTCACCTGAAAATATGAATCCATGCTGGAGACCCAGAGTCAGATTTATATTTTTTTTTTTTAATCAGAACAATAGGAATAGCAAGTTTATGATTAAAAGTTCTGAAATGTGCAAATACGATGTACTGCAAGGAGCTGGCCTGACCCCATGTACCTCTGCAGGAACACCAAGCAGCCAAGTCCATCAAGGATTTATAGAAACTGCGGTCCTTCTGAGATCTTTACTGCAACCTGGTTGGTCAGCTCTGAGCACCCACATAACGCCAGTGAGCTCCAGCCTCCGGTCACTGCTCAGACATGGTCTAGTTCTCTGCTCACTGGCCAAGGCTCTGCCCGTCCAAAGAACCTCTGGCACATTGTCAATACAAGATGAATGCCCCACCATAAATGGGGCCTTCATATTTAAAGCATGCGTGCTTGTGTGTATATAGGGGAGAGGAGAAAATCACAGGACTAACGAGCTATGATTAAGCTCAGAAATAATGGTTTCCTGTTCAAACACAGAACTGTGTCTCTTCTTAGTACAACTACCTCATCCCCAATTGTGTCTATTAAAGACAATTACTGGGGGAGACAGATATGTGTAACCAGATGTGGAAACAACGGTCATGTTATGCACAGTGCCATATGCAGTTCAAATTCTTTGGGGCTGAACAAGTTACATATAAAAAAATTGTGTGTGTGTTTGTGCACAGAGGAGCAGCTGTCAATGGGGAAATCCCCTTAGCCCACTTTAATCCTACGTTCCACAATCCCCAGGGATTAAACAAATGCACTAACATTGTTTACTGTAATGCTCCTTCCCTGGGGGGCTTCAGTCCATGAAATCCACTCCAGCATTTGCAAGTTTCAGTTGTGAAATAGGCTGCGCGCATTCTATATTTGGTAGCTCGCAAGTACTCCTTCAGTTGGGCCCGGAGTGATGAAAGGACAGGAGTCAGGAATTCAGCTCAAGCAGAGGCTAACAGGCAGTGGGCTTGGGCTTGGCGTGGGAGCTCATTTCTCACTGCACAGGTCTTAGACGGGCATCAAGGCACTGCAGTGACTGCTGAGAGGGGACAGTGGTCACAGGGCTATACAAGACGCTTTCTTAAAATTACAGATGCTGCCACAGTACTATTCCTCCCATCTACAGACTGGGAATATGAAATGAGGCTTTAAACCCAGCTACGCCAGTAAAGCCCCATGTGCCTTCTGCTTTCCTTTTCCTATGATGAAACATGTGTTTGAACTTGGGTACAATCCCTGTGAAATTAGTGACAAGGATTCCATCGATTCAGATGCACAATCCTCACAGTCCCAATAAGGCTGTGACAGTACAAACTGCACAATGCCATCAAACTCTTATGACCATTTGGGTTCAACTGATGGCCACAGTGCCCAGCAATAACCTAAAAAAGTTTCAGGCTGGGGCTCCCAAGAACCCTCTGACATATTTGCAGTGCTAGCTGATTGCTCCATCTCTTTCTTGAGCTTCCTGTCTAAGTTTATTATAGCTTCTTCGAAGACAGTAAACATTGAATTCTATATTAGGCTGTCCTTGCCTTGAATTAATATACAGTTTAAATTCTTCAACTTAGACGATTGTACCAACTCAGCACTACAGTTTGAATTACTGCTGCCACAAATGAGATGGCAAGCCACAGTCACAGGGAGCATCACCCTGAAGAAGCCCCTGCTCTTAGTACAGGGGCAGGTTTGGCCCCGTGTCTTTCAGGCAGCAGCAAACAGTACAAACTTCGGAGTTTCACAGAATCACGGAATGGTTGTGGTTGGAAGGGACCTCTGGAAGTCGTCTGTTCCACCCCCTGCTCAAGCAGGGTCTCCTAAAGAAGTCTGCGCAGGACTGTCGAGATGACTTTTGAATATCTCCAAGGATGGAGACTCCACAACCTCCCTGATCAACCTGTTCCAGTGCTCAGTCACCCTTACTTGAAAAAGTGTTTCCTGGTGTTCAGACGGAACCTCCTGTGTTTCAGTTTGTGCCCTTTGCCTCTTGTCCTGTTTGTTGTCGATGCTTTTTGCACTGCTGACATGATATCTCAGGCTGGACTCTGAAGCCTGGCTTTGTCACCGTCATCACCAGGCCAGCGGAGCTGTATTGTGCTGAATGCAAAGGAAATTATTCTCCCTAATATAAGATTCATATGAGGACTAATAGTTCAGAAGCTATATTAATCCAACATCTGACTCTGCTCCCATGGCACTGCATTTACAAACATAAAATTTCATCAGCTCCGATATAATTTTTTTCCGATTTACCCCAAGGTAATAATAAAAGCTATACTCACGTTACTGCCCTTCATCCTGCAACAGCTTGCTTACTGCAGTAAACTTCACTCAGTGGTAAATGCCAGTGGGTACTCACATGGATAAGGAAAACCCCCGTGCACAAACCTTCCAGGCCTGGGCTCTGAGCCTCTCTTTCTTTCATGCGGTTTACAGTCAGAAACATGAATAAGCACCTGAGAGAGAAAGAGGGAGAGTACCAGGGCTTCTGTGACCAGCAGGACCCGTGCTGCTGAGGTTAAACAGACTGTGGAGGAGATGAGATTAGAAATCTCCCATCCTTCCCCCTTGCTCCTCCTTCCCTGCATAACTGAAGCTCGTTTCAGACACACTCCCTGGAGTGTCAGCTGGCATCTTCTGGGCTTCACAGAAGCGGTCGCTGCCATTCAGCACCACTTTTTCCATTTAAATTCTGTTTTCACAGGTTCCCTTGGGAAACCAAGGCACCGAGCACTGCTCCGCGCTATGCCAGCATGGCAGTAAGGAATCCCGCTCCTTCTCCTGGGTGCCCACAGAGCTCATTCACAAAATCCCACTGCCGCCACTCATGACATTACACCTTGCTCTCAGGGGAGCAGCAGCAGCATGCTGTGCTGACCCCTTCATTCATCCTGGTCAGGGAGGCACACCTGGACCTTTTAATTAGTATCTAATTCTAGATGACAGTAGCATCCTCAGGGCTGGACCTCTATACTTGCTACTCCTGTACCAAAGCAAAAACACAACTGGGATCCTCACGGAGGAACTTTACAACTGCTCCCCTCCTCATGTTTCTAGAGAAGGGGACACCAGTAACTGCCCCTTGAACACCGAATGAGACTCACTTTGCCTTTCCTACAGTTGCCATAAACAGAGTTTTCAAAGGGGGGAAAAATTTCTTATTTCTTATCTCACTGTCATTTTTTAAATTATTGACGACTGCAGCATTCAATGGATTACTCTTCGCAAACACATACCTGCTCCTCTGGCAGAACAAATCGAGTAATTTCTGTTTCTGCTCGAGCCTTCGGCATGCAGACAAAAACATTTTTTATTCATCAGTGGTAAAAGGCTACAGCCATTTGACTTTAAACACAGACATGCTTCTGGGCTCTCTTCCAGGAAGTCTGTGTCACCCAGGCTTTAGATCGATATGTTTGTCTGCAAAGTCACCCTTTTGATCTGTAATTTTTCATTTTGACACAAGAAATGCCTTTTGGTCAAACTTCAGCAGTCCATTAAATTCCAGGCATAATGGAAATGGGAATCACATTGCTGTAGCCATGTGAAGATTTCCACAGTTTGGGGTTTATTTACTCATGGGTTAATTTACTCAGCCATATATTTGGG
Organism: Aptenodytes patagonicus; assembly: GCF_965638725.1. Taxonomy (NCBI): domain Eukaryota; kingdom Metazoa; phylum Chordata; class Aves; order Sphenisciformes; family Spheniscidae; genus Aptenodytes; species Aptenodytes patagonicus. Next base: position 3,174,106 of record NC_134964.1, on the reverse strand, counting down.
ATTCAGACAACACTGCAAATACTGTTCTCCTGCCTCATCTAAGATCACTGCCTCCTCCCCTGTTGTTTGTTGGTGGTCTCACCGGCAGTCACAGCTTTATAAAATACTTTCTACATTTAGTTGTCTAATCTGCAGGAAACGTTATCGCAGTTCCGTATTGCAGATGCTGAGCATCCTCCCAGCTTGGCCCTGTCGTTTGCCATGTACAAGGGCAGGGCCGGGACACCGGCCCTGCCGCTGAGAGCAAGGGCTCTCATCAGCACGTGGCCCAGCTGGCTCAGGCAGCCTGGTCACCCTTGGCACACCACGCTCTGCTTGCACAACTCGGCACATGTATTTTCTTTTGAAGTTCAAGGTTTCAGGGCTTGAGTTTGGGTTTGTTTTCCTCCTTTTAAAAAAAAAAAAAAAAGGTGTCAGCGGTCCCATGGAGGGATACCCAAAAAAGCAAGAGAGCTGGGAAGACAATCCAACGTTTTATTAACACGACAAGCGGGTCTGAAGAGTCTTTGGGACAATCCCCCTGCCCAGCTCCACACAGCAAGGTCTGAGCAAGGCTTTCACATGATCTCACTACTATTTCTGAACCAGACACACAGCTCCTCCTGTGTTGCTAACACACTGGTTTTCAGTTGCCGAAGTTTGACTCTAGGGAGGACGCGACAGACACTCAGGAGAGTTGCAAAGCACTGAAAATGTTACCACAACCCGAACAAAGAACATTATGCTTTTAGTCCCCATTCACATCTTACCTTTCAAAAGCAAGCATTTTCTGTCAGCTTCTCAAAAATCCATATAATACACAATTCAGAAATACTGCTGTTATAATTGGTTCATTTTTACACTTATTTTAAAGGGGTCATGAAGATGTCTGGATTCTGAGTAACTGGTTTGTCAAACCAAAAAGGTCAGGAAATTCTGTATCTAAATATGGCCAAGATTTTCAGCAGTAACACATCTTTTAAGTACATTAATTGTAATGTGCTTTTATTAGGTAATTAAAAGGGGCCTCATTTTAATCCTCATTTAATAACTTCTCATTTAATAGAGGTGTTATATTCAGAGGGAGGCTGCTCAGTATTTTCTGGACTAAAATCAAAGATGTTAAAGCAACTCAAATGGGGCACCTAAAAGTTTTTATGTTTTTGGTCAGGACTTGTGTCCAAAATAAACAACTCTCCCTCACCCACCAGAAAAAAAAACACCAAACCATCTCCAGCACAGCTATGATCAGATTATAAGCATCTTGACTGAAGTTCATTGGCACTTCAGGACTTTAGCTACTAAATTAAAGCCAAAATCAAATTTATTGCCTGAGTGAGTAAGGAGAGGGGGCCGTGAATTTGGGAGGTGAGAGAACATGTGATCTTCCTCAACACAACCCTGCCATGCCGGATCTCCCACAAAAAGTGAAGGCGCAGAGACACCAAAGAGAGGGGAGTGAGGAGAACCAAAAGCTCCAGCGGTGCCTGCACCTGACTCACTAGTCAGGAGGGGAGGGAGCAGCAGGATCAGCTCTGCTTGGACGTGATGAGCAGGACATTTTATATGGATTTTATTTTTAGGCTAGACTTTGCTCACACACAGGATCAGCTGACACAGTCGTCTTAGCCTGAGTGGCGCTCTGCTAATTTACATCAGTTGGGGTCTAGCTGTTGATTTCTAGCTTTGTTAACAAACTGTGCAGTGCTCCTGCCCCAAGTAAGGCAGGCCAAGCACAGCACACGCGCCAGGGGACAAAGACACGCATGGGGCCAGACTTTCACATCCTGAGCTCCTGCTGCAAGAATTCCCTCAGTTACCTAAGTAACCCGCAGCCTCCACTCTTGCCTGAGCCAGGGCTGTTAGTGGTTTGTCTTCAGGAGGCTCAGCACAGCATCTTGCCCTGGTGTAAACTTCACATATGAGCCCGGAGGCACAGCTCCATTCCTTCTAATAAGCCAACCAGAAATTTTCAGAGGTGACAAACTGCTTCAAAAGCTGCACCTGTTCAAACGTGGTATTTATAGCACAGCTTCCATCCATTTTTTCCTGTACAGGAACACCTCCTTGTCTTCCTCTGGACTTTCTTGACTACTACAACCAACACATTATTTTTCAGTCATACTTTGGGGTGAGCAGGGGCCTGTATCACACACCAGGACTCTGCTGTGCTGAGCAAAACCAACAGCCCTAAAAAGATGGTCCTGAAGACTGGAAAAAAATACCTGTGCCCTGGGATCAGTGTGTCTGTGAAGAGCTGGGGAGCCTTGAAGACCACAGTGTGAGCAGGATGGCACACAGAGAACCACACGTTACTGAACAGAAAGAATCTGGGCAGGTGAGCTCGTTCCAAGAGTGAAGATGCACAACAGTAGTCCTGGCACAGAGCTTTCCTGTGGGCCCCTCCCTGAGGAGCTGGGCAAAAAGCCTGCGAAGGACCTTCCTCACAAGACACCCGGGAGTCGGAAGCGAATATTCCAGTTCTGCAGAGACTGAAGTTAAGCAACTGGTAAGCTGCCTGGATGTGGTATGGCCACAGAGGAGAGCAATGCCAGAGCTTTATTGAAATATCTGGCTCTTAGTCCTGGGTTTGTGGCGCATGTTTGGGCAAGACTCAACTGCTCGGCAGTCTTGAGTCTTCCAGGACGGCAAGCCTGTTTCAGGGAGGACCTCAGTTTCACAGATGGTTTCAACCAGAAACAAACCCACAGAGTTCTGAAATTCTCTGCAAAAGCTGCAAGACAGCTTTTGAATCATTAGCAACATTTTGGTTTGACATTCTGATGTGAGACACTGTAGAATTAAAAAAAAAAAAACAAAACCAGTCAAAATAGGGTGTTTCAAAGCTGGAACTTCCGTCCCCAAAAGCCTCCAACAAAGTTGACAGGATTTTAACAGCACTGCATTTTCCAAGTAAAATGGTGTCTACATTTTTCTAAACAAGTTCTAAACTGCATTTGCTGTTTTTATATCAAAATGTACTACAGCTTTTTTTGTGGCTTGTTAATAACATACTGTACAACCATTTTGTACAAACCTCCCCAAACACCTTACACACACACACACTTCCAATACCTATTGAGAAAGACAAATAACCTCCTACCCCGTCCGTCCCAGGCTAAGTATGGCACATTAAAGAGCAAAAAACCAGCTTTTTCTAAGCATCAAAGGAAGCAGCTAGTTTTTTGGAAGAGGCTACTCAGCTCTACCCAGATATCTGGCTATTGTGATTTTGCAGTGAAATGACTATTTTTTACATATTTGAAGCTGTCTGAAAGCAGCAATAATCAAAGTGATGTTATACAGAGCCAGCAGAAATGCCTTGCACATGTGTAAATCTTCGCACAGCTTTATGTATTAAGAACCAAGCAACCCAACCAAGGTCAATTCTGGTGTAAACGGTACAACTGCGCTAAGCTTTTCATAGCTGTATTTGTTTATTCCAGGATTCGGCCTCCCTCTACCATTTAAGGACTCTACACGCGAGAATTACATCAAAACCAGCACGTAGAGAGGAAGTAACAGCAAGAGGGATTCATCACTTCCAAGCTCACCAAACACTTCCTCCACAGCAATGCAGCGCAAACAACAGTTTAACTGTGATTCATTGCATTCACGACAACTGTCCTGAAGCAAAATACAGCGAAATCGCTCCTGCAGACGGGGTTTCTGTGCTCCCTTAGCACAGGTGTGATGCACAGCAGAGCACGTCCGCGTCAGGGCGGAGGCTCCCGAGGAGGTCCCGGGGCGCGGGGCTCTGCCCCCGCCTCCCTCCCCGCAGCCAGGCTGCACGCCCTGTATTGGAGCCGGCCAACCCACGGCCTGCATCGATGCCACCCGTGGGCTCCCCACCACGCCCACGGCCTCCCCACCGGCTCTGTGGCAAAGACCCGTGGGGACCGCGGCCGCCCCGCGGGGCCCAGGGTGGAAATCCACGGGGATTGCGGCCACCCACTGGGCCTGTCGCTGCGCTCCCCGGGATCCGCAGCTTCCCCACGGCGCTGGGCCGCGGGGCTCGCTGGGAGCACGGCGAGGGCCCGGAGCGGAGCTCCGCGGCCAAAAGCAAAAAGGGGCCGCAAACGAGACGGCGTCCGCGGCCTCCCGCGGCGGGGCTGCCAGCGCACCGCGCTGCCTCGGCAGGCACGGACGGGGTTCGAACCCGCGATCTTCGGTTTACGAGACCGACGCCTTACCACTTGGCCACCGCGCCTGACGGGCTAAAAGCACCCGCGCGCCGCCAGTGGAAGCCAGCGAGCGGCCCGGCCCGGCCGCCTGCCCCGGGGAGCTTGCCGGCGGCGGGACGGGACGGGGCGGGGCGGCCCGGACCCCCGCCGGGCCCCCGCCGAAGCCCCCCGCCGAGCGGGAGGAGGCCGCAGCATCGCGGGATGGGGCAGGGCCGCCCGCCCGGTCGGTGGTGGCTCCTGCAGGCACGTGCGGGCGCTGGGTGTCTCCGGGGCAGCGGCGGGGCGGGGAACCGGGAACGGGCGGCGGCGGCCCTGCGGAACCGCCCAGGCCGGTGGGACGGGAGTACGGGCGGGTCGTGCCCCAGCGCATCGCCCGTCGGCTGCCGGGGATCGGTGGCCGGGCCCTTCCCCGCCTGCAGAGCTCAGCTGTCCCCCTGCCCCCTTCTCCCTGGGGCGAGATTCCTCAGAAACCCTTTTCTGCTAAAATCACCCGTGCGGTATTCCCCGCGGCTGACCCTTCCCACCGGCTCTCCGGCATCATCAGCGAGGGCAGCAATTTTGTTGCTCAAAAAAGGCCATTAAATTATTGGTGAACAGCTTTACTCTGTCACAAGAAACATCAGGAGTTGTTAACCAGGGGAAAGAAAAACAAATGTTCACCAATAATTTCGTGGTCTTTTTCCTTAGGGTTGCCTAAGGAAACAAACCGTAGCTATTTTGTATGAAAAAAAGTCTACTGCTAAGCTTACACATTCAGCCCCGTTGCTTTCCAGTGTCTGGCACCTGCTAACGAGAGAGTGTGCTGGTCCCATCTCCCAGTTTCAGGGGGAGGGAGGCTTCCCCCCAAAGCAAGAGCGACGGGAGCAAGCCCTGCTTGCAGCACGCCGTGCGGTGCAGTCCTGTGGTGGGACACAACCTCCCCCGGCAAGGCCCAGCACAGGGGGACCTGGCTGGGGCTCTCCCGGCCCAGCACGGCTCCCGCCGTGCGATTGCCGTAGCACGCGGCCTCCCACCACTCTCTGTGTGCCAAGCAACAGCGTTTCCACCCCTTCCCTTGGGACAATATCCGGCAATCTAACATGGTTTTGTGTCAGGAAGTGTTTCCTGATATTCAAACTGAATTTTCACATTTTACTTCAATCCCATTATCTTCTGTTTGCATAGTAAAATCATAATAGCATAAATCATAAATACAATACTACATTATTAATATTTCCTCCTTTGGGTTTCCAGCTACCAAATATTTAGTCTTATGGCTAATGCTTGGTTAAAACCCAAGAAATGAATCAGCTCTCATTTTTATCACCACTAGCTGTAGGGCAGGAGGGAAGAATTTGAAGGATGTGGTTTTGAACCATTATTTAGCTTTGCATTGAAGTTTCTCATTCTGGTTTCTAGTTTTCAACCATTGCCAGGCAGCAGAAAGTAACCTGGTATTTTTTGGCTTACATACTCCTCCTGAAAAACACAAACCAAACGAACCGAACAAAAAGAAAATAAAAAAATCCAAGCGCTATTAGAACCTACTACCAACCTGACATAATATAATCCCTCTGTTTTGCTTTATACCTATGAATTTGTAACCAGGCACCACTGCCTGTTTAATCAGATCCGAGTTACACAACCTTTATTACAAGAGCGCATGCTGCATTTGCAATGTGCTCATTGCACAAATAAATGAAACACGTGAGGTCTGAACAGCTCATTCAAAAGAGGAACAGTTGCTTTCCTAAGGGTAAGTCCCGTTTTTAGGTGCTAATACAAATATTGTGCCAAATATTTCCAAGCGGGTCTCTGATGCTAAGGCTTACTTTTTTGGATGCTACAATCGCTTGGGAAGCCGGCACCCCAGCGACACCCAGAGTAACTTAGCCGAAGAGAGCAGGAGGGCAGGAGCTACCGGGGCTGCAGAACTCGCGGCTGTTTTTCAGCCTCGTCCTGCACCCTCCGCGGCCCTGGACTTTGCGTTTCGGGTGGCCGGTGTTTAACCACATCCCCCTGCACATGGCAGCCCTGGCAGCGCTCCCCCCGCGCCTCCCTCCCTCCCTCCCTCCCTCCGGCAGCGGCGATGCGAAGAGCCCGGCCGTCCTCTGCCGGGGGAAAGCTCCACTGCACCCACCGCCCGGCCCCGCTGCTGCCCTGCGCGGGGGACGCCGAGGGGCTTCAGGGCCGCACCTTTAACCCACGCTTACGCAGCATTTCCACGGATGACAGCAAACTCCTCTGCTGCTGCTTTTCTTCAGGGCAACCCCCCCAATTCGTTGCTTTGCATGGCCAGGGCTCGGCTCCGTGGTCCACGCTTCGATCCAAGAGGCTAAAGGACAGGCTTGGTCGGGGCTTACTTCCCTGCCGCACGGGACAAGTGCTCGGGCAGACCGGAGGATGACCGAAGGGCTGAGAGGAACCCTGCCCGGTGACCGTTCAGGTTTTAAATCAAAGCCTGAGCACACTGAGAAAAGCCACACAGTGGCCGAGACAGACAATGTTTCCTAAAACACAACCTGCAATTTGCTTGCATCACAGTACAGCCTTATGTTACGCGCTGTTGCATCAAAATATTAACTACCTTGGTCTGTTAGCAAGCTAAGGCACAAAGATCTTGGTGTGAGGGAATAAGGGTTTAAGCACTATGCCAGAAGACATGCTTACACATTATCCCTGCAAATTCATTTTAAAATCACCATTAACCCAAATAGTTATGGTTATACATCTGGGACAATCTTCAGTTTACTAGTCATATGCGCTAACCCCTTTTTTGCATCCAAAAAGCAGCTGGCTCCAAGGACAAAACTTACCCCGAGTTATGCAAGCTAGGAGTGTCCCTGCTGCATTACGTGGGTCAAAAGACGTTTAGAGCGGAGTGACACATCCCAGACCCCTGTCTGCCATCAGAGAACTGGGAAAACGTTGTAACACGGGCCATCAAGAACAGCAAACAGAGCAAGGGAAAGCATCAAAGTCACAGTTTTGAGACTGCTATGCTGAACAAAATGTGTCTGCCAAGACAACATGAGGAGATCAGAGCCTGCTGCCAGACTACAGGAGTTGGCCAGTGTACTCACATGAGATGTATTTCCTCTTTGTAATGGCTCTCCTTGCCACCGTCCAAGTTTTCAGGAGTCAGAACTCCTGCAATCTATTTCCTATTCTGCTACTGCCTCATTTAACCTCTGTCTGGCTTCAAACACACTTTCCCTCCTCCCTTCCCCCAAAAAAGATAAGAGCAAGATAACAATCACCTCCCAGGGAGTTCTGAGCTTTAATTCCTGGCTGCAAAATGACCCAAGGGTCTCGGCTCCCCCCAGCCCAGTAAGAACAGCATCATTTGTTAGAAACTATTACAGACTTTGTGATACATAGTGTTGATGCATTCCTATCCCCAGAGTAACAGCTGATTGACTTTCCCAGCGTGTCTTTCTTGCGTACCAGTGAGTAATTGATCTGGAAGTAGGTCAGTAGTACAGCACGTTAGCCTGAGCTTCTGAGATTTGGGAACAAAAATGCTCTGTCTCTCCCTGGTGAAGTGGTTTAGCATACACATCGGGGAGCTTGCTTTGAGCCTGCTGTTATAAATCTGAATATCCAACATCTCGGTGCCACGAGGAGTCTGGGAATGGGGAAGCCTGAGAAGATAACATGCGGGTAAGTTGTTCCATGGATTATTCATACACTGTCTTTGCTCTGATTCCCCAAATATCTGTACCCACTGGGAGAAAAGCTGCCCAGCAACCACATGGGGTGATACTGTAAAAGACACATACCAGGTTTAGAAACTACTGACAGCCAAATCAAAGCAGTTTGCAACACTATAATCACTTGAAGATCATCAAAATGCTTTTTAAAAGGAAAACATTTGCCCTGCAAGGCTTGAACTGATCAGTGAAGTCTTTTCAAAATTCCCTTTGCCCCTCTCCCTTGCTTCGAGCCCAGCTGGAGGCAGAGAGCTTACCACATTAGACTCCACTTCAGATTTTAAGTAATACAACACAGGCCTGGTTCTCTGGCTTTACATGTTTCACCATCATTCACACGGGTGCAAAACGGTCACATTTTTTTACATCAAGGGCACAAGTGACACCTGATGAAGAAGCAGGATGAGGGTGGGAGCAGTAGCTTTTCAGGAGGCAAACTTTAAACCCTCTAACCCTCCTATGGAAGCACAGCCGTGAGCCATCCGCACCCTGCGGCCATGTCAGTGTGGGCTTTGCTGGCATTTCCAGCCTAACTCTGATAGTTTCCCTCTGACACGCTGTTGGGCAGGTAGGACGGGGCAGCGAGCTGCACAGGGCTGCTTGAGGAGATGCTTCACCCCAGGAGTCTCCCCAAGACACCACAGAAAAGCCCCATTTTTCCCAGTAAGAAGCACCCAGCACCTCTGTAGGCTGACTGTGGCTGCCCCTCTATCAGCAGCATTTTCCCAAACTAATGGACCCCTCTTTTCGGTAACGGTGCCCACAGACACCAGCCCCGGGGCCGGCTGCCCCTGAGGTGACTGTGCCCATGGCACTCTCCCCTCACTCCACACAGACTCTCGCAAAAAGTAGCCTTGAACCTAAACAACTAGTCACTTACTAGGTTACTTTTTTACTCTAGCAGTTAAAATAAAGACCAGAGAAGAGGCCAGCAGGTCTGGCAGCTCAAAGAGGAGAAGAAAAAAAAAATTACCTCAGAGCGTTGGTAAGGGGGCCCTGCAGGCACCGGTGCGTCCTCTGCCTTCCCGCCTCACAACAGAGCCTGTTTTGCTGGGGATGGTGACTTGGTGAGTCCTGGCCCAGGCCCGCACCAGACCGAGGGCCTCCTTTTGTCCCCACTGCCTCCACGCGCTGTACCGGCGACGGACCCCAGCTCCCAGCCGCTGCCTGAGGTTTCTCACCGCCACCCTGGCCCCTCGTGGGCAAACTTTGCTGTCCCGCCCCCAGGAGGGCTCAATCCAAGCACACCTGGGAGCAGCAGCTGCTCCTGGGTACTTGGCGACGGGCAGGCCACCGCCAGGCCTCTTCCTGGCACAGGTGAGCAGGGGGAAAGCTGTTGCCTTTAGTTTAACTGTGAACGTCCTCTCTCCAGCGCCCCGTGGGCATGCCCTGGGGTGGTCAGTGCTGGCCACGCAAGGTCGGACTGTGCACCAGCGCCAGACACCCCCGAGGACGTGGCTTCAGGCTGTGCCCTCCCCGCGGCAGCTCGCTGCTCCCCGGGAAAGGAGTCAGAGCACATGCTCATTAGCCACACGGGTCAGTAAATAATTATGTTTAAGTCAGATTAAAAAGCTGGCTCCAAATCCTGCAAACAGCTCACAGCTGGAGTTCCCATCAACTGAGAAGGGGAGCGCTGTGGGTGGAGAGATTAACGGGTCGGTCCCATGAAACTTCGGCATTATGTATCCCACAAAGCTCTTGGAAATTTAACATCGTTGTGGCTGTCAGATAAGGCACGTACTGAGACAAACTCATTCCCTACTGACATCCGTGTAACTCGGCCAAAGCTAATGAAGTTGGCATTTGGGCAGGCGAAAGCAGAACTGTGCAATCCTTCTTTAAATGAAGTACAGAAATAGAGGTGGGTATACACCGCGTGTGCCAGGGATGCAGCGTAAGGAAGGACATTGAATCAGTCACCCACTACAGACAACGTTTTAGTCATGCAGGGAAAGCAAATAATTTATTTACATATCTGATTGTACATTACAGCTACCTGAAAGGATCCACATCAGCAAGGACAGCTTTATTGTCCCCAGGAAGTATTTCAAGAAAATACAGAGAAAATAGTGTAATGGCACATTGCAACAGTACTGACATCACTTCACTTGTGTTGTAAATTACAGAACGAGATTAAAAATAGTCATATGCCACTTTTGCTGACTTTTTTTTAGTTTTTTTCAGTAACAATGGAGCGAGTGGACTTTGCTCATTTTCGTACCAAGCAGCCTTTGAAGTAAAAAATAAAAACACCTCCTTGCTTCTAAGGCAGCTTTAAAATCTGTCAAGTGGATGCCAAATTCAGTTAAAAAAAATCTGCTCCATGAGGATGGAACATATTGTTTTACAGATCAAAACTTTGTGTTTTGGGAGATTTAGGGGATATTGATGATTCCGTTCTTGTGACTTACCACAGTTTATTATCTTGCTGTGTCCAGGGGCCGTGAGCGGGGTATTGATAAACCACAAGGTGCGAGAGAGGGAACAATTCAAGCATCTCACCAGATGAGGGGGTCAACAGTCAAGAAATTAAAGTACCAGCTCAACAAGAGGTTGGTGGGAGGGGAGGACACTTCTAGGACCAGGTCCCTGGTTGCCGGAGTTACAGATGGCCCAGTCTCACAATGCATCTATTTAGCTTCCCAAATGCTGCAGGAGAGTGCTGTGCTACAAATCCCAAGGGAAGGAGTTTATTCCGCAGTTGCCGAAATGTGAAAAGTGAGACACCCAATTTCTCACATCTGCAAGAGGAAGATCTCCAGTCATGCAGATCCAGGGTCTGTCCTTAGAAAAGCTTAGAAAAGCTGCCACAGAAGCCAGTGAGGGAACAGAAGTAATCTAAAGCATTTTACCCTCTCTCAGAAGGAGAGTCTGTTAATCGGTAATGCTATTTCTCTTTCCATTTCAATGGGCAAAGTAAATCACTTGCCCATTCCCACAAAAATAATCCCAGAACTGAAGTTAACCTGAAACGGGCAACGTGTTCAAATGAGATTCTGGTCTGATTTCCATTTCAAGTGTAAAAAGAAGCAAATTGGCTTTAGTGTGAATAAAAACTATAATCGCCAAGTCAGGACCGTAACATTTAGTTAGGTGTTTTATTATTTTGAATTAACTGAAACCAACAAGTGGATAGAATTGGTCTTGTAATGATACTAGAGCAATAAATATGGGGAGTGCGTGTGTGACATTGCCTTACAAAAGAGACCAGCCACCTGACACATTATTTCTAAAACAAGACAAAGAACTGCTAATTATGTTAAATTTCATTTGCTACATAATTTAGACCATGACATAGTGCTTCTAAAAAAACCTGTACAAAATGAGTATTTTTTACATCTCAGAGGCACATGAATACAAATCTGATCTATTTTATATATACACATGTACATTACATGAAAACCAGAGATGAAGATCAAATGAAAAAAGCGTATATAAAAAGTGCCCAAAACAGGAGATAAAATGTGAAAATAAAATGTATCCTCACAACAGAGAAGTAAAAGGCACAAGTACTAAAATATGTAATGATGCAAAAAATCTAAGTACAGTCTGTGCAACAAAGCAAAACAAATGGCTCCCACAACTGATTTTACAGTAATTCTCAAAATATTTCAGTATTTAAACATACCGTCAGTGCAACATTTACTGCCCTGTAGCGTACTAAAGCGTTCACATGATATGAAATTCTTGGTTCCCCTTCTGACTTCCTTTCTCCAAAGCCAGAATAATTTAGCTATGGATAAGGTATTAAATAAAATGGGGCTGACGTTGGGTAGCGTAAGATCACTGCTCCAACCGCCTGGGTGGAAGAGTAACTGCACCCTTTACCGTCTCCGTGTTGAATGTGTGTCTGCCAGAACAATCACCTCCGCGCCCTTCGGCAGGGCACAACAGGCTTTACGGGGGTTTGCCGGGGTGAATGTCACTCTGCTGGGAAGAGTGATGCGAAAGCTGGCAGTGCAGATGTCACAGCTGCACCACTAAGGACACCTACATAAAAAAGAAATACAGATTCTAGGGGTAGGTGTCCAAACTATACCAAAGTAGTCCATGTTTGTTAATATATGTTTTCATTAGGTTTAAGGCTTAAGTAAAACCTAATCTCTCTCTAATTATATGTTTGAATAGGTACTGCTTTCGCAGTTGAACAAAACTTTGAAACTTAAGCCAGTAAGCTAAAAAAAAAAAAAGAAAAAGTTTGAGGAACATGATGTGGCACTGTCAGCTGGCTCCGCACTGCGATGAACTATGGTACAGTGACCCTAGTTGCAGACATTTCTACCTTAATGGGCTGCTGTCATTACCTGTAAGGTACGCTTGCTAGGCTAAGCTAGTAGGGCTGTGCCTTGCAAACAGAGTGTATAAGTACAGCATGCAATTGGATAGCTATACAGAATCAAGGCAAAACTTACGGGGACGTCCCAATGATGCCTTACCTGGATGAACTTCAGGCTTGTTCACCCTACGTGCTTGCATACCATGAGAATCAGCTACAACATTTTGTCACGTAGATAGGACACAACTTGTCTTCAGGACCGCACAAAAGGCATGGACAGGGACTGGCCTGGTATAAAGCCAGGGCTAAAATTACTCGTCTCAGTAGCTAAAGCCGTACTGAAGCCAAGAATATTGTGTTTGTCCCTCCCACCCGCTTAAAGTGGCTGCCCCAAGGCACACAGGCACTCTAACAGCAGGCACAGAGGCTGGGGACAAGACCAAGAGTGTAAAGGTTAACAGAAGATATAGTGGGGAAGAATCCCACAAAGAAACAACTCTCTTGCACACCAGACCAACTCCCAGTGCAGGATTACAGGATTCAGACCAAACCCCTACTGCAATCCTTATCAAACTCTAAAGGCACATGCAGAGTTTCATTAAATAAGAAACCCACACATGCTTCAACAGCAAACTGCTCCTAGGATCAATATTTTGGATTGAGAAATACTGAGAAAACAACCCTGAGGATGCTGCAAAGGAACAAAATGCCAGCAACTGTTGAACAATATCCTTTAAAATCAGCCGTGTTACATCACCTGTCATGCCTTCTTGACAATATTCCTTGAATAACAAATGACATAACAAGAACACGAGCATTGCTACTTACACCAGAACCAGTCCAGGAACTGCTCAGTTAAAGCTTGAGCCAGTTTTCACTCAGATCAATATAAGCCAAGCCACTGATTTGGCAAGTGTTTGATCAGCTGCTACTTCCTTCCTTCCTTGGAAAAAATCCCTCAGACCACAACTTACAGTATTTGTTTTAAGAGAAAACCACTGTATATTCACTGCCATTAAAGAAGAAAAAAAAGTATTCGTTTATTTGTAAATTCTGTTTCTTAGATTCATCACATCATTAGCACTCTGATGCAGAGACCGCTGAACAGTGACTGATGTAGCAGGCCACAATGTATGTTTATATATTAGCTTCGAAGCCTTCAATTACTAACCAGATTAGGGAGCCTAAATACTATCGGCCAAGATTCTCTCTGGAGAGTAATGCAGTTCTACTAAAGTAAACTTTTGCTGCATTCAGACAGCAAAATATTTGTTGATACACATATCTTTGAGAATTAATGACACTCTGTTCAACTCCCTACAGAGCTGGCTGAGAAACATCAGAATTTCTCTCAAGACCATAGAAGGAAAGTTGGCAGCAAAAGTTTATTGGGTCGGGTTTTTTTTGAGACTTGCTACAAATTTGCATATTAAAACCTCCTTAAAAATAGATGGGATGGTTACAGTTTGTCACTATTGCACTTCAAAACATGACAAATTCTCAAACAGCTTGAGTCTTTAATAGAAGTTATTCAAAAAGCTGAAAAATACTCTTTTGATGTCAAGAGAATTTTGAATCAGCATCACACTCCGAAACCAGAACTAGGCAGCAGCTGAAGACTGATGTCTGGAGGGAAGCAGCCAGTATCAGAAAAATCTCGAGAGACTACATTTCAGGTACTCTTCAGTGCAAGTTTTGAAAGAGATTTTTTCTGCAGTAGCTTGTGTGTGGGATTAGCCTGATGAAGGACAGCTTCTAGCCAGAAGCAAGTCATTTTTTTCCACTGTACAAAAATACCTGCAGTGGTTTGCAACTGGTTTGACCAGAATATCACTTAGCTTTTCACAATCTACAGTAGGAAGAACTAAGGAGCAGATCAAGATACAGTACCTTTGATTGTGTTTGCATCCCCGAGGGTTAAATGAGAAGCATGGTTTTGACACAAGAATGTTTACCGCATTTGAGTATTGCTAGAGTGAGATGATACCACATTTCTGTGTGTGAAGTTATTTACCCAGGGAAGTGAAGCCGTTGTTCCACTAACAGTAAGACTGACACAGAGGCAGACTACTTCCCCAGCTGGCCTGTGAGCACAAAGGAAGCTCACAGTAAAGAAATAAGAAATTTATCAGAGCATAGACACTGAAACCGGTGCCTCCCTATCTCCCACATCTCCTGTCTGTTCTGCCAATGTGTCTGTCTGACACTTGATCAAAATATGCACTCTCTGCAACATCGATATCAGATTACTCTTCTCCCTGCCCCAGTGACCCATCAAGTGATCCCTTATTACCAAGTTACCTGCATGTCATAAAATGTGATGACTTCTTTTCTGGGATAGAAGAGTTCTCCAAGGCTTGGACTGCAAGACAGGTTGGTCTATTATCTGTAGTTATGGTAGTTACTCAGTCTAAAAATGCAATTGCTAATTAGTATTTTTAGAGGTGGATACCTTAGAGGAAAATGTATCTGCCAGTGAAATGCCTCCCCCACCTCCAGCTCACATTGTTTGTCAAACATAGCAAGTGTCTGGATATGTATTTGAACAGTAACAGAAAGCAGTGCCATGCCGAAGGCCCCACAGGACCAGAAGTGTAAGTCCTTTATGCAATAAAAACAAAGCTACAAACACCACCAACATGGTGGTAAGACAACTCTTCAAATGCAAACACTGGACAAGGAAGAGCTTCTAAATGCTAAAGCAGCTGGGTACAGAGCTAAACAAGATGACCTGCAAGTCTTTAGAAAATTCACTGCTGGGTACCCCTGGCTAGAGTGCTGCTTTCAGGATTTCAGCTAGATTTAGTGACTATTTGTCACTATTAGTGACTATTCATCTCTTACATATAGTTACCTGCACAAAAACTTGGCTACCTCTATGACCAGGTCTTCTTCTGATCACATCCACCGGCTTTTGCGGTCTCAGTGAAGTAAGCCAGGCTCTCTGCTTCCCAAACGCTCAGCATTATTTTCAGTGAAATAGTCCTCAACATTTGATGTTTGACCCTATCAGGAATAGGTTTTAGATTATTAAAATTCTGAAGCAGAGTCCAGTTTACCTCAAAATATTTAGGGGAAAACATTCGGTCACCAGTCTGACCTGCAGCAGCTTCACTCTTATTTAAATCCACTGCATGAGAGCAGGACAGAAGTGTAACTTACCAAACAAGAGTTAGCTGCAGTAGCAGGGCTGCTGGCTCACCCAGCCCTGCTTGGCACAGCAGGTTAGCAACAGCCACCTGACAATTTGAAACAGTTCTCTATGGCCTATAAAAAGAGCGAAGTCCTTGGCACAACCCACAAACAGCACCACGCAGAGAGAAATGCCGCCACTAAAGCGCAGGTGAAGAGTCCTGTAGGCAGGGAGCTGTAGGTAGCACCAAGCTGGCTTAACTGTTCCTCTCCTACCTTCTGAGTGGCACATCCAGAAGCAGCAACGGGTGGGAAAGACGTGTGTGTGGGGTGTCCATGGTGTCCCACCTGCTTCTCCACAAACAGAAGCTGCTGCCATTTAGCACAGGACATTTTACACCATCGCCAGGTGGCAAAGGAGTAGTCTTTAAATCCCTTCCTCCAGATGACCCTAGAGCCTCAGGAAACCAGCCCTGAGACATCACTGTTTGAACAAGGCTGTAGCATTTCTCCCAGAGCACTGAAGTCCTACAGACATCTTTGTGCGCTGGGATGTTGTGTCCCACAGTTACTCCTCTGGTCCCTCTCGCTTTCCAGTTACTTTAACACCCACCTAATGCAGATACATAGAAACAAACTGGTTTTATTTTCTTGCCTTCAAGAAAGCCTGATTTCAGTACTTGCCCCCCCTTCCCATCACTCCGGTAACACATCACTGAAGGCAAGAGCACAGAGATTGCAGAAAAATATATATATATATTTACATCCATAACTGAATACATGTTTTATGTATTCAAATTCAGGAAAAAAGCATCACATATACACACCAAGATACACCAAGAGAATACTAGGGGCAAGACACTGCCAACAGCAAGAAATACACAGAAAAGCACAGTCATTGCTACTGTAACATTCTTCTGGGGAGTGTATTCAATAGAGGAAACATCTCTATGCATTGGGGAAAGCCAAATACTTGGGCCTATTTTTCTGTGCCAGTTGGTGTGAATCAAGAGTGTGAGATTTTTACTTTTAAAAAAGTGCATGGAATAATTTTTTTTTTTTTAGCATTCAACTATCCAAACAATTCCATAAGCTCCTTATATAAGCTACATTATTAATTAAAAAGGTCCTAGCCCTACAGTACACAGATCCAGCTCAGGAGAACACAGGCACATGTTGAAGTCCATCCCTATTTAAGGCAGCATTTAAGCATACACTCAACTTTAAAGCTTATGTTCTGTCCTACCGACTTCTATGAGCAGTCACAGTACACATTTAAAGTTAAGCACCTGCACAACTGCTCATCTAAATCAGGATGCGTTCCCTATTCAGAGCTTTAGATATGCATGTGTGTACTCAGTCTGGATTGGCAACTTCTGCAAGACCAAGCTCTTTTTCTTTTTACTGCCCTATAGGTAAAAGTCACTCCGCATCAGACTCCTCTCCACCACTGTGTTAGGACCCAGCCGGTCCTCTCCACAGCTTGCCCACAAAATGTCAATCTCAAAGGAGTGCAGTGTGTCTGGGGTGGGAAAGCAACTCAACATGTAACTTCAAGGGCTGCTCGTCCTCCCCCTGAAGTGGGCTATTTCATGCGATTTTTCTTTTTTTGTTCCGTATCTTTTTTTGTAGGAACTAGAATGTGTTCCTTCAGTGAAATCTTTAAAATTAAGGGTGAGGGGAAGGGGCGGGATCCCAGAATTCATCTTAATGGCCCATGATAAACCCCTGAAAATAGGGGAACAGATTTGAAGAGCTTCTTAGCCTCAATGCTACAGGGACCCTGGCATAAAAAAAAATACACATGCACACATACTAGAGAGCAGGCTGGCTCAGAGCATCCCAAAGCAGGCTCCAAAGTGATCTTACATAAAAAGCACTTTGTGCTGACAGTGGCAAACAAGTGGATGGTGATTTTTCACAAATAGCAACAATTCTGCAGTATCTTCTTCTTCTTCCCTTTTACTTTGTGTCTTTCCCTTTCCCCAAAGTTTGTTTTATCCTATGTGTGGTTTAAGTACTAAAACTAAATTAAATAGGAAATTACACAGTCAGCACCAGTCAGGAACTGAACCTGGGTATGTTAGTTGGTTTGTGGTACCCAAATTCCTGGAAGAACGAAAGAACAATTCTTGCTCCTAAAGTTAGGGCCACATCCATATGTTTCCATTGTCTTTTTCACCTTTACAACTAGAGGTAGAGTCATTTTGTCCAGTATCTAAAACAGCATGATCCAGTTATATTGTTATTACATTAATATACAGTATCCATCTTATCACAGGTATTGAAAGTGCATGGAAAAAGTCTAACCAAGCCAATTCAATGACAAGTAACAGTGTACCAAACATCATATAAACACACCCGCGCACCCACACTCACATGTAGTGTATATATATATTTATAGATTAATTTACAGTATCAGAGTGTTGTTTAGATCCAGTGGCATGTGCAGAAATATCAGGCAGTTGCTGCTTTTCCTTCTCATGTTCTCTTCAATTCTTTATTTCCAAGATAGACGGGTTGTGGTCTAGGATTGCCAAAATAATCTTGTCCATATACTGTCGCAATCTGTAATTTATCTCTTCCTGTTCTTTAAGGGCTTCCATGAGCTGAAACACAACATTTCAAAGTTAGTCTTGAAATATTCTCACTAGTTTACGTAATAGCATGAAATTCAGACAGGAGAGAGACTAGCGCCTGCTCAGGATCACTAATTCCCTTCTGTGACAGGTATTCTACCTCTAGCTCATCCCTGTATCTCTATTAGAAACAATCTGTATGTTAAAGATCCTTACCATTAAGGAAGGTGATGAACTGTCATCACCAGGAATCTTTTGGCAGGTCATTTGTAACAAATTCTCCATCAAACACACCAATTCCTCCTGCATCCACACCACAGATGAGCTTCCTCATCTCAGTGCAAGAGCTTCATGATACTCAATTTTTTTCATATCTACTGAAATCTAAAGCACTTTGCATGAGAGGCTGCTGAACAGAACAAGGATTTCAGTGTGTTGCACTGGGAACAATACGGGCTGCCTCTGTATCATGTGCATACTCTCTCTCTCAAGAAAAACCTACCAAAAAACCCCAAAACAACACAGCTACGTACTCCTCAAGAACAACCCACTGAATATTCTATGTTCTATATTAAAGACGTTTCACTAGACCTTTGAGCTGTGAAAGGCCCCTCAAACTCTCCAAAGATGAAGACTGCTTGCTTTTTATACTCTGCACGTTTAATGCCAAGCTGACAAAGCTGCCCAGGAGTGTCAGAGCTCCAGATCCTCCTAAAGCTAATGTGATTTGGGTGTCCATTTCCATTAACCTTCATAAAAGTCCCACCCTGAACCTGCAGTTTCTTACCTTCATTTTGATTATACAGGAAAAATGGCACAACGGGAAAAGTTTATGCAGGTCGGTGAGGTTTACTAAGCCTGGGCCACAGTTGTAAGGCACTTTCCTCCTTTAGAGGGGGAGTGCTGGGTATTGCATGAGCCAGAGTCATGAGATCCAGAAGGAGAAATAAAGATTTGTCTTGACAATAGCAAAAGCCCAATTTGCTTTTACCTAATTAGAGTTCAACAATTAAACGGCCTTTCTTCACAGTGCTCTGCTTCAGCAAGAAACTCAAGCATGCACTTCACTTCAAGGGACTGCCCAGGAGCTAATGCTGACAGTGTCATTCAAGTACAGATTGGGTAAAAAGGTTTGTCTCAGGACTCCTCTTGAAGAAGAAGTGGGAAGTTCTGTCCAGAAGAAACAATTCCTTTTCATCTCCTTCATCACTAACCTGTCTGTTTCCCTGGAGCTCTTACATGTCCGTTGGCCTGATCTCACTATCTGTCCTGGAGCTTAAAGGAAGCTGTACCAGCTTGACTCAGCCCACGTACAAATGGGTCTCCTATAATATCTTCCAAAGCATTACCAGATTATTACTTGCACACTACCTACTTTCTCCAAGAATTCAGCTCTGCTACAGGGAATATATAGCTCAAATTTAGATCTAAGTGAGAGCTTGTTACTGAAGTAACTTAGAAATAAATCTAGAACAGAAAGTAAAAATTTAAGCAACTAGCTATGGTAATTTCTATATGAAATTAATGTCATAATAGCACAACACCCTATAAGACAGAAGATGTTAAAATACATCCATTGTAGAACAGTTCACTGAGATTCTAATAATTCAAATTTTTTGAGACACACAAATGGAAGAGTTATATTAAAAGAAGCATCCAAAACCACTGTTAGATTTAAGGCAATCTAACACTCTTGAACTCCTAGTAAAGCAGATTTTTCTGTTGTTCGTTTGTCAGCTTCAGACAGTTCAACCTTGACAGTTAATTACATTGAAAAATGCGTATTTTTGCATGTAGTACTTGATTAAAAAAGTGTTATTACCTCATCTCTTGACGCAGAATCAATTTCAGCAGCCAGTGACTGGGCTTTTGTTTGCGTTGCAAAGAGATTTTTAGCTTCATAAAGACTAAGACTTAGGATCTGTCCATTAAGATCATCATTTTGGTCACGAAGTTTCTGATTCTCCTATTTAAGGATGAAAAGACATTGCTTTTAAGTTCCTCCTACAAGGTTTCATTAAAAAATAAATACATTTTTAAAATCACAGGTAGCTTGCATGACAGAGTAAGGCTGCAAGCTAACAGCAACTCTCTTACCACTAGTGACAGGTCCGCCCCACCTGAATCACAGGTGTTTCCTATGTGCACAATTTACACCACCGGTGCAAAGAAGTCCTAGACAGATGCAATGCGGGTCTTGTGCTTGTGTGGGAAGGAGGGGACAAAATCTGAAGGCAGTGTGCTAGGGGTTGCAGCTATAGGCATTTTTTCAAAACAGTCCTGTACATTTCACACAGATCGAGAGGCCCTCCCCTGCTCACCTGCTTCAGCCGTTTTATCTCATGCTCCATTTCCACCTCTCTGGTTTTGGCATTGAATTCACTCACGCTGGATGAAGAACTTCTCCCACGTCCAGGACGCTCACATTCCAGCTTGTACAGCTGCAAGTGCTCCAGTTCCTTCCGCAAATCTTCAATGAGCTGTGGGCATGCAAGCAGGCTGTGTCTCTCCAGCCCCTGCACAACCAGCCCTCCCTGGAAGCAGCCATCTCTGTGCTGCACCTCCGTACTCTGACACAAGCACTGTGTGAGCCTGGTTGAGGCTGGACATTCCTACAACACAGCCACTTGCTCTTCTATGGAAGCACAGGTCACTTAAACTGCTTCAGAGCTGGAAGCGGCTCTGCTCTCTAAGCTTCGTGTCCGAGAAGCGTAATTCCCCTTGCAAACTTAGTAAAGGAAATGTTAGGGCACACATTCAAGGCTGCAAGTTCTCAAAGAGCTGTAAACCTTTGGGTCAGGGATTGCCATTTATTAGGTATTCTTGCAGCATTCATCGCCCTATGGGTACCCCTCCCATAGAAACACAATCCAGTAATGCATTCACTGGATGTTGTATTTTCAGTGTTCATCCTGCCTGTCCATTCTTTTTCAGACGGGCTTCCATGCAGATGAGATGCGATTGCCTGGTCTTACATCCCTCTTCACACCTACCTCCTGTGTGGCTTCCCTCTCCTTGTTAAATTCCAGTCTGTTCTGCCGCAGCTTGTCCATCATTCTCTTGTACAAATCCATCTCGTCCTTCAGTCGCAGACTAGTGTCTTCCAACCTATCTGACATGCGTTGCCTTTCCTAGAATAAATGGGGAACTTCATAGCTTGCGAGTGCATAAGCCATCTTCAGTTTTACAACACAAATCTATAGACACAGCTAGTCATAAGCTGGCATGTTTCTTGGGGCGTTCCTGCCACTAAAGGTGACCAATGTTCCAATTCCATCAATATTCTTGTTTAGGTAAGGCAAGTTAAAGAAGCTGGGCCAATCACTATATGAGTTTGCTCTTACACAAATCAAGCTGCTGTTAAATTGCTCAAGCACTCAGGAGTTTTGTTACCTCATCTAATCTCTCCGTTTGTGATTTCAGACGTGTGACAGTGCTTTTCAGCTCACCATTTTCTTCTTCCAGTTGCTGAACCCTGTGTAAATAACAAAAATCTTACAGCAAATGCCTCTTCAAGAATGCAGACATGCAAAACGGCATGCTCTAAAAAGCCATTTCACTTGCACTTGATAGAGAGACATCTCTATCAAGAACATCTTTTAATCTTAGCACTTTTTCTCATGAGCTATTGGGTGCTTTTTGTTTGTTTTTAGGGCCAAAAATGCCACACTGACCCTCAGATTTTTATGCTCCTAACAGGTATCTAAAAAGAATTAAGTAGGAAGAAACAAATGCAGACACAAGTGTTTGCTACAGCAGGTCACAATTCCCTCCTTGAATCCATGCCAAATATCCAGCTAAGCTGTCTACATGGGCCATGTGGGTTAAAGCATTAATGTAAACCATCCTCCAAGCTTTTGGGCATTAGACATGCAACTGCACAGCTACTCTATAGAACTACTAACCTATAACCATCTGTGCACTGTCTGGTTGTGAACAGCCTACGTTTACATGCTAAGTAAAGATGAAGAAAAGAAGAACTTGTACTCTGTTCTGGGTGGCACCAAGATGTTTGTTACCTTGTATTTAGCAGTTCAATTTCGGTGCCTTTCTCTTTTTCATACTTGCTATATGCTTCTCTATGTCTCTTTATCTCTTCTTCCAGGGTCTGTTCTGCTGATGTTTCTTGGTCTTTCAATAGTTCTTCTAGCTCATGAACTCTAAGGAAACCAGATCTCATTTCAGTAACAGTTTCACAAGTACTTTAAAAAAAAAAACCACCACCAAAAAAACCTTCTGCAACTTCATTGCCTCTCCCTTTCCTCCCCATTCCTTTATTTCATTCCACGTCACCATCCCTCTTGGCATTTAACCTCTCCCAATATCTCTCTTGGTATTTAATCTTCCCAATAAGCATAGAATTAAGTAGTATCAGTTCATCTATTGTTCTTTCATTCTCAGTCTCAAGAAGTTGGGACTATGACCCAGCCTTCTGCTCTTGCTACGTGCAAGAAAAAAATCCAGTGGTCAGCTCTCTTATAACAGAAGAGCTTGCTCTGTACAAGTTGGTAATATCTCTGTACTAAGAAACGTGCTTAGGTGGCCTCTGCTTGCCGAAAATTCAGCAAGGCAGCCCAATTCCACTTGGACTTCTCAGATGAAGCCTTATCTTATTTTGCCTGTCAGCATTAAGGCAGAAGACTTGGTCATATTTTACAGGTAGAGATGTTCCTTCCCTCCAACTTTGTTCTAGCTCTGTTCTGACATGATAAAGAGAACTGGCTCCATGCTTTATTACCTGTGAACTAGCTGTGTGTTCTCTTGTTTCAGTTTGCTCTTCAGGTCACCATTTGTCAGGCTATCATTCTCCAGTTCTGTCACCTTTTTTTCTAGGTACGTTACCTGGAAGGGGAAGTGAAAAAGAATTGAGAGTTTGAATCTCTCTTCGCTCTTTGTAACTGTCATTTAGCTATGCTACCCTTTTTAAAGGGGGCATACTTCCCTGCAAAGCCAGCAGCAAAATCAAGCTCTGAATTTCCGAGTTCCCCAGACCCTGCATCTTCCTTGAAGGTGATCAATGCAAATACACAGTAAAGAAGTACTAATACAATGCCTAGATCTGTACTTGCACAGTTCTTGCATTTTTGTGAAGTGAAGTCATAACATTAATGGAATATCAAGGACATTTTGAATGAGCTACTTTAGATGACCGGTAACCGTAAGCAAGAGAGCTTCGTCAATTGATGCATGTCTCCAGCAGGATTTTGTTGGGTACATTAATCGCAATGCACACAGCTTCTCACCTTTTCAGTTATATCATTATCACAGGAGTCTATACTGTCTCTGAATAGGTCTTCTGTGCTGCCATTACTGCTGCTGAAGTTACTGTTGTGGAAGAGTTGTCTGAAAGATCAGAAGGATAATATTTGGCTTGATGAAGATGGAGGAGAAAAAGTCTGGGTACTGTCTTATAGCCTGGCTTTGCGCTTTCAGCATCCAACGCTAAAATCTGTGCAATCGTTTCGGTGACAATTACAACTGTTTAAGCACAAGTCTTACAAGAGACTGCTAGCTAAATGAAGTCATACTGAGCACAATCAATGACATTAGTTCTAGGGTACGAGTTCTTTGTTGCTTTTGATAGGATCTGCCACCAGCATTAACAGTTTAAAAACTACTTAGCCTTATTCAAAGTATGTACTGGGTTGTATTTGCCTTACTAGAAATTTAAAGTAAGGTCACCACTGTGCACTGGTTGATACAGTTAATCTAGAAAATTTCATACCCTAAGAGCTTCTTTAAAAAACAAAAAAAAAAATTTTCAAGCAGTTCCCACTAGAGAATAGTGTCAGAATATATAACACTGGAGATTATCTAAAATATTCTCGAAACTTACAGCCCTCCCCAGCCCAGGGCTGGTTCATTCAGTCAAAGGAAGATCACCATTCTGTATGTCCTTTTTTAAAGGGATGTCCTTGGTTTCCTTTGCATTTTGGCAACAGCAACAACGAAAAGGCCCACATTATGAGGGCGAAAGAAGCAATAGCTGGACCGATGGAATAGCAGTATAAAGGTTGAAAGCTGGCAGACAAGGAAGCAACTATCTATGTTCTTAACAGAGCTCTTTCCAGTTCAGGGGCCTGCTCCAAGACTAGCAGTGGCTTCTATATTCTGTAACATCCCTATCCAAATACAGGCCCCTTCCCTTGAAAACTTGTCTTGGCAATTTTTGTTTTCCTAAACTTATTCCTCCTCCCTCCTCCCACCCCCACTTATGGAATTGTTACAGCTGATTCCACATGTATTCATAAAAAAGTTGAAGACTCTTACCTTCCAAAAGCTGTGCTTGATATTTTCCTGTTAGGGCTACATGGATACAGAAGGAATGATATAGGAATTAAACACTTATTTGATCAGTGTTGTATTCAATCTTAATTTAAACTCCAGCTGAATTGCACAATGAAACATAATACTGACTTTTTTAGTGAAGTAAAAAAAGTGATTCTGTGAACAATATTCTTAGACAACTTAATCAAAAGCTGCAGTTACCAACAATGTGAAGACGAGTGAAGCCACAAATTACTGTGATCATTAATAATTCAATTTACAAATACTGTTATATTTAGCAGAGATCTGTCAGTGTAAATCAGAGCGAAACTAACATTAGAAACACCACAAAGGGACACTGAGTTAGTGATGGACATTTATTCTAGATTCCCAGTTTTTAGACGATTTTATAAACAGTTAGTTTATCCTTCCCCATAATGCTTCCCAGTTCAGCACAGGAACTGAGATGCTTTCCATTTTTACAGTTCCCTTTTGCAGCCAGAGACTAGTATTATCTAAATGAAGGACCAGACTCCAGACAACAGCACTAGAACCAAATCAAAATATCCAGCTGTATCTCTCGATCAAAGGATGTCGCATCTCTGTGTGCACACAGACATACAGCTCTTTGTCAGAGCATCGCTCTCTTTCAGCCAGGTATACACAGCCTCACTCATAAAATTACCAAAGCCCTAGCTGGTCGTGGTCTGGGTGTTAGCAGACTCCTTGCTAGGGCAGGAACATTGTTCATATCAAGTACTATGCTGCTGTGTCATCAAGAGAAGAAGCAGTGCAGTGTGCTCTGTGCCAAAGATTATGCAGACAGGCAGGATTTACATTCAGTTTCTAGGGGGAGCTAGAAGCCCACCAAATAATTTTCTTCAAAACCACTAGATGATTGTTGAAAGCACTGGATTCTTTCCAAGTGCTCAGCACCGTTTAGAAGTGGATGGAGTGGCAGAGATAGACATGTAAGGAAAAAGCTGAAATTGCAAAGAACCCCAAAAGTAACTTCTGCCATAGGATTCATCATTTTTCCGAGTTCCCTTGAGGACAAAAAAAATCCCACAGGAACGAAGCACCTCTGCTGACCAATAGCTTTAGGAGAGGTGTATGTAAGGTTATATGCATTAGCTAAGGATCTGCCAGATCACTCCTTCTCACCTGGAGAAAACAGTAGGTAAGTGTAGATCTGCACTAAGCAGCACAGCAGACCCCACTTCCTGGAAAAAATTCCTGGAAATATCACTCTCACTCTGCAAAGATCTCATTGCTTAAAATATTTGAGTTTATTAATGCTGTCTGCACCTTAAGTCAGAAAAATAGTTACTAGCTAATGAAGAACAGCATTTTGGTTCAGGCTAGATGTTAATGTCTGAATTTCTTACTGTTTTGTAAGAACAACGTGTAAGATAGAAAGGGATACAGGGAAGGAGAGGGCTCTTTCTTTCTCTCCTCCTGCTACTAGCTAGTCCCCTTCCAAGGGGGCATTGCTAAAAGCAGTGCAAGAGGCTGCTTACCTGTTTGCTTTCAAGTTTTTCAGCCTGGCTTCCAAATCGTTGAGTAGATTTATCTTTTTGCAGCACTGTGAGCAGTAAACATCCAGTAACTCGCTGTTATAAACATGCCTCATTTTTCGGGGTGTTTGGCCAGCACTGTTTGCAGGAAAGGAGAGACGTTACTGGCTATAGTAACCAACTCACAACAGATTTTCCTCTTGACTGTGTGTCTGTGTGTCAGAATCACAGACGAGGGACTTGGGGAACTACCTCTAACCGCAGCTCATCAAACTTAGAGGTGATGATGGAGAATGCTAGTCTTAGGGCTACCTAAGACTAAGCTCAACATCCTCTGAGTTGAGGCTTTACAGAGGACGTGTTCTGGGTGTCAGTGGAAAGAATCAGTTTGGGTGACTGGAAGAATAGCACAAGGTATACAGAGTCCATGCGATGCATGTAGCAAAAGCAGCTACATTAGTATGTTCCACCTCAGCAATGTGTCCCATTCTCATCTTGCCCATCTTCCCGCTGAAGCCTGGCATGCAACCTGAAGAGTCTTTTCTTCAAGAGAAAGACAGGAAGATGAAAAACAGAGCAGGCTGGTAAGAAGAAGTTACATGAACCCCCTCAGATGGTAGGACAGAAGGAATCCTAGAATGAGGAGGAAGGGAGAAGTGGACATAGGTCTAAAGAGGAGATAACAGTAGCTCTTGGCATGATAAAGAGAAAATAAACTCAAATAAAAGAGAGCAATCATGGCATGAAGCGCACAGAGCCCCAGGAATGGGAATGGAAAGGGCTGCATAAACCTGAGGAAATAGGGGATGAAGGACACAAGCCATCATCATGAAGGGGCAGTGGAGAGGGGTGCTGGCTCTGCATGCATGACAGAGGTGGCAAGGTTGGATTGCAGAAGTCCTTGAAACAGAGGGTAGCACATGGGGGTTACATGCAGAACAGAGGGATGCAGTGAGGTTGTCCTGTGTTAGCAATGAAGCACAAGACCTTCGTGTGCTATTGATCCAAGCAGTCAAATCCTAGAGCATCTTCATGCTCGGCACTTCCCCAAACCTGCTCACCCATTCCCTTGCTTGGGGAAGGATTTTAAAATCAGCAACTGACTTGGTCACAGGACGTAAGAGCTACAGAGACTGAGGTCACGTCCAGGAAACTGGTGGACTGTAGTGGCGTTTCCAGCTCCTAACAGACAGCAGCTACTTGCTTATGTTCTCCAAGACATTCAAGTCAATATGGATGCTTGCTTCAAACAAATCCCTGTCCGTATACAGCACTTCACCTTACAGGTTAGCGCTAAGGATTTGTAGTATCAGAACACTAAAGAGGAGCAGCTCTCTTGCAGGTCTTCTCTCCACTGCATCAGGGCTGGTGCATAGCGCTAAGCTGGTTTCCAGCTTGCAGCAGGTAACTTCCAATACTAGCCCTAACTGTAAAAATTTACAGTCTGCAATAGAAAGAAATCTCTACAAGCAAAACAGCCCAGTTATTTCAACAGAACCCAACAGAGGTTATCAGAAACAACAGATTTGCTATAGCTCTTATTATTAAATGTAGTCTGTCAATTGCAGGGCAGAAAATGAACTGATAACATTTTGCTTTTAAGGTGAGTCTGTGTAACGAGTGTAAACTCTGGTATGGTCACCTGTGCTCAGAGAAGAACAAAATTGAAAAATTGTTTGTTAATGAATAAGGAGCAACCTGGAAGATACAGATGAGCCAAGGTCAGAGTAGGCGTTGGTTCTGGTCTCATCATCAGGGCATGGGCTACTGGGAGTAAAATCCACATCATCTCCTTCCCCATAGTCTTCAAACTGTTCTTCATTACTGATCAGAGAGGCAGTGGAATAAGTTGAGAGGTCAGATGCTGCAGAAGGGTTGTGAGGACTTGACCTGAAACAAGAGGTCAAAACGTCTCGAAGGCCGACTTTGATAGCATCTCACCTCACATGGAATCTTCCACCTTTACAGCTTGTTCCCTCATTTGAAGTTGTAACCCACCAACTTTGTGCTAAAAAACTGAAGTGCTAAACACATCTGATGTGCATTTGACATAGTGTCTTGAAAGACAAGAGCATGAGAATCTACAGACAAGCTACCTGTGAGATGGGTTTGGATCAACACAAACCACTTCACTTTAAAGAGCACACCTCAACAATCCTTAGTCACCATTTCCATGTAGTGGTGAAGACTGTTGCTTATGGGACTTCTGCTCTGAATGCAGGAACTGTGCAGACAACTCCGAAATGCATGGGATAGCGAGAGGAACATGTACAAGCCAGAGGCTGTCGCTCTATTCCACAATCAGAGTTTCCCAATAGTCCCCGTAAACCCTCTCCCACACCCCATGAGCTCCAGCCACTGTCTTGTATGGCCAGAAACAAACTTCAGCTCACCGCACGCCAGAGTGTCACTAAAGCTACAGATGTGACCTAATGGAGGCTGAGTTCCTGCCCTTCCTTCCATCGTGACAAAAGTGCGTCTTTCAGAGGAGATATAGACCACAAGAAAAAGGTGCTTTACTACCAGACAAGTACCTAAGATAATGCCAAACAGGTAGGGAATGGCAGGACCCTGTGACCTCAGAGAGAGAGGACATACAGGTAAACAGATCAGCAGAGCCAGGCACCATAGGAAAGCAGCTGGCAGAATAGTTTTGAGCACATCACGTCTAATACAACGGAGCAAGTTTGCTGCAGAGGGTGCACGGCGATTCTCCTGCCCAGAGTCCAGACTACCCTGCAGTCATGCAGCATGCTGTCTTGCAGAGACAGGTATTTTACACAGGTTTGCTCAGCTCCCACCTCAGTAAGGCATTCAAACAGACAAGCCAGTAAATTCACATACAAGTTCTTATAAGCAAACTTCTGCCTACAGAAAATGCACATCTAAGGCCTGAAACACACGCTCCACTTGTGAAGCCCTGGAGTTGCTTGACATGTTACTGTTCCTACTACAAAGCAGAATCCAGCGCCTCTCTGCAATACAGACAAGGCACTGATTCAATCTGCTGACGCTTTGTGCAGATTGGGTTAAGTTTTTCACTCCCTTTGCTTCAGTGCACAGTGCTTGTATCTTCAACTCCACTAGCTGAGCCATGGGACAGTAGCTCCCAGTCGATGTTGTTCTCCAGCAGCTCAACAATATTGCCTCCTAGGTTTCTTTTGAGTCTACCTTGAGCCTCTTAACCATGCCCTGCACTTCCGCAGACAGGGAGATTCCTCTTCCTGTAATACTACACTTGTGAGCTGTAAACAAGAGAGGCAACAGCGTTCCTTTGGCGGATGGCGCAAGCATTATTTGCATATCCCTTCCCTCCAAAAGCAATTAGTAGAAGAGGAAGCCTGCCAATGTTTCAGATGTATGCTCTTTTGTTTCTCCTGTTTTGATGAGATTCATTTATAACCTGCAATTCATTTATCTAATTCACATTAACAGAAATTAGGGCAAGTCAAGCCTGGCACACTACTAAAGGATGAAGATAGGAATAATACCAGAAATAGATCAAACCTACCTAACAAGGCTCTTTGGCTGGGAGACGGATTAGTGAGAAGCTCAACACATCACACTAACATCTATTCATAAAGAGCTGCTGTGCCACAGACATACAGTGTACTGGTAAGTATTTGGGTGACTATGATCTGTGTAACTGCAGCTGCTGTTTTCATCTCAATGTTGTTACACCAAGTCAGCTTAGGAAGAAGCTCCTCATAACGCTTCCACCAGGGATGGAGGTAAATGACCAGTCCTCAGCTGGGATGATAACGTAATACTTGTCCATAAAATCCACTCTCTAGCATAATAGCCCTGGAACGTCATCGCTTGTCAACAGACTGGAGTTCAGCATTCTTATCCCCCATGCATTACCTGGCTAAGTTTCTCTTATGGCAGCTATGCAGTCACCACTGCTGGACCCACCTGATAATGTTGCTTAGAACTTTTAATCTGTAGTTATTCATAAGCTTTGCCAAACTTTAAACTGCTTGGGTTGAAACAGTCCATGCTCAGGGCAGATCCTGAACTCATAACCAGCCTCAGGCTGGAAACCGTCTAGGAATCGCAGTTATTTTCAACATAGTTGCTAAAAGCAGCTGTTTTTCCCCATTCTAACACTTTCTGAAGGAAGCTTTCAGGTTTGGGGTTTTTTTTTGAAGCTATTTCCTGTTCTCCAGCGCAGGACTTCACAGAGGGCTGACACATCTGATACACAACCCACCTGCTTCTTCAACAAGCAGGTATCGTGGTTTGGCCAAGGTAAAAATCTCTATCATGTCTTTTAACACAAAAGCATGAAGCTTCCCAAGTGTTTTCCCACAGATTTACCAAAGCTGAGGAGGCCTCAGAGGATAAACTAAGATCTATTAGTAGTAGCACAGTAGCTCTTAGCAGCCCCCCCTAGAAAGAGGGTACAGGATGCACAATGCCTCCCCCACCCCCTTCACATGAGCCTGAACGGCACAGCTGGGAGGAAAGAAACTCATTTCAAACGCAGTATGGGTAAAAGTCAGTCACCGCAAGGATGGGTGCTTTGAAGAAGCAAGGCAAGGAGACAAGTTTGATAAAGAGCTGATGAAAACTGGAATTACCTTGATAAATTCTCTGGGATTGCTTGGGCAAGTAGGAGAAGGCCAGATCTCAGCTAGCTGAGAAATTCAGGAGGATGGTAGGAATAAGGCTGCACAGAGAGCACCTGAGGAGGGGGACTGCCTTAGCAATGAAAGAAGCTCAAGATGACAAGTCAAAAATAGGGAAGACAGGGCAGAGGCTTACAAAGCAAGCCCAGTTGAGCTCTGTCGCATGGTACTGCATTAACTCAGCTCAAAGCAGGCTTAAATCAAGTTGGGTCCCTTTCCCCCAGTCGGCTTTTACCAACACCCCCCAGGTACACGCCTGGGAAGAGTCAAGTTAGGATTACAGAGACACTGTAGTGTTAACAGCAAACTGTGGTTACACATGCACATGCCAGGACACCCTGTGTTAAACACAAGTTACTGTTGCGCGCTAAAGGTTATGGAAAATTAGAAACACACAGAATTAACTTGGTACATGGAGCTGCAAAGCAAATCTGCAGAGCCCACATCTTCAGATAACTAGACGTACAAAAGGCTAAAGCAGCATTCCCCATATTGCACTGCTTTGCAGGAAGTATTTGTTTTAATTCCAGCATTTAAAGGTTATGGGAACACAGAAGATCCTAAGTTTGGGGGATGCCAATGCAGTGATCCATTCTGGAAAGACCCAACACTTTCACTTCAACATGCAACATACAAGTCCCATGAGTGCTCACAGGACATGCCAGAAGGAGCCAGGGCTGAGACTGTCTAAGCCACTTAGAGGACCTGGACATCCATCTCCTTTATATTGTAAATGGATATTAAGTTTCTAAATCCTTCAGGCATCCTCAGTCTCCCACAGTAGGGATTAGTCACATAAAGGCTCCTTCCTCCCTGGTTCTTTTGCACATGCCTCAAAACAGGGCTGCCATGGAGCTAAACCACCACTCACTTGTCACCAGGCAGAAACAGGCCACCAAGCACACTGTCCTTCTCCTCATTCCGACATACGTCGGAGGCCTCCGAGCTCTGGGCGCTCTCAATAGCACTGTCCATGTCAGACTCATGGTGAACCTCTTGCTGTGCTAGAGTCATCGCGTCGTCATCAGGAAAGAGCTCCAACTCGCCGTAGGCACTTTCGCTGTCCACGTAGGCACAGTCCTGGATTTCACCACCCTGGCAAAAGAAGAATTGGGAGGCAATTCAAACCATCCTTCAAGGCAGTTAAGAGGATACAGGAGAAGCAATAACTCACTCTCTGGATGCCCTGGTAAGCAAGAGCGATACTGAATAAAAGCCATAAAACAAAAAGGCTGACCTGCTTTACAAAGGCCGGTTCCTGCGAGCCCCTAAGGTAGCTTGCACCTTCCACAAGGGCTCAAATACTGTCTCTGATTTGGTGTCTCTCTTCTATATGAGAGAGGGACACAACACCCAGCTATAAAATGCAGTCAGTTTTGCCCTAATTTACTGTCAAAATGCACTTGAAGTAATAAAAATCCTCAAAGTTTTTATAATAAAAGAGGCATCCTTTGAAAGAAGATAATCACAGGACTAAGTTTCAGTGACTTCATGTATTAATATTATCGATTAAACAAAAGCAATCCAGGTAAGTCTAACAGTTTACTCTGAGGATGGGCAAAAATCTATAAGGTGAAGAAAGAGTTGGCAGGTGTTAAAACATTTATGGTAAGTCTTGGTGACAATCAAAGATAAGATAGCAGGGGAAAAAAAAAAAAACAAACCTAAAGCCATTTGTTCCTGCTTCCTGGAACCGCGTCTTGATTAAGTATCAACTAAAATAAGATGTCATTCTCATTACTGCAACACTTTGCTCTTGCTGTTTGTCCCCTCCCTCCCCTCCTTGCCCCATGAACACTCACAATAGCCAAGACAAGCTGTTTTCTATTTGCTTGTCCCTGAGGGACAAATAAGAATTCTTAATTGAAAAAATAAAGCCTAAGATTTTACTCTGTCCTTTGTTTGATACGTAGCAACACAATAGTGCTTTGACAATTCCCATCCAGCGTGACACAAACAACTCATGACTCCAGAGCATGTCCTGCAAATGCTCTGACTCAGAGCTCCACTCCAAAGCTCACCTGCAAGCTCCACAACTATTGCCAGTAAGTCAAGGCAATCATGCATTTAAGGCTTAGTTTACTGGCACAAGTAATGAAGCATTTCATTCACGGATACACCTCATATTTAGGCCCAACTGTCATCTGCCCAGCTCCTTCCCCAGGAATCCCAGGGCACTGGCAGCCTGGCACCACTGCAAGCACCAGCTGCCCTTCTGACAAGCACGTTCAGTGGGATGCTGTTACAGTGGCACCGCTTGCAGCAGCACCGCTTCAAGTCAACCCCCGTAGCCTCTGGACACTCCTATGCTAGAGCCACAGAGGCTTAAACCCCCTTTTTGCAGAACTAATGATGTTCTATGCTGATGACACCAATTTTTCTCAGTGCCTTTTTCACCTCAACATGAGAAGAGTCAGCCAGAAGCTGCAGCTTTTTAAGATCTGCAAAAACTGCTACTAGAAATGCAGGTGTCACCTTCCATTTTTTCCTGAAATACCAATTTATATGACTGTAAAAACTCCTAGCATACGGAGGTTTAAGAAATTCAGAACAACCCCACCCGCTCAAACCCAGTTAACTAATGAACACACAAGCAGTCAAAAGGACAGCTTTACCTGCAGCATTTGAATCTCCAGGTACGTACTCAGAGCAGCTATCTAGATGCTTTTCTAGCTGAACTTTCAACAGGTCTTCCAGATACACAAGTAATATCAGTAAGACACTTCAGCACTGTACAACAATAAGCACACGCGTATATGCTTTCTCCCACTTTTCTGTGTCAGCCTTATTAAGCCTGAAACTTTCCCTAGGTACCGCTCCAAGAGATGTCCAAAAGGATTTGTTCTTGGTGTATGCCATGTAGTATTCATTGAAGCCTCTCTGCCTCATGCAATCAAATTTCTAGCTCTGAGTCACAGCACCTTCAGCATGGCCACAACCCCTCATGCACAGGGAGCTGGTGGCTTGGCAGGTCAGACACCAGCTGTGGAGTCTGCCCTGGCCCTGCTATAGCCCCAGGTCCTCCAGCACATCTTCTGACCTGCAACTTGCATCTGCACAAGCAAGCAGGGATAATGACGCTGTTGCTCTTTGCAAAGTACCTTGCAATCTACAAATAAGACAGCACAAGCAATGAGACCTTTTTAGTAGGTGTTGAAAAAGTAAAGATTGTTAAGAGCAATTAAGATGTTTCAGAAGTATCCAGAAGTGTTTGTTTATCTAACATTTCCTCAAAGTTTCCTCCTGCATGCTAAGCCCCACAGGCACAGAGCTCCTGTTTCTCTTAAAAAGTTTAATGCAATAAAGCCCTCACTGCCATTATGGAATTGCACCAGCTGGTAAAAGTCTGATCCAGGAGGGAAAGAGAGGGGCACAGAGCACACAGTGGATCCCTGAAATAGGAGTTCGCAAATCAAAGGAGGAAAGGTAGAAACAGCTCTTGCACAGCCCTACCTCCCAATTAGCATGTCTTTTTCAGAGGTCTTGGAGAAGTCTCTGCTTAAGCAAGTTTTTACAGCAGGAAAATCTCACTGGTATTAAACAAATTACCACAAGAAAGTAAAGGTCAAGAAGATCATGAAACACTCCCTTTTTGTTCCCTGTAGGTAACACCACACATTTGCTTTTTCTAATAACAGCAGCCTAGATGCTCTTTAAAAAAAGTCCATCAGCAATTAAATGTGCAGTCTCATCTATAAAGGCTAAAGGCTCGCTTTTCTTTCCTGTCACTTTATGGCAACCTAACCTTCACATCTTTACTTGTATTAGAGTACTCATCTATAGCTACTGCACTGTACCCATGCTGGTCAGTACCATGTATTCTTTGTCGAAGTGTAATTGTTCTGCTCCTAAACTTTCACTTCTAAGCCCCATGAAAAAAAGAAAAGAAGAAAATAAATGAGCTTTTGGAGGCAATGACCCATCATAAGCCTGAACACCTGCTTTACAGCTTCTGAAATGCCTCACAGCAAGACTTGGAACTCCTCCTGGAAGCTGGTCCTCCCTTTTGCTGATCCCATCCTCGAGCTGCAGGGAGCTCAGGGACTGATGGGGACTGGATAAATGAAGAACATGGGCCAGCCAAGCTCTTTTGAGGAGCTCCCCCTCAGCTGCCCTCCGCTGCTTCCTCCCAGCAGGCAAAGCAGATGCCACACAGCACACCACGTCCCAGGCTGCCAGACCCCATCTTCTCCACAAATCTGGCACCTATCCCACAGACCTGTACAAAGTGGATGTTTAGGAAGCACGTCTCAGCTGCTCTTCTGAGTACCTGACACCCAAATCACACGCTGAAGACCCCAGCCCTTTCAAAGCAAGCAGCACGACAAACAATCCTGCCAGGGAGGCTCAGCTCCAGCAGCTGCATCAGCTGCTTATTCAAGCTTTTAAGTGCTCAAGGTCCACCTACAATCAGTGCTAAAGATCACTGTTTCAGCAAGATGTACAGAAACTAGGACCAGTGACAGCCACTGTGCTGAAGCCTGCATGACTGTTTTCTGTGGGTAGGAACTACATGCTTAGCTATTAAGCTTTAAGAGCTTAGGGGTGGGGAATCACTACACCCCTAATAATGCAGTGTTTCCAGGCACAAGAATACCTCTGATGTGCAGCACAGAAATCCTGTAAAGCAGGGGACTTGGGTAACACCACCAAGGTGGCTCTTCAGCTCCCTTGGTGAAACCAGCCTTCAGTGCTACTGTCACAATTACACATTTAATGAGTAAGGACCATACCTTCAATGATGCCATCTAGCACAAGTTGCTTACAGACCACACCTAAAGAAATTAAACTCCTTAAAAAAAAAAACCAAAAACAAAAACAGAAAAGAAAAAGAAAAGGCTGATTGCACAGCTTAACCTCTCAAATTATTCCTTCATAGTTTAGGAATCTACAGTACTTCATGTACCAAATTAGAGGCTGGCAAGAACAAGTGTTATTCAGGTAGCCTTAAAAGAGCTAACTTGAGTTTAAACAGTATGTTAAAGATTAGGAGTCAGTTCTATCCTGAGTCATTTGTTTCCAGTATACATGCCATTAGCCGAAACCAGTAAGAGAATGAGGTTCTGATGACCTGAATATGAATCACTGGGTTTCTCATTCTGCTAAGCAGTTCCCTTCTTTGTTGGCTGACTCAAAAGAGATGAAGTTGCTGCTTATGATCTCGGAAGATTCACATTAAAAAAACCCCAAAACCAACAACGAACGTTAAAATACCACCAACACAACATAGCTGCAGGGAGCTTTAAAGCAGTAAGTACTGTGCACTTTAATCGGATGCTCAAGATAACTGCAAGTGCTTCACAGGGAGTCGGCCAGACGCTTGTATAGCGACTGTTGAATATTCAGCAACAATTTGCTCTATAGAAGCACCTGCTGCCCAAAGATCCAAGGCCACTTCACAGAAACTAATGAATTCCCTTCCTCGAAAGAGGCAATTGTGTGGCTGCATTGAAGCCAGATGAGTAAGCACAGGCTGCCTTTGCACAGACACCCCAAACAGAAGGAGCCAGAAGACAGCGATTCCCATGGATTCCTTCTGATCTTTGTGGGGCAGAAAAGCAGCGTCAGCATTAGGTGGGTATGGGAATACAGCTCTGCCTTGCCCTGCAGTGACCTGGCTGGGCTTTCCCAGGTTGGAAGCAATCCCTAAAATCTGCACATAAAGCAGCTGAAAGCTAGTAACTTGGCTGACAGACAGGCTACATGACATGCCTACATCAATACATTCATGCTGAAGAGCAAGCCTAGTTAAAATTCGCTCCCATCACAACCAAATCACTAGCACCCCTGACATTTAGACAGCCTCCCAGTATTCCAGAGGAGACAGGGAAGAAAAGAGGATCCAAGTCTCCCACCACTGGGCAATTTGATTAGCAAGAGCTGGAACCATCACACACGACCAGAAACAAGAAATCCCACGTGCACGTCAGCCATGGCATTTCCCTCACCAGGATCATGCCCCCGACCTGCACCCGTCCGACAAGCTGAATCTGCTAGCTGTGGGACAGATGCAAGTCTGAGTCCCTGCATCCTCCCCATCCAATTTCTTCTCAGCAAAAGTGCAGGAAAAGTCACCTCACCACAACTGGAAGGGAAGAGGTGCCATGTGGAGGTGTGCCAGGCTTCGTGGTCTCAGATGAAATGTTACTTACTGTTGCACATCCGTCATAGAGAAAATCCAGGCGCTCTCATCTTTATTTAAGCAGCCACTGTGTTGGAAGGCAAGTATTCTCCTAATTACTGGTTAACGAAGAAGGGTATGAAGCATTTCTCACCAATGTGTTTTAAAAACACGCCACTGCTCTATAAACATTTGCATATTTACACCAAGTGGGCTATGAACCTTTTTTTAAAGCACAGATTCTCCCCCAACATATTTCCTTTCCTTTTCAGTTGTCAGGCAGAGGTGGGGAGATGCTGATCTACCCTTTGACCTGACTGGAAACAGGAGAAACTACGTAAGAGGAAAATGCAGAAGCACTAAGTGAGACCTCACTTCTGCATCTGCGTCCATGAGGAAGCTGAGCGAGCGACTGCCGGCTCTCACCCACGCAGTTGCAGCTGAGCACAAGGCAGAGCAGGGGCTGCCAAGCACAGCGACGTGGCTTGCAGGTAGGTTGATGGGGGAGGGAAGAAGTCATAGAAACTGCTTCCATCTCCTGTTGCAGCAATGGAAGAACACCAAGTCTCCCCACATAGCCGGGAGTTTAAAATCTCTCAGCGTTCAAGATCAGTGTGCAGAGCATGGTTATTTTACTAAGCTGTTCAAATAAGAAGCTATCTTAGGGCCACACGTTAGTTTGTTCAATGCAATAGCTTCCTCTGACTGTTTAGTTACTGAAATCTAATATTTGAAGCTCAGTTTAATGCAAAGCTTCACACACTGCTGCTGTGGGTATTGGAAGGGACTTCTAGGGGCAAGTTTATTCCTAAGATCCAAATCTAGGATCAAGTGCTGGACAGCATCCTGGAAAGCTGGTGAAGAGTCCCCAGACAGAGGGCAAGCTATGCCTGTGCTGCAGTGCACTGCTAGCCTCTGTTTCCTTTGCAAGATAACATCTATATCTCATACAATCATGCAATTCAAAGACAACAGGTTTTGACTGAAAGACCAAGCTTCAGCTTCTGGGCTGTTCACGCTGAACTACACGAGCAGAGGGCACAGAGGTTCTGAAAGGCCGCTTTGTGCTCTGGATAGGAAGTTCAAACTGACATGTCTTTTCCAAGGCAGAGGAGAAAGGCAGTGTGCAGCCTGGAGCCGGCCAGGGAACGGCAGGAGTCAGGAGTGTTTACGCTCTGCTACCTGTCACTTTAATTGGCCATAATAGACATGCCAGACCTCATCATGCACAGGGTCTAGATCCAAGCACTCCTTTTCACAGGTCATTGCTTATACTCTGAAAGTTTTAACATTAAAAGACTTTAGCAGACTGCTAATTTGATCCTCCAAAGAAAGTGAAAAAAAAAAAAAAAAAAAAGGCTCTTTCCCATTACTTTGAAGTTGCATCCCATCGCTCCCTGGGCTGCTTCCCACTACTGGGCTATCGTACGCTCATCAGCCATCACTGGAGGCTCAAAGCAGGGAGCATCCTTTTGCAGAAGAAGAAAACTTCTTAGTCTGCAGTGTTAGGAACAAGAGTACATTCCCTTCACCATCAGCATGGACGGGGCCAGCACATCAGCCACAGAGTTCAGAATAAAACCCACCAGATCGTTTGGCACCTCGTTCCAACATTAATCAGGGCACTTTTAGCTCTGAGCTGCAAGACAGTTGCCATTCTCTTTCACATACCTAAAGAAAGAGGTGTGAAGCGGCACCATGCTGGTATGCTGTGAGGATGTCACAAACGTCACTCAGAAACTCCAAAGGTGTCCACTCCAGAAAGAGCAGGAATGAGACCATATTATCTGAAAAAGTCTCTGGTAACATTTCTAGTGTGAAATGGTTTTGACTGTGCAAGCTGCCAGACCTCTGCAGGCTGGTACCACGGCCCTTCCCATACAGCAAACTGCTGACACAGCCCACAGCAGGTACCTACCGCCACCCTGTCCTCCAGGGCAGGGCACCCAGGTCAGGCAGCTGTATGTTGAAACAAGCCGTGGTCAACTTGGCATCGCCTTTGCAGCATGCACAGGGGTGCTGCAGCCCTTGGTTTAAAAAAAGCTGGTATACAACTAAAAAAAAAAAAATTATTAATTATATTTGCCTAAGAAGATCTGCACAGCAGATAATAAACGTGACAAAATTAACCCTCTTGAGAAGCCTTTGCCTTGAGATGAGACAATCTCTTTCTATTTTTAAAGTCAGAACAGCAGTAACAGGGAGGGAGGACAGAAAATGTCAAACCCTTACCAGGGATTGTTTCCTGGGACTGATGCTCAGGCCTGCCCCTGTTAAACCTGACCCTTTGGGCAATGGGGCCAGTGAAGGTAGCTCTAGTATATCGCAGGCAGTAGCATTTATGATTATGTTGGCATGGACAGCTGGTGACAAAATTAGGAAGACCGCTGTGCCCTGGGCGCCATACGGCCAACCGCAGGCCAGATGTCACAACGTTCCCCGCGCACAGGAAACGCAGAACTGCAGTTCATAGTTAAGGGCACTCCAAAGACACCCCAGTATAGACCAGCCTTAAGACCGAGGGTCAGAGGTAAGCTCAGATTATGTTATTTTGAAGCAATACTACAAGTGAACACCTATACCATGTCAAAGAGAGCTGGAGGCTGCTTGCAAAGAAATGTCTTTATTTTAAGCCTAAAGCATAGTCCAGCACTCGCTTCTCAGTTCAGTTCCTTAATTAACCAAGTCTGTAAGTGACAAGATGTTCTTTGCCACTGGTGTTTGCTGCTCAGGAGACAGCTGAGCTCACACACTAACTTGTTTTCCTTGACAAGCCTCAAGGCCACCCAGTCGGGTACTCAGTAAATAGCAAAAAACTCATATCATTCTTGCCCGCGGGTGCTGCAGGCCCACGGGTGAAGAGCTCCTTGAGCAGACTTAGTGCTGCTCCAGGCCACGGCTGGGCGACGAGGAGGGTACTCCTGGGACCTCCAGGAGTACCATTAGGCACAAACAGCGTGAAGAACACGAAGAAGCTGTCCCAGGCAGGAACAGTCCTGCCTATGTCTAAGCTAATTATTTACAGGAGCCCTGGTCAAAACTCCCTTCCCCCAAAGAATTTGGAAACTATAGTATTTGCATTTCTTTTCTACACTATTGCAAGTCTGGCCTCCAGCAAACACAAGGAAATAAAGACATTTAAAGAAAAACAAAGAAAATAAGATTTTTGCCTCACAAATCATATTTCTGTCTTCCCACCCACCCGGGTTAGATTACACTGCAGTCTCCAGAGGGAAGGAATGACTGGGGAATGGGAGCAATTTCAGACCCCAAGAGGTGGAGAAACATCTCGAGTTTCCCCAGCACAGTAAGAAATCCAGCCATGCTTGATGATGAGTAGTTTACGTTGGCAAGCAAAGGGAAAGCATTAAGGACGTGGCTTTGCTCTAGTTTATATGGAAACACTTCCCAGAGCTCATTGGTCAGTCTGAATGCAGACAAGCCTAAAAACTGATTTACTTCATGTTTAAGAAATACTGAAGTAGCGCTGAAGAGCTCTTCATTAGGAGGAGGAAGGAGCTCCAGGACATTGGCTGCTCTTCAGCTGGTGGCTGGGTAAACCACAGGTTAAGGTGTCTCTGCTGCAGGAATAACTGGAATGGCAGCCTTTATCCAGCAAAGTCTGCAAGCACTGATTTTTAAAAATCTTCAGTCTCCCCATCTATTTATAAAAGGCATTTTATTTATTTTTAAAGAAAGGCTCTCACATATCTGCTCTTTTATTTTCTTACAATGAAATGAATTAACTTATTTGTAGAAGGGCTTCCCTTCATTATTTCTTGAAGTCTGCCAAGCATATCATAGTGCATGACACATGACAAACACAAATTAAGAACCCAGTGATCATAAACTCTGGCACATTCAGCAGACTGTTTTTTCACTTATATGGTTGTTGTGGTTTAACCCCAGTCGGCAACCAAGCACTACCCAGCCGCTCGCTCACCCTCCCCTCCACGGTGGGATGGGGGAGAGAATCGGAAGAACAAAAGTGAGAAAACTTGTGGGTTGAGATAAGAACAGTTTAATAACTGAAATAAAATAATAATAATAATAATAATAATAATAATAATAATAATAATAATAATAATAATAATAAATTGTAACGAAAAGGAAAACAACGAGAGAGAGAGGAACAAAACCCAGGAAAACAAGTGATGCAACTGCTCACCACATGCTGACCGATGTCCAGCCCGTCCCCGAGCAGCGGTCACTGCCCCCTGACCAACTCCCCCCAGCTGATATACTGAGCATGACGTCCCATGGTATGGAATAGCCCTTTGGCCAGTTTGGGTCAGCTGTCCTGGCTCTGCCCCCTCCCAGCTTCTTGTGCACCTCCTCGCTGGCAGAGCACGGGAAGCTGAAAAGTCCTTGACTTAGTATAAACACTGCTTAGCAACAATGAAAACATAAGTGTGTTATCACATTATTCTCAGCTAAATCCAAAACACAGCACTGTACCAGCTACTAGGAAGAAAATTAACTCTATCCCAGCTGAAACCAGGACAATGGTAAAATACAAAACATGGCTTATTTTCGAGTTTATAGCTATGCGTAGGCAGGAGATATTTCTACCCTTGAACCTGCACAGACAAAACAGATAGGGATCAAGTACAAATCATTTATAACAACATTAGTTTGCACACTGAAAACAAGATTCAAAGCAGAGCCATATCCAGAGACCCCTACTATTAACCAGCAGTATTAGCTGCAACACAGCGCCCAACTGTTTTATGTTGTCAGGAAGCACCTACAAAGCCTGTCTTATGTTCGGTGCAGCGATCAACCTAAATGACTATGGAAAGAACAAAAGGTATTACATTATTATGCTACAATTCAGAATTTAGGGGGTCAGCTACCCAAACATGGCGAGCATGTGAGAATATTAAAGTTTGGATAATGGTTAACTCAGCAGCAACCCATGATTAGTTTTATAACCGTTTAAAATATTTCACTAGGACGCTGTATTCAAAAGACTGAAAGAGTTCAGATCAAGATATACTCAACACGTTTAACAGGACTGGTTAATCAATAACTGAAGCAAAGCCATTCCATTCCCCTTGCTGTTTTGGCACGGAAAGTGTTTTGTTTTGCAGCCTTTGCACATAGCTAAGATCCCCCAACCACTGTGGTGGTAAGAGCCCTGACAAGGCAACCACAGCTGAGAAACATCTGCACGTCAGGTGGCTTTTGGGAGATTCGCTGCTGTTTGCAGTAATTCTTCAAACAATAAAGTTAAAAGAAGCCTATTAAAAGAGGTTTTAAAACTGCTTGAAGGCTACCACATCTAGCAACGGGAACAGCTCAAGCTCCTCTCAGTTTGGGCAGATGCTGGCAAACAGCGACTAGAAATTCCACAATCTCCTCCTGTACCCAGTTGTGAGAATAATATTCCACACTACTGCACGTAATCTGGTGGTGACACCATGCTATTCCCCCTTCCCCAGAAATCAGAAGGGCCACAGGCAGAAAATCACTTGCATAGCCAACAAGTTCATGCCTCACTTCTTACTGAGAACCAAGAAACCGTTGGGGAAGGGCAATCCAGTCCCGTCACTGGGGAGCAACCCCACATTCAGCGTACCATCTCACTGGTAAGACTATTTTTAACAGGAGCAGCTATGATATCATATCAAAAGGGACCGAAAGAATCACAAATTATACTGGTATAAGAGCTTGAATACAGGTACCATGAAGTCCTTGTTCAGGGAGCCTATTCTGAACCTGTTTCAGAAGCGTTCTCTCATCTGTCCTTCCTCCTTAACATAAGTAGTTAAATCAGACAAATAACAGGAGGTCTCTCCCAGATAAATTGTTATTTGTGCCCCCAAAGCCACTAACCTTACAAATCTGCTGGAATGAATGAAGATTATCTCTACTATCAAAGCAGCAACATTAAACTGCTGCCCAAAAATCAGCACTAGCACGGCACAGAGCGAGGACGGCGTTTGCCTGCCCCGGGATCACTGCCATAGGTCACTTCTTCTGCGTAACAGAAAAGCACA
This sequence comes from Aptenodytes patagonicus, assembly GCF_965638725.1. Taxonomy (NCBI): domain Eukaryota; kingdom Metazoa; phylum Chordata; class Aves; order Sphenisciformes; family Spheniscidae; genus Aptenodytes; species Aptenodytes patagonicus. The sequence goes on along the minus strand of NC_134964.1, from coordinate 3,131,726 downwards.
ATTGCCTGTCTCCATTTCAGAGACAAACAACTCCAGACCAAGAACTGTTAACATCTCCTACGCTCCCACCGCTGAAAGCTTCAGAGGAAGATCTCTGCTGTGAACTGCTTTCTTATGCTGCCAAGCACATATAGCACAGGCCCAACGCTACTCGGTTAAGTACATCAGAGGCAGTACCACTTCACCGACTGCGTTAGGGCAACGCAGGTCCCACATGAGGGCTACATACAAGATCTGTAGTTACAGAACATACTGTCATGACAGCCACATACTAACCGCAAATCATTTTTTCCTGGCTATGTCACCAGCATCCCAGAGCCAGCAAATTCATTCAGAACCACAGTTGAGTATTAAAAGTATTCAACAATAAGTAGTGGCAATCCAAACACATCACCAGTGCTACAGAAAATAGTTGCAGAACAAGCCCCTTGCTTGCGTCCACACTTAAAAAGCACTCTTTTCTCCTCTTCCCCTTTTAAAGATTTAAAACCTAGAAACTCAGGCGTCTCCAGGTGACAGACCCGAGTGCTGCACGAGGCTCAACTACGCAGGAAGATGCCCCCTTCTTCCCCGACACCCGCATTTCACCATGCGTGGCTGCCGAGACACAGCCACATACGGTTTTGCATTTTCCCCATATAAGAGTATTGCCAGAGCTCTCCAGGACCTGCTCACTTCCAACCTTTCAGCATACACGACTCTGGAGCGAAAAACCCCTCCCTAGGCAAACAAGAAAGGAAAAACCCAGCACGGTTTCGCTATACCTGCATATTTCCTGGATTTCAAAACGCCCCGTGCAATCATGAAAATGCAGATACCGCAGCAGAAAGGCCACAGAGATGCTCTCCCCGCCCCCCCCGCCCTCGACCCCCACCGACCCTGTACACACCAAACCCCCGAGACTGGTGGAATTCCACAACCCACGTCCACTTGCAAACGCCCGCGGGTTGCGTTACCCTCCGCGCTGCGCCGGGCACTGCAACGCCCGCGCCGCGGCACAGCATAGGCGGCGAGGAGCAGGTGGGGCGGAGGGGCCCCACGGATCCCCCTTCCCTCCCGCCGCAGGCTCCCGCTCTGCTCCGGGGCAAAGCGGGAGCCCGCGCCGGGGCTGCGGCGCGGAAACCCCCGACAACCGCCGCAAACTTCCTCCTCACCTCGCACGAAGGTACCGGCTGGCTCCCGCCTTCTGCTCCCGGGCTGCCCGCACCTGGCCCGGCGCCGGGAGGACGGTGCCGTCCCCACGCCCCGTCCCCGCCCGCAGAGGCGGAGGGCAGCACCGCGTCGCCGCTCGGCGGGCAACAGTTGGCGGCGCGCGCGGCCCGCCCCGCCCCGCCGTTGCTAGGCGACGCGGGGGGTCCGGTGCAGGCGCTCGGTACCGGGGTTCCGTGACGTCACCGCGCGGGGCGGGGGGGGGTGGGGGTGGTCCGGACTTCCCCTCGCTGCACGGTGGGTGGACACGGACACAAACCGTCCCCGTCCCACGCGGGGGTGAGGCGGGGGTTGGGGTTTGGTGTTTGCGGTTGGCTCCTCCTGTGAGAAACTGTTCTTGGGCAACTCGCGAGTGACGCTTCCCCGACCCTGCTGGTGGTTTTAGTCGTAATTCTTCAGGTTTGCTCAAAATTATCCGTAACAACCGGTAGAAGAGGGAGCTGCTTGGGGTTCCTGAGAAATGAAACGTGGCTTAAAACCCGAGTAATTCTAAATATCTGTGTATATATATCTGTGCTCAAACCTAGGGCAGCCAGAGACCTGTTCAGAAACGGCGCGGTGGGAAGGAGGAGGTCACAGCGGATCTGGGTGAGGGCAGGTAAAGCATCGCCTCCGCCCCGGGCAGGTGCACCCACCCGCCTCTCCTCCCCGGTGTCGGGGGCGACCAGCCCCTTCCAGCGGGTGGTGAGTCTGCAAGGAACACATCTGACACGCCAACGGAGGAATTTTTACAAATGGATCTCGAGTTTCCGAGGCCTCCTGAAGAGAAGGGGCTGCCCTGGCGGACAGGGCCCCTGAGGGCAGCGGGGATGTCGGGTCCCTGGACGGAGACAGTCTCTGGGGACACCAGGGTTCACTGGGGATGACCTCGCTTGCCTGGTGTGCCCTCGTTCCTCAACTGGGTGATGATAAAACGCATGTATGGCTTCACTGAGATGGTGATGCCAGTCTAAAACACCCTCAGTGTGCTACAAAGCAAAACAGATCCTGTTAGGTATTGATGTCTGTTTTGTCCTTGATTTTAATTCCTTTAGTTACAAGATAAAGAAAAGCAAAACAAAAAGGCTGAGAACACTCACATTGACTTCGTTATTTTAAATTCACTTCACTTTTTGTAACTTCCTTTTTTGCAACGCCTTGTAAGAATTGTGTTTACTGTGCTGTCTGTGCTAATAAAGAAAAAATTAAAGAAAGAAAGTCTGTTTCTGTGGCTTTGCAGGAGAGGACTCGATGCCAGAGGGTGGTATTCAAACAAACGTTTTCTGCAAAATTCCTGTCCAGGAGCCAAACTCTGCCCTTGCTGACTGTCACAGTTTTCACTGGCGTGTTACACACGGAAGGAAACGCCGTCCTGCAGGATTCAGCCAACAGACGAGCACCTCCCTCCCAACCGTAATGGCCCTGACAGACTTGGAAAAGGAAAGAATCCCCAGTTGTTACCCTGCCATTGGATCCGGCCATATTCCAAAACCCAGTTTTAAAGTTACCTTTGGGTATTTCAAAAGAGTTACGCAAAGCTGTTTGTGGCGTGCTTCAGTGACAGTGATCATATACAGAGTTACAGAGATGCTGATTGAAAGATCATTTAAGTATTTTATACTTCTGTCCTCAAATCTTTTGGAATTTACCGTGTCCAAAGACAGGGCGCTTTCTGGAGAGGAAAGAGGCCCAGGAGTTACTTGAAGCAGAGGATAAGCAAATTATAACAAAACAGACCAAAGTGGGCAGTGACAAGCCCACTGGCTCACGCTTCGCTCAAACCCATCTACCAGCTTAACGTCGCATGTCCCAGGTATTGCCTGAGCCTGCCTTCATTTGCATCGCAGCCAGCAACTTCTAAGTGTAAAATATTGCTCTTCAAAAAGCAAAAGAAAAGAAAAAGAAATTCATTAGCCTCAGTTCTTATATGCAAACCTTAAGGCAATTCACTGAACTTGACCCTTTAACCAGTTCATCGAAAGAAAATTAAAAGAGTTCCCTCTCTGCTGAACAGAAAAGCATTGGAGGGGTGGGAGATGCCTTAGGTTTAGTGTAATAAAGTGTAACAGCAACAGATGAAAGCGAAGTGCACCTTCAGCCAGGACACACTGCCATCCTCACGTGACTCAGCAGAGCAGGACGTGGGGCAGGTCCCCGCACACGCGCGGGACCCAGCAGACCCTGGGCTCCCTGCGGCGGCAGCAGGGCTCCGGAGCCTTCGTGTTCAGGAGCTCTCCCGGGAAGCTGAGCAGAAGCTGATAATGAATGGTGTAACAGGGGTCAAAAACACCTCCCAGACCTCCTTCTATTCATTAATCTAAATTAACGGGAAAGCAATTTTTACGAGACAGATCTGGGGACAGACAACTTCACTGCTTATTAAATAGGACACTTCTAAAATCTGCTTTTCCTTTCAGTATTCATTTTGAAAGAGATAGTTGTATGACAGGGGTTCATTGCAGAATAAATAACAATCATAAATAAAATAATTACTTGCACAGTACATTTTTTAATGGTTTCCTGACAGATGCAAGTAAAGTGTTTGTATTGTTACAGTGCTCAGGCAGTATTACGGCACATTGTGAAACGGTTCCTGATACTTACAGAATGATTAGCCAACACGGCTATGTTTTCAATAGCTTGTGATGAGCAAAATGTGAAATAAATGTTTAACAGGTAAAGCAGCAACAGTTAAAACTAATATTATAATAGAGACGTTAAGAACATAAGCACAACTGTTCGGTACACCGGCTGAATGTATTACTCGGTATGCTACCCAGGGCTTTGCCATTTATTACACAGTAATAATTGAGAAGGCATAAATGTCTCATTGATAGACGCGTTCCTCAGTAAAGGTCCTAGAAAATGTACAGGTTTTAGACAATCACTTCTTATTAAGGAATGACTGTATAAAAACTTTATTAAGTAATAACCATAGCTATAATACAGGTCCATTTCTCACTTCATTAAAGCTAAGCCTGATTAAGTGGAGTTTGTTATAGGCTGGCTTTGATCTCCATTGAGACAAAAACCTTAGTTTTTTACATATTTCATGGTAAAGTGATAATTTTCTGTTTAATATGACTTATGATTTGTTTCTTACAAAGGGAAAAGCAGAGTACGCTGTCATGGCTGAGGGAGGGCAGGTGGCCATCACTGCCTTCTCTTGGAGGAATAAGAACTGTATCGGGAGCGACACAGACCTTTAACTGCTTCATGCTTAAGAGCAGCGAGGGTGAGGAGGAAGGGCTGCATGTCTGCATGAAATGCCTAGGACAGCAGCTTCCGCTTGGTAAGACTGGCAGCTACAACTCAAATGAGTCTGCGCCACAGAAGGAGATGTTGCATGATATGTTTTTCCCATCTGGGATTGGAGGTCTATTCTCTTGTCGTGATTTCAGGCAGCTGAGGAGTCTGTGCAGGTTAGTAATAGCTCAGATGACCACAGACATTGAAATATGCTCCAGGCTTCATGCTTAGATCGCATGAACAGGATCTTCACACCGAGACCCTCATGAGCATGGTATTTTCTGACTCCATTAATAGCAGACTTTCTGCTTTTCAAAGGAAAGCCGTACAATGGCAGACGTGCTCCTCCAGTACCATAAAAGCTGACCCCTGGAAATGGCAGGACATTCCCTCACACTCAGTTTCCATCTTAATTCATCTTGGTTTTTCCTAAATCCCATCTGCTAAACGCCCACTTGTACATAGTGGTATTTGCAAAGTACATGTACTCTGAGTCCTGTCCAGGGTTTGAGGTTAGGATAGTGACAACTAACTTTCTGTTAATGGAGAGTAGACTTTTGTCCCCATTACCACAGGAAAGAAAAGAGATGGCTACACTGGCAAAAGGATGCTTGGTACCGCCAGATCCCACAGATGACTAATGCTAAGCATCCTGAAAAAGGTGCTTGCAGAAGCATGCCAGAGGAAATTTGGGCAAAATATTCATATTTGGGTGCTTAGAGGAAGATTGCTAAATACAGAGCTGAGTGCCTAAACAGCAGTCACTGCTGACTTCCAGTAGCAGCCAGAATGCCTGCCGAAAGCAGGGGCTCCTGGCCAGGAAACGCCGTGCAGGGTACGTTGTTGAAAGGGTTTATGGCAGGTTGCAGGGCAACCTGCTGATCTTGTACAAAGCACTGCAATTTCTTCTGGAGCAATTCTGAACAAAGGCTGGCACCTCCTCTGCTGTTCCAGAGGCAGAAGCCTTCCTCTGAATCTCACTAACACATCGCTCACAGGCTAGTCATCCTAATGACAAGAAACTGGAGCTGAAATGTGAAGAACAGAGACCAATTAATAATGAAGATAATGAGATCACCAGAATGTATATACCAAACCCGCATCTTAATTATCTCATGAAAACTGGCAACTCTAATCATGCTTCAAGGGCCTTTAATCATGCTCTCTCTGAGGAATATTGGTGGCTATTTTGCACATATACTTATGTAAAAATACCTTTTGTGTGGGTTTTTCCCCTACAATAATAGCCGGCCAAGTTACTACTGCACATAACTGCTCTACTTCAAAATGAGGTATCGCAGACTAGTAATTACAGCTGGTCTGATCTTCATCTCATCTACTCTCATCTTATTTTGGAGTGCCTCCTTTGAAGCAAATGCAATGAGACTGGTGTGAATTACTGCAGTATTATTATGAATCCCTTTTATTATGACAGAAAAAACCAAGAATGATCCCTAATTAAGCTAGTTTCTGCAGAAACACAGGGAGCACGTAGTCCCTGCCCCAAAGATCTTACAATCAGAACAGGCAAAGGTAGACTTTGAGGTAGGGAAAAGGGGACAGCGGGAGTGCAGAATGAACTCTCTCCCGACTACAATTTGTTCCCATGACTTGTTTGAAAGGGAAGTCAGGAGGAGGCTAAGATAGGATGAACACAAGGAAAGTGTGGAGCTGCTGAGCTGAAGACTGTGGGGGGCGAAGAAGCAGGCTGCGTTTACAGCAGACAGAGCCTGTTCAGAGCTTTCTGCAGTTTTCTCCCTGCCCTTCCTATCCCTGCATCCCTGGACGAGGTGAGGAGGTCAGCTCCAAACTACAGCTGCATGGGAACATTGCTCTGGGTGGAGTAGACTCAGCTCAACCGCTGCTCCCACTCCCAAAAAACAAGACCCCCAAGTGTCTGCAGAGAGGCTTATTTTAGCAAGTAAGGAAGCAGCTCTTTAGACTTCACACCATGGGGTAGACCATGGGGGTCTGCTGTCCCTATGATCCCCATTAATATTAATAAGAGCGGAGTGCTTGCTTGTATACTATCCTCAGGAATACAGCAGGCAGCCTGGCAGATCAAACAGCACAGGTCAAATGAAGGGCTCGCAACAGAAGGTCTCTGCACAGGCAAGAGCACTGAAGGCAGGATGGGGCTGGTTGAGGGCCCATTAGCATCAATTCCTTGGGCCTATAATGAAGTTGGACCTAACACTACTGCATGCAACTGTAGTATAAAGACATTTCAGGGGACTTACCCATAAGTCTCTCTAGAGATGAGCTGCTTGCAAGCTCTTTGCCATCAGTAGGTTACATTTTGGTTGCTTAATGAGCCTGGATTTGGAGAGAGTATCTGCGTTCCTCTCCAAAAGCCTGAAGAACAAGAAGTCAAGAACTGCCAGAGGCCAGACAATGGAATAGGATACGCACCCCACTCTGAAAAGCAGTTTATTTTTCGCTCATCACTGCAACTGTATCATTAGGTTTTTCACATCAAGCTCTGAAGGTGTCTCATAATCGCAGCTGTGAATCCACGATTAAAGCACCTTTGTCAAAAGCATTACAAAAATATGCCAGGCACAAAATCTATTCTATTTAGCCTTTGTCAAAATGCCCAATAACAAAAAATAAAATAAAATGACAGGTTACATCAGCAAATTCAAGGGAAAAATATGTAGCCTACCCTTTAGAAATGGGCTGGGAAGACTGTCCAGACTGAGGGCATGGACACATTCACTTCACAGATGAGAGCACAGAAGACAGCAAGGAAAGTGTGAGCATCCCTCAACCACCTCAGAGCTTAAACCAAGGTGGAGCCAAGCAGCTCCACGTTACACCAAAAAGACGCAAATGTGTTTACTCAGCTGTCTCTGCTGTGGCAAATTAACTCGGTTCCTCTGAGGCTGCAGTGACAGTAGGCTTTATTGGCTGGTTTACCCGGGCAAGCAACTGGCCAGGAGTTAGGCGAGCCTGGAGATGTGGATGGAGCAGGGGGTTCTGACAGCCCCTCTGATGGATGTGCAGCTCTGCTGGATTCTGCTTCGCATGGTCTGTAAAAGACAGGCTGCTGACTGAAGAACATACCTTTTGGTAGTTTCAGCTCTGAGCATGTTTTCATGACATGGTTTTAAGCTACTCTGTATAATATAACTTGTTAGTAGAGGAAAGGAAGAGGAAAAGAATCAGCTGGCCAGGACAAGAATAATTCATGCTTGCCAGTGGCTAATATTTCTCACATGGCACATGGCTGATAGCAACGTTGCAGAACAGAGCATCCTAAAGCAATGAAAAGCCCGTACAGAGCTCACGGGTGCAACTTCTCTTTGGTCCTATTGCTTGTTTGCATTAACATATCTCTTTAATCACACAATCACACGCTATTTCCCACTGGTCTGGATTTGTTCAGGACACAGGCTGGATGGTGCTCAGTTTATCAGCAACTATTCAATATCTGCTTTAGTCTCCTTGATCAAAGTGTAGCCTCATGTCTTATTTACGGCTACTACTAACAGCCAGTTCTGCAGACAGAACTATTTATTTCCCCCCAAGCTTTTCTGTGTTCATCACTCTGACATCTGAGTGCTTTGCAAAGATTAATTCATCTTCATAAAGCCTCTTCAAAACAAGAGGAGATGGTATTCCCATTTTACAGATCAGGAGCTGTTGCATAGACAGATTGAGGTCAAACATTTCCACTCATGATAGGTCCTAATATGAAATGTGTCAGATCTAAATTTTTTTAGATATCTTAAAATATAACGCCAAAACCAAAAATCTCCTGTTTTGTGTGTTAAAACAGAGCTCTGACTGGCTCCTTATGAAGTCAGGGATTACAGGAACAGAAGAGGAGTAGGAACTGTAAATGCTGGTCACCAGAAATAAGGACGAAAGCTTTCCAACAGCCAGTCTCAGGAATACGGAAAACCAATACAGATAACCCATGTGAATATAAAACACATTATGAGCCTTCAACGAAGCAGCAAAATATACCTTGAAAAACTATACACATCGGAATTTTTCTCTGCAGTTTATAACACAGGTGCAAATCCTGAGAGCACAGTTTAAGGTAGGAGGAATTGCAGGTTCTCTACATTTCTTGGGGTCTGGCCCATTAACCATGGACAAAACCAGAAAGCTTTGTAGTGTAGCAGACCACCCTGGGAAGGAAGGCTTTTGTTTTATTAGTGTGTTAAAAGCATCTGTGGATCAAATGTGCCAGTATCACTTTACAGCATGAAAACACTGCCCAGGGGACTCTCAAGACTCATCTTTTCAAACGCTGATACCTCTTTGTCAGTTTTAATAAAAGGCAGCTACAAAAACAAAGTGGGCCATGTGGTCTCAATGAAGCAGAGACCGTGACAATCAATAACAGAAACAATCTGCACTTACTTGCTGGGAGAATTTGCTTTTAGCAGCAACATCTATGTAACAAGACATCACTCAAGACCTCCCTTCGATTTTTCTTGGGACAATGAGCCCACTGTGCCCAAAGCACGTCTGTGCTTATGGAGATTTGCGAATCCAGGACAGTGTTTAGACTGATAAAATGACCATGCAACATATGATGATGATGGATCAGAGCTTGCAGGATGTTTGATCCTCCCTCTTCTGTCCTAAACTGGACACTTCTCTGTCTCAAAAGAAAACTTCTCTGATAAAAATGTTCATTTTTTAATGCAACATAGACATTATTTTCTGCTGCACTTCACTTCAGAAGGCCACAGAAGTATCCTCCTGGTTCTGCACATGGGTCTCCCTAATACAAGCTCCTGTCTCTAGCCCTGGTTTTTAGCAAATGAATGAGGCAGACGTACAGTTAGTAAAGACAACGAAACTTGGGGAGAGGAGGGACATGGAAGCTAAAAGAAAGCCTTTTTCATTTGTTACCCCTGACACCAAACTGCCACAGCAAATGCTTTTTAGCTAAGACTCCTGATACGTCTCAGACCCTAGACTGTATATGTGTCCGGGTTCCGGCTGGGATAGAGTTAATTTTCTTCCTAGTAGCTGGTACAGTGCTGTGTTTTGGATTTAGTACAAGAATAATGTGATAATACATTGATGTTTTAGTTGTTGCTGAGCAGTGCTTACACTAGTCAAGGACTTTTCAGCTTCTCACGCCCTGCCAGCGAGAAGCTGGGAGGGGGCAGAGCCAGGACAGCTGACCCAAACTGGCCAAAGGGCTATTCCATACCATGGGACGTCATGCTCAGTTCATAAACTGGGGGGAGTTGGCCGGGGGGCGGTGACCACTGCTTTGGGACTGGCTGGGCATCGGTCGGCGGGTGGTGAGCAATTGCATTGTGCATCACTTATTTTGTATATTCTTTTATCATTATTACTACTATTATTATTTTCCCTTCCTTTTCTGTCCTATTAAACTGTCTTTTCCTCAACCCACAAATTTTACTTTTTTTACCCCGATTCTCTCCCCCATCCCACGGGGGGAGGGGGAGGGGGGGGAAGCATGAGTGAACGGCTGCGTGATGTTTAGCTGCCTGCTGGGTTAAACCACAACAGTATGAATTAGATCATTTAAATTACATTGCACATCAAAGTTTTATTTGTTTGGAAAATTGCAGCTGAGGCCATTGACCTTCTCTGTCTTATCAATCCAGTGCCATCTCCATGTAGCACATATCTAGTAAGTGGGGCTCCTTAAACAGAGGTGGTCATCTAGCCAAATGCCACCAATGCCACATGCTAGCTGTCACCAGGGAAAACACACCCAACAGAGGTGGTCATCTAGCCAAATGCCACCAATGCCACATGCTAGCTGTCACCAGGGAAAACACACCCATCAGGAGCAAGGTGGCCTTGATTCAGTCCCCTGGCACTGACAGCTATGGTCTCTCCGTCAAGGCTAAGAAGGGAGTTGTTTGACAGACGGACGAGAAGGTTGTAAGGTGAAAGAGCTGAACTGTTGGCTGTGTTTGACCATTTTCACAAGATTAAGTTGGTGCGGATCTGCCTGCATCAGGGGCTCAGGGAATCTGCTGCCTTACCATGTTCTGTAACCTCTTGCAGTGCCAGTGCTGAGCACTGCAGTGCCACGCCAGCTGAGCTCCCATCTCCCAAGGCCACCTGTGGCTGCATGGTGACAGCACAGTGTGACAGACCCCAACACCCCAGCCCCTTGCAGTCCCGAGGTCACCATGGATATGAGAGACATGAACTGGTCTACTTCCTGTGGCTCTGCATTTTGGTGATGCTGTGGCACTCAGCCGCATTCCTTATCTTTCACTTTTTGGCAGACTCCTGGCTCTTCGCTTCACCAAACGAGGAACCAGATGTTTTCAGTTCCTTCTGTCTGAGAGACTCTGCAACATTTGTGAGCAGAGGAGCTGGCTTGTCAGGTTAAGCATGTTTCAGTAACTCATGTTAATAAAATCATCTCAGCCTAAGTCGCAGCTGCTGCAAATTTGTATATGCCTGGTTCAGGATTAATTTTGGGTGTAGGATCTTGGGTCATACAGAAAGTCAGGAATGGGCTCAACCATGAGTTCTATCTAGAAACAGAATCTTTGTTCCTGGATATGGCTAAAAAATAGCAACCACCAAAATATTAACATACGGATGGAAAACCCCTGCTACTTTCTATAAATAATGCATACAAAGCATTTCAGAGGTATGGTTGGATATTACAGAGAGACGTCCAATCTCAGTAAGAAACATACAGATTTTAAATTAAAAGTCACACATGGACAGTCTTATCAGCTGAAACATGAATTGCATTCTAGCCTTAACGACTCAGCATAGACATCAAAACGATCCGATTTCCAACCTGGACCATCCCTAGCACATTCCTTTACCTCTGTGATTTGTGGTTCCTATTCACCACCCGTTTGCACTCATATTGAAATCTGGCAAGTCAGGTACTTCCATCAGCTCTGCACCGTAGCAGGAATATAAAGCAAGTCAATTTTCTGTAGCACCAGAGAATGACAACTCAATACTTTCCATGACATTTCATTTTGGTGGACTTTAATCTTGTCCTTAAGAGGCAGGAGCTGCTAGCCACTGCTGGTTTGGGTTTTTTTGCAACTCACAGATGCATAATAAGGAGAGGATCAGTGGAAAGAGAGAAAGAAAACAAGATTTTTGCATGGTGAAAGTGGTGCTTTGGAAAAAAACCTTCCACGCCTCCAGCGAGACAAAAACAGAGAATAAAAGAGAAAAGATACACACAGAAAACTTTTTTGCCAAATCTCACGACCAGAATTATGCCCTCTTCCTCCACACCACCCTTACCCAGTCATCAGATCCCTTTCTCAGTATTTTATTCTGGTTATCAGCCAAGAGCCAAATTCAAGGCTCCCCGGGAGCGTAGCACTGTACTGTGATAAGCCAGCTGCGTGAAAAAAACAGGAGCTAAGTCAACAGCGTTCAGTGAACATCAAGAGAGTGAGCAGCAAAGGGGATTTACTGAGAAATGGAGCATTTATGAACAACCAGTTGTTATAGGCACTAATGAACTTGCCTTGCTCCCCAGGTATTTTCACTCCAAAGGTACATAAAAACGCTTAGAAAACTCTGTCTTGATACTACAGCAAACAGCTCTACAAGGGCAAACTAACCACCTAATGCAGAGATGAGAAAGCAACAGGGATTTTTCTTGTACAGTCATTTCATGTTCTGCCCTTTGCTCTGGCCCAGCCAACTAGAGACAGAGCCTGTCGGGACACAAAAAGCCCAAGATCCCAGACCACAAGACATAAAAACATTTCTGTGCACTGATTGCCTCCTCACAATAACCTCATTATCACAGCTGTCAATCAACAGGACAAACCAGTCACTAGCATGGGAACTACTGATAAGAGATGCTCACCCTCAAATGCATTTGCTGCCTGGAACAACACAAGTGATGGCAGCTTTAATACAGCAACAGGCTCCTCAAAGCCAGAGTGGCAGTCTGTGTCCTGTCTCTTCACTGCAAGAGACTGGATGGGTCACACGAAGAGATTCCCTTTGGCTCTGTGTCACGCTACCAGGGCTGCAGCATACAGCCCCTTCAGTTCCATACCGAACTATCACTCGTACGGAGATAATTGTTTAACAACCAGAGGCACACACTGTCATTTAGATTTATGTCCCACAACGGTGATGTCCTGTGATCAGCTTGAAAAACCTAAAGGCCTTTTTCCTTATAGATTTCCCAGCATATAAATCTTGTATCCACTTGCTATCCCCCTCCGTAAGTGGCTATCCAAAAACTGAGTATTATTAATCACTCACCTGGTATAAGACCTCTCTCTGTTTTATGCAAGTCCTTGATTTACTGATAAAGGGTGGCTATATTCTAACCATGCCAATATAAGACTAGATTCATCACTCGTGTCTAGTTCTGATCTCAGTACTCCTCAGCCACTGTTCAAGACAATGGTGTAACAGTGAGAGTTTGGTCCTGATTTATTGACCTGAACAAGTGAAGTGTTTTTAACAAATTTCAGAAAAATTCTGTCGTGATTTTAAAATCAACTAAAAAATCTTTCCCAAGGGAGAGATGTTCAAAAACCTACCAAATACTCTGAACATTCAGCGCCTGAATCAGAAACTGTAACAGATGGACTCAGAGGGCTTTTTTAATATTGGCTATTAATAAGTGCAAACGTTCACAATGACAAATGGAATGTATTTTTAGTCTGTACCGGGATATTAGCCTGGTCTTCATCAGCACTTTTTGTCAAACTTCCTGCTTTGACACAAAACCACAATACTCTAGCTGTGAGGCTAGTGTTTGTCTAAATATGCAGAGACACAATCACAAGGTCCTTCCAGCCTCATGTTCCTGTTTCAGAGTAAGGTCTGTAAGCATTCTCGCTGGTCTGACTACCTGCAAGGTGTGTCTGTCCATCCCCCTTGCTTTATTTCTCTCCCAGCACCCAAGAATATTCTTATAACTAGGATTGTTCAATGATTGCAGCTTAGTTAACCTGGAACTACTCTAGTGTAAATCAACTCGGAATCAGGCTTTGCTATTGAAATTAATGGATTAACTGATGATATAGTTAAGTAGGAAGATCTGGCTCTGTACTATAAACATCACAAATGCAAATGTTTTTATTGAAGTCAAATCTTTCGTTGTTATTTTTCAGAGAGTAAAAACTAGGCAGCAGTAAGGAGGAAAGATGTGGCTGTATGCAATCCAGCCTCAGCAGCACGGATCAGCACATGCACAGGGTGCCAGTCACCTTCTATCTCCATCATGTCTTTACTTGCCAGCTCAATACCTGTAGCACAGCTACACCAACACCTCCAAAAGCCCAACACGATGAAACGACCTTGCTATGCTGTGAACCTTGGCTGTAAGCAATGCAAATATTTTGAATCTGATTCTTGTGGCCATTTCCCTAGGTTACACATGCAATCTTAGTGGTTCCCAAAAGAACACTGTGGTAAACATAAACTGTGATAACAGTTTGACAAATGCCAGCTGACGTAAAATGGACCTATTGTTTAACTGGAAGCAGTCAGGATTTCATGTCTGTAGTTTGTGGTTTCTTCTGGGATCGTTGCAATAGTTTCTACATATCACAGGTTTATTCTAATAGGAGCTCATTTTAGATGGAAAGCACCAGAAAGTACATGGGGAAACCTGGGCATATTGCACAGGGAGCCTGCACAGGCGGCTCTGTGCTGCTCACCTGCAATGCTGCTGCTGTTTTACGAACAAACAGCTGCACTGATCTCCCCAGAAGAAGCTTTGCTCAGTAACTGGCCCTTTGGAGGTGCTGTCTGGAGCTGCAGGGCAAACACAGGAGAACAAGGGAGGATGTTCCAGGGCAACACGGCTTGGATACTGTCAGTGTAATTTCCTAAAACTTGCATTGAAAAGAAAGAGTGGCTACTGCCATTTCACTGAAGAGAAATCTGACAGAGAGAGGCTGTGGCTTTTAAAGGTGTTCAGACACCTACTTCCCACCCTTCCATTGCTTCTGTTCCATATTAGTGTGATAAAAGTTCAAAGAAACACTTAAAGGCTTTGCTAAACAGCAGGAATCCAGCCTAGGTGGTCTCCAGCCCTAAAACTACTTCCAAGTGACTTCTCCAAGCTCAGACAAGAAAACCATGACAAAGTTAGGACTTGGATGCTCACTTCCCCATTCTTGCAATGCCACCCCCAGGGCTCTGATGAAGTACCCTGCTAGGATGGATGCTGCACAGAACTAAAATTATCCTCATCCAGGAAATACTTTCCTCACACATTTGGCTTCACTCCTTCCCTCCTCCCTGAGCAACGGGCAGCTACGGGGACGGAGTATTTCACATGATTAATTTTCTGCTATGACAGAGAGGATGCGTTTCCTTCTACGTCTGTGTTTTTGTTCACTGGTGCTCAGACAAATGACTAAGCCGTGGACAACGATCTGGAGCGACAGCAGCGCTCTGGCTCCCGAGCACACAGCATAGCAGTCACTTGTGAGGGAGGCTGACTGGACCAATTGTCTTTCCTTCCCAAGCAATATTAGCATTTTATCATTCAATCATAGTTAACATCAAAACCGAAAGTATCCCCAAAGCCTGAATAAAGTACATCACAGAGCTCCTCAGCTGAAACCAATTTTTCATCTGCTGCTCCTGGGAAAAGCAACGATTTTTTGACATCCAAACATGCTAAAGCAAGCTGGCCACCAGATGCAGGCAGCCCACAATAAACCAGTGAGCACCAGCACTTCTGCCAAAGCCTGGTCTAAAATCTACTGACATCAGTAGCAAACCTTCCTTTCATTAAAGACACATTTTGCGTTAGCCCTCAGAATCCTCATTCTTTTATCTTCACTCATGTTGAGTCCAAACTATGCTTCATGAACATCTCCATTGGTTTGAACTGGTTTGCCTGTTAGGTGCTGTTGCTGCCCTGCCTGGGGACAGTGCTGACCATGTGAACGATGGCTTCTCCAGGCAGGCCAAATGTCTCTCCAAGGCTGGGAGATGGGGTTGGAAACTTCTGGTACCCTCCTTCCACCAAGCTTAAAGGGGAACAGAAAGCATGTCCTACCAGACCGCTTTGCTCCTACAACTCTCTGAATGCTGCTAGCCCCTCCTTGCCAGGAATAATTTTTATCTTTCAGGCTCACAGAGAATAAATGCTCTTTCTGCGTTTTGGCATTTTCATGCACTTGTGAATAGCAACAGATATGGAGTAAATGCTTCAGAAACATGGCCGAGTGGCAGCTCTGCCAGAAGAGTTTGCATTCGTACCTGTCCTGCAGACACAACTGCTCTGCCTGGAAACAACATGTAAACTGCAAGTCTGGTGTAAGTCTCGTGTGTCTCAGGGGAAAAGTGCCCTTCACTCCAGAGATAAATCTGTCCTCCCTCTCTTCCACCCTCTTTGCAGAGCTGGCTCTGAGGACGCTCAGACCAGCCTTACATGTCTGTCTTCCAGACCACTTCTCCCATGTTTTAATTGCTTCTATTTTACATTTGGGTGACCAAAGCTCAAGAGAAACGAGTTCAAAGGCTTTCTCAAATTGCAGTATAACAGTAGGTGGTCCCCCCTACGGCAATCACACATCTTGCAATTAGACAAAAGGAAAATGAAGGAAATAATTGCAGTGTCCATATAGGGGCCCTGCTGTCAATTATCCCTGATGTGGGGTGTCTGCTCTCTGTTCCCTTCCTGGTAGCTGAGCCCCAGGCAGGCAGAGACAGCACCGACAGCCCAAGGATAGGTCAGCGTCATCAGTCACTCCTATCTGATGTCCAGCATAACTGAAGATTGGCTTCAGCTGACTGAATGCAAACATTTAACACCACTCTAAAGCCCTAAGATATTCAAGGCATTCACACAGATGTGGCACAGCCCCTCCAGGAGACCATGCCCACGCAGCAGCACCAGCGACTATTGGCACAGGGACCCGGGAGACAGAGACTACAGGTGAGAAGAGACGCAGCCTCTATGGGTGCCGTAGCACAGGGCCCCTCTTGGCACCTGGTTCCACAGCCCTGTGTCAATGTGAACATCAATTCACTACCCGGCTGCAGTTTGCTGGGCTTGTTAGGATGCCTGTGTAGCTGGAGCTAAGGGCACCCCAGTCAGTCTTGTCACCCTTTTTAATAACCTCAGCATGCTCTGAGCTGCATGATCCATTCTCCCCTCAGTCCTTTCTGGAAAGTGCAATTTAAGTGGAACAGCAACAACTGAGTTTCTCCACCTGAAACCCAGAGGAATACACAAGACCCAGGGGACTCTCCTTTGAGGCTGCAGACACTGCCATCACCTGGAAACTCCCCCCATGGCTATGCAGGCTCCTCAACAAGACAGTTATTGGATTACAACTTCAGGCTCAGTGCTTTATGCTTTAGGCTCTGTCAGACCTGTTTAATCAGCTGGTAATGTCACACTTCTTCTATAAAGACCTGAGATCTACTTCCCTGGCAGCATGCCTTTTCTTCCAGGTCAGCCTGGATCCCTGATTTCTGATGTGCTACTGGCAGCAGGGAGATGAAGGAATAAAAGAAAAAAAAAATGAGGATGGTTGTTATTTCCACGTAAACCTGACAGGACATCCTGCTTGAAAAGGGTATCTCAATGAGGTCCTGCAGGCTGACCCATTTCAACCCCAGACAGCAGAAGAGGCTGAGCTCAAAACTCTTGACTTCCTCCAAATTCCCACTGGGTTTAAGTCCTTGAGGTGATTAAGGAATGAGAAGTGAATCTCTAAAAAATCAGAGGTGGCACAACAAACCTCGGATACAAATTTGAGCAAAAACACACCACAAAAGAGACGTTATCTACTAGTCCAGGAAGTTTACTGAATAACCTACATTGCAAGATTTCTTGAAATAAGAGTGGTACTCAGATCTGAGACATCCTAACTGCACTGAAAAGCTGCCCCCTGATTCTTATCCCCTTTACACATAGCTTTCTTGTCTCCCTCATTCATTTCCCATCTTCCAGCATCTTTCCATTCTTTTGCTAAGCCACATTTAGCAAGCAATGTAGAAAAATGTCGCAGGAAAAAAACCAGCCAAGGTGGTCCCTCTATAGCCATATGTGTTCTTCACTTTGAAAAGTGTTACAAAACATCCCAGGTGAAACATTTACTAAGGCTAAGAACTTAGATACCACCATCTCACCTGGATGCACTGGTACCTTGCTTGGTGAAGAAACTGGAAGCACCTCCTGCCTCTCTTTAATACAGCAGACGCCAGGATGAAAATTTCTGGACAGTCTCTTATGCAGCACATGACCAGGCAAAGCCAGTCTTGTTATTTCCAGTATGCAAACTCCGTTGCCACTGCTTGCTATGAAAAAGCAGCTTTAGTTGGGCATGAATGAAAGGCAATGACTAAAACATTGTATGAAATTGATTTAATAAGGTTCAATGATTGAAACAGGAAAGATTTCCCTTAACAATTTGTTACAGGCCAGATTCAGCCACTGTGTCCAGCTCTGCCGTCAGCCTAATTGAAATTTGTGCAGTGAGTGAGGGCAACAGTCTTTGCTCTCAATTAACTCTGAAGAAAAGTTGAAATCTTTTTAATCATTCTGAATTATCAGCCCTTCTTTCATCTGATTTTTTAAAAGGTCTGGATATTTATACAGCTATTAAGAATATTCAGAGGTACCATAATTCACAACCATAATTTGGGACCATGTATTAAACTGTACGTTTCAAAGCTAGGATTAGAGAACAGGAGACAATTAGTATTTCGTTCTGAGGGAAGCAGGTAGGAATCTCCTACAAATACCCACTGCAAGGTCTGTATCTAGTCCCAGCCCATCCTGTCACAGACTTCGGGCTGCAGACTGAATTGGATGTATCTGGCATTTCCTAGATTTTAGTTACAGATACAAAAAATCCAATTCTGCCATTCTTGCTTATACTGACCAGCACCTCCTTTGGAATTACTCCTTATGGCTTAACTAAACTTGTTTGTAGGGAAAAATAACACCTCATGGTAGCTAAATGAGACCTTTGAGTCTGGATACAGTAAAATTTGGGGCCAACCAGACATTGGATTAGTTCTGTTTCATATGATCTAAAGGCCGTATTTCCAGGTCTCGACATGCGCCGCTGACCCCTCATGCGGCTGGTCTCGCCCTGAAAGCAGCAATGTGGGTGTCGTTACCCAGATGTGGTTCCCAATGGCTTGTGCAAGCAAGACACAGTGCTTCGGCTCCAGGGAGGAGCAGCAGCTGAAGCTGCAGAAGGCTTCATGTGAGAATCTTCTCCTCATGAAAATATTCCTATTAATAAAACAGTAGGGAATGCAGAAAAGCAGATTTATCTCAGAGTAAAATGTTTCTTTGGGAGCTCCCTGAGGAGTCAGTAGCAGCTTGTTATGGAGCAAACATGTCTTTTACTGCCGCAGCCATGTGAATAAGAAATATTTCAGTGTTAGGAGCAGTTAAGAGAGGCACAAAGCAGGAAAGCTGGGCAAGCAGAACAAGTGGCTTTGAGTAACAAAACCCGCAGCTACTAGAAAACCTCCTGAAAGGTTTTGAGTTTGAAACAAGCCATGACCTAATTAGGTGGCACTGTTACTGGAGAATAGAGGAAGGAACAGAAAGAAAGGAGGGGGAAGATAAAGGGGGGAGAGACAGAGAGGCCTAAATACTTAGCAGACCAGTCCAAGCTAGAGCTGACCAAGGCTGACGCTTTATTTAACACGCATGAGCACGCTCTGTGAGAGGTGAGGGAGGTGCAGATGAAAGGGCACTTGCTCCGTGCTTGTGGACAGTCTCCTCGTGGAGCACGTTTTACACACTGAGACGAATGAGTGAAATGGACAGGAAACATCACATTTTGTGGGGATCTGGAATGAACAAGTAATATCCACACTGGTTTCTGTTACTAAAATATCACATTTTTCTCTAAGGGAAAAAATGGGTTAGGAGTCCCTAAGCAGCCTTGGAGGAAAAAAGTATTACAGTGAATTGGGCCAAGACATGATAAGGATCTGATCTATTCTGCATCTTTCCCAGAATGATTCCTCATCAGTCATGGCACAAGCACAGTTCAGAGGCAACTGGCACCTCTGAGCCAGGAAGAGCATGGTTCATGTGCACAGGTTACTTGGGTGACACGTAGCAGTTCTCTGGAGGTCTCTGTGGGAACAGGCCCAGCAACTCAAAACTAAGCAATACTATACTCTTGAGGTCATCACAAGCAGCTGCAAGGGAGTAATCAGGAATATCCACATGGATACTGCCATGGAGTGTACAGACAGTGTCTCTCCAAGGCAGGAGGCCCTGGAAAGCCCAAACCATCTAATCAATAACACACTACACACAAGGAGTTCCTCACATGCCATCTGAACCACCTTCTGCACAAGGGAGCAAAGGGGCACACCTCTTGCTTGCCACAGCTGTTATATTCTTGCTTAAGCAATGACAGGCCAGACCCTTAGCTGGGATGCACTGTCCCAGTGCTGACTTCAGTGAGCTCTGCTGATTTAAGTGGCAAGATTCTGGTGTGGTATCTCCTAAATGATACTGGAAGTGGAGAAGAGCTGGGCCAGCCAAATCCTTGTCACAGAGGTTACGGACTGAGCCACAGCTGGCTTCCCGCGGACACCCTGCTGTGAGCAGTTCTGGACAGCAGGAGAGATGATGAGGTGCAGCAGTCTCATCTGGCCAACATTCAAGTACGACAGTCCCTACTTGAACTACACATTCATTCAAACAAGGAACCGAAGCTACAAGGATCTGGCCCGACCATCAGCTGTTACCACAGACGTGTGAAGCCTTTGAACTAAGTTTCTTTAAACTCACAGTCGTCCCCACAAAAAGCATTTGTACGACTGCCCGATCAAAGAGCATCGATAAATTGAGTCCTGACTTCTCTTCCTCCCACTGCAGCATTCACTATTCCCCAAGGAGCAGGTCTGAATTCTTCACTCACTGTACTCTGTGACTAATCTCCTTCATCCCCACAAAAGGAGCTGCTGAGAAGTGCTGCCATATCAGTATGGGTGGCACAGAGCGGTCCCTGCCCCTCGCTGAATGACAAGCAGATACACTCATCTTGCAGGCAGCTGCATGAGTCATGGCCCCGCACAGAAGCGGCACAGGCTGTCCGCATTGCTGCAACCTGTCTTCCTGAGGATATAGTTTTAGGCAAGTGAGCTGTGAAAGAACTGCAGATGAGGGAGCCATGCCAATGCCCTGGCCTTTCCTTAGAGGACCACAGCTAGCCCCTGCAGGGATCGCAGCCAGCCCAGCCCTCCGCTGTGCCTGCGAGTTCCTCGGCTCTACGCTAACATGTACTTCATACGAATACACTTCTTCAGAGGATGCGCCACTGTCTGTGCACGTCTCTGCCCTGAAACGTTTAAACCAGGAGCGCAGACATACCTGCAGTGATTGCTGTTTGCATCAAAGGCATGGGAAGAGGTTGCTATGAGCACCGAACCAGCCAGTCATGCCCACCCACCCCACGTCCAACCCACGCAGGCATGACACATGCCAGGGAGAGAAGGCTGTGTGGGGCCCCTCTTTAACAGTGGCAGCTACGGCACACACGGATATTAGCTCTTTCCCTGAGGTCATACTGAAAGGCTGTGACAGAGGCTAGAGATGAATTCAGACACCCCTATCCTAAACCAGACATACAACCACAACCGTGCCCTCTCCTCTGGTTTGGGATACCTCTGCAGGGTCTGTATTTCCACAATCACTTTTTACTCCATTAAAAGCAAACACAAACAATTCAGAAAGCGGAAAAACTCAAGGGGAACAAGAGCTCACTGCACATTCTAGTTCTGCATAAGAAAACAGACATCTTAGAAAATACAGTCCAGCCTAGCTGAAGTTCTCATCTTCAAAACGACACTGCTCTATCACAATATCTGTCTTTAGCGCATAAGGAGCGGAAACGGCTCGCTGCCTGCCGCACCGCCAGGCTACCCTGTTGCATCAGCAGTGCAGGAAGAGATCTGCAGAGCCCACAAAAGGCATGCAGGACTCCGGGGAGGCTGTCCCGGCTCCCCTCTCACAGACAACTTTGCTGTAGGTAGCACTGCGCACACAATGCAACTAGCTCGCTTCTGAAAAGAAAAAGCTGACGAAGGGGGAAGGGTCAGGCTCTGCTTTCCCAATCTGTAAGGTTTTCTAGGACTCATCTCCTTCAATCTCATACCATTCAGTTAATGGCTAGTTAGAGCAGTTTCACACTAATTGAAAGCAGACCTGTATATTTTAACTGTGGCTTTTAGCCTGATTTACATCCCTGATCTACAGCACACTTAACAAAAGATGGCTTTTGGGGGAAGAAAATTTATCATTCCTTAATTTAAAGTTATACTTACTGAGAATGGCTGTGGAAGTCTCTATAGGGAATTTCAGGGTCTCTAAGCCTGCCTTGGTAGCAGCTAAGTTTTCTCTCTTGCCTTCGCACAAGTGGGATGTGAAGCCAGACCTGGGACACACTCTGTGTCTGTGCTGATGAGGGCTCTCAACTCTGTATGGTTGCCAAGACACCCGGGAGAGACTCCAAAGCCCCCAGATCTCGCCCTGGCTAAGGCATTCCTAATCAAATGCTCCTTTCAACAGGAGCTTCCAGCACGCCCATGGGTATCACGCAGAGCTGTGAACAGCATCATTTTCTTTGATTCAGGTAAAGCTAAATTTCCATGCAGTGCTTTCACCAGTTTGAAATATTGCTTATTAACAAAACATTTTCCATCTGGAATTGTAACAAGCTCTCTATATTAGTCTTACTTTTGAAACAAATAAATTTTCCGTCTCACCCTCCTGCTTTGAGCTGCTCAGAGATCACAGAAATGATGGCAGGATTGAAGTCTGCCTTCAGGTTTGATGCTGAAGTCTGCAGTGGAATCAGTTATTTCTGAACAACTATAAGAGTCTGCTATGCCAAAATTTTATGACCTGCAGTTGCAAGATTCTTGACATCTGGAAACACAGGGAAATCAGCTGCTGCAGTAACACATGTGAATAAACTTTTGCATTATGGCAACAGATCCTAGACAGTCAGGTCTCATGATGCCAGTATAAATTCACAAGGTCTATCCCAAAGATCTCACAGTCCAAAATATAAGATGTATGAAGCTGCAGAGAGCAAGAAGTAGCCAGATGAAGGGAAAACAAGTCTGAAGTGCAGCAGAAGCCAAACTGCCTATCTGAAAAAACACCACCTCTCTGCTACCTCTCAAACCAGTACAATAGGTGTCATTTTGGGCTCCTACCCTTTTGAATTTGTTGTCCCTTTCATACCATGTTAATTGTGTTAATGGATATTCCGTATCTTAGTGGTGTTAAGATGAAAAAGATTCACAGAGCTCATGGAAGCCTGTGCAAAACCAGACGAGATGAATAGGCATTTAAAAATCCCGTTTTCCTTTGCTCCTATGTTACAGCTCGTCCTGAATGCACTCCAGCTTCCTCGTTCAACATTAATCTTTGTTTCTACAGGTAAGTGGATTACACTAAAAATGCTTACATTATGGAAGTCAGATCAAAGCATTTCAAAATTATCAGTATGACTGATCTGACAGATTATTTTTGTATTTTGTTGGGTCTTTTTTTCTATGGATCACAAACAGTTCTGGTAACGACTTCTTGAGTTAGGATAGGCAACATTTTTCAATATCTTTCAATCTTTAATGGTATAACAAAAACATTTCCTGCCCTTTTTCTATTAGTTAATCATAAACTAGATGAACTTCTAACATTCAGATTTCTGCAACAACGGAAATTTATGGACCCTTAATTTTGCTGATGAGGGTTGCTCAAAGTGTGAAGGGTGAAACATTTAAAAGATTAGAGTTTTCCGGGAAGATATACTTTAATCCTCTTCTTTCCTCCTACAGTTACCATTATGTGTGTGTGAGTAACTTAAAATGAATTCCTTGTACAAGACCATGTGTAGTACGGCTAAAGTAAACCAGTTAAATATATCTTTCCAGTAGGGCCTCAGTTCCTGAGGTTCCTTTACAAGGTTGTAAAGGAGGGTGGGAAGCAAGAGGAGGCAATAAGGTCAAGGAAGTACTGAGGGAAGATAACTCTGGTTTTGCATATGGGTTTTCACACTTCTTTGTACTCTGAGAGACAAATTTTGGAAGGAAAAGAATAAACTGCTCCTCTGCCTGCTCCTGGCACTGCATTTGCATTGAGCCCTGGGGTGTGCAGCCTTCAACCAGCTTCATCATTCAGCCCAAAAGAGATTAAGTGTGAATAGTTCTGCAAAAAAGATGATCATCTGTTAATAACACTAGTTAGGGACACCCCAGGGAGTGGGACACCTGAGACAGTTCATGTTCTTTACACACAGATGCTGAAGGCACATCACTCTCAAGCAGCCGAGGCTCAGCTTCTAGGTCAAATCACTGCATGGCTGGGCCTGATGTAGCCCCCTCTCCATAAAATTTAGGAATATAGTAAGCCTGTATAGGAGCTTAATTCAGTGGCTCTCCATTTGGAGCTTGCCTGGAGATATCCCAACGTAAAGAAATTTTACTCCTTATTCGAAAGCCCCACTGCGGGACTGCAGTTTCAGGCTGAGCCAGGGGATGGGTCTGCTCGGTTCTGCAGCAAGGCCGGCATCGGAGCATCCCCACAGCCCAGACCAGGAGCAGTGATGGAGCTCACCGCAGCTCAGGGTCCTTCTCCCAAGAGCTGGGGGCTACAGGGCAGGGGATGAAGCCAGTTTTCCCATAGAGTTACGATGTGCCTGGGGTGTGCAGCGCAAACCGAGAGGGAAGGGCTCCACACTGCATAGCAGAGACAGACAAAGATTACAATTAAATAAGCTGAGCATGATTAAAAATGTATCTCTCTCACTCACAATTTCCATTAATCTTTCAGAAGGTCTAAATCTGAGAAGGTAAATTAACTTCTTATCTGTTCACACTTTAAGCTTTTTAAAAAGCAGGCCTGATGTCTGGAATAAATTCAGCAGGCAGCAATCTTTTAGCCTTACATGGGAAAATTTGCCTAATAAAACACTACGATTTTATCAGACTGTTTCCTTCTGTTTCCTCTCTGGTGGGTAATGGAAGTTACACCCACTACTTAGCTTTGACATGTGTAACCCAGAAAAGCCTTAGTTCGCTGTAAAAACGCCAAGTGATACATTTCTTTGTTAGAAGATGTCTTGGGGCTCTTGTCACATTCTTCTAAACACGTCAGGAAAAACTAAATGCATTGTTAACAGCGAGTAGAAAAGCACCATGCATTAGCCTTTCTTCTTCTGAATGGAAAAGAACAATTTCTGATGAAATATAGTTCCTGTTATATTCCTAGATTGCTTTACTGGATATCTGCCCTGTCTTCCACCAGCCTCAGGCTGAAAATAGGAATTCTGAAAGAGAAATTCTGATACTCTCAAAAAGAATTAAAAGAAAATGTGAAAGTTCTCACTAAAAGAATTTTTTTTAAAACTGGAGTCAATCAGTTCCTTAAAATGTTTCTTAAATGTTCATGCGATTAAACAAATTTGTTAAAAAAAGTCAAAATGAAATTGAAACTCTCCACTCTGAAAGATGTCAAAATGAGATGCTCTGAAATTTAAACATAACTTCCTTTCTCCTGAGCCAAAATGTTCTCAAAGTCAGTATTTTATGGACATTTCAACTTTGACAGAAAACAGCTTTACCATTGGACATGGCACTCTATCCAGTGTCTCAGCTAGAAATGCCATCACAAGAAAGACAAGTTGAAAGATACCCAGAGAAAAATCAAACCAAGCTGGACTGCAGAGGTGAGGGGCTGGTGGCAGGAGTGTCTGAAGGCCCAGGCTTCCTCCCGCAGCCGTGCGACAGGTCAGTACCTGCTCCTGGCACAGCAGTGCGGCCGGGGGACCACCTCACCTCCTGTTACTTCTCAGGTTGGCTGTGCATGATGCGCGCTGCTCTGGAAAGCCAACACTGCCCCGAACGCTACAGGATGCATCTGCGATCAGCTACTCCCGCCTAGCAAGGGCTGCTTGCAGTAATGCTGCTTTTGTAGCCCAGCATTGTATAGCAGAAAGGCTTCAATCTGCCTCCTCAATGCCTGTCAGAACGCACTATAGCTGCACTATAGCTGAAGTTTCTCCTGGTGCTACAGCAAAACTACAGCTATTTATAAGCTATCTTATTTCCAGATCGCACTTCTTCCTAGTAGGAGATACAAAGACACGTATAAATGGCAATTAAATAAACCACAATAGATTGCATTAACTACTGGTAACTAAGAAGCCACCTTGATCCCTTTCTGCATCTAGGATATTCACCACATGACACTGAGGTCTCAGCTCACAAAGACTTTTCAATTTCGGATTAAACATGTTGCATCGGAAATAGCTCTGGTAACCCACAGCAGCAGATTATAGCTGGCAAAAAGGGACAAATGAATGGCAGAAGGAAGACAGGAGGGGATAAGCATTTGCACTGGGAGAAGGGGTGCAAAGGAAAACCACTATTTTTTAAAAAGCTTTACCACCTTGCCATGTTTCTGGGACCTGGGAACTGCCTGACTGTGGAGGAAGAGAGAAATTACGTGCACTGGCTGTTCTCACAAAGCCTGATTCCACTCGCTGGAGCTCCAGTTCTTGAAACATGATCAGAATCTGGAAAAAAATCCCATCCTGAGGGAGACGTAACTGAAAACTGCACCAGTAAGAATGAGATTGAGCCCCAGCATAACTGGAGAAGGCAGACATGGGGAAGGATATGAAGTCTCCCCAAAAGCACACGTTGGAGGTAGCAGTTTTTCACAGGAAGACTTTATTTGCTTCCAGCTTGCATGATTGCTTCTGAAAACATGGCTTCCTCCTTTCAGGATTTTCATGCAGAAACTTTTGCTAGTTACTCTCCAGATGATTCACATTTAGCCTTACAGACTATTTTTAGCTGCTTTTATTTCAGCACATGTTCTTGGAGAGTCCCTGCTATTTATGTGGTCTCCATTTCCCTCCTCTTGGCTTCTCTGGGGAGAAGCTCCACGAGGCCAGCTATTGAGAGCAGAGCTTGCATATCGTTCCTCCTTTTGTGTCCTCCACACAGCAAAGCTCATCAGAGCACTTCTGAGGTCAACAGCAGCAGTCTTTATCACCATGAAGATAGATAATGGAAAGAAAACAAGCCAAGGAAAATCAAACACACTCCAGTTCCTCAGTGTTTGCAAGGCCATCCCGAGGCTGTGTTGGGCAAAGATCTGATGATCTGGACACATGAATAGAGATGCAAAACTGAAGGCGTAATCATGCAGCAAATATGTACAGAGGCAGCTGGGTACAACTGAGCACTAAAAAGCATGAGAAAATTGCTGTAATTTGTCTGGGGTAAATCTGGCACCAAGACATGAAGTTACCTCTTTGTTAGGGTCACACAGCTTTAAAAAAATGTGAGATATTAACTCATCGGTGTGTCCATGGCCAGCATCGTGGTAGGTGCACGTATGCTGTTTGAGCTGGACTCTGATGTCTTAAGGATTAGTTTTATAACTTTGACACAGATATTGTGGGACATAGCTAACAACAACCCAAAACACATGCACCTAAATAATGTTAGCCGCCCAAGAGGCAGCTCCGCAAGTGGGAAAGTGCTTCCTATCAGCCTACATTGATTTCTTTCACATATGGGAATAGTGTCGATGTATTAAATCATTTTTACAACGGTAAAGTCACATGAATGAAGGCCTTTCTTGCTTTAACTATACCCATACAAAAGCCTATTTTTATGAAACATGAGTTTAATATTGTTGAGGTTTGTGCCTCTCTTCCAAATGTGGTTAAAATTTTTGAATGAGTCTAAATTTTTTGATGGATGGAAGTGGGACTCACGTGTGCATGCACACACACACAACTCAAGACACATCACAAACATTGGGAAACCTAACTAAACCAGAATTGAATCAGCTGGAGGTAGAGGTGAAAACACTCTCATGGTATGAATGTTAAGTAAGCTTTGACTGTAGATTGTAATTTTTGTCTTTGTGGTCCTCCCTGGCTTACAAGTAAATCTCTCCGCTACCATGGAGACATTCAGCACGCTCTAAAATACCACCTCACCTTTTAAGAACATCTTGTATATTGATCCCAAAAGTATGGCTCAAACTCGTTAGCTTATAATCTGCTAGGTTAGTAAGAGCTCATAGGGAGCCAACATATGGATGTACTTCTGAGCACATTAACAGCTGTAGTATAGCAGCTAAGTCCATTACACTGAGCAATGGAGTTGGTCGTACTTTTCTTGTTGCCAATATGGCAATAATTAGGGCTGCTGTATGGTTCAATAGACTAAAAGAACTGGCGGACCAAATTAATCCCAGGAGTAATTCAAGGAAGACAGAGGAGTTACACCAGGAGTCATGGCCCATTGTGTTCTTCTCGTTGAAACCCTCGCTTGAAAATATTAGTTATTTGCAGGCTCAAGTCTGGGCTACTAAATGGTAATTAGACAGCTACACGGGAAATAATTACCTGATTACGAGATGATTAATTAGTATGCTGTCAAGATACGATTATCCTGGCATCTAGGGAATACACTGCATTTCTTCCTTGCTCCTTACAAGATGATGATGGCAGCATAAAGCACTTCTGCCCTAAATCCCTCCAGAAATGAACAGCAAAAGAGCACAGACAGTAGCACTCAGTACCCAGGGATTTAATGAAACTAGAAATACGCAGGGCAGACTGACGTAGCCCAGTCCCGTCACAGCAGGTCAAAAATAGACAAGGAAACAGCTTCACAAAAAGCAAGAACCAAGTAAGATCCTACCTGCACCATCTCTCAAGTACACTGAATGCACCACTCCTCACAACAAGCATGCAACCTTACAGTGGGAGAGAAGCAATTTCTGGCCACCTGTGTATGGCAGCGTAGGCACCACACTTCATGACCATCAGTTCGAAATCAAGCCTTGCAAATTTTTATAGATACGTGCAGGGATTGGAGGGTAACAGCACATACACCTCTGGCCCCTGAGACACCAGGAAAAGGCAGGAAGGCCGGTATGACAGGGAGAGGCAAGGTTTCCAACACTAGCTCCTTCTAGCAGAATACAGCCTGACCTAATTAGTTAGAACATGCCTGTTTGTACAAGGGTGCAGCAAACTTACAATGCCACCCTTGATTGTTTTCATAAAGTAGATTTGACACCTACTAATCTTGCTAGGCTAGTAGCTTCATAAACTAGTGTAGGTAAGCAAGAAAGGCATCACAACCAGAGCTTTGATCTTTTCCCTGGTTGAGGCAAGGGAGCCCTGCTTTGCACTCTGCCTTTCATTTGGGCGGGCTCTGCAGACAGAGGAACAAGGAAAAGCATTCTAGAAAATTATTAGCTTGTGAAATTTAGTATCCAATTCCACCTACACACACAAAAGTACCGCTGAATGTTATATATGCTCAGATATAAAAGCTGGGCCAGCAAACAGGGCACCGGCTGAGACACAGGTACAGGTTCCCACTCGGTGATGGACATCTTCCGTGACCTCAGTGGTATGTAGTCACCTGGCTCTTCTGGAAACCAATCTGACTCTGCCACCTACCTGGGCCTTACCACTGAACAGCTCAATTTATCTTCTTCAAACTTGGGATGAATAAAAATTTTCTAGCTCCCAGAGAAGCTGTGACATGAATTCATTAAAGCCTATGAAGCACTTTGATAGTTTAATAATGGAATAAGTATTGTAGATAGTTTTTATGCTAATTCCTTCATCTACATATCTGTGGCCACCGCCTCCAGGAATTTAACAGATATACGGTATGCAGAATAAATGTCTCAGAAGTAACAAGCCTCTGTACCAAGTTTGCAGATCATTTCCACATCTCACCACCTGTGTAGGACCACCCTACATTTGTCCCTCCAGGATAACTGAGAGCAGCCTACTGTAAGATGATGGTGAGTGACAGCCTCAGTGCACAGAGCCTGTGAACTATGCTGCTTTGCACATCTTTTGCATCAGCCTTAGGGGGAAGCAACCAGGGTGGCGAACCCTTTAAAAACCCCCTAATGACAAAGGCCATGCTCACCCAGCTCTCTGGGACAGAGATGTATGGGCAGTCTTTCGCTGGCTGGTCCATTGCTCCAACTAGTGTTTTCCTCCTCCTGTATGTAAATACCACTAGCACTTCTTACGTTCAAACCCTTCTGCTGGGCTAGTTCCTGTCAAATCCTTAATTCCAGATAAACCAAAGCACCCAGGTGACCAGCCCCTTTGGAAGCAACAGGAATCAAGACCCTGTGCATACTGGTGACACAAGGCCTCCCGGGCCTCCTGGCCATCACCTCCCTGGGAACACTCAGCATTGCAGCCCGGGCGCTGAGCACACTGCGTTGAACTTTGCCTCTGTGTTACCCCTTAGCTAGACAGCTCCCAATTAACAACTTTGTGTGAGCCCAACCGGCTCTAGACAGTATTTTCAAATGTGACCACTGTGAAAGGAAAAAAAAAAAATAGGTCAAGAGGATTATGCAGGGTGACTAATGATTGCTGCATGCTGGGCTGAGATGTGAAGCCTGGCTGTGTTTTCAAAGGTGCATAATAATATGTCCTTGTCTGACCTGTGGTCCTGTTGACACTTTTTCTGAGTTGATGCCTTCGCACAAATCCCCATTAGGCTGGAAGCTTGAACGCCCACCATGAATGATGCCAGCGGAGTGGAAGGGCTATCAAACTTTGCAGAACTCCCATTTAAGTTTCACTTCATTTCTTAAAAGCCAGGCAGCAGAGGCAATTATTTAACTGTCAAGCCCTTTTGGAGTTGTTTGCTGAGGGACGTGGCTGCTGTTCTCAGGCTGTGGGGCACTGCGTGTTATTCACCAACAGTTCCCTGGAGCTGGTCAACAGATAAGAGCAGAGGGCTATTCTGCTTAGCACAGCCAGCACATATAGTCAGGGGAATGTGCTCTGCCAGCCAGCTTACCATCCAAATAGCCAGAACTAATAGTTTTATCCTTATTTTACTGATAGGGAGGACAACACGGTATGGTGGAGGGCATGGTTCAGCTGCCCTGCCCAAAAATCACAGGAGGTTTGTAGCAATAAGAAAACTAATTCGGCTGTTTTCTCTCCTAGTCCTGTGTTTAGCATTAGAGTCCCTCCGAGTACACCTTTCATTAACAGGGAAGTTAGAATTCATTTTTCTTATCTGACAAATGTTCATTAGCCAAGTATTTTTATCAATCTCTCCATCCTGGTCACAG
This sequence comes from Aptenodytes patagonicus, assembly GCF_965638725.1. Taxonomy (NCBI): domain Eukaryota; kingdom Metazoa; phylum Chordata; class Aves; order Sphenisciformes; family Spheniscidae; genus Aptenodytes; species Aptenodytes patagonicus. The sequence goes on along the minus strand of NC_134964.1, from coordinate 3,101,206 downwards.
AAATATGTCCCTTTCTAGCTACAGAAATTGGAAGAGAAGGCAACTCAGCTATAGCTGAGCCGAACCTATAGTTTCCCACAGGAACTCTGGAGCAACACGTGATGCAGCAGCCTCAGAGAGTCACAGAAAACAGCCTTTTGTTTCTATTATAGTCCCTTCATGGATAAAAGTGTAAATATAACCATAAAGTTTCCTTGACAAACGCAGACATACCAGGAAAAACATAACCTATGGTTCAGCTTAACTGTGAGGAAGATCTGAAAGACATCTCATCTCAGACAGCAGAGGCCAGCCCTTGCATATGGGCTGTTGGCAGCCTGGCAAAAGCTGGGTGTGATGACGCTAGACCTGATGATGCTGGGCCCTAGACATGGAGCAGGGAACAGCAGGTGCAGATCTGTTGTAGGAGGCAAGATACCTTCTTCAATTCACTTAACATTTTTTCAGAATGCTGCAGGGAAAAATCCCAGCTTTACGAGAAACATACAGCTGTCCAATAAAGCTCATGAGTGTGGGCAAAGTTGTGACAATATTAGCACTATCAAGACCTTTCTGAGGCACCATCGCATTGATTTTCTACTGCTTTTGGGCGATGTTCACATTTATACAAGGAATGGGGGAGCGCAGCACGTACGTATATCCCATAGTTGCCTTTAAAATAAGATCCATTTTAATTCCCACGCAATTCTACACTGGCAAAAGAACAGAAATTCCTTGCTATAGCAAGAGCAGTCCTCTGTGACTGAAAAGGTACAGTCCAGGCAAGGCCTTTCAATGGAGTCCCACTAAGGCATTGTGAACTCCAGGCTTGCAGAGGGCCTGGGCTCCCTGCCTCACTCCCCAAGGTACTGCACAGAATTTAACAGAAGATCAATTTCTGCCCCATTGTTAGGTCTCTGCAATGACAGGCTGAGAAGAATAATTTTGCACAAGCTCCTTGATTTAGATCAACCCAAAAGTGACAAGAATACTTTTCTTGCTTTTTAAAGAAAAGCCTGACGGAGCCACAGACTGATTGTTCCATAAATCAATTTCTTTCCCAAGTGTAAAATCTCCAATTGCTCATCCCCTGTCTTTCATCCTAATTAAATAGTGATGTGAAGTAATCAGCAGTATTGTCAGTGGCCCTGGTGCTGCACAGATACTTCTGAATATACAATATTAGAAGGAAACGAAGCCAATGAAGAATATTCCCGCCCAGCAGCTGCACCAAGACTAGCAGTGCAGCCTGGAAACATCTATGCAAAACCAAGACACCCCGTGACTGCAGGGTGAGCCCAGCTAGGGGCCTGCAGTGCCCCATGTCCTGTAAAGAACAGGTCATGGAAGGGCCCCTCCCTGTGCTAAATGTGATGTGGCTTTCTCTACCATTTCAGCAGGGAGTAAACTACCTCCAGTTACCTTTCACATTCTATTTTCATAATCTGGTCAAATTAAAATGCTGAACTACTCTTAAACACTGATCCCTGCCCTTGACACTCACCTCTCCCTTCTAATTAATCATGTTCAATATGGAAGTGTTTAGATGCCATGAGAAAAGAGGTCCTGTGAGGCAGTGAGTTGTCAGCAGGGGGGAAGCTTTGGGACCCCACGTCATCTAAGAAGCAGTTACAGATGGTGAATTACCTCAGGAAACAGAAATGCGTGTGGTCCATGTGGTTCTTGTTACCCACTGGCTCTTGTGGAAGTGGCAGGAGTGCGAAGGCAACCCCAACCTACTGGAAAGCAGGAGCTGGGGAAAGGATGTTGTGCCACCCCAAGTGGACCTGCACAAACCAGTCCCAGGAAGCCATGCTAAGAGATGAGCTGAGAGCAGATAAGGGAGGATGTCCTAACGTAGTTTGAGCTTCTGGGAGCTGACTCAGGAGAGTCCTTCCTCTCTTGAGTATCAGTTCCCTCATAGGAAAGAAGACATTGCACATAAAGGCGAGTCTATACAGAATGCAAGTATCTAAGTCAAACAAAATATGAACATTTGGTACAGTAAATATTGATACACTCCATCTCTTCCTTCTAAAATGAAGTGGTCCTGTCCTCCCAGGGGAGAGGCAAAAGAAAAGCCCCACATGACAGGCACTATACAAATACAATCAAGAGAGACTGTCTTTTCCTGTAAAGGTTTTTGATCTAATGAGACTACATACAAGCTAGAGGAAAAGCTTGCCACTCAGCAGCACAGCAAGTAATGTCCTGGCTCTAAGTCAGGAAACATCTGACAATTTTGTTCAAAGGAAAAAAAATTCAATAAGTGCAGAGAAAGTGCTCCATGACTTTCCCCGGCCCTAGGATTTTGCTTCATGAAGCACATGGGTCAGTGTTATTCAGTACATTTCACTGCTAAAACTTTTCTTTGTAGACCAGCAGGATATCAGTCACTCTTGGCAGGGCATCTTCTGCGGTATCTGAGTACAAACTCTTTCCCCTTTGATTCGAGTACAACGACATGACACAGGATGTCTCCTGACAGCAGTTTTCTCATCGTGCAGTAATCTGAGAAGTCTTACTCAGAGTTTCTTTATAGGCAAGGAATTGTACTAGGCAACAGGTGAAAACTCTGAATGTACTGCACAAAACTCCCTTTTATAATTCCCCTGTAATATCTCACTGTTGGCTTGGCAATGAGACAAACAGAAAGATTTTAAGTGAAGTTTCAAAATACGGCAGAAATAGAAAGCCAGTGATTTACTCTTTCACTTAACTGACAGCTTCCCAGATGAGAAACCTGTGGCAGCTCCTGCAGCTAGATAACCCTGCAAAGAGTGATTCATAAGGGGATGGTTGTTGATGCTTGTGTGGAAGAGTTCAGAGGCAAACAAATATTTATGAAAGGCAATATTTATCTATTAGACTCACAAAATACTGTGCATTACTAATTTCCATAAAAATCAGATCTCAGAGACGCAGTGAAATACTGACTTCATTCATTATTTAGGTCTCCCTCCTCACTTTTCCACAGGGTTAATAGCAACCGATGAATCTTTCCTTGGAAACATCTGTGCAAGCTCATTTAAAAAAGCCAAGAATTTAACAAAGTAAAGACTGTTGGTTTAAGCTAAGATTTTCACAAACTCTTAAAGCCCAAATCCCATGCCTATGTAGGGTACATTGGTTACCAGTCTAGACCCCCCAGGTTTTTGCAGTACATATGCATGTAGTAAATGTCCCGCTGGGAAGGGAGGGAGAACACCAACGAGGTTCTCAGCATCTTTTCTTCAAGAGACACACTCTGTGCTCCCAGAGGTAAACAAGCAAAAGCAAAGCCATAGCATGCACGTAGAAAATGCATGGATCCAGAGCTTTGAGCATGTGTGTACGACTGCACAGACACACAGACAGGAAAGGCCTCTTCCCCCACTCACAGAAAAGAGTTGCATTATTTTATGGGCACGACTGATGTCATTTGGACAAGGCCTAGAGACTCCAGAACAATCCTCAGAATTTAACATTTCTAGGTTGTTGCTGATAAGCTGATCACAAAAAGGATGCAAATTACCCATGATCATATTGGTTTCTATTTTGTTATCATGCATAGATTAAGGGGGAAAAAAACCAAACGATGAAGGAACACTTATTTTTCACTTTAGTCACAAGCTTCATATATGTCAGACCAAATTCTGAAATTCCTCCTCCAAGTTTACTGATGGAAATTTAACCACAGTAAAGGCTTCTAATTCAATTAGGATTGTGAGATTTGGTCTAGAGGTTGTATGGTGCATGGGATCCTTTAGGATAACTGGAGGTACGAGATAAACATTTGCAGAACATCCGTTCTCCATTAAGTAGCAGGTGAACAAGAGAAACTATTCTCACTACAGTTCAGACTTCTCCCAATTGGTTTTGCTTTAATCTCCCAAACTTTAACTTCCTTTTTGTGGCCTTAGATTTACTTTCCTCTGATTTTTGAGAATTCATTTCCCCCTCCCTTTTTCCTTCATTCTTCACTGCACTCCTTCTACATATACATTTTAGGTAAGTTGTCTTTGCATGCCCATCTCCTCAGTGCGCAGAGCTCAGTTTTGCACACACTCTGCTCAGAGGCAGTTCTGGACTGTGAATGGATGAAGGGAAAGTAGGACATCGGTTCCCCGCTCAGTCTCGGATGTAAGCTCTCTTGTACAATGCACTGAGAGAAAATTCGGTTGAACACACTGCAATAATAACTGGTCTATGAAATATTCCGAGGAGCGTAACAAGAAGCCAGTGGAGCAAAGATCCCAAGAAATACACGAGTCTAAAATGTAGAGATTTATGACAGAGACCTTTTGGAGATCTAAATATGATAAGCCTTTTTAAGTTCTGAAACTCTAAAAGACAAAGGAGGACCCTGGTAAAGGTGAAGCTGTAAGAGTTGAAAGGAGGCATATATGTGGAAAAAGTTCCTACTCTAAGAGTCTTAAAAGCTTACAAGGTGGGAAAAAAACAACTCAGCAGGAACATAGGCTCATTTATTTCATGTTCTTAGCTTGATTTTTATCATCTAAGAATCTGACCAACAGTTCTTAGTGGTTCCTCAACACCCCACCCCGTTCTGGACAGGTTCCCATCTTCCATGCACTAGACTGTTCCATGAGCATGCCTTAGGGCACTGTAACCATATGGTCCATCTCCTGATGAAAGACACATGCCCCAGTTACCCCAACAAATCTTCCTCAATGACATTAGCCTTCAAGGACACAGTAATGAAAAACTCATTGGAGCAACAAACAGCAATAATTTTTTCAACATACACATGCCAGTAATAAATGCAGAACAGTTACCAATGTAGGAAACTTCTTGCGGAGAATATGTAAAAATACTTGAGGTTCTGTCTATTGCTCTGTCTGTGACCAAAACAAGCCAAACATGTCCTCTCTGCTGCTGGAAGAAGGTGGTAGCATATTCAGTATGTGTAAGTTGAGAAATTCCCCCCATTTTAAATGAGGTCAGGCTTTGTATACAGTGTTATGAATAAATTTCTACCATGGGCAAGAAAGTTTACTTAAGTATTGCACTATTCTATAAAAATGGCTGGCCAAAGCTCTACAATATGTTTACATCATATTTATGTATTTGGACTATATCAAAGGGTGCAGAGCCTGCAAACTTTCTCTCCTCCAGTCATTATCCTGCTTTGGCTCTACGTGGTGCTGTACAAACACATACAGAGAAAGCCTTTGCCCCAAACAATATGCCGAGTGACCAGAGACTTACGGAGAAAGGCAACAAATGAACAGGATTCACACTAGGGATGTCTCCTTGCAGACTCTCCGGCTCCACGGCTAAGAACAAATCAAAGTCTCTTGCAAAGCCAAATTGTTTGTTATCATAGTCCTATTTACACAGGCTGGCAACAGCTCCGAGGAATCACCCTTTTTGATATGCCTTTTTTACCTTACCGTGTCTACTTTATGCACTCCCTTTCCAAACACTTCCTAGTCATGGTGGTTTGAGACTAGGCTGCCAGGTTCATACTGTCAGCCCAAAACACTCATCAGCATTTGCGTCAACTCTGTATCAACATTGCCATGGCTACATTATTAGCCCAACTTAACCTTCCTATTAGCTTATCATAATGCCAAGTACCAAACCAAACCTGGGATCCAGTGTACATATCCACCTAAACAGGCTACTCTATCTCATGGCCTATTCCCCAACTGATATTAGAGTCAACTGGGTAATTACAATAACACTCCGGGTAAAAAGGTGAGCCAAATAGCAAAACTCTGAGTTAACAAGGCCTCTCAGGGGACTAATTAATCTTGCCTGGATTTCTGTAAACTTAGAAAAAGTAACAATTGACAGTTTCTTTCCTATTTCTCACCTGTTTCGACCGTAGCTCTTGGAGCAAGGACCGTTTCACTCTACTTCTAAACACTGCCCAGCAGGCGGCAGTCCCAGTACGTGGTGGCACTGCCCTACCAGCGTACGCACAGCTCCGAAACCTGTAAGGCTCTGCAAGGACAGTGTTGAATGGAAAGAAATCACCTCTCTGTTCCACCAAGCTTAGGATGAACTTCAGCAGCCTCTTCTTGGCATGCAATCGCCCAACAGAAGCTGCCTTTCTCTGCACCCTTATTCCTAGACAGGGCCTCTGTGTCCCTGGTTGAAAGAAGGTCAAATAGCCCATATCTCTTCTTAATTTTTAATCGCAATTTCATGCTGTTATTTCAGCTGCTGGAGATGGTGTAGCACAAATCCCTCAGGAATAATTCCTAGGTACTCTCTTGTAGGCTGGCCTACTTTTTCTTCCTGTTCGGTTACAAATTGCTTATCGCAGCCCAGATGTGTGACAGTACTGGAAAAGCCTGCCTCCACCCAGACAAATACATTCTCCATTGCAGCATGTAAAAAAAAAAAAAAAAATCACATTTTTATTCTTCTCCAGCTTCTAAAAATAGACAAGATAATCAAGATCTAATTTTTAGCTCTATGAGCCCAGCTGAGTACGATGGTTTAATTTTAAACAGTTCCATTGCCTCTGATAGAGGACAGTGCCACAGGCCCCCCCATGCGGCACCTCCCTGCCGTAGTCTCCCACAGTGGGAGGCAGGTCTCAGCGCTGCCAGGAAAACCTGGCGGGGGGAGACACTTGGATGGGTAGGCCAAAGTCCATGTGGTTTTGTGGGGATTTTGGACATTGCAAAGGCTGGGTACGAAATGTGAGGAGGAAGAAGTGGGAAAGGTGTCCTGGAGCTTTCATAACTAGGAAAAGTATTGGGCAATTTAATGAACTGCATGGGTCACTTTGGTGGCAATTCTTGAGGCTACTGAAATCACGTATTTGAACCCTAAAATATTGTGGGCAGTATAGCGGCAGCTGTGTGACAGAAATTATTCCTGTAAGATTTCACCTATGGAGGAATTTTTTTATGTAAGCGGGAAAATTCCTAGCAGTATGTATAGCTCTCTTGTTTTGAAAAATGAGAGAAGCTGCCTCCAAAAAAATGGTCAGAGAGTTTCAGTTTGGTCAGAGAGGCTAGAAGGCAGAAAAGAAGCAGACAAATCCTTTTTGTTTGCTTATGCAATGAGGGATTTTGCTGGTTTTGTTTAGCTAGAACATCTCTTCGTGGTTGACTTTCTCTCTACAGTTTCATAATAACCTGGAATATTTGCTTTATCAACTAGCTTTTACAGGTCTACACAGAACTTTCTTCTGATTTAAAAAAAAAAAAACAAACTACTTAAACCAATGCTTTTTACTCCAAAAAAAATTTCCTATATTTCAATTTCATAGCCTTCCCACTGAAAATATTCCAAGAAGAACACTCTATGTCCCAAAATCTTCCATAAATGCAGCACAAATTTTCCCAAGCAGCAAGGAGAAAAGATATGAAGCAGAATAGGAAATAAAAAAATAAAAACAAAGACAGAAAGAGCCAGTTTCAAGTTTATGAACTGGAGGGCAAAGATATCCTCATCTTGTCACACAAGTGTCCAAGAAACCCACCGAATGTTACGTGCACTGCCTCTTACGTAGCTACTTTTATTACAGATATTTTGGTATTCCCCAAAGGCCATGTATCAGAGTCAAGACTCATTCACCACCTTCTGACCGAGCAGTTGTATTTCTTTATGGGAGTACAGTACACAGCGAGTGCTGTCATAATATTTCTTTTGCTTATGTTGTTAATGTTATATTCTTGACACGTCACAAATTAAAGGGGACAGATTTTCAGTACAGCAAACAAAAGGCAAAAAGGACTAAACCACAAAGCCATACTTACCTGAAGGATTAAATCAACAGGGATGCGCCTTCCTCGATAGAAAGAGACCAACTTTTAGCTTTCAGTCATTTCACAGCCTCTACCCAAAGACTGAGCCACAGCCTAAATTGGTTTATCCATGGAGAGACAAGGACGGAAGGAGTATTTTGCCATGGCAACTGACAATTCCAGAAATACCACCCCCAAAACTGTGCTCAGTCAGAAAATCAGCAGATTAAAAGCTTGAAGATAATGCCTCAGAAAGAAAAAATAGGGATGAGACAGAAAATGTCTATTAAACAGAGGTTCTGTCAAAGAGACAGGTGACAGGCTTTCAAATGGTAAAGCTTTTGAATGCTATACAAAACCCTACCTGGCCACAGAACAGAAATAAATACTCAAAAAAGAGTCATAGATAACAACAAATATAAGTGAACGAGGTGACTTTCCTATAGATGCCTGGAAGGACACTACGGTTGGAACTTCATCTCTGTCACCCAGTCACAGCAAAGATGGCTGAACCAGGCAGTCACACTTCCACCTGTTTCAAACCACCCAGCCAAATACAGCCCTAAGAAATAGAACATTTTGACTCAGACAAGCCCCTGTGGGAAGTGAATAATATTTGGTCCCTCATTGATTTAAGCTTCTATTATAGGAGGCCAGTAGTTCACCTGCAAGAGCAGGTGCTTAAAATTTAAACCAGCTAACTGGCAGAATTTGTGCAAAAACACTGACATACACAAATGCAGCCCAGCTTCCCAACCTCCAAAAGATAGCACTATCTGAGTAAACACTACTGCACTGAGATACTCCATTCTGAGGGCTACACAAACTCAAGCAGCATCTCTATCGGGACACCCCCCAGCCCTGGGCAGTCTCCTGTTGGCCTCAGACAGTGGGATTGCATTTGGAGGGAGCAAAGCCCATCTACTGGGGTGTTGTGGCAAGAACTGGGTGGGAAAACATTTCTCCCAGCCTGGGAGCTCTTAGATTTCAAAATATTTTCTTGGCCCAGCTCAGGATGACAAGGTCAAAACCTCAGATTTTTCTCAAAAGACATTTTGAGAAAGGGAGGAAATATTTTTTGACTGGGCCAGAGTGTTTCACTTCTTTTGTATTATTTTACGTGTGTTTTATACAACAACTGAGCAAAAACAAGTCAGGGAAAAAGCAGTTTCCCCTTTAAAAATGACAGCGTGTGTGATGTTCCACCAAATCAAAAATTCAAACTGGTTTTGAAAAAGAAAATAATCCTCAATCTCTTTTATGGCTGTTTTTGGAGGAGTCAGCATTTATTTTGTTGGAAGATGCCTACCTTGCCCCGAGTGCAGAACTGCTCATTCTCTGTACAGCAGTTCTTCAGGGCAGCATTTCGTAATCATCTTGAGCAGCCAGAGAGGTAAGATTATTTTTATGCAGGTGTTTTGTACCAAGGGCACTTATTTTTGCATGTATGCACAAACATAAAAAATATAAATTCAGAATATTGCCAGGTGAAAGCAGGCAATTTCCATGTAAATTAGTCCCAAATGGGGGCATGCTGTGCTCTTCATTGCTCTTGGTAATTGTTCACTGGGGGTTTCTCGGCAGTTGTAGTTAATGTTGCTTTCTGATGCTTGGAAAAAAATAGGAAAAAATAAATTGCTGAGAGTGTTGCCCTTAGAGGTCACAATCAACTTCTCATCGGTGCGGACAGTGTGTTGCCTATGTATAATCCTGCCTAGTCCTACCTAGGAACATGGACTTTTTTCTCTCTGTAACTGTATGGCTGTGCTTTATAAGCTTTATCAAGCTTTTCTTCCCACCCTCTCCAGCAAGGGATTCAGGCAACAACTACCTCAGGAACAACCCAAGGTGTTGACCTAACTCCTGCCAGGGTCTGAGAAGTCTTTCTACTGATTTCAGCAGGGGCTGGGATCAATCCCTAGACTGGGTCTCCCAAAAGGCCATCCCTGGAGATGTTGAACATACTCATTTCCCAGGGGATGCAGCAGAAGCTGAGGGGAAGGAGAATCTGGCAGATACAGGAGCACCAAATATAAAACAGACTTCTAGATTAGACCAGGGAAACCAGGGAACCTTCTGCTTCCCTGGGCATACCCAAGAGAGAGACTCGAGCCAGAACATTCCCCAGTTGAAGTACTGGGGGACATGCATGTCCCAGGTTTTGACTGCTGCAGGAATGAAGATGCAGCCTCTCTCCCAGCTTCTTGAGGAAAGACGTTAGGATGAGCTGCTCATTATCACAGCGCGGGTCCCACAGTGACAGCAGGACAGAAGAGCCCATCAGCAGCTTCGTAAAGGGAAGCAATTTGCAAACATGGACTGTGCTGATCACTGTGTAGCATAAACACCCCAAGAGTCTCAGCACAGGGAGGGAAGTCTTCACAAGCGAGGCAGACACCAAGCATCTGCAGGGCTGAAAACACAATGGGAGCCAAGAATGACTGAGAGAGTGTGGGTGGTGGAGAAAACTGGAGGCTGATAAGAAACAGGGGGAAAAAAAAAAGCTTCAATTTGCTGTGTTTAATATTGATTCTCCTTACCGCACAGGCTGATTTTTTCTCTTTGCTATTGGTTGGAAAGGTATTTCCAACTTAATAACACCTTAGCTGCTTTGCTTCTGCTAAGATAGGAGTGTCTGCCAATGCTACCACAGAAGGCAGGAGGAAAGATGTATTTTGCATTAACAGTTAGGCAACACCTGGGTTTAATGTTAGGAAAAAAAGTATCAAGAAAACCCTGCTGACAAATGAGGTCAATCATATTGCCCAAGAACACTGGCGACTTGATGGTCAAGCAGGAGCCATTGGTTCAAAACACAGCATATGAGAGATGAAAAATACAAAAAATTCTGGTTACAGACTCTCCAAAGTTTCCCCACTAGATCTGACATCCTTCACTTAAACTTTGCTTCAGCTTCCCGAAGGAAGAGTGAGCTCAGTACAGCAAGGGCACACAGACCCAGAGCAAACTATGTGGGAAGACATTTTGGTAGGGGCTCAGCGCTGCCAAGTATGCACCAAAGATAAAAATACATTGACAGTCAAGCTCTGAAGGATGCATGGTGCTATCTTTAGTAAAGATCTGCATTAACTTGTGGTGTCAGGTTAGCACTATTTCTTGACTGTCATTGTCTTTGTGGTGGACACAACCCCAAACTGGGCAGAACAGGCTTCTGGGAAACTAGAAGTGATAGGGCAGATGTTTCTTGGGCTTAGGTAAGATCTGATGTCTTTGCTTGCTCCTCTCTACTGAAGTGAACCAGAGGGATTTGTTCTCTAGCAAACTAGCATTGCTGCAACTGCTGGCATGCTTGGTGAAAGGGATGTCCTCAGTGGAAAAAAAAAAACCTGAGAGCTTTATTTAAGATGGGAACAATAAGAAGAAGAGAACTGCAAGTTTGAGATCAATAAAATATTCAGTGCTTTCCTGGGCTTTGCTTTTCAATAAATAGCAAGAGACAGCACAATCGGAGATAACAACTGCAATTCCAGGCTGACAAAGGAGACCTATGCAAATGGCCCTTCACCTTTCCTCAGTCCAGCTGTGTCTCCGACTGCTACGTTCTTCCACAGCCTAATGAAAAACCCATTTGGATCACAGCCTTTTTCCAGTGCAGAAAGGCCCCCTCTGTTCTGACACAGGTGTTAGCAGATATCCTCAAGCAGCTAGTGGGGAAAAAATTTTTTTCAGAAGCCAGTGGGGGACTCCTAATTGCTATTGAAAATATTTTCAAAGCAGCAGATCAGCTAGTAGTCCCAGCTCCATCCCAGAGGCAAACACAATTTATTTGTCATGTTTCAACAATTTTTCTGCTGTTCATACAGTGTAATTAATCACTTGGCAGGCAGGCGAACACACACAGGACTGAAAAGGCAGCTCATTCTTTGACATGCAGCAATCATCCTGTACCTTGTTAAGAGGCAGACTCGCTCTCTTATTTACAGGTGAGAGCAGCAAAAAAATGGAAAGCAGCAACTCAATACAGCAACAATTACTAATAAACAAACAGCCTTGTTTAAAACAAGGATCCTGCTATTATTGTGTCTTACAACAGCATTCTTCCACTGGCTTTGCATGTACGGCATTTGGGCATTGATTTCAGATGAAAAGGCAATTACTCACATGTAAAAATACATAGTCTGTCCCTTCATAAGCAGCTACTCAAATAGGTACCCTGCTACCTGGTGGTGAGAGGCTCTAAGATCTGTCATTCAACCTCCTCTTCTGTCATCTATCCGGGTGATCTAGATTCAGGCTGCCTTCAAATCTGAACAGCCAAAATACGCCAGGTGAAGAGCTGAAAAATCCAGCTCCTGTTGCTGATTCCCTTTTCCCCAAACTTAGGTGCTCAGACAGAAGAGCACCTAGGCACAGGTCCCTGCTTCTCAGGACCTGCAACGCAAATCTTGGCCAGGGAGCTGCAGATGCAGCCAGCCTAATTCCCTCTGAGTCCTGTGGCTAGTGCTCCCAGCTGGCTAGGTGCCCGGGAAGGCCCAGAGCCAGCCATTCGGAAATACTAGACACAGGCAATTTGCTTTGTTTGAGCTGGCTGAATCTGGGTCTGGGTTTTCACACACTTACTTCAGCTGTGGACTTTCTGTTGGTTACCACCTCCAAAAGGCTATCCATGGGCTCTGAAGTGCTACCAGATGCTTGCCACAAAGCAAATCCTGCACACTGGACTAGGGAGACTTTTGTCTCCCTTCAAACTGGAGCCAAAACAACAGTTGAGGCCATAGCAGCAAACACTGTGAAAGGAATTCAGGATCAATAAATTGGCTTCTGGCAAATTCAGAGCGTTTCTATTATCTCTCTAAAGGCTGTAAGAGACAGAAATTATACTAATAAACAGCACTTGACTAAAGCAGTGCCTGAAATGGAGCACAATACAGACCTTAACCAAATCAACAGACTCTGAATTTATAGACAGAGGGGGCAGGTTTATTTGTAGTAGGTCCTGGAGCTGAGAGGCTCTACAGCTGCTAACTCCTAACTGCAATCCCACCCTCCTAAGTTTCTTTGGACCAGCTTTCTCTGTGTGCGCTAACATACTCTTTGCAGCCTGATTCAGTGCTGATGGAAGTCAGTGGGAGATTCCCCACTGATCTGACAGTCCTGTAGTAACCAAGTGCTGCTCTTTGCTTTCTGCGTATCACACCTTAACAGACTTGAGGTCAAAGGAAGAGGTCTGCATTCACCTGAAATATCACTGACACAGCCTTTAATTATAGACCATTAGAAACCCTCCATGGAACGGTCTTTGCAATTTAAATTGCATATACAATAGGACTTTTTTTCCTCCTTTTTGGACTAAGTTTTTAGACATTAAAAGCTTGTCAGCTTTTGTTCTTGTTTACACTGAAGGAAAAAAAAAAGTAAAAGCAGACTATTTAGAAAATGTCAAATGAAATGCCCCAAGCTCCTGGTATCAGGGGATTTTATGTATCAATTTAAATTAATTGCATCCAGTTGGTTGCAATTAAAAGCTGGAGGCTTGGCAGTTTCTTCTTCACCATTTGACTCAACATACATAAACAGATGGATCAGGTCAGCACCTTACCGTGGCTCCTGCCACTTCATCCCACTTCTTGGCATTACCTTCACCTCTTCAGGTTTCTGCCTTTGGGCTTTGGAAAGCTACAATACAGGGAGTGGGCACTTGGGAGGGGAAGCAAAAGTGAAAGCAGGGGACAGGGGAAATAACATGTGACAAGGATAAATCTCCTCTTCCTCTTCCTCTCAAATCACATTGTGAATACAGAGACAGTATAAAAATGAACCAGCTCAGTACCTGGCTTTGTGTAAGTACAACCCCTTGGGTGGAATAAAAGAGATGCATTCCCTTTTAAAATATCTATCCATGCCATCACAGCAGATGTAGCCTTCTGCTGCGTGAGAATTTGACTGCACTTGAGAATTAGACAGACATGCAAAGGGTATACTGGGATGAAAATTAGATTAGACAGGCAGCTACCATTTGTGCCATTGGGAGCTGCCCATAAACTTGACTACATCACCAGGAATTCACACTCAATAAGGTCTGGGAGATGCAAGGAGAGCTCATATGTTTTCAGTATGTGCTTCTTTGGGAACAGGGAACAAATCTCATCAATGGTGATAACCTCAAATCCACCTGGGCCTTAGTTCTCCTCTGTTACATCAGATTTAAAACTCCAACTTTCTGCCATAGCAGAGCAAGTGCAGAACCTGTTCACAGCCTTTTCCCAGTCTTTAACTGACATCTAGCGAACAGTTTCTAAACTGCACCTGAAAGACCTGGAGATTGCAGATGAAGCAATCCCCTCTGGAGGGCAGCTGTACAGAGGAGCTGTGCGATAAGCATGGGGTGTACAACAATGTGCACCGTTTCCTGTCCTCTCCCTACGACGATAGCTCATCTGCCCTGTGGGCAGGTAGGGAAGAACCTGGTTCTGCTCAGAGGGTGCACAAATACTGCATTGGCTCAATTAAAGTGGGCAAACACAGCTGCTGGACTCTACTGCAATGGTGCCGCCCACTGCAGGGACCATACAGGGTGGCTGGTGGACATCAGAAGTCCTACCCAGAAGTGATCAGCCAAGGCTTCCACCACAGCACTGCCAGATCAACTCCTTCTGAACAGGAAGGGTCACCCTCTGCCCCCTTCCTCTCCCAGAGGCACAAATCTAGAAGTCAAACGGAAAACTCATCAGCTGCTATCAGGATTAGCAACTGCAACTCCCACCCTCAGGCTCTCCTGGTGGATAGGTGGCAGGAGTGGTGCAGTTTGCAGCCATCTCACAGTTTGTCTTCAAGCACTCTCCACAGCACATCTTTGGGTGATAGCAGATGTAAAATCCCTGAGGAATAAAGACCCCATGACCATGCCACCTGCCTTCAAAGTGTGTCAGAACCGGCCTGCAATGTCTGCTTAGCAATAGGGGAACATCTAGTGTTTGCAGAGAGCCTGCTTTCCATTTTATAGCCTCTACAATCTATTGCAAAACAGGGAGTTTGGTTTAGGATATCTATTGAGGTAACCAAGCAACAGCATGGCGGGTATCTATGTCATCAGAACAAAAAAATAAGGTTTTAGAAACAAGCAGAGTGATGGTGGCATCAGCCTGCCGCAGCCCAGGTACTGAAACCAGCCTGTCATTTTCATCATGCAAAAAGAGCCAATAAGCCCAGACAACTCTTCCTTATTAAGAAATTTTGTGACCAAATAGTGCCCTCCCGTTTGCAGTCATGGAAGACTCCTTCCTTCTCGTGACAGACATCTGCACCAAGATGAAGGAAATGTCTCTATACTTTCTGTATGAACAGTGGAAACCATTTTGTATAACACCATGAAGTGTTGTAACACCAGCATGTTTATCCCATGTCTTTCCTCAATACATGAGTATTCTTCTCACACTTCATCACCTGAGAAGGTAAAATGCTTTCCCTACTGATTTCAGGATCACTTCTAGTCTCATAACACCATTGACATGCAATCCTTATCTGAATATGCAATGCTAACTGTACCTTTTATCTTAAGAATTTACATGGGTGGAGGTGATTAAAACCAAAGTAAAATGAAGGAGAGACAAATAGATGCTTAAAGGAAACTTAACATTGTCCTGCTTGTTACACTGTGCAGACACTGTCAAACTAAGGATACAGATACAGACCTTTAATGGTTTGAAAACATGCTATACTCACCAGCCAAAATACTATCAAGGTTACCAAAGGTGTATTGTTTCTGCTTCCCAACAGCTGTTGAGTCCCTGTTTATTATCTGCAGAAGGTCTCTGAGGACTTGTTCACCTACAAAGTTTCACTGATTTAATTAGACAAATCAGTGTTTTCCACTTGTGTGGTGCCAGCAAGCTTGTATGCGATGTCCCCCTTCACAGCCAAGCGAATACTGAGGCTTGTAAGAGCAATGCTATCCAAATCCTAAATACTCTCACACCAGCTGACAGCTACCCTGTGTTAAATGCAGCTTAAACCAGTGTGGAAGACTTGCTAACAGTCATGAATCTAGGAAGGAAGAGTCAACAGGCCAAGTAAAACAACAGCATTTACAATGACCCAACTACGCAACACTCCAGAGGCTTCCTCAGCCCACTAACATGAGACAGAATTAGTGCTTCTCTTACCTGGTAATAGTAATCAACATACTGTGGCTCATAGTGTCGCGGCCCAGAGCTTTCAGGAGACAGGACATCTTTTAGTAACTCTTCACAGCCTGGCAAACAGAAACGAGAGCAAATGGTCAGGCTGAGAGTTTATCTTCCCAGAGATTGCATGGACAATGGAGGAAGAAACACAGGTTTGTAGCTAATCTGTACGCACAAAACCTTGAAACCTAGCTTTGGAATATGTTTAAATAGCTGTAACAAAGCTCTGCCTTCAGACTTCTGCACAGCGCATATTCAGCATGTGGCACTTAAATAAGTGCAATTACACTAAGCTGACTCTCAGCCCAGATACCCTACACTGCAATGAAAGTGAAAGCTGAACATTGCTTGGCTTGGTAAACTATCCTGCGGGATAGAAACCCACCCCTGACCAACCCAAAACTCTGAAGTCAAACATTGGGTTCACAGGCTTGGCATGAGCCAGTGTCGATTGCACATCAGTGTCAGTGGAGCTGCTTCTGATTTTCCCTGGTCTAAGTGACAAAGGGACAATACCTAAATGTCACAAATTCCCCTTCAAAAAGAGCTCTGTCACAGAGTGTACAGTGTTTGGCAAGTAAGTATCTATGCACTGCAACCAGAGATTTTCAGCTTCTGTGTTTGCTTTTGTTAACAACAACATTAACAGCTGGAAAAATCAATGTCTGTGTTTCCCTCAGTCCTTCTCTCATCTGAAAACCTGAGACAAATATAGAAACACTGAAATCACCAAATGCCTCATTCCCCATTAATTACCAATGACCGCACTTGGCATGTTGAGCTGCAGAAGGCAGTAATATTAAGCCAGGTTATTTTAGAATAACCAGCTCACAGCCTTGGGCCTAAACTGTATGAAACCTTCTCAGCATGTGTTGTACGCTATCCTACTTGGAAGCTGCAATTATCCAGCAGTATTTCTCTCTTCTGTCCCATCACTAATGCAATACATTGGCTGTGACATTACACACCGATATTCATGAGGCAGGTGAGCCAGAGGAAACAGAGTAATGTAAGAAAGTGTGAACTGCACAGGTTTATACTGTTAGCTGATCTTCTCTCTTGTTTTTAAAATAAAGGAATAAAATCTGTAGGGGTGAAGGTACCTTTGTGGTTATGGAGGGGAGTCCCTTACAAAGGAAATGAGTACTTAGAAGAACAGAAAAGGTGACCAGATGGAGGAAGCCTAACGTGGGAGATCAGTATGTTGTTCCTGTCTCCCACACAGAGGCATGTGTCAGAGGCAGCACATGGTGGATGAAGCAACCATTAAGATCTCAGGAGTGTCATATGGACAACAGGCAGCAGGACTTTTCTCCCTCTTCCAGCTTCTGCAGCAAAGTGAGATTCTCAAATGGCACAGAAGGGAGACTAAATTAAGCTATTAATTGCACACTTCTGTGCATTTTTCACTTTGCTGGAGAAGTCAGTGGGCAAGAATGGTGTGTTAGGGTCACTTCCCAAAGAGGAGCTCACCTGGGAATAACAATCCAAAAAAATAATTTACTGGCTGATAGAAGCAAGATATTAAACTTGTTTGCCTAGAGAGGGCATCTTTCTACATAACTTACCCTGCCTGTGGCTCTCACATTTCCCACCCAGCCATGATCCTTTTCTTTCTCTTGGTTTTATCATTATGTGTGTCGGCCTGTGCTTGACTGAGGTTGTTCTCTAGTCCTCTTACAGAGGAGAATTCAATTTACTGTTTGTACCTTTTGACATTAATAACCAAAGCTTATTACTCATGAAACTGCCTCGTGCCAGCCCCACTGTGAGAGTCTTTACACCTATGAACCGCTTACTTTGCTAAAAGGTTTCTGCATGATATGGAGCACCTAATCATTAAAGTGAGTTATCTCCAGCAAAAAAGAAAATAAATGCCAAGTGCTACCACAGTAATGGATGTAGATTAGTGTAATGAAGGACGTGTGTTCACACAGTTTTAAAAATTCCCAACAACAATATCTTCAGCCGTAATTTCAAGCCTTATTTTCCTAATTCAGTTGTACTAACAACAGTGCTTCTAGCTAAAGACCTCTAAGCAGTCAAACTTCATTTAAGCCTGTTAGGTGAGAAGTTATCATCTCCCCCAACTTTTTTCTTTGGGGTGGAAAGTCACAAAGGTTGTGGGTTTTCAAAGGTGCAAGAAGGATTTAACTGCTTAAAACAAGGGGAGTCAGAAACCTTTCTGCCTTGCCTCCTTTCGAAATGCTGGCTAGACTGGTCTGTTAGAGCTAGAGTCACAAATAGCTCCCAGATCTCCAGGGTCTCAAATCTAGAGTTTAGCTGCAAGGTCTTCTGTGTCCCCTCTTTGCTGTTCAGTTCTTACCCAAGATTATTCCTGATCACATTCTTTCATTTTCCTTGTCCATTAAGGCGGACACCTTCATGATAGGCCTTGGCCATTTAAATTCAAGCCTATAATTCAGTAAAAACACTGGGGAGAAAAGCATTGCCTCCTTTTTACCTAACTTACTTGGGGCAGCCCTCACCACTTCTTCCTGAGAGCCACCTGGCACAGGCTTTTATGTCCTGATCCAGAACCACAGAGGCTGATGAAGCATTTGACCCATTTCCAGAACATCACCAGGCATTTAATCCAATTTGTTTACCTAGCTGCATAGCTTAAAATGGCAAACAAAGCCAAATCTTGCTTTTATTGAAGTTACAGGCCAAGTTTCCATTAGCACTGACAGACTCAGGATGTAGGTTCATCTGAGACTATCTCCTTCTGCAAAGGTGACTTTTTGGTGGGAAGATTGAGTGTGCAGCAGCCAGTGTCCCCTGTGGGAGAGGTTTGCTTAGCGTGCAAGCTGGCATGACAGCTTGGATCTCTTCATCCTGCTGGGAAGATTTGCATGTTATTATACTCCATAAAAAAGGGAAGAAGAGAAGGAAATGCTGAGAGGCCATTTTCCTCTGAGATTACTAAAACACATCATTGCTACCTTGCAGACATCTGAACCTGTTCCAACATCCATCAAATGAATGGAAAGATGCCCACTGGCTTCAAGAATCTTAGGATTGTGCCACTGGTTTTATTCCTGTTAAGAACTGTGTTCAAAGAATAAACTCTCTGTTGCTCTTTTTCCCTGTGAAGGCACAAATCAGAATCTCTTAACTCTGGAGGACTGTGGTGCTGGTCTTTTCTTTGGGCCACCCCTTATCACCAGGAAGATGGGTTTTGGCACACTGTCAGGAAATGCATCAGCTTTCTTACTCGGTGTTTTTCTGCAACAGTGCTAATATATCTCACCTGTCACTCCCCTTATCTAAATGATAATTTGAATTTTCCAGGTACTCCAAGAGGTTTACACAAGGGGCATAATATAAAGAGGGGACACTGGAGTGTCTCAAATACTGTGCGTATGTCTTCTTACTACCAGAAAATATTTTGGCTTGCAGCCTGGGAAATGCCAGTGAGCTAAATTAGTGTGTCACAGTCCAGACAGAAAAGAAAGAAAAATCAAGGTTTACTCTAGCAAATCTCAATATGGAAATATTAAGGCACTGGACAACAATTTGTACAGAGAGCAGTCTAGTCTGGCACACATGGTGCTCTCTGCTACCACTACCACTCTTAAGAAGAAACATACTTGCCTAGGCTTGCAGAACTGCCGTGATGGATATTTCAAGCTGTGCAGCAGCATGCACCCAAGGCTAGAATCTGTCCATAAATAACCCACTGCAAATAAGCAAAGGAATACTTCCTGGCTACTTTAAGGACCTCCTGCACTAAGATGTCCCATTATTGCTATCACTTCATTTTCCAGGAAATGGTAAAACTGAAAGCCACTTACATGGCTGATTAGAGGTATTTCATTTGGATGCCTACTTGTATCATAAGATATTAATGTGCTCGATGTTCTCTCTCCCTTGCTACGGTTGGGGAAATTTCCTCATCTACATTTTTGGGCAGCACTTGGCAAGGAGGCTTAGCTGCACTGCAATCGTAGTAAGGCAGTGGATAGAGGCAAAGAGCTAACCCAGGAATAGTTGCAAGTCCTTGTGTATTTACTGCTGCAGCTCCGCAAAAGGATGCCCTCTATGAAGGAGCAATCTGCTAAAGGACTGTGCATTATATAAATAACTGTGCAGGGTGACACAGATCAGGAACAATCTTGTATCTGGAGAAAGAATAACTATCAGGTCACAAAATGAGAATGGCCAGAAGCTGCTGAATTTTCTTCTCTAGCTAAAGACACCTGATGAGCCAGCACAGAGGCAGCTTCTCTGTGTCACTCAGAAGACTGTTTGACACATAGACGTGTATCAGTTCTTGTTTAACAAAGCACTGAGTCACTCTCTAGGCTGGTTTGTCAAAATTAGCTGAGTTAAAAACTCTTTATCCTAATATTAAAAATGCATAAGCAAACACAGTTCATTTGGCCAGAACTGGGTTAGGGAGTAGCACATGAGCTTGGAATTATTTGCACTTTGCAGGGCAAAGTGAAGTAAAATGGCAAGTGACCTGTCCTGGTCAGAAGAATTCTGCTGCAGAACAAGAATTCTAAGTAGCACCAAAACCACTAGGTCATTTATCCTTTTTTTTTGTGAAAATAGCCAGCTAAGATTTTTCCTTTCTTGAAAATACCTGGCTAAGACTCGTAAACTCTCAAAACACAGTGCTGGCTGTCCAGAGGCAGGACAGGATCATCTTTAGTCCTAAGCAAAGATGATGAAAGTGTTTTACAAGTCACTGAAGGGGGAAGACATGAACCTTTGACTTTTTCAGTTCACTCAGGATGCCAGACATGAATTCTCTTACAAGATAATTTTACAAATTTACCTTCAGTTTCATTTTAAAAAAATTGGTTTTCACACCCTAACAAACAGTCAATTTGCAAACAGACATTCTGGCCACAAATAAACACAATTGTGGCAAAGTGATTTCCTGCAAATGCTCCAAGAAGGAGATTTAACCCATACTGCATCAGGCAATTTTCACAGGCAATTAAGCAATTTTAATACTATAGGAAATCAAATCTGGTTACCTAATTGAATGTAGTTAGTTCCTGGCATTTTTCCTGAGAGCAGTAACTTTTTACTTCATCTGCCCTTGCATCTTTAATGGTGTATTAGACTCATTTATGGTTTCAGGCTGTATTTAGTAAAATTTAGTTGAGTCTTAGAAAACTCTGAAGTACTTTTAAGAGTAACTAACTTCAGTTCATTAAACCGCTATAGTGTAATTTACAACAGGAGAGCTCAGCTCTTCACATTTATGTGACAGTCCTTCTTCTTGGAGCCATCCCAGGTACTGCTCCTGTCAATAAGTTATTCTTAAAAGAATGGATAGATTCATCAAATCATCTCCAGTTATGGCATACTGTGAAGTTTGAGATCTATACCTACAAGCCTAAATGGGTTCGTAAAGACTTTGAGGTTTTCTGCAGTGCTTTACTGAAATTCCTGTGCTAGTGCAGCCATCCTGGTTTTAGGTATTGGTACATATTACAAATACTGCTGTCTAGCAAATAAAGATAAACTCCTTTTACATGACTGCAACATATCCATCTCTTATTCCATACTGGATCTTCAAGACAAAGCTGGTACAATACTACTCTCAGCTATGGGACTGCAAATTAGATTTTAAAGTTAGTTAAAAGAGATGGTCAAAACTTGGCACTGGTTTTGTGAGAAATATGTTTGTTTGGAGCATCTGAATGAAACTATAAAAGCAAATTGAAAAAATAAAAATTCCAGTGAAACAGAAGGCCAGAAATATTCTACTTTGGAAAACTTTGTTTTGAAAAAAATCCATCAAATTTCATACTATATTATTTTCATATTCTTTCACAGTCCAGATAACCTGTCACAGTCTGAGCTACCAGAACAGCCAACTTCCCTTTTTGAACATTTCTTTAAAGCTTTGGGCAAATCTGTATTCTTGGAATTTTCATCAAAATTGCTAGGAACTCATGGAGAAACATATCTACTTTTTAACTTTTACCTGCTCACATAAAGACTGCTTCTAGAAGCTTTCTGGCCAACTGCAGTAATTAGATGCCTAAAGATCCAGGGAAGCAGAGATGGATTTTTGAAGGCACATAATGGTCTGTGTTACTATTTTGAAGATTCGAAGGTTACTATTACTGCAGGTGGGGAAGCATATAAATTCACAACTGTGCTTCTTCCACACCGTTAATGAATATGAAGGAGCTCCTACAACTCTCCATTTTCAAATATTGTAACAGAGCATAACTTAAATGTCCTGAGAACTTCTACAAGATGAGGAAAAGACTCTCTTGTTCCAGGAGAAAAACAGGCTGTATGATTTCATCTGAAAAAACAGTGATTCTGCTAAAGCACAAAGATTCATTATTGCAGAAATGTGCTGTGCTAACGTGGCTCAGTCTCTCCCATTATGAAAGCCATTACCCTCCCATTAGTACACAGTGGTCAGTGTTGTTTTCATGGTTAAAATAAGCTGTAAAGTTGGAATACATTTGCCTTTATCTTTTAATTCTGCATTAATTTGTGAGCTGCAACACCAAGGTCAGTAGGGGGAGCTCACCCTTTATTTGTCAGAGTTTGGGGTTTTTTTTAAGTGAAATATCAAAGCAGAGAGACTATTGGAAAGACAACATAAATCTTAAAATAGAAGGAACAGGTCAGACTTAATTAGAGCCTGCTAAACATACGAAGAGCCTGGTCCTGCAAACACGTCTGACTGTGGAACCTACCAGCCCGCATAGCACATTAGAAAGAACAGTTCCACTCAAGCCTTTAAGTATCACAAGTGGCAGAAAATATTTACTGGATCAGTACAATAAATTCAGTCCAGCAAAAACAGTCATTGACTCCACTGAGCAAACAGTAATGGATCCCACGCTGACCCTGCTGAAATCAATAGGAATTCAGCCTTTGAGTGATGTTCTGGCTGCTCTCAAAGTCTCTAAGCAGTGCCACTTCTTAGACTATACTGGCTTTGACACAGCTGCTAGATAAGAGGGTACAGGTGTTATTTCATGGCAATTGCTCTCCAGACTGATGCAGTTATTAGAAATAAAGCCATGCAGTGAGCAGACAGAGAGGGCAGCTTCAGCAGGAATAAAACCTTCATATTCTGGCATTCTGATGAAATTGCTGCAAAGCTTTAAATTTGATGGCAAGCCTGTCCCTGGCTCTGGCAGGGACTAATTGCGTGGGGAAAGCAGCCTAGACAGCAGGGGCTCAGCACAGATGCTGAGGCAAAGTCCTTTAATCCACAAAGGACCAGCAAAAAGAAGCAAAGCTTTCCATAAATAGAAAGCACCCTGCCTGTCCAGTATTCCACCCCAGGGACACAGTGGGAATGAGATCCTCCCACGCACTTCTCCCCTCTAGCATAGATATCTCTGCTTGAAAAAGTCCTCTCCATCACTTCCAAAGGTCCCTGCTGTTAATGAGACTCCTCAGCACATCCTTCCCCACAGTTCCTGCTACTCAGCAGCTGAAGATTAATTGCCCTTTCCACCTGATAGTCCCAGCAGCTGCTGTGGAGGTACATGACTCATATGTCATGAGGTTTATCCAGCTCAGAAGCACTAAGGAGGAGGCAAGGCTTGATGTCCACTTGTAAAGGAACACAACACTTTTCATTTGTACCATGCAAGAGTGAACAATGCCCTGGTTTATGGAGGAGAGAGGCCAAGCTGCAGATTTTAGATCCAGGGTTTGGGGTTTCTCCTTGCAGTGAGAGCTGCTACCAACCAGTTACAGAGCAGACATTGAACACTCCGATGTTTGGGATTTTTTCAGGTTCCAACATTTAGTTTTTTGCTAAGATCCATACCTGGATCTGAAATGCTCAAATCGATGTCATCAGAGGTCAATTCTTTACCACTGAGATTTGAATCTGTTGTGCTAGATGCTTCAAACCTCATGCTTTAAACAAATTCAAGGCACTGAACTACCAAAAAACCACTGTATCGCCTCTGTGCAGCAAAAAATTTCTTCAGCATACTATAAAGGCAAGCATATATGAGACAAATTAATCTGAAGTCTCATAAATAAGAAATACGGCAAGGCATTAGGATAGTAAAGCTTGAATTTAAACATTTGGCTTCCAGTGCTAAGAATAACACGGCTTCATACTCCATTACTGAAAAACACGCTGGATTTATAGTAGGATCTCATTTTGCTCTATTAATCTGATTGCCCCAAGCAATTGCAATAGGCTGAGATGTCAAAGAATCATATTTATAATCTGTTGCTGCCAAGACAAATAGCTTTTGTTTGATAACAAGCCTCCTGCTACCCCTGGGATGTGGCTGCACTGAAAAGTGAGAGGTAACAGCATGGTGGAGGCTTTCCCTTCTGAAAGGTAGACATACCCTTTCTGAACTTTAATATGACCAAGTTCATTTTTAAGAAAAGTATGGCTGGTAGCTAAAGACCAATAAAACTTCCATGCTGTGAGGTGAGCAATAGAACCAGCTTTTCTAAAGAGATGCTGTGAAAGCTTGCATAACAATGTCTTATCAGAAATAGATGCAACTGCTCCTGCGATTATACTCGCTTGGCACTGACACTGTGTAAGTGTTGACAATGTTAATGATGTGCTAAGAGAGCTCTAGGTGATGCTGCAGAATTGGATGATTTCTCTGTATCTGTTCACATATACATACCAATATACATCAAGCATATGATTTGCACCCTACCTATAATATGCTTCACATAAGGGCTTTAAGCTATCCATAAACTTGGAGTACAAGGTATTCCAGAGAGCCTGATTCAGTCACGTCTTTGCAGGACTAGATCTTAGGATATGAATACATGGATCAGTTCCCACAAGATGAGCAAGGATGAAAACTCCCAAGGCATCATCACTCTCCAGTAACTGTCAATATGCACATGCTGTCCCTCACAGTAAAGGAAATGTAGCTGCCCACTGCTTCACTGAGGGTACTGCCCACTGTGGACAAGGGCACAGTTATTACAGAAGAGATGTTCTTCTGGGTCACATCTATCCCTTCCTGATCATATTTTGTGCATTTGTGCACATCTTTAGACTGCGAATTACAGAGGACTACCAGATGATTTACAGAGCTTGTGTCTTATTTAACCCAGAACCCAGTTCGCTACAGCATTTCCTGGACAAGGAAAACCTCTAGTATAGACTTTAATGTCTATACACTAATGTATTAACTTTCCTTCTGGGCTTTCTATTGCCTTCTCTTCAAACACACCAGTATCACCTTGGAAGGTGTCTCCATGAACATGGACTGAGAGCAGCTTCTCGCTGTAATTTTACATAATTATACACTGTCCTCAGCTGCCATAAACTTTAATTAAAATTGCTGCGGTGTTACATTCTTGCATCATTATGGCTTTGTAATAATCTCATCGTAGCAGACTCTCCAGGGGCTTCTCCTGGAACCACACTATGATCGCTGTGACATTCACCTCGTCCCTGAAGTGAAGCCTCTGGGCTGTGACAGCACTCTGGCACTTTACTAAGGACATACTACGTGTCCAGAAAAGGACGGGCTGGATTATTTTGCTATGGGAAGCTAGAAAACTAATCAGCAGCAAAACAGCTAAAGTCTCTCTTCACTGTTTGCTTCGTTGCCCTTTGGCTAAGCTATAAAGCATAATAATGTCTGTGTCTTCTGTCAAGGACTGTGTTTCCTTGCAAAAGACATGGTTTGATCTACCTGGTCTCTATCTTCCGGGCTTGCATGGCCAACCTGTAATTCCAATACATGTCCCCAAGTACTTTGAAAACATGAATTAACTATACCTTGCAGATACCTCAAGAAGAGTATAATCATCTTAAATTTCCTAGTAGAGAAACTGAAGCCCAAGGGCTCTCTAACTTCCCTAGGTAAATCAACAGCAGAACCAGATGAGAACCTGGAAGTATCAGACTTTGGCACTGCCTGCTAACCACAAAGCTACTCTTTATTCTGCTACATTTGTCTTTAAACCACATCACATTTGTTCTGAAAAACTAACAGTAAACCAATACACAAGCACCTGTGGATGTAGGAACTCTAGCATTGCTCACCATTGATACATGAGATGCACAAAAAGGAAAAATATACTGGTTCTATTCCCAGAGTTGCCCTACTGTCACTACAAATAACCACAGTCAAAAGAGAGGATGTCTTTGATCGTTACATTTTCTGCAACCAGAGAAACATTAGTGGAACTGAAGTGGATTATTTTTAAGAAATATGCACATACCTTTGATAGCAAAAACTCCATGACAGAAGTCCTTAAAATTGATTCTTCCCAAATCATTTGGGTCCAAGTACTTTGCCAGTTTTTCCACCTAAAAGAAAAGATCATAAAATATGTGTTGAGCTTGGTGCATCATCTGTTGCTCAGTTGATCTGTATCTTCTACAGAAGACCCCAGGTGGAGGAATACCTGTAATGTTCACTTGAATCAGCCAAGAAATCGTTTTGCAAGGAGAAATCATGTCTTATAGTTGGATTATCTGGTGCTGAGTAAGGCATGTGCTCTGACCAAAACTTCTGCAGCTGCGACACATTAATACTCTCCTATGTGGATCTCAAGAGCTTGATAAGGGGTGAATCTGTTACCCAGCCTCTTGTCTTAGAGCAGGGTGGTAATAGAATCTCCATCCCTAGGAGCCCTTGCTGTGTATGCAGCTCATAGGAACTTAAAACTTTAGTGATCTCCATCCCTCTTATCAAAAGTTATTGGGGAAGGAGAAAGGACAGACAAAGATGTGCACAGCCCATAGTAGCCTCATTCCCTGAAGAATCCAGACTATAGGAGAGAAAACTCATTGGGCACTTGGGATCAAACGAAACTTTCTTGCCACAGCAGAGAATACAAGTTTTGTATAGGAAAACAGAAGTATATTAACAGCACAAAAAAATTTATGTGATAAGACAGAGAACGGTTCTGTTCAGTACACTATGCAAACAAGCACTTAATGCTTATAATCTCAGCTTCACAGTTTAGCCTTTCTGATCACTACTCACCATAAAATGAGATTACACTGAATTTAAACACAGCCACCAAACTGGCATTTGCCCCAAAGAAGGTCTGGCAGATTTTTCAGGAGTGTTTTGGGAAGAGGGAGAAAAGCAGTCTAGACAGGAGAGGCTGTTGTGTGTTGTGCTGTCTAGAATAAAAGAATAGAGAAATAAGTAGCTGAAGAAGAATAAGGAGAGAGGCAGAACAGTCCAGGGAGGTGGGCACAGCGCTGGGACACCCCAGCTGCCTGTTCTCCTCTCTGTGATAAATATGCTGCATGACATTATATAAGTCCCCTCGTGTCCCTGTGCCTCTGCCTGTTGTACCTAGCAGGTACCCTCACTGAGGCAGAGGCGGCTCGTAAGCAAGCTCACAGTCAGCTGCAGCACAACTCTGACCTTGATCTGGGCCCTCCAGACACCCTGGAATATAAACAAGATCAGCGTAGGAGGCAAAGACAGCAGGCACGTAGGATGCTGCACAGTCCTGGTGACTACAATGTGAGCTCAGATATGCCAGTCTGAGCAGCAACAAAAGCCCAGCTGGAAAGATATGCAGCGAATGAATCCAGATGACCCAGTTTCTCAATTTTCTGGTGTTTTCTTTTTTTTTTTTAACACGCTAGCAAAACCCTAGCAGTTTCTTAAAGCCCTGCAGATAATACACTAATGTGTGCGCATGACACTTCTTCCTTCAGATTCTCTCAGTGCTTATAAATTCTCTCTATGCCAATAAATGCCATGATCAGACGAAGGCCTCATTTAGAACAAGCAAATCTGGATGAGAAAATGACAAAATTTTTACTCACATGCAAAATTCTATGTTGAATGAGAAAGGAACAATTTGATCCTGACATTGAATCCTTTCCACTCTCCTTTTCTTAGGGGGGAAAAAAAAAATCAGCTCATGTAGGCAGGGCAAATAAGGAGCTGTACGACGAGTTCAGAGCCCATAACAAGTTAGAAATCTTCTTAAAACCTTCTTATTGCAGAAGGCTTCAACAACTCAAGTCCTGCCAGCCGGGCAGCAGAACCCATCTGTCAGCTATCATGCGATTCATGATCAAATTCCTACATCTGGTATCACAAGCGATTACTGTAGCCCCACTAATTTATAGCAGCAGAAGACATGTTTCTGTTCCCAAAACATAGCCACTTCACCAGAAACTGCAGTGTGCGTTTAATGCATACCAGACTAGCTGGAAATCCTTACTGAAACCAATTCAGTAGAGACACGCTTGATATGGGAAAGCTGGGTCAGTGTTATCCCTGCTCACCTTCACAAACAACATAGATGTTATACAAAGATGAAGTGGTGGCAGAAATTCCTTTCTTAAAACTGTTTTTGGGTGCATTCAAAACAGTATAATCAAACAGGCCATTGAGGCTCGGAGCAGCAAGATTTTACAGCTGAAAATCTTCCTGACCACTGTAGTAGCTTAATTACGTGGCAGATGTGTCAGCTGCTGTAACTCAACCTGGCTCCAGAGGCTTTGAAGATGACTTTGGTGTGGCCGCTAGCTGAGGATCTGTCCCCTCATGGATACAGCAACAAAATCTAATCAGACACCAGTCTTCCAGGTTACAAGATCAGCTTGTAACTCTCTTTGACAAATGGCAAGCTCCCATCATTGTAATGTAAGTAAATACTACGCTTGCAGGTTTTCTTTAGAGAATCCTGTTTCCTGTAGGTCTCTTGCTAAGAGGCAACAAAGTGTGTTTTAGGTTTTAATGTACAGATTCTTGCAGCCAGCTGGGAAGCCTCTACACTATTTAATATTGTGCTATAACACAGTAGTGTCACTGGGTGTTTCCAGTGAATCTGGCACATTAAGTTTATTTCTCAAAGTTGATCCAATAATTTCAGTCTACCAGTTGCTCAGCCATATACAATTACATTTTTTTTAATCAAATTAAATAAGAAGTTATATGCCTGGGTGTGTGTATTATGGAAGAAAGAGAATACATTCACATTTAGGTCTAAACAATGTCTTAACAGTAAATGAAATTATCACCTGAGCAAAGTGCTTCAGGCTCCAGTTTCCCCTAAATCTAATTTTGCAGGTTTTCAATTAGATTTTATAGTGCAAATAACTGACATCAGTGCAGGAGATGATGAAGAATTTACAGAACAGCCTGATGGAATTTATGCCACTAGTGCTCACATCTTCAGCCAGTTCTAATCAACACAGCTCCCAGCACAGGTCAGGAGCTACAAGGATTTTGATCAACTGGGACTACATTTAGGTGGATACTTGCATAGAGTTTGTGCATTAATATACACGTGTTGTACATAAATCCCTGCATATTTGCACAGTTTTGAGCCTGTAGTGCACTTGATCGTACATTTTTACCAGTAGCTTTCTGGGATAAGGCAAGAAGCTCTTCCTAGTTAATTTCAGACTGAAGGCATTACTTAAAATTAAGCTCAATTTCAAGCTGTGGCCAAATAAACTATGCCATCACAGCTACCCCTAAATCTTCTCTGCTGTCTATACTGCGTCAACCATCCTACTGCTTCACTTTGTAGAGAAATAATGTCCTATCCTTCTCCTTCTCAGAAAGGGTTGGCTCCCAGCAATTAATCAGAAGTTGTAACGCTTATTTATTGCCTTGGGAAATGTTAAGGGCTTGTCAGCCTAACTGCCAGGCTGCATGACATCGAACCCTTTTTTGCAGTCAGCAACCCCCTGGGCTTACAACTACGGTAGTCTACTAGCAAAAGAGGAAGAAGCAGCAGCCTTTCAGCCCCATTAATGGAATGGGCAATGCAGCCCGTTTTTGCACATGTGGAATATGCAAGCTGCACCAGTCCTGGGCACTGTCAGATTACTGAGCCCCCTGCATCTCTAGGCAGTGCTGGGCTCTGCCTCCTCTGCTGATCCCATTGCAAGGGACACAGGACTGCAAAACGAACTGCTGCCAAAATTCAGTGCTGAAACGACCACATGATTGTTGTGATACCTACAGGCAGCATAGAGAACATACCATGTGCTCCAGAGCTTAACATCATAAGCCATCACAACGAGCTAGAGATGGTGTTTTGAGCTGGGGACAAACACTTTTTTCTGTATTGCTGCACAGAGCAGTCCCCCACCATGTGGGACAGCACAGACAAGGTCTGGATTGCAAACTAGTTCTTCATCATAGGAAGAAGGCAAGGACAGAAAATATTAGCTGCAGGCTCAATAATCTAGCCAGTTCTTTTGGCAGCTGCAAGGGTCTCTCTAAGGAACCCTTCAGTAGACATCCAATAGTCTCAGAAAGAAGACATAAATCATTTTTGCTTTGGGAAACAACTGGAGAAAACCAAACCCTCTGTCTCTATTGTTTAACTTGCTTGGGTGATGATCCTTTCAATGCAAACATATTTCTCCACTGCAGTAACAGGTCACTTCAGCCAAAGCATTAGCCTCCTCTCTGTTGGGTTTCTCAGCTATATGGACTGTGCTGCAAAGACATGTTTGCCCCCTGCTGCTTTCTTGACACATAAAAGTAGGCTAGGAACACTTTAAAGAGTCTCTACAATGACAATAAAGGGACAAGGTTCAATGTGAAGAAACAATTTTGAAATCAAAACTGACCAAGGCAGAGATGCATATTAATGAGCAGGAATTAGCAGTACAAAGCCGTGGACAATAAAGCGAGGCAGAATATTCTTCCACCAGAGAGCCTCTGGTTCAAAACGTAAGTTCTGGATGCAACACAGAGGTGAACGGCTGAGGCTTTGTGACACACACTTTATAGGTAAGCAGGCTGGCTCAGGTCAGGAACCAGGAAGGGCTGGATTCTCAGCTCTAAGGCTATGAGTAAATGATTTGCAACCCAGCTCTATATAGAGACTGAACACAGCGAACAGAGTCTTGGTAGAAAATCTGCGATACTAAACCCTACCCAGGAAAGAAGTGAGAGCAGTAACTGAGTCAAAAGGCTTAACACTTAGAGACCTAGGCTGCTGCAGAACCATCTGCTGGCTGCCAGAATCGATAACACGGCTGAGTCCAGCCACAGGAGGAGAGCAGAGGTGAAATCCTGGTGTCAGCAAAGCCAAGGCAGAAACCCACAGTCAGCCCAGGGGTTGCTCAAAAATTTACTTGCAAGGGTTTTAAATCCAGCATGCACTGGGCTATTTTTGTGCCTGTAGATACAGTTAGCTGTGCTGTCCTTTGCTCATTTCCTTCAATGGGGGTTTCACTTGGTGCCTTGCCACACAACCCTGAAGTCTAAAGTTTTCAGAAGACCTAGTGTTTGTACTGAATTCAAAGTGTCCTAAAAATTACAATGGAAGGAGGGCATTTTTCTTTGAACTCCATCTAGTCATTTTGTTTTAACTCTTACAAGAGGAGTGAAGCAGGCAGAGGCAGTGAGCTTGCTGAAATATTATAACCTTTTTGATTTTGGTGCCATCTGGGTATGAAGAAAAGATTTTAATTTTGGCAAAGTCACTCAACTCAGCAATTAGGAAATGCGTTTCCTCAGTTTCTTCAGCCCAAAGTTTCTTGCTATGTTAGCTAGAGGCACCCCTAACTATGTTGGGAGCAGCTTTGTATTTACTGCAGAAGAGGACTTTCCATTTCCCACCTCTGTTCCAGTGAAGGTGTGAAAGGTCCCTCCTATCACCTATGTCCACACGAGAGCACCAGATATGGGGACAGACCCAGCCTTCACTGCAGAAAGGAAATCCAGACTGCCTTGTAAAGAGTCCTCTGTAGCCATACTGCCTGGGACAAAATTCACATCTAAATTGAAGCACCCGCCATCCTGCCAAGGATGCGAAACAGGAACCTGTGACTAACTCAGACACTGCTCAAAACAGAGCAAGGAGCCAGTCACAGGCATATACCAAGGTGTGCAGGGGAGTGAAGTCACTGCAATCTGCTGCTCTAACTAGAGGCAAGGGGAACGTTTGTTAGCCTTTGCTCAAGCTAATTCCCTTCTCAGCATTACTAAGTACGCCTGCCGTCCCAGGACTCACATTACCTCGGAGTATGACCACACGCTCTACATGACCAGGCATCTGAATGACTGTTAAGAGAAGGGAAAGGGTTTTTGTAGCAGAGGGAGTGGAGGAAGAGGAGAGAAGAGGACAGGTCACTGACAAACCTCAGAAGAGATTTATTGAAACTGATCTTTTCTTGTGAGTGAGTTCAATACAGGGGCATCTCCCAGCCAAGGAACCCTCTCAGGACTCCTGGCCAGCTCTTGTACTGATGCTGCCAAAACAGCTAGGTATTTTTCTCCAGCAAAGATTTTCTGACTGGAACTGAATCCTGCTTCCATTTCCAGGCAAGAAGAAACTCAGACCTCTACTGACCTCACTTAATTTTCTTCAAAAACTGACCAGCACAGAAAAGATTTTGTTAACCCAAAGAAAATCTGTTAGATTTAGATGTAACTGAGTTCTGAGGGACCCCACACTGGCTCCATCCACCGAAATCTTACAGCAGGATCCAAGTCACAGCCAGAAGATGCCATTTGAAATAAACAACTCGTCTCAGCAGTTCGCCTTCATACTGCAGGAATCTGTGAGCACGTCTCACCCTGAAGTGCAAGCAGGGAACATCTGGGAGCTGTGAGAATGGCAAGACAAGCACTTGCAGGAAAGGTCAGGCTGTATTGCGGCAGCGACATTTGGGCAGGATCTCCTGAAGCAGGAGCATTTGTGAGAAACCTCAAAAAACAGCAAAAGGAGATTAAATATGTAAATGCTGCAGGGTGGAATTAGAGACGTTCCCACATGATTTATACAGGGAGCAGCAGAACTGCGCTCACCCTGATTTTAACAGACTGGCCTTTTCTGCATCTGGGGAAGGGGCCTAAGTTTACACCTTCACAGTATGAAATGCAGCGGCAGGACTTGCGCCAGCTGAGCAGTGCCAGGCAATGCGGCCACCACGTCTGCTGAAACCCACCCCCGGCTCTTTAACCAGCCCCCAGGTTCAGGCCTTTTTAGAATCCATGTGGTCCGGGATGTTAGAGCTCTTCAGTCAGGGTTCTCTTCAGTAAGCCACCCTCACTGTTGCACAGGGCTGTTTGTTTTGTCCTCAGTCCCAGTCTAGGGCCTTGAGTAACAAAGCATAAGGGACCCTTGCTGCTGTGACTCAGTAATTGCTTGCCACTCAAAAATTGCCACCCTCCTCTCCCCCAGCCTGCTCTCCCTTTGCTCTGCAGGTCCTGGTCCTCCACTACTTCACTCTGCAGCTGGCCACAGCCATCTAGACACCAGCAATTTTTCACCTTGCCTCCTTACAGACAACACTAGATATAGGCTTTGCTGTTTCCTTGCTTATATAAACCTCCTAAATGATGAATCTGGCTATTAATTAGTTCCCTCTAAAGGGCTACTACTAAAAACAACCTGCCATATCAGAGATACGCAGGCTAACGGGTGCTCAAGAGACCCATTAGTGCGGAATACCAGTGTCTCTGTTAGGATTTGGTAGGATAGGTCCTTCCCTGAAGCTATTTGGTGTTTGCATCCACAGACTGGAAGTAAATACAAAACCATGATGATGAAATTTGCAGATGACAGGCTGATAAATAACAACAATGCAGACAGTCTCAGACTCCTCTGGACAGCTTCATAAGTGAAGCCTATACAGACAGAATAAGTTGTAAGCACCGCCAGGCAAGGTCACAAAACAGAAAAGAATACAAAAGAGAAGGAAAAGGAGTAATACATCTACAGAGAGCAGGACTGTCTTTTGATGAGCTGGGAGCAAGAGGAGGGAAATTATTTTACATTGTGTTGGAGAAACCAATACTAACACAGTTGTGGTACCCACTTTCATAAGAGATGCTGAAACCCAGACAGGTTGCAGAGAACTGACATAACATTCAAGTGCTGTGGAAACCCCTTATGCAACCAAACTTAAAGAGGGTTTTCTCTGTTTAACTTGGCAAAAGGGAGACCAAGTGGTGATTTGTTACTAGGTGTAAAGACTTCTGCAGGCAGGAAATTGCAGGTTCTAAAGGACTCTCTAGTCTAGCAAGAGGAAAGACATAAAGAACCATTAGCTGCAAATAAAAACTGAACAAACTCAAATTAAAAACAAGGCACAATTTATCAGCGTGGTTGTTTACCCATGAGAACTATAAAACGGAACTGGTCTGGAACTATAAAAAGGAACTGGACTCCCTCATCTGAGGCCTTTTGAGAAAACAATGAGATATACCTGAAAGATTTACCTAGCCTAGAGTAAGTGGCTTAAAAGCTGTGCTGTCACCATTTCAGGACATCACACTAGATGACCTGATACTCTCCCTGAACCTGACCCTAAAGCACACGAAGGACCATGTTCCTAGTCACACGTGCAAGGTATAGAAGGCCAGCATTTAGGAATCACGAGTCCAACAAACAGCCTGCCCTCACCATTCAGTTCTGGCAGACTGTGTATCGTAAATAATTCATACCACTGCAAACAGCATCACGAATTTCCATCAGCTGCTGTCTGATCCCAAAACATGCAGGAACATACATCATTGCTGGAAACAATGGCTTTGAATTTGCTTTGAATTTTGATTCCAAGCATCAGTCATTGCCCCTTGGTACTTTATCAACAGGCTTCAAGCCTGAAAGTTGGCTTGTCTGTAAGTTTTCTGTAAACAGAAATTATTGTTTCCGTTTCTGCTTTAACTGGGGACACCTGATTTACCACCTAGAAGGCAGATTTTGGGACTGTATCATAAATGACATATGCAAATTTGTGAAATAGTCTTGGCCTTGACTTTGAGCAAATTCCTAAATCTGTCAAATCCATAATCTACTAATGGCTCCAATGCAAAAAATCTGACTAAATTCAAGGTAGTCCACTCACTGGCTTTCCTGGGTTTAGCATCAACACATGGAATTGCGTCTTCTTCCAAATATGAACTGTGTCCATGGGGCCTTGGTCCAATGGGAGAAAAATATCCACCAGTTACCCAGATGGAGGAAACATCCATGATGTGGCATTTTGCCGAGTGTGTGAAATGTATCAGTGAATTATAAAGCCACAGAAAGAAAGAGGTGGTTTCAGAGGTATTGCAGGTGGTTGAGTGCATTCAAAGGAAAAAGGGAAGCTTCTAGTGTTCATGTGTTATTAATGCCCTGCGTAAGCATTACCTTGACTCAGGTGGGCGACAGATGGGGAATGCAATTGAACTACTGAAACAGGAATGGCAGAGCACTGCGGATCTGCAGCACGCACACAGGAGGTCAGCTGCTATCCTTCAGAAAAGCAAGGACAGCAAGCACTCCACCTCTGCTGAGCCGCACCTGCCCGTGCCTGGCAGAGAAGCTTTGGAGCACTTTCCAGAAGTGACAAACAGTAGAGGAGATCAGTTAACTGCCTCTTCTCAGCTCATGGGAGTGATGAGGGCAGGAGCTATGGGATTCATATCATGGCCTCCAGGTCAGGATGGTTTAACTGTCTAGAATGGGAGATCCATGCTGCTGGGGAAAGAGGTGGTATCCAGTGACCATGGGACTGTGGCATGGGGGTCAGAGCTACAAGTTTACCAGTAGCATGCTGTTACCAGCAAATGACTTCATCTGCTTTGGCACCCCCTTCTTAAAAATGGCTATGGCAATACTTAAACCACATTAAAAGGCCACAATAAATGTGATGATACCACAGACAGCAATGAAATCTGCACTAAGCTGGTCCATGCTGTAGGTTTTTGGGTTTTTTACCCTGTCTCACTTGCCCACTATAGTCCGCCTTCTAATTTCTCAACACTATGGACTGGTGTCTGTCACCTCTTAATACATCTGCTTGACTCTGCACAGAACACCAGACACGCTAATGATTTGGCCCGATACAATACACAGGTATTACTAAACTCTACTGTGTTGCAATGAAACTTGCCCCACTGGGCAGACTCTTATCATCATCTTGTTTTCTTATTCTGTCAAATAGCATTTTATTATCTTCTGACAGTAAAAGATTGAGCCATATGGTACTTCACAGAGAGAACAGGGATGAATTTGTTTAAAACTTTCTAATATGCAAATAAGCTATTAAAAGAACATAATATTCCATGAACCTCAATGAATGTGTGTGTATAACAGAAATCCAGGGAGTGCCAGGCAAATTGATGCTATGACTTCTGTTCTCTATTGAGAAATCACTTGCAGTCTTTAATACACATGATGACACAAACCTAATTTGGGATAACCACAAATACAATTCTTGCGATATTACATACCCAAATTTTGTAGTTAACATCCTTACAGTTAGGATTTCCAACCATAGCTGAGACCCTGAAGTTATTACACCTAAGGAATCCCTTCTCTTACACCATATACCTCACTGGCTAACCTCTCTGCTTAAAGAACAATACATTTTATGACTACAGAGGATCACCAATAAACTTTGAAACAGAGTGCACGTGAATAGCTCTGAATCTGATGACACCTGAGAACGGATCATTGCCTAGAATCAAGACATTTTCAGAACTTCCTCAGAGTACACATCCCAAAGAGACTGTGCACAGCTACAGAAACTACTTTCCCCCATCCTATCTGCAAGCCAGAGACCACCAAAATCTTGGTGAGTTTTTCCTCTGCCATCTACACCTTTGGATGTATCAATTGCTTATACAGGCAATACCACTAGAACAGTATTTCTCATTCATTTTGTCCTTCCTAATGTAATGTAGCAGCTGACAATGAGCAAGCACCAGAATCATAAGACCAACATCTTTCTACAGACTCCCTCACCATCCATGATCCCTGTCCTGGTTTCAGCTGGGATAGAGTTAATTTTCTTCCTAGTAGCTGGTATAGTGCTGTGTTTTGGATTTAGTACAAGAATAATGTTGATAACACACTGATGTTTTCGTTGTTGCTGAGCAGTGCTTACACTAGTCAAGGACTTTTCAGCTTCTCACGCCCTGCCAGCGAGAAGCTGGGAGGGGGCAGAGCCAGGACAGCTGACCCAAACTGGCCAAAGGGCTATTCCATACCATGGGACGTCATGCTCAGTATATCAACTGGGGGGAGTTGGCTGGGGGGCTGGTGACCACTACTCGGGAACTGGCTGGGCATCGGTCGGCGGGTGGTGAGCAGTTGCATTGTGCATCACTTATTTTGTATATTCTTTTATCATTATTACTATTATTATTATTTTCCCTTCCTTTTCTGTCCTATTAAACTGTCTTTATCTCAACACACGAATGTTACTTTTTTTTGCCCCGATTCTCTCCTCTATCCTACTTGGGGAGGGTGGGGTGAGTGAATGAACGGCTGCGTGGTGTTCAGCTGCCTGCCGGGTTAAACCACAACAGTCCTTTTGGCGCCCAACATGGGGCACGACAGGTTGAGATAATGACAGAACAGGAGACAGTCCATGCAGTAGCCCTTGGGCCAGTCCGGGCAGGGCAAGATGTAAAAAATGTGCTCTACACGGCAGCCGGGGAGAACGGCCTTACCTGGAGCCTCTGGCAGAAAACACCTGGGAAGACTCGAGGTTGACCCCTAGGGTTTTG
Organism: Aptenodytes patagonicus; assembly: GCF_965638725.1. Classification (NCBI taxonomy): domain Eukaryota; kingdom Metazoa; phylum Chordata; class Aves; order Sphenisciformes; family Spheniscidae; genus Aptenodytes; species Aptenodytes patagonicus. The sequence goes on along the minus strand of NC_134964.1, from coordinate 3,063,967 downwards.
GAGTTGGGGATACAGAGGATCCGAGGCCCGCTATACTCCAACTGAAAAGGAGGTATCGGCAGCGTGTGAAGGCATTCGAGCTGCTTCTGAAGTAATTGGTACTGAAGCACAGCTCCTCCTGGCACCCTGACTGCCGGTGCTGGGCTGGATGTTCAAAGGGAGGGTCCCCTCTACACATCATGCAACTGATGCTGCGTGGAGTGAGTGAGTCGCACTGATCACACAATGGGCTCAAATAGGAAACCCCAGTCGCCCAGGAATCTTGGAAGTGATCACGGACTGGCCAGAAGGCAAAAATTTCGGAATATCGCCAGAGGAGGAGGTGACGCATGCTGAAGAGGCCCCACTGTATAATAAACTACCAGAAAATGAGAATTTTGAATATCCAAAAGGACTGTTGTGGGATGGGGGAGAGAATCGAGGAAAAAAAAAGTAAAATTCGTGGGTTGAGATAAAGACAGTTTAATAGGACAGAAAAGGAAGGAATAATAAATAATAATAATAATAATAATAATAATAATAATAATATATACAAAGTAAGTGATGCACAATGCAATTGCTCACCACCCACCGACCGATGCCCAGCCCATCCCCAAGCAGCGGTCACCACCCCCCGGCCAACTCCCCCCAGTTGATATACTGAGCATGACATCCCATGGTATGGAATAGCCCTTTGGCCAGTTTGGGTCAGCTGTCCTGGCTCTGCCCCCTCCCAGCTTCTCGCTGGCAGGGCGTGAGAAACTGAAAAGTCCTTGACTAGTGTAAGCACTGCTCAGCAACAACGAAAACATCAGTGTGTTATCAACATTATTCTTGTACTAAATCCAAAACACAGCACTATACCAGCTACTAGGAAGAAAATTATCCCAGCCAAAACTAGGATAATCCCTTATGTGAGAACCTCTCATTTAAAGTTACTTCAACAGAGCTGATTTGAACATGATTCCGTTTCCCTCCTTCCCTCTGATGCTGTGTTGCAAAACAAGACATTTGGCTGGGCCCACCAATCTTACAACAGTCTATGGGGAATCCCACACAGTCTGGAATACCATGGGAACAGAGAGCAAGGCTAAAAATATGCCAGAGCCATCTGTTCACTCCACAGTGATTTTTTTGTGTTGCTCTAGAAACAAAGGGTTAACGTGTTGAACTGTTTTCCCAAAACCACCGATTCACTCACTTGCTAAAATAAGCAGGGCTGCATTAACAACTTCTCCTCCACTTCTACCAGAACTGAAACCAAGGCTTCCTGGAAAACAAGGCTGTTAGCAAAAGCTGTGACAAGCTGAAATGAAGCACAGCCCATTATCGTCTCGTTCATTAGCATAAGTCAAATATAGCATAAAATAAGTCAGATCTCAAGAGACACAGTAGGCAATTGGTCATGTGGGTACAGCATGCTTTGCCTTTAAACAATGAGGAGAAAAATGTTTGGGTAACATCAGGCTTATCTACAAGTGATGCAGCATGGATTCATTTTCAGAGAAAATATTCTTCCTCTCTGCAGCTTGTGGTGTGTGTGATCGTTCTCGTCAGTACATAAAGGGAACTTACACAGAATAATGGTTTTCATGTCTTCCAGTTGTGAGACATCAGCCAAATGGGATCTACTCCAGGAATAATTATCATTTTTTGAAGTAAAACTAGGGAGAGGGGTGGGGCGCACAGTGCCAGCTCATCAGCCAACACTTTCTCAGCGCTTTCCTTGCTGACACATCTGCAGTCACATTTTAATTGAGGTGTTATCATATGCAAAGAACAAACAAAATACCAAAGAGCAGGAAGAGGCTGGAGAGAGTGGGGAGAACAGAGCAAGTCTGAACCATGACTGGTAAGCAGGTCACAGTATGCAGCTCAGACATCCCCTATACTAGTGAAAACACAGTGCCCAAAGCCAAACACAAGCTGCAGAAAGTTCACCAAACCAGAGCCTAAAGCTACTGCCACTGCTACAAGCGTGCTCCAGGCTTCTGCTGAAATCCAGGCAGTGACTCCAGACTGTACGGCTTACGCAAAATCAGAACAAGACACTCTTCTGCCAGCCATATGATGGAACTTCATTTGTTCATCTCTGATTCACAGGTCAAAAACACAGCTAAGTGCAATGGCAGACTCCTGAGATACGGTATCACCCAGTTTTGTCAGCAACATCCTTACAGGTTGGATTTCTAGCCTCAAAGATACAAAGCAAGTATTACACTTAGACAGTCATGTCTCTTGACTGTGTGCTTTCATTGTTACTTTCTCTCCTTAAATGCATAAACTAACTAAACAATATGCAACCAGAACACAGTGCTGTGTTTCACACACATCATCTACTTTCAAAAACAGTTTAGATTGTGGTCTGAGAGCCAGCTAGAGACCTGCCCAGGGGCCTGCCCAGGGCAGCACAATTTGGGCATCCTCAGCTCTCTCAGCCTGGTCTCCTGAAATCAGTTTTGAACCCAGCTGTTAAAAGGGAATGTGCTCAGCTTTTGGCATGCTCACAGATACAGAGGATGAAATGTAGGTCTTGAGATCTGATGTCAAATGCAAATGCCTGAGCAACAGTCCTGAAATTAAATTGAATGAAAGAAATTTCATGGCAAATTAATGCTTTGAGACAAATCCTGTGAGGAATAAGTATTGGATGAATCCAGCACAGGGAGACACACATTAGTTAAGATGACAAACATCAGGCAGAAAGGTATGATTAAAGCAACAATCTTCCACTTAGTTGAAGAGAAAGATGCTTAACCTTTCAGCAAAGTGTGGCTGGGAGATAACGTCCTTCCCCAAAGAAACACAGGAGGAAATGTGCAGTAAGTACCACTTGCTATGGTGGGATAATTACCAAGTCTGAAATGAGGTTGACAGGTTTGAACAGCAGCTGACTCCTCTGACGTCAAGACAAGGGAAGCACAGATAAGCAGGCTGTGACAGCAGTGGCAGAGCACAAGTAATGCTAATGCTGAGAGAGGATAGCAACAAACCCCACCAAAAGCAAAGCTACCAGGGGCTGAGGGAAGGAGGGAGTCCTTGCTGCATCAGCTCGCAGAAGCGGACAGATTCCTGACCATAGCACTCATACAGCCAGCAGTGTTAATCTTTTCTAATTCCCCTGTGCCTTGTTGCAACTGCCAGATCCAGGCAATGTAATAGCCCAGAAGCTCCCTCATACCTCCCGTTCCCATGTCATGGACAATTCCCCCATACAGAAATGTATCATTCAAACTGCAAAGGAGGAAATTTTCACTGTATAAAATCACACGTAGAAATCCACATTGCTCTTCGATCTACACTGGGAAAGACGTTAGAAGGAATGATAATTAGCCAGCATTTTTGTGTAGAAAGGGATAGATGAAATACAAAGCCTGTGTGCACAGAAAATGCATGCTCTTTCCAGCCTTAGAAGCTGTACAAGGGAGTTACAGTACTTCCTATACTCTGCATCCTTATTAGCCGTTACAGTCTGGTCGATACTAGTACTTCTTAATGGTTAGAAGGCTGAATGGAAGCAAGATCCAAAGCCTAATACAAAAAGAAAGGAAATAAAGGTGCACAGCTACGATGGAATTGTACTTTTGTGTTTTAGAAGTGTGCCCAATTCAGCTGTTATCAATTAGTATTGGTATTGTAAGAAGCTCAGTGAAGGACTGGACCCAGTATTCTCAGCTCTCTGTACACACTATTGAAAAGATAATATCTGACGCAAAGGTAATTTTCTCTCCTAGCATGTGATTTTACCTTCTCTTCTTATCCAGAAACAGATGGACTGTAAAGAGTGCTGGGCCCAGGGACTGAGCAGGAATGGCAGATTTTGAAACAGAGATTTGGCTAATGGAAAAACCCTGCTCTCCTGAGCAGACGCGTGAGCTGGACTGTAGCATCACTGCATAGGGAATCAGGGTATTTGTGTGCATGTGTGCCACTGTCGATGTGCTATGCACCTCGGTCAGTGTGCACCAGGTGTGCTGTCCCTGGGATCACCCCACAGAGGACACCAGCTGGCCACAGCACTTTGCTTTTTAGCTGAACAGAGACACCACCCCATCTAACTTTCCTCTTGGACACAAGGGACCAAGTCCCACAGCAGAACAAATAACAAACAGTAACAATACAGCACTTCACGAGCCAGAGGTTCAGCTGGTACTTGCTAGCTCTGTGCTCGCACTGCCCTTTGGTCCACACCAGGAAAGGTAAGAGTGGTTCTGTGATGACTTCCATCAGCTGAAAAATCGCATCTCACAGGCTCAGATAACCAGGTTGCTGTTTCCAGTCCAGCTGTCAATCACAGTAATAGTCATTACAGGGGCATTTCTGTCCACCTGTACATGGGACTGTGACTGTTCATGCCTGTACATGCAGCACAGAAGTCCACAGGGCTGTTCCTGTTGTGTGAAATTGTTTCCTCCTAAAGCCTTTTAAGAAGTTACTGTTTTGGTCTTACTCATTTCTACTGCTGCCTTTTTCAAGCAGCTTTTAGTAGGGATGTAGCTTGCATATTCTGTCAATGTGTATATATTTATCATCTCTCAGTGGTGTATGTTGATTTATTTTTTATATTCGTTGATGTTTTGTATATCAGTATGTGAATTCATTTTTCCCCACATTAAAATCAAACCAAACAGCCCGACCAAAAATATAGATTTTTCCAGCTACTATACATTCCCTGTAGGTATTATGACAACACATCATCACAGAGTCCCAGACAGTGAAAATGAATTGCTTGGAAAGTGAAACCAACTAACCCCTTCATTGTAAAAGCAGAGTAGGCACTGTTTACAGAGAATCAGGAGAGCTTCTCCTGAGATGGACCCGCCAAAAGTAAGGTAAGAATTGGTCACTGGAGCTCAAATTATCATCTCCGGTGTAGAACATCCCCTACGCACTGCCAATCAGACTATGTGCAGTTCTGCTTTGGAGCATCTATACAAAAGGAGAGTGGACTAGTTTATCCTTTTCACCGTACCTCATCCCAATTCCAGGTATAATACATACAGTAAAACATTATTACTAAACTAGCTGAGTTCCTTTAAAAATCAGAGTAGGCTCTTACACCCCCCTCTTAGCCTTTCAGTTCACAGGCTTTTCTTCGCTTCACAGTTACCAGTTTAAACGCTCTTGACAATTTATTGATCCCCTGTGAAATCCCTAAATAGGCAAAAACTGATTACTGTGTATTTGCCAGACCTTCCACAGGGCAATTTCTCTCAAATACTCAGAGCTTCTGCTGCTGCTGCCTTCTCTCAACCTGCCGAAACTGTGCTTGTACCTATTTTTCTCCAACATAAAGATGTCTTGTAGGAGTTACAATCGAGAGGTGAGAGAATGCAGAAATCACAATAGATTTATACTGCAAGGCCCTCACCCAACTGCATTTCACTGCAGTGTTGGATCTGAGAAGCCAGTCCACAGCTAATAGCTAGACACGTACCAGCCAAAAGAAACCACCAGGTTACTCCTCGTTCATTTCCAGGGATACAGTTTCTGACGTGCGTTATCTGCAAGTGCTCAGAAGATACTTGTTACAGTAACAAGGATGTAATTTACCCTTCAGTGATAAGGCTCAGCAAAGCCCTGTAGCAAAGGTAGATGTAAGAAACATGAGGTGGGATGCTGAGAGCCTGAAAGAAAAAAAGGAGCCTTCTGAGAACACCCTTCACTGGACCGCATCAATAAAGGAATCCTCACTGGGCAGTGTGTAGTCGGTTTCCTCACCACAGAGTAAAGTAGATGGTTACAAACCATGAAACTATCTCGAGTTAAACAGCCAGACTTTTTTTACATCCGCGTAGCAACAGCAATGTCTATCTGACACTGCTGATTGTGGCCTGGCATATTGACGGTTCCCCACAGAGAGGGCTGATGGACTGATTCTGCCTAACACGTTTGTGGACTGGGTGCCTTTTTGTACATATTTTCTTAAAATGTCTCTATGAAGACCCTGACTCCATGAGGTAGGGAACCTCAGGGCTGCAGCTCGGTCAATACATAAGGGGAAACGCCAAAGGAAAAATAAGCTGGTGCCAAAACACAGTGCTGGTGCCTCAGTAGCAGCAGGGAGGCACTCCTACCCCCACTGCAGTACCTCACCCTCCAGTCCGACCTGCTGAATAGCCAGCAGCTGCCGTATCTCTTAATCGTACTGGTTTGGACAGGATCCATGCATTTCTTGTAAGAGTAGGAATAACAACCTTGCGAGCAAGGTGCACAAAGATTACAGAGATGGGCATCCTGCCAGCGCTGACTCTTGGATGGATCGGAGACAAACACAATGTCCTGGACAAATTGCACTGTGCCTCCCACCAGCTGGACAGTTCTCGGCAGTTCTCTGCATAACTGCGGTGGGCTGGAGCTGCACAGCCTGCCAAACGTGGGAAATGTGGAAGTGGTCCTGGAGACGCTCCGTGGTGCTCTGGGTGCAGTTTGGATGAAAGGTGATCTAGAACAGGGCAATTGCCATTCAAGTACATGTATCTAAGCTGAGTCACAATGAAATGTTGCACCTGATGACAGCTCAGCCTTGCTGTTCTTTCTAGGTGTAAATTCACATTTCTCACAAATAAAGATTGATGCATTTTTATTAAATGACCAAGTGCTGCGCAGGTAGGGAAGCAGTGAGGAGGGTATAGCGGTAGTGAGGCAGCCATAGAGCCATCACATCATTAAAAGCTCACATCACACCAGACAGCGTTAATAAGGGAAGGGAAGTAGATAGTAGGGGGAAACAGCTCCCTTAGCACCATACTAAACCTGACCTTGAACAAAGCCAGAAGAAGTGGACCTGATGCAGGAACCACTTGCACTATATTATACAATGAAAGTCACGCTAGAAGAACTTAATGGCCATAAAAATCTATAAATCACCCAAACCACTGGGAGGTATTTAACTCTGAAAAGTGCTTTTGTAATACATGTCTAAACCTTGGCAAACAACACTTAGCCCCTTATTTGAGAGATTCTGGAAGGCATCATTATGATGTGGGACTTAAACCAAACTTGTCTCATACTGGATATCTTGTCTCAGCTGGATATCACTTTTCAGTGGCCACCATGATTCAGATATGGTCCAGCGGTCAGGACTCCCTGTACTACAGGACATACTCCACCTTCGTTGGTCCAGAACGAATCTCTTTACAGCCAGGTTTGTCAAAGCCTCATTAGGCAGGACCAGTACCAAAGTGAAGTGTTGAGAATTATAAATAGGCACCTGTTTTGAACCTTCATACTTGCTGGTCTCAGCAGCTGTGTGTTTTTGCCCAGTGCATTCTTGGTTTTGGACTGTCTCTCATCCTAGAGTCCAGAAATACTGGTACAGACTGTTATTCCAAACCTGCATACAAAGGGTATCTTTCCACACATCTCATGAAACAGGAGTTCATCACCTCCATTGCTTTGCAGACTTAGATGGGATGAGGAGCCACAGAACAGGACACATTACTTCTTGCCCAGAGTTTACAAAATGGTTTTGCTCTTCACTGTAATAGGAATCCCTCTTCAAAGGGACCATCAGGAAAGCCTTGCAAATGCCTCTCAAAACATAGCGACCAAACCAGAGCCTGCCCAATATAACTCTCTGTGCGGATATTTTTGGTCTCCTGCTGAACCCTCCCTGCATACAGGGAGGCTCAATGTCTCTTTGGAACAGCATCAGCACAGCTCTTTCATGTCATTTGCATCCAGCAATGAGATCAGGGGAAGCACCAAGGCTCTGCAAAAAGGAATATTTCGTCAGTGGAAAAAAAAGGGCACCATGTATCTGGCCAGCAGTCAGAGAGCCATGAGCTGGCAAAGGAGACAATTCCCCTGCTCCAGGGTGTTTTGTATCTTGATGATAAACTCTTGTGGCTAAATTGCTTCTGGCTCCCATTATGTGTCTCACTGCTCCCTGTTTATTTACACTGCTGCACTGGCAAGAATTATGGAAAGCTGCAATAACTGAATTACCGCCACACTTGCAGATAACGATGGCAAGGCCTTTTAAAGGCTGCTGTCCTAGCCATGCTTTGTCTGGGATAAAAATGAACAAAATAACAATAATTAAACAAAAGAAGAATCTTAGAGCATAGTGCACATTGAATGGTGCACCATTGAATGGTAGCATCAGCACCAGCCAGAGATCAATCTTCATGCCAAAGAAACAGAAGGTAACATTCGTACAAAGGAAAGAAATATTAGAAGGTAATGTTTGTGTCCTTGTTACTATCTGTATTATGGAATGTGGGTGAACAAAGGACTCAGGAAGATGAATGGCAAGTGCTGAGCTCAAGGGAAGCTGCAGAGTTTTACTCTGAAAGCCTTCCACCAACGAACCTCAGCCTAAAGCTGCACAAAACCAAAGGCTCATTGTAGGCCTGCTTGCTGGGGAGGATGCCATGGGGTGGGAACTAAGCAAGCGCTGCCCACCTCACCTGTGCCTTCAGTGTCAGCACCAGAAGAAGATGGCCAAACCTCCTATGGGTTAAGGGATCCCCACCAAGCCTTGACTGCCCTGCTGGGGGGCACTATAGCAGACAGGCCATATTCCAGGGACTGTCATGAGTCCTGAGACACAGTGAGAGGCAAACAGCCAGGATGGATGCACAGTAACACAAGTGTAACCCTGGGCAGGCCAACTGTGGCACAGGGCCAAAGCTCAAAGAGGTGAATAGGAATCTATCCATTGACCCGAATACCTTCTGGTCAGTGTGCAGGATCAGCAGTGAAGATAAGCCAATTAATAGCAAGCCCTTTTCACCCTTGGTCAAGCTTCTCACAGTCAGCAGCACTCAGCAGGGAAAGTGAGACTTACCAAGGGATTTGACAGAGATCAGCAGCTTTATGGAGCTCAGCCAGAAGTTTTGCCATGTATCAGGAAGAAGCTGCAAACTGCAGACTCACTTTTCCAGTGTCAGGCTCCTGAAAAACTGCTTCTCTGTTCATGATTTTCTGTTGTTTCTCTTGGGGCTGGAAAAAACTTTTCCTATAACATGGGATACTCCATTTCTAGGTTATTTCCTTCCTGCACTAGCTCTCTAAGTAAATTTTACATTCTTGTATACTTGGCCTTTCCGAGTAAGCTCTAGCCTTTCTCATCTAGTTTTCAAGCATTTTCCTGTGCCTATATTCCGGGATCAATTACTCAGTTGATTCAAACAGGAAAGCCTACACTTGCTCCAAAAGACACTTGTTATGTGGGCTATTAATATCTTACTGGTAATATAATATAGATATAAATTTAGTGCTAATACAGTGTGCTGAATTAAAGCCTTGCAGACCAAAGCCTTAAGAGCATCTGTGAATCAGGTGCAGGCAATAGCCTTTCAAGGTTTCTCATCCTGGCCATTCAAACCTAACACAGCACCTCTAAGATGTGGTCTGACGGTTCATTTTATGCTTGGATACACTACATATTGACAGCAAAGGGAATCTGTGGCAATCACAGCTAGATCCGAGTCGCAGGCCAGTGCCTCAGACAGACTAGACAATCTGTCACTCATTGAATAAGTTATCTGCTCAGAGAAGAATACAATATGATGCTATTCTCAAAAAATCACTCTCTCTTCCTGTTGTCCTTTCATGGTAATTTAAGCTGCATACACTGACTGCTCATCTGTGGAAGTTTGCAAACATAGCTGAGGCATTTACTGCCCCAGGGTCTTCCTTCTTTATCATTCAAAACTACAGCAACACCAACAACTTCTTTTAGAAGAGACAAGAAGCATCACTCAAGTCCATAATGCCAGGAAGCTGCCCCTGGAGGGAAGGTAAGACTCTGAAGCTTTAAGAGCAAAGGGATGGGAAATGAAAGTGGGAAGAGGAGAGGGATTTCTCTTCCTAAAAGACACAGCAACCCAAAGTGCAGTCAGGTCTCATCTGCACTCACACTGCCTCTGTCTGCTTCAAGCAAGCATCCATACAGCAGGGTGCTCCAAGCTTCTTGAATCTGTGACACTGGAAAAATATCTCCAGAGAGTAAGAGTTTTCTCTACAATTCCTGATGGTTTTTTTTTTCTAGCCCCTGCTAAACTTAACAACAAACCTCTGTCATTTACAGAAACAGATTTTATTTCCCAGGATGCTGCTGCTGTGCTCACTGAAGCAAAACTCTCAAAGTGCATATAAAACATCTAATGGCAAGGATGGAAAAAATCTCCTCCTTTTCTAAAAGGCCATGGTGTAGCCTGGGTAGGAGCTGTTGGCCCTGCTCCAGAGTGAACATAACTGTTATAAAGGGAATTCTGCCTAAATAAAGAGCTGCAGACTGAACTCCTAGGGAAAGCCAACTCAGGCTGTTTGAGTACATTAAAGAAGGTCAAATGTTAAGTAAATACTCAATTAAGGAAGGAGGGCAAGTAATTAGTAGGGCTAATTCTGTGCTGAAATGGTCTGGATGGTGCACACATACACACTCATCTCAGCACCTCCTTCCATACAAAATAAGTCTCAGTTCTTGAAAGAGTAGCTGAGCTTTCAGCAGACCTGGGTTAAATTACCAACTCTGCCACAGACTCAGTGTTTTCATCATGGACAGGTCATTAGTTTCGTTGCATGCCCACTCCCCAAACCCCCAGGACAAGTGAAAATAAGTACATACCAACTCAGACACTTAGACACTACTGCAATGAATCCAAATCTGTGCGCATACGCAGGTTTATATACATTAAAGTAAGTACTTGCAGCAATTACAGCACTCCAAGAACTTCTAAGAGGTCAAGCAAATGCTTCTCTGTCCCTAGATCAAGTCTTAAAATAGGTCCTGTGTGAAGGAGTCTCATTACTAAAAAATACAATGTTATTCCACTTCAGGCACTAGAACAATACTACAGTGGGTAGCTGGCATATATCACGGACATATGAAAAGAAGCAAATGCCTTATGCAGTGTTATAGAAAACCCATTATAAACACCGAGCCTGGCTGGTTTGAACCTATTTGGCCTGTACTCTCATCTACTGCAACACAGCTCTCACAACCGACATGCAGAGGTGGAGAGATTCTAAACATAACCAGTGCAGGGAAAGGGAGCGAGGGATGAGGAAGAAAATGTTTCTTTGGCCTGGCTGACAAATTGGGCAGCAGCTCACGATGCCCAAGGAACGCTTGGTTCCAGTCCTGCTCTGTTAGCAACCCTGCACTCCCTGATGTCTCGGTGGCAGACCATTTATGGAAAATTAACATTGCCTAAATACATATATAAGACATGCAAGAAGGGATTTTTTCAGTCTGAGGACAGGCCAGAAATTGTTACGAATCAGCCAAAAGAGAGCTCTGACACAAGACAAAATCTAGCTGTCAGTGAACTGATGTGGGACACCACCCTGATGCTAAGTCAAATATACGTAGCTGCTAATTCAGTAACAGGAATCTAGTCCCCAGCCTGTTTAGCTAGAGGTCTTTTATATGAGCTGTAAAATTGGATTTTAAAAAAACAAACAAACAAAACAAAACACACTCACATGTGCCCTCTGCTTCCCCAGAACAAACCACTCCGGGGAAGCCAATGCAAAATCATATTCTTGCGTGCAAGCTTTCCTCCTCTGCTAGACTGTTATCCAAGGGCTCAGATTTGAGACACAGGGTCCCTGTCACAAGTTTATGGTGTGCTGGGAGGAATATTGTTCTCCCCCCCTTCCCACTCCCATTCTCGGTTAACTACAGCATATTCTAATTCTTGCACAATTGGTGCTGCGTAAGTGAAAAAGGCTTCCTGTAAAGTACTAGGAAAAGTGGTGAAAGCAATGTAATTGGTCTATTTAGATTAATGGTCCCAGCACATACAGCACATTTTATACTAAGTCACAGAGCTGTTTATACAGTACCTGGGCCCAATTCGCAAGTGGACATAACACCCACATTTCATCTAACACTTTAAACTACCTTGTATTTTATCACTGACATTGACTTCAGGTTACTGCTGAGAGATGGGCAGATATGGCAAGAGCCGGAGATTAGGCACGAGATACCACTAAAGCCAGCACAGATGTACTGCATCCCAAATCCTGCCCTTGCAAACTGAGTGTGTCCTGATGGAGCAAAGAACACAGAGAGAAGTCTGGCTAGATGTGCAGATCTCCTCCAGCCACCCACTAGAGTAAGACCTGAAACACAACAGCAACACTCTCAACACTGTGTGAAATTGTATCAGATGCAAGGTTTAACAGTTGGCTAGTTAAGATAAGAGCAAGCAACAACAAATTTTACTTCCTTCCCTATAATGAAAGGTTTTCTCAGACTCCTTGTGTTATTTTTCCCCTAGTGAAAGCTTTCAGAGCTATGCTGGAGTAATAGAGGATAGACAGCCTGTAGCTCTCATGTAATTATCAGTTGTCGTCTCATCTGAAAGACAACCCAGAAAGGCTCCTGCTGTGTCAGATGTACAATTAACTTGTTCTTCTCTAGCAAGGGCACTGCATGAGTGAAATGGTTTGGAGGCTCTTCTTTCTCCCAACAAACACCTGACAAAGCTGTGCTCTCAGTTCAAACCTGGGAACGGCTGTAACTGTTTTTACCTTGGTCTCAGTCCTTCAGTATTACTGTCATTGATTTGTATGGAAAATCAGTTGTTAGCCTACAGCCTTCTACTATGGTTAGTGCTGCAGCTCTAGGTGTCCTGCTCTGTGGATGGCATTTACACATGCTTCAACCCAGGACACAGGTAGACTGTGCAGGGTAAACTGCACTGTGCTTCTCCTGATATACAGTATGTGGATGGTCCACTCAGATTCACAGGTCTCTGCAGTACGCCATTCACAAGAAAATATGTTCAAACACACATAGAAGCTTCAAATCATGCAGTCAGAAATGCTGGCATTACACAGTTTGGTTTAATTTCACCTGACCATGGCATACAATAAACATAGTTTGGCTTATATGATATACCAAACACTATCTCTGCTCTTGCAGCTGATCATCTGATCATGCACATCATCATGTGCTGTCATTTCACAGGCTCCTGAAAACTCCCTGTGAGCTTTCATCTTACTGGGTGCTTAACAGTGGCTCTCCAGAGTATCACACTGCATGGCAGATTAATGCCCCATACTTACCCAAAACATTAGACCAACATCCACAGGCAGCATCTGGACTGTCCAGTGCAAGCTATGTGCCCTGTATATGGGCTCAGCACTGATGTGGATTTTGCCCTTTACAGCTTTTGGAAATAAGACAGGGAAGCAGAGGCACAGGATATAGCAAACTCACGGCCTGTTTGGAGGAAATAATGAAGGGTGAATTCAATGTAAGAACCCAAGGAGAATGGAATATTCAGAGGGTCAGGTGGCAGCAATAAAACATCACACTTCGCATTACTATTGAACAGAACAATTTATCAGATACTCTCAGTAAATTGTAATACTGGTTCCACTTCCCCATCCCAGAAATAAACTTCTGTTACATACCAATTGCTGAGCAGATAGGTATCTACAGCCAGTGCAGCCCAGTGACAAAGCTACCATACATCAACTGCTCCTGGTCTTCAAAAGGACAAAATTTACACACTAGACAACGTCAAGATAAAGCACTCATTAAATAAAAGAGAAAGTCACTGCAAATTCTGCTTAGCATTTTTCACTTCACTTTATAAAGAGAATGGAACAAACTCAGGACCTGCCAAAAGAAGAAAGGAAATACGCCAAAGAAATCACCACCTAGCACATAGCATACAGCCAGCAAGTTCAAATTCTGACAGCAGAAAAAAGGCAGCAGCAAATCCTGTGCAAATAACTCACCTATAAAGACTTGGAATGAGGGAAAAGACTTTAAGCATAGGCCACTGAAGTTGAGCACAAACAGGGATCAGTGACACTAAAATCATGGAACTAATGTAAAATATTTACTCTCAGAAGTGGAAAAAAATGACACAGAGCTTTAAAAGTGCTGTACATTTCTAAAGCACTGGACTGCTGATGCAGCCTGAAACTGGTCGAGCAAGGGCAGACCATACCTGTCTGTCACTGTCCCTTAACCAGATGTTACTGCTCTTGCTCATCCATCAGAAGAGCTGATCACACCAGTGCTCCCACCCTCCATTGCAGCCCAGAGAAGCATATTCTGATTTTTAAGTCTCGAAGTCTGTGGACAGCCAGTGAGCTGCCATGTGCACAGAAAAGCTCTTCCAGAAGTAATGTTAGTATGGCAGTTCATCAGCCTTCCACCCCTGGCACTGGAGTCCAAGCTCCATGTTTAGTAGGGTGTGTCTGGAGTTCACAAAGGATGGGAGAAAGCACTCTGGGCATACCTGGGAAGATGTTCTCTGGAGCTGCTCTCCTTTGGCTCTGCTAGCATAGCCAGAAAAGCAAGAGTATGAATGAAGTGAAGCTCTGGACCCACAGTTAAGGAGGAGGTAGACCAGGATGAGACCAAAACGATACTGATTACTAAAGGTTTCCAAATGATGGCTGACACACACTGCTTTTTCCTGCACAGGGCTGTGAGGCTGGAGCCAGCTGCTTAAGGACTTCTGCACAGCACAGCAGCTCTTGGCTGGGCTGGCATCCACCCCTTTGACTGTCTCCTGTGCACAAAAAGGGGGAAATTCCTGATCAGACAGAGAGCTTGGGCAGTTTTTCCACAACAACTGTTTATACCTGCATCTCTAAGAAGCAAGATAAAGAGACCTGTAAATATTTAAAACAGCATTTATTAATTACCACCTTGTTTCTTCTGTATAATTGTTACATAACTGCTTTGGGAATAGGGCTCCTCAGTTTTAAGCGTAAACTGGTACAGCCCCTTCTGCTCTAACAGAACCATTACAGACCCTATTCCAATCTCAGAGTGGCATCAATCAGAATTTCATTAAAGCTCAGACAGTTACACCAATGCTAGAGTAATGGAGAACAGAGTTAGACCCCTGAAGTGTCCTTCAATCTAACAGAATAAAAATCCTAAACAGAATTTGCTCATCTAATAACATAAATTTTTCCAGGTGGTTTTCCATGAGGTCACTAAAACCTCTCTTTTCTTTTATTCGTGTTCCCAGTGTTCTCAAGAGTGTCAGAGGACAGACAAGTTCTCCCTGTTGTTAGCTCTTTTATGCCAGTAAAAAAACAGAGTATGAAGCTTCTGGGATTTTCAGCAGTAAAGACCAAAGACAGTCAGTCTAAGATGAAACATCTTTGCTTTTGTTTGAAATGATTAGTGAAATCTTACCACAAGGACAAAGACACTGAAAAGATTTAAACAAGTGCTTGGTTTGCATTTAAAAGTTTTAGTTCAGAGCTCACAGGCATTTTGGTCCAGGTTTGGCTGATCCCAGTTCAGACAAAATTATGACTCTTACATACAATCAGAATTGTATCTTCCCTTGCTGCCATAGACACATCTACTCTTTCTGTAAAGATCTGTCTACTCCTTCTGTAGACATGAGCTAGGAGTAAGTTTTTGTTCTTCCTGAGCAAGAAATTAAAGCAGGAACAAGAAAATCTGGGTTTAAGCAGTCGGTAGAGGTTACAAATCACAGCTGTCATTGGTAAGAGAAAGTGAACACTGCAGAAAGACATCTACAATAAATACAGTGGTCGCATGTGTGTTCAGCCACTGCTCATTAGTCTTTTGCATGTAATACTGCAGAGAAATCTGCTGATACCCTTTGAGACAGTCTTTCCATCCTTCTCCCTTCTGCGTTCTCTACAACTCACCCACTAGCATTTCTGCTGAGTGCCCTTTAACTGATTTGAAAGTGTCAGGACTGATTGTTTGCTCAGTCTGTCCCATAATTTTAAAATCCAAGTCAATTTTAAACATACTGAACAGACACCAGGAAAGGTACCTTATTCTCTTCCACTCTATCCCAATGATTCTGAGGCTTATTAATTTTCTTTGCACCTATTTTTAGCTCTGTATTAACCACCATGGCCCTTGGTAAAGGATGCTCTTCTAAATACATGGCTGATCCTCTTCCCCTCCTCTTCAAGGTACTTGTAGCAACTAAGTTAGGTTCTGATCTGGCCATCCTCTGTGGACACACGGAGCCCTCCTGCAGCCAATGGAGCTCCACAAAGGTGCAAAGCGATGCAAGGTTTTGCAATTTCATTGTTATTTCCATTTGTTTGAGGAAATTTCCTACTGGCCACCTCAGTAGACTAGTAGACTTTTCAAGCATTCAGAGGGGAGCCCATGCAGAACAAGCCAACACTCAGGTACATCTAAACTTCACCACCTGACTTACGTGTGCTGATGGACTAGATTTTGTCATACTCAGCCACATTCATACATGCTCAATCTTCCCATGGAAAGCAAACACGAACTTAACCCTGAACTGCAGTGGAGGATATGGTCTGACTCCACATAATGGTTGGAAACCAGGACAGTTTGCTCTCTTTGGCATGAGGAACATACTCATAAAGAGCAATAGGGAAGACGGTGCCAGATGACCACACCATCTTTTTCTAACATTACAAGTTGGTTTCCAGGCAATTGGTCAAGCTTGTTCACGAACACTCAGACCAGACAGTGAAATGGAAAAGCAACTTTATGTCCACTTCAGCAACATACATTCAGTCTTTTTGTAACAGGATAAAATGAGATGCCATGTTTCAGGTTCCAGCTTCTGACAACACCCCATCTTTGATTTAGGAAGAAGATGGGAGGGAGAAAATGCATATAAGAAAAAGCTATTTAAAGACAGCAAGAGTCATGAGAATTACAGGTAATTTGGCCAGTTTCCTGCCAGATACAGATATGACACTTTCACATAACATGCTCTTGTGCTGACTAATGCATCACTGCAACAAACCGTCAAAATATGTTGACAGACCTTCACGTAGTGAATAGGAACCTGTTTATTTTATTGTTAATCCTCCTACTGTAATTCAGCTTGATGGAATTGCATATGTCCATTTGTTCTCAATGCACAGATTATCCAACACGCAGTAAGGCCCCAATTCAAAGATGCTGTCTAGATGGTGGAGGTGTTTTTTCAGGTCTGGATAAACAAAGCTGTTCACACTTTTGAACTCCAGGGTCTGAGCTCCCTCTGAAATCCCACAGAAGACGGGAACTTCACTAAGGGTTACGAACCTACACTAGCTAGGAAAGATTTAAGGGCAGAAAGGTGCATGACAACAGTCACTGGAAAGACTGCTGTCCCTGCAAGAAAGACAGAACATAAAACTGGGCCTCAAAGTAGGGCTATAGGTAGCAAAAGAAAAAGAAGAGACCGACAAAGGAATAGAAAACAGACAGGAGAGGAAACAAAACAGGAAGGAAAAGATCAGCAACGTTTAGCATGTGCTTCTCACCAAGTGTGTGAACAGTTGCACAGACACCAGTAAGATTGCTCAGTGTCTTAGGTGTCTGCCCTTAAAGTCTGCAAGACTTTACTATGAAAGTAGTACACGCAATCTGTATACTTGGGTGAGCCAGGAAAGAATTTCCTGCATATATTTTCCTTTTTCTCTGTTATTTTGATTAACCTGATTGCTCTTTACTGCAAAGAGCAGAGCTCTCGGGAAACCAGGAAGTTTCTATGAAGCTCATCTTAGGTGTGATGTATTCAAGCACCTTTTCTGCACCTGGGTTATTTTAAAAGGTCAAATATAATTGCAAACTGTAGATGGAGGGTACCTGTACCAAAAATCTTCTCTTACATATTCTATGGCATACGTATGTGAGCTTCCTCACTGCTGTCTGTGATTAAGGTGGATCTCAGATCCTTAATAAAGCTATAAAGCAGTTTATTTATCCAAATAAAAAGATTATTTCTATCTTTCACTTGAATTCATTTAATTTATATATTTGAATGTTTTATGGCAAACGAGGAGTCAACGGCTTGAGTCACAGTGGCTAGCATTGGGCTGTTGGCAACTAGAGCCCCCAGTTTAATCAGAAATTACTGCCAAGGAACAGACAGTGTTTGTTTCCAGACCAAGTAGGTTGTCAGAATATATTGTGTTATCATTCAGTCTGACAGCATTATCTCAAAGTGTTGACTCAGACCTGCCTTGAAGATATACTTTGGAACATCTTGATCAGCAAGCTAATTTCCTTCCCAGCTCCGCTCTGCTATTCAGAATCTCACCTTGCAGGAATGCTAGTCAGTCTAGCCCAAATTCAGCACAACTGCAGATCGTGTGCTTCAAAGGAAGAAGCATAATCTCAGGGTGTTCCTACCTATTCCCAACTGCCCAACAGGACAGTTTTCTGAAACAGGCCACAAATAGTCCTGTTGAAGTCAGGGCTACTCATGCACACAGCCAAGCATGCGCTTAAGTACCAGTTCAAAATTTTGCAGGTTCAAATCCCCTGTCTGTCAAGACAAGTTTCTGGTTCTCTATTTTCTGTTTCCTAGCCTTATTCCCTTAGAGCTATCTCTTGAAGACGTAGCCCTTAGCTCATCAGGAATATGATGCTATAGCTTGGGAAGACTGATTTCATAATATCTCAGCATTCCCAACAGGTGTCTAGCCTAGCCTTAAATATCTTAAAAATTTTACAACTACTCTCAGCAGCTTCTTCCGCTGCTTAGCTCTCCTTACAGATAATAAAACAGAATCAAACAATAATTTTTCCTTTTGGAAAAAATCCTGTGGCAGTGAATGGAAATGATAGATTTCTACTCTGCTTGTAGAATTTAATAATGAAATGTACTTTTGCTGTGGAATTCTATGGCACAGTTAAAACCTTAGAAAGCTGTCAATTTTTTATATCCCCTGTGTTTTCAGATTAATTTCTAAAGAATCATGTTAAAATGGATGCCCCTAATCATACGGGACTTCTTGAGGGGAAAAAAATAAAGCTTAAGATCAGCAAATCACTGCTGTATGCATTCATCTTGAAACTTTTATTCCCGTTCAACAGAAACCATCAATGCTTTTATCTTCATACACCTAGTTCCTACTAACATCACTGGGATCTGAGCACATACCTAAGCACTTGGCACAACTGAAGCCTATGTTTTTTCCTCTCATTCATTGCCTTTATCAACGGTATAAATTCTACCACAGGTATCAGGCTATCCATCAGTGTCTGACTATACTTACGCAGAGGAGGAGCAGTTGTGCAGGCTGTACGTGACCTCCTTGCAACAATGCTGCTGTTAAAGAGATCTTCCCCTGCCTTTTAGAAACCTAACACCTTTTTTTTTTTTTGCTTTTCTTTGTATTGACAGATTTTCAGCACAAGTAATGGAGCTTCTTATCAAGATTGTCAGCATCACAAACTCTGGAACTGCAGCACTGCAGTATCAGAGCCTACAGGGCTGGGGTGAGTAATTGCTCCCAGATTCTTCTGCAAGTCACTGAGAGATTTCAAATCCCCTTCTCTGACACCTGTGCAACTCCATTTGATGTCTACGAATAGTGCTAAGAGGACAACACACTCTGTGTGTTAATACAGCACGATAAAACCTGTCTTCTAGAGCCACCAGTTAGTGTATCGCACTGTTGCATTCCTATTAGCAACAGCAAAGAGAAAAAAAAGAGGGAGCAGAGCAGCACTGCTATCTACCACTCCAAGACACTCTTTTGTAACAAGACTTGCTGAGTAAGAGCCAAGGCTGTAGGAATCTAAGCCTTCAGTTTAGATCTCCTACCATGTGGCAGACCCGGAATATTCATTACCTATTAAAAGCTTTGAAAGTGTAAATTTATCCCACAATCAAGCGAACTGATTTATTCACACAGCTGAGTCACGCTCATTTACAGCCTGTGACCTAAATCTATTAATCCGCCCCCCCCTCCCCCCAAAAAAAGTCTTTTTTATTTTGGTAATATTAGTTGAACAAAGGTGAATATTTTAAAATTGTGTGCGGCATTTCTTTCAAGCAGTGGCTGACACACAACTCAGCACTGTGCTAAGCCTGCCTTCCTTGCTGGTCCCAAGAAGTGGTGCAGATATTGCTTATGTTATCTGGCATGTAGTGACCCACTTAACAAAGACTTCATAAAATCTTCATGGGAATCACATCAGCTCTTTAATAAAAGTCTCTGAAGTGCCAAGCAGCAAATATGATGGAAACCTCACCTAAAGGGAACAGTAACTCCCTCATTAATAACAGAAAGCACAATAGCCAGTTCCAACAGTGGGGAAAATTGTTCTGTTGAGAGCAATGTGTTACTGGGTCTAGCACCTCCTGAGTCTTTTCCTAGGGCCAAGGTAAAATTTTGATAAGCCTCTGCTGTACTTGGGAAATAAAATCACATTTTCAAAAATGACTGGAGCTTTTTGGAGTCACTGACTTTCAGCAGAATTAGAGAAGCATCAAATACAGTTTGGGGGTTTACATTTAAAATGCCATCAGAATTTAATCTTCTGATAGCTTCTCCTTTCCTCCCCATCTCATAGCCTATGACATTCCCCGAGTTCATCGCTGATATCATAAATAGCCCCATGAGCTCCTGAAAGAAGAATGAGTTTTTGAAAGGTTAGTTAAAGTTCAGCCCTGTGCTGAAATTGCCATCACGATCTAATTACAGTGTGCACTGAGCACACACTTTGGGTCTTAAAATCAATTTCCATTCCAGACTGGCAGTTTGCTCCTAGAAATCAGTTCTTGCATGTAGGTATTAAGATATACACACATACATATTCAAATAATGTAAACACTGATACCCTGTTTCACAGCTTTGTGCGTTTCACCTGTATTTCCTTTGTATTCATTCACCGCTGTCCATCTGTTTGCAATCTATCCATTTGAAGAGAACATCCTTCTTCCCCCTTCCCATTGGGATCCTTCTGCCCAATTCATTTAGAGAAACCACAGGTTGGTGTTGATCACGGCACACAAACAGCATTGTTGACAGCAGGTTCACCAAAATTAAGCAGGCATGATGACTAACAAACTGATTGTAAAATGGGTAAGTTTCTATCAATAGCAAGAGTGGGAGAGAAAATAAAGAAAAAAAGAGAAATGAAAGTTGAAATGGTATTTGGTTAATTAGAGAAATACCTTCTGTGACTGACACACCTGCTATTCAGTGAATGACACAAGCTCCTAAAACACTGTGAGCTTTGAAGTAGTTATACAGTGTGAAAAAGGGAAGAAAGGTACCAGTGTACCAGTTCAATGAGGTCAGGTCACACAGGCACCTTCAAAGGACTCTGAGAACACCCTTCTGGAGTCTCACTTCTTCATACAAAATCCCCAAAATAAAAGGCCAGTTCTACATCTTTGTCCCTGCAGAAGGTGCTCCAGAGGATGCTCTGCTTGGTGTCCTTGTGGGCTCAGGAACCATCTCTGGTGAAGCCAACAACAGTGAACGCAAGTGTCCCTTCAGCCACCCTGTGCCATGCAGAAGTATGGAAGATGAACCTGATTCTCGTATCTCATCACAGAACAAAGTAAAAGAAAGGGGGGGGGAATCAGACCCAATGTTTCACAGCTGTTATCCATGGCAAGCCTTCCTCCTGTAAAAAAGGTATCTGAAATGTGTCTCTTCACACTTCTTCCCCAAAATAGAGACACTAGCAATTTCTTGCTATGAGAGGAGAGTCTACACTCCTACTCTCTTCACCCTGTACTGTAAATCCAGGGAATCAGTGCTACAGAATAGTGCAACATCTACAAAACGCAAGCAATAGCAAGCACAGAATTAGAAGTGCCATTGAACAGAACGTATTGCTAAAGAGCTGCTGCAGCAGCCAATTGCAATAAACCCAAAGGTAATTTATAGCCACATTATTCCACCAACTCAATCAAGCAAGCTTTTCACCTGAAATGTTGTGTAAATCATTCGTGTCTATAACCACTTAGACCAACTCCTCCAAAGCTCCATTCCCTTCCAAACAGGGAGGGGATTACAGCTAATTTGCTCTAATGCAGCTAGAGCTAACTGACCACCATCATTTAAACAGGAGCCACCCACCAACAAGCACAAGCAATGACCAGCCCAAAACTGAAGCTGTCCCTGAAGACGGAAGGAATAAACTGGGAGAATAACATAGTGAGGCCAGAACATCATGCATTACTTCAAATAGCCTCCAGCAAAAAACAGCACCCAGACAGAGCTGTGATGCTGTGGAATGACAGTGGTGATTACAGTCCGTTCATGATGTGTCTCTTGAGGCATCGTTGATTCTCATGCATTAAATATCGCTGCTGCATGGCGCCCTCCTCCTCCTCCTCCTCACACCATTCTGTGGCCCCAGGCAGCAGCCTGATAGCAGCAATTTGGCCCAGCATGTGCCAATGCACAGAATATTCAGTGCCCACACCAAAGGAACAGCTGATACAGAAGACCACCAACCTCTACCAGCTGCTCCACCCGCTCAGGGAGTGGCGTGGTTCATTCACGCCGAGCACAAGCCAGAAGTACCAAGAGGATGCTTCCACACACCAGGATTGTCAAGTTTCTGAAAATGTATTTGGAATGCCATGGGGGAAGGAAAACTGTTGCTGGGAAAAGAAATGTAGTTCACAACACTCATACCAGGTTTACAAGAAAAATACAGTAAGAGAAATCACATGGACCTACGTACAAATAAAAAGCAATCTGTGTCTTGTACTCTTGGCAAAATGAAAGTAGTTTGTGAATATTTTACCTTTTCCTGAGGTTACCTGGGTGACTACCTAAATCAAGAAACAAATGATCTGCATCTGCCAGCATTCACACGAGGACGGTAACTTGACCTATGCCAAACTCACTGTACATAGCAAACTATCTTTTTGTCCATTGGAAAGACATCATGAGCTTGGTTAAAGCCAAAGCTTCCAATCCATCTGACATATCCAGAAATCCTCTAGATTACCAGTACAGTCATCTGACAAGGTGACTACTAGGACAGTTGTGAGGTGGTAGATTATTGATAAAGATAGTAACGTCACCCCCAAAATAGCACTGGCAGTTACAGATGTATTCACCTCCAAATTTAGACTTTCCCAAATGATAGCTGTCAACAGCAGAATGTTCAAACCAATTTCATTCTCTAAACAAGACATGTTGGACTGTCTGATTGGGAGCAAATATCACAGCACTTTCCAGTAAATGCATCCAACTGTGCAGAAGAGCTTGCATTTGGCTAAGGGCACACAATTCCCAGGTGAGAAGGCAAGATGCAGTTTTCCTCAGTGGAAACTTCCATGCCTTGTAATTGCTCAGTAAGAGCAGCAAACCTGACATTATCAAAGCTCCTTTGAAGATGTGTCCCAAAACACTCCTCAATTCTTTATTTTCAAACAATCCCAAAGAGAACTGAGGAATGAAACATACAATTCACTCTTCACACTGGAGGCTAAAATTCACAAGTTTCACCAATGTCTGGCTGCAGTAAATGAAGTCAGACTTCATTTGCTCAAAGCCAGGGAATGATCAGGCAACTGTGACCGCAAGCTGTGAAAACCAATAGGCAAAGAAACAAGTACTCATGAGCCAAAATCCTATGTTCTCTTGTACCACCCTTTAAAGCTGTTCTGCTTCCTGCACAAACTCACCGATTTTCTTTTCCTAAAGTTTACATTCTTCTAGTCTCTTACACAGCTTGGCATTATCCATGGTTTTGCTTTACCTATTGCTTTATTTTCCCCACAGCTCTGGAAAACTGCAAGCTGAACATACCTCCAATTAGGCAGAGGAGAGATGTACCTAATAGCATATTTTCCTCTTCCTCCTACATCCACAAAGTCTCTGCACTTGCTCGATACATAGCTTGCTAAATAATTGGTTTTTCAGCTTTCTCACCAAGTAAAGGAAATCAAACCCATTTTTTTTCTTTTTCCTGTTTCTCAGAAGAAAACAGAAAAAATGCTTTGTGTTGGGCAAAATCTTACGTTTTGGAGCATTTTCACTTGTTGTTTGCCAAATATTTCAATTTCAATTTTGTCAATAAAAACCTAGCTTCAAATGGAAACAATCAAGATATACTTAAAAAAAAAACCCAAAAGGTGAAGTTAATTACATTCCTACTTTTTTAAGGCAAAAATAATTTGCCAAACTCATCTGAAATTTTAGGAATTTTTTTTTTTCCACTCTTCACACACAAACCAGACTTGGGGTCTATACGTTACTTGCCAAAAGAAGAGAGTAAGGAAACATCAGCTTCAGCTGAGACACTGTTATATTGTTCTGTATTGCTGAGATGCTGACACACTCCAAATGAGCCAACACTTTGAGCTTCTCAGCACTGAATAAACACATAATTAATTGTCCACATCCTACCATAACAATTTTATGTTGTCAACAGATATGTCTGTTGTCAGATATGCCTGACAACAGGAAGGAACACACAGGTTTGAAGTGAGTTGCTAACCTCTATCGAGTATGCCTGTGGCAGAGTTAGGATACTCTGATTTGGAACAGCTTAGTCTACAATTCTTTTTCATTATGAAAATGGATTACCTGATGGAAAAAATCCCGAAGACACCCATTCAGAAAAGGAGAAACACTATTCAACATTGCAGTTCTTTTTAGACCAAGACAAGCACACTGCTTCAGAGCACTCTCATCAATGCGTTATCTTTAGCCCTCCCAGCATCACTAGGTTCCCCCAATAAAATCAGTAGGCCAGTATAGTAGTTCTTTGGCACTGTTTTTCCCCGAGATTCCCCTCTAACAACAAATATAAAACACTTCTCTTTCTGTTCTACAAAGCTATCCAAGCTGCTGACTCTGCTAACAAACATGAATTTACTGCATCATAAAAACATCTGTATTTACTCAAAGTTGCTGTGCATACACCTGAAGAACAGGATCCAATTGTTATTACACACGTGCCTCAGACTAAATCCCCAAATCAATGCCCTTGCTCTGTACGGTGCTTCAATCAGCCTCTGAAGTTGAGGGTCCTATCTTAAAGTTGCTGCTCAGGGCTGTCCCCCCACTCACTGAGCACAGCTCTCCTGTGGACAGAATCAGTCTATTGAATTAGCACTCTTCACCCAGGCACAACTGGACCTGGTGGTGCATGGATCCAGAAGAAAGCACAAGGTTATATAGCAATTGTTATGGAGGATGCATAAAGCCTGAAATAGTGCTGTATAAAAATTACACTCCCATGAAATACATTTTTATATGATACAAGACGGCCTTGCTCCCATTCCAACACACCTGCTCTCATGACCCTCACAGTTCAAACAGGCTGGCCCAGCAGCCAACACGAGGCCACCCCAGCTTGACAAGGCTGTCAGCTAGCTCATGGCCACATTACATGCCCAGATGCATCACTGAACACAACAGCTGCCATGCTGGCCAACCAACCCAGCAAGTGAACCAGGGCCCTCAAGAGCAAATTTGTTTTAAAAACTGAATGAAAGCAGCCACAACACCTAGACAGGGTGACTACAGGCTCCCATCTTCTCCAAGCTGGATGCAAAGGGGGTCTGTTCTATACCACTGACCACAAGCTAGTGCTTGGTCTGTTGCATGATGAACATCAAAACCAAATAAAGAACCAGCAAAAGAAACAACAACAGAGCTAGTCTTTACTGCAAGGCTGCAAATCCTACAGTCAATCCTCATTCCCTTACAGCATACAGCGGTCACACTGCTGAATGCAATGGGCGTGGGATTCCTTGGGTCAAAATGCCAAACCTGCTCTCACTGATGCTGCTTGTAGTCCCAGTGAGTAAGGACAGCAGAATCTCTCTCTTACTACATCCTTTTTCCTTTCATTAGCACTCCCCATCCCTAGAAGCATGCAGCCTTCCACAGCTGCCTTTAATCCTCTTCCGAGCAGCCTCTGTTGTATTTTGACACACCACCGCACCAATCCAGCACAGAAGAGACTGCAACAAAATTCTTCTAATGAGGGCCCCACAGCTTTCTACTGTTCCCAGTAGCTAACAACACTGAGAAAGGTGGCCTTGGCACCATTACTGGAGGATTCTCTACTACTTTATGGTGACAGAATATAGTATTGCACAGGGACAAAAGAGTAAGTACCAACAATTACAAATTGTCTCTGTGTTGACATCTCTGTGGCATTTCACTTTCTGAATTGCTATTAGCTACTGTATCCTAACATATACATCATATGGTTTAATTGGGTAAAATATGTTCAACTGATCGTATAGTCACTTGCTACAAAAACAGTGAGATCACCAATATTTTGGGACAGTTTCTCAAATCTATTAATAACATGCAAACATATGGACAAAGCTGTTTGTATCTGCACATTTGTTTGGGGTTTTTTATCATAACAACAGAAGTGTCATCGGAAAAGAATATCATCCCATGTTCCAAAAGCCATCTGGATCCCACTGGGGAAGGTCAGTTCATCAGGAGGTGATGGAACAACACCAGAATGTCTTCACTGGCCCAGTGCAAATCTTCACAATAAACCAGGCACTGAGGATGCCCAGAATGACCCACACATAGGGAAAAATGTGAAGCATGCTTTATCAGCAAATTTGCAGCTGGTGTACCAGAAATGTGACCCAGTTTCGAACATCACAAAACACTGCCACAGGCTGAAGATCCCCTATAGAAAAGGGCTCCTTGCAAGCTTCCTATCCAAGGACTGCTTGCAGGAGTGCTGCACCATGACCCTGCTTCCCGGTAGGAGGCCAGTGTGACAGAGCCTGCTGTGGGGCAGCAGGGAACGGCTCTGTTCTCCAAAGAGCAGCCCTGAACCGAGAGGGAAAAGAAGTAGTTTGACAATGCAGGTGTATGTGTGATGTTATGGAACACCTGAGAAGACATGCATTGAAACGTAGATAATTTTAAAACTGACACCACTCTAGAGGAAGAAATTGGTTTGCTTGACACCCCTCATTCCACCAGGCTAACAGCCTCTTCATTCCAGAACAGACAATTCCAGTACCTTTCCTTCTAATTTCAGGAAACCTAACAGAGGAAGTCTCTACCATTTCTAAGCTTTTCACTTGACCCCCTAAAACCATAGCACTGTACCCAAACTAAATTGTCAAAGCAGCTTTAAAATCTGAAGAGTACATTGTAATTTTTCCAGGTCTGTGCCCTGTGCATTGATCCTGTCTCCCTTGCAGTATTTTGACCCCACAGTTCACTCCTGTCACTCACTCTGGGGCCAAACATACTGCAGAACTGAACTGGATGCAAGGCTTAGGAAGGAGACCTACTATTTTTGGTTTTTAACTGCACACAATATGTGAAAACAGCATTCATAGTTATATAAAAACACTTGCATTCTCTCCAAGTGAGGCCCTTCAATTATATCTTGAATAAAAAGGAACTCAGATGCATCATACAGTGCTTTGTTTACACTCACACTGCTGTTGTAAAACCATGTTACAGTACTAGCGATTGTGTCTGACGCTCTCTTTTATCATTCATGTACTTAATCACACCCTGCACTGAGTTAACTACGTTCAGTGCACTGATAGGTATTTGTTCAGCAGCCTATGTAAGTATGTAGGTCTGAGATCACGTGTGTCTCCCAAAATACTGCATATTTTAAGAACTGTTAGAACTTCATCTCTAGCTCTTGAGCAGACAGTCTAATTCAAAAATCAGATCAGGGATTTTAAAATGTTTGTGAATATTAGGATTAAAATCAGATAAAATTAATAGGAAACGATATTGTCGACTACACAGAATAAAAACAATCACATTTACTTATCTAAACATTATAAGGCAATTGATTCTTTTCCACTTTGTTGCTATAAAAGCACTGCTGCCAAGCATGAGTCAATTATGATAAATTGTAGGTAACAATGCAATTTAGAAACCAAGAAAATTTCTGTATTGGGGATCACCCCCACAAATACTATATGGCAGTGGCTTGTTTCCCCTCCAAGACTTTGCTGCTCCCTTGCAGCAATTTTGTATAAGTCACTTTTCAAAGCTTAATCATATTAAAGGAATAAAATCAGTATGTGCTAGAAATCTGAAATCCTCCCTAGGATTTGCAAAAGCAAATTTCTGGAGAACATGCAGACATGTCACAGACAAAGAATACCAATTTCACAACTTAACAGCATGGATTAAATCAGGCATGGAGAGGGGGGGAAGAGGGAGAAAAATTTACATAGAAAATATCTGGTCTTGCTAGGCAGCTGAATGTTTTAACTTCATCAGTACATACGCTACCTTCCATACTGTACACAAAAGACGCAGTACTGTCTTCTATGCTTGATCCATATGCTAACTTTTTTCTTTACTTTTGCATTTAATGATAAGACAACACAGTATCTGTATTAAATGCAAACACTGAGGTAGTTATAAAACATAGTCATTTAAATATCAAGAATTGCTATCAAAATTGTTTGCCTTTCCTTTAGGCATTAAGAACTTACTATTTCAGATCACTGACTTGTATTGCAAAACACAGCAACAATCAATTCTTAACTATATATATAACCCCCTCAGAGCTTCTACCTTTGAAATGCAAACATGTTACATAACGAATTAAACTCATGAGTGCACAGCAGACCTAGAGCTTCTCTCTTCATAACAGTGCTTCAGAAAAATGTTTCATTAACAGCAAGTTCTAAGCTTGCTTTATGTCAGCTGTTTAGAAACACATGCTTAGTTTCAGGATATACCAAAAGGCTATTTTAAACATATTCACTGCTAGTTTGTATTTAATTAGGAAGGCTACAGTGACTGTACCTTGACTAATCCATAAACTAAGTACCCCACTGTGCCATTTCAGAATTGCATTTTTTCCAAGTCACTGTAAATGATATGAAATATCTGGATCATTAGCAAATATAGTTTTGAGAAGTCTAAATGTGTGCTAGCCTTGCTGTTACCTAGAGAACACTATCACATAGGAGTGCTCTTTGCATCCTCGTTACATCTAGGCAAATATTTTATTTTTTCTTTCAGTAATTATTTCCAGGACAAGCAGAGAAGAAATAAGTCATAACTCTTTTCTGCCTCCATTATGAGAATGGCAGTACTGCTTGGTAACACCCTAATACTTTTCTTTCAACGTCTCGGTGCCAAAGTCTCTTTTTCTCATGGCTGCAGGTAAGTCCAGAGCACACTGCACATTATCAAGAAGGTGTGAACTAGTCTCTGTCATCATGCACACCGATGTAAATTTGCAGTGATTCCATTAATTTCTGGGTGCAACTCTGAACTGCAACACTACAGCTAGGAGCCTGAAATTCACTCAGACCATTCAGAAAGACTCCATGTTGTCATACAGTGAAATTACACTCCTGCTTTTTACAGGACAAGCTAGTTACGGAGTGGTTACAACAGAAGGGCTGTGTTTAGAGCATGACTTAATCAGGTGTCCCTGGGAGACGTCTGAGAGCAAGTCAAAATGGAGCATCAGGACTGTCATTAAACTTAGCCAGCAGCCACAATCTACTACCTGGGCAGCACTTGAGGTTGATGCCTTTAATTTCAGCCCAGAATGGGGATGAATGGAAGCAACTGAAATTAGCAACAAACAACTCCCTATTTCGATAGTTCCTTTTGGCCAGAAAGTTTCATTTGTTCACATGAAATATCTGAACTTGTTTTCAGCTACTTCTGTTCTACACCACTAGTAAACCATTGACTTCAAGTGAATTACTGTCCACTCACAAGAATAATTGATATTGGCCTATAGAATTTATTAGCTGCTCAAGTTCCCTCTCAGGTGTGACACTGCTTCAAGTTGATGAGCATCTGTTGATCTTACCATGACAAAGATTACTGTCAAAGCACCTGTATGGTTTGCACACCTCCAAAAGATGATTACATATCTCAAAAAGAAGTTGTCAACATGTTCAGTGTGTTTCACTTGTTGCTGAAAACTGAATGTAGAGTTTAAATAGAATCTGGCATAATGAAACATCAACTGGCACTATCCTGAAATACACATTCACACAATCCACTGCCAGAACTGGGGCTTGCTGAACACGTCACTCACAACGCTCCTAGACACTCGGCTGCTAGTGCAACTATCTTCCCAGTGAAAGGGAACCAGATGGCGAGCGACTCTTGGCATTTTTCAGTGTTATGTGAAGTTTTTCTTCAGCTAGTGAGTACATGCCATCCAGTCAAGTCGCTTTGGAAACAGCCCTTCACATCTTTCTTCAGATTTCTCCACAAACGGCAAACAGAACATTCCACAGGAAAGCAAGGCCCAAGCCTGCTGTTTTTAAGCACTGAACCAAAAGCCTCAGCAAGGAGTTTCTGTTGTCAGTGGAGATAAAGAAGCACCTCTGAAGGATTTATTTCATCCTTGGGTCCTGTTACACCCTCTCAGAGTTCAATTGCTCATCAGTGACCATGGAGGAAGATTAAGTCCCATAACTTAACATTTAACAACTCAGTTAAATGTCTACAGTCAGATGGGACGAACAGAGGCCAAAATGGCAAACTGCTTAAAAACATAAGTTCCACAAATATTTGTACAGGCAAGCAGTGCTTGACAGCTAGCCTGGTCTGCTGTTAATTCAGGCACCATAGCAGGAATTTAGACACATGATTGTGCTCCTGGCTCTGCCAAATTAACATGGCCAAGTCATTTCTTCCTCTAGTTGAACCACATGCCTTGTAGGGCAAAGCAAAAATTTGCAAGCAAACTTGCTAGAAGTGCTTCCACAGCCAAAACACCTTACCTAAACAGCTGCTCTGAGGCAATCGCTATTCTGCTGCAGTAGACTCTCAATGACTGCGTGGCAAGAAGAGGATTTCAGTGTGCATGGGAAAGGCAGAAGGGAATGGGGTACAGTAGTGATAGTGCAGTCTTAAAGAAGAAAAGCATCAAGCCATTAGAAGCAGAGACCTCAAAAGCCCACTAAAAGTAAAATAGTAAAAAAGTTAATCAGAAATGTTAAAGTTTATTATTTTGACTGAGCAGGTAAGGACTGCTTTGGTTGAACAGAAAGCTGCTGCCTTGCCGCAACGTTTTGCCTTGGGGCAGTTTTCAGAGAATTGTTATCTTTCAGGAATGATAAATTTCAGCATGTTGACTACACACACAGACACACAAAGAAGAAAGAAAAAGGAAATGGAATGAAAAAGAAAAAACAGAAAAGGCTAAATGCCCTACACAGTCCAAGCCACAAGCCCTACTGAAGTCGGTACTAAGAATTTATAGACTCCAAACTTTGGATGGCGGTAGCTCCGAGGGCATAGAGAAGAGGTGGAAAGCTGTGTGTATCAGGTTGCAACAACTGAAGGGACAGATACTCTCTCATTTCATAAACATGACCCAGGGCTACTGTTGGTAAGAGTCAGAATTATTCAGGCCACAATGCTACAAAATAGGATCCTTCTGTGGTCAAATGAATTACATAAACAGAAGGAGCAAATAACTTACACATGAGAGCAAATCAATCTTTCACTGATACCAATGGAAAGATTTCTTTTGAACGTAAAGGGAGCTGAAGTGGATCAGGCCCAAGAAGTGTAGCATGTTCAAATTAATTTTCAATGCCAGTAAATATGTTCTAATGTGTTAAAGGGAACTGCTCTCTAGCAGTGTCTCCTCAGTTTAATTTCATGAGATGCATTCCCGCACAGAGCTTATTAGATTCCTGCAGATGCAAGGTTGAAAGCACTGTGCTGTATGGGAGAATAGATTCTCACCGTCTCCAAACATCAACTGTGATTCATCACACATAAAGTTCATTTTTAACAAGACTTAAAACCAGACTAGCTCACCTACAGTAGTTGTTCTACAGTAAATCTGCACTTGGAAAATTGATTCTGTATTTCCCTAGCAAGCCTCTTCTGGTGATTTACAAATCCCATTTACCCAGCTGACACGTGCTCCTTTGAAGTCAAGGGACTGCTAGCCAATGACTACAATAGACACAGGGAAGCAAACCAGAACAAGTTATATTATAACCCTGATAAATATATAGATAAGACTTCTCTGTCCCAGTTTTGCAAATATCTTGTTCGAATGCTGCCAGTTACAACTGAACAAAATACAAAGGATGCATTTCTCATCACTGGTAATCTCTCCCGTGCCTGCCCAGTAAGCCAGCCCATCCTGAAACCTAGATACTACCACTGACAACTAGTACTTTTCTACTGCCATCGTTGTTGAGATTTCCAGTTTTCTCTTCCTTTCCATTCCATTTAAATATTTTCCAACTAATATACTCCAATTCACTCTAAGCTTATGAGATCACCACCTGAATCCTCCTTTACACCTTACAGAACCTGCTCCCCTCTCACAACCTTAGAGATTTCTAAGACCAAAAAGGATTGTTATCATCATCAATGCCATCCTGCTGCGAAACAGCCGGTGGAATTTGACCAGTCTTCCTCAGTGCTGCAAGAGAAAGCCACTGATCTACCTCCAAATAAATGCAGCAGTGCAAAGAGCAATTCTGATGCAGTGTATCTGGCATAAGGATTTAAAAATGCTTGTACTAGTTTACATAAAATTGTACAACTTACCAAGAGACAAAACCAGAAATCAATAAAGCTCTCTACTATTACTCATTTCTCCTCCTTATTTTGCTGGTTAAAACAAGAAACTCCAGCTTCTCATTAAGAAAATGTTTAACAGACCTGTGACTATCTGCAAGCAATAAGCCTTCTGTCTCCTGGTCTTCGATTTCATTCACAAGCTGTGTTTCATTACCAGCGGTAAGCCAAAAATAAATAATTTGCTCCAACAATTACTGTGAATTCACTCTGGTTTTGCTGCCTCTTTGGCATCTCTTTATACACTACCGTTTTATTGGCTCCTCATGTTAATTTGTTTTATTGTACTTTAAAAGGTTGGCTGATAGTGGTTTTCTGAGTCCTATCCTAGTCCAAATTCCACTCCCCCTCCCTGGCACCCAAAACTGCTGGGGCATATTGTGAAGCATCAAAGAGTTCAGTGCAATATCCTGAGAGTTCTAGGGAAAGCAAGCGTTTCTTGCGGGTTAATTTCGTTGGAGCTGCAGCCCTTGATTGAATCACTTAAGGGAACTGTTTCAAACCAAATGCATATCATTACCATCATAGACACTGACCTGAATCCCACTGTCATTTACAGATATCACAGATTTACAGTGGTCCCACTGACGCAACGGCTCCACCAAGACCAGTGGCATGACTCCAGGTTTACGCTGTGTCACTGAAGGGCTGGATGGGGTCCTCGCTTCCAACCGATCACCTGGAGGTTTTAGGGTGCACCTGGGCTGGTGCTTCCCTGACTGTTCAGACTTCCGCACTCCACCTGCCTGTGGGCAGGCCGGCAGTGCCAGCACCGCACTGATGGCAGCCCCGGCCGGCGCCCGACTGCAGCTCCCTCAGCCCAGGGCTTTGCTCCCAGTACCCCACGGAGCCTGGTACCCCGGTGAGGACACAGCTCAGCCACGGCACAGAAAACCCGCGTTGTCACCAGAATAAATACACCTCCCCGAAAGGCACAGCGACCCCCAAGCACTCTCGGCACTGGGACGGCCCTAGGGAGAGGGACCGGTCCCTCCACCCCAGGGGACCGGGAGCCAGGTCAGCCCAGGGAGTCTGGGCCGCCCTGAGGGAAGGGGGAAGGCTCCGGGACCCCCTGAGGGAAGGAGGGAACCGAGCTGTCTTTGGGGAGGACTCTGCGGTAAAGGGGGAGGGCGGCTGGGTGGCCCTGAGGGAAGGGGGCTCCAGGCCGCCATGGGAGGGGCTCTGGGACCCCCTGAGGGTCGGGGGGGAGTCCGAGCCGCCCTGAGGGGAGAGGGTCTAGGCCGCCCTAAGGTGCGGAGTCGGGGGCTCCCTGAGGGACGGGGGGAATCCGGGCCGCGATAAGGGAAGGTGGGTGACCGGGTGGGGCCGGGTGGTCCTGGCGGGGTCTTGCCAGGCAGAGCCGTGGCCCGCTCCCCGCATAGCGGAAGCAGCAGGTGAAAGTTGCGCGGATGCCGGGGGCCGGGGCAGCGAGCCGGGCCGGGCCGGGCCGGGCGGGACCGAGGGTCGCCCCACTCACCTCATCTCCTTGGCCGAACTGCAGCCCCAGGGCGACGAAGTGCTCCACCCGAATGAAGCCGTCCGCATCCTCGTCGCACACGTCGAAAACCTCCTTGAGCTTCCGCAGGAACCGCAGCAGGCTCGCCGGCTCCATCGCGGGCATTAGCTGGAGGCCGGCGGCACGGCCGCGGCCGCAGCAGCCATGATCGCCCGCGCCTTCAGCGGGTGCGTGACATCAGCTCCGGGGAGCGGGACGGGAGGGACAGCGAGAAGGAGGAGGGAGGGATGGAGGAGAGCGGAGGGAGGACGCGAGCCCCCGGGCAGAGGGAGGGAGCGAGGGAAGGGAGAACAATAGGGCAGAGCTGGAGGATGGGGAGGGAGAGGGAGGGGGCGGTGGGAATCCGCGCTCGGCAGGGGCGGGGCCGCCGCCAGGGGGCGCCGCAGTGAGGGGAGAGGCGCCGCTCCCGGGAGGGCGGGAAGCGGGGCGTGAGGGGAGTGTGGTGGCCGGGGAGCGAGGGCGGGTGTGGCGGCCGCGGAAGCCGGGTGGGGAGAGGTGTGAGAGCGAAGATAAACGATAGGGGACAGGGACAGTTTGGGAGCAGCAGCGAAGGGGAGTTTCCCTGGGAAGGAAAATCGCCACAGGGAGGAGGGAGTGGGGCAGGGGGAGCAACGGAGGGAGGATGGAGGAGAGCACGCTCCCTTCCAGCAGCTGGGGGCCAGCAGGCCTGGCATCCCCTGGGTTCCTTTCCCAGCTGTCACAGACCCATTCGCAGTCCGCACCTCAGTCCTCCTCCCCACCACCCCAAATAAAACACCAGTCACACTACAGTTTCTCCTGAGAAAAAGCCATTGATCCTGGTCTGAAGAGGTCCAGGCTAGGGGCAGAAAAGCAGAGTGTAGAGAGTTAAGGGGCAATTAAGGAAAAGGAGGACAATCAGAGCTTCCCGTGCTCCATTGCACTCAAGTGACCAGACAGAGCCATGCAGAGGCACTCCTCATGGCTGGGTTTGGCTTAGGACAGACACTGTTCACTCATGCTTTAATGAGACATAGCTGGTAATGAAGGGATGTCCCTGCCTTTGCAGGATTCCTCATTAAAGCCTTCCGCAACTGCTGTGCTCCATGGCTGGATTTTAATTCGATCTCTCTGCTCTGTCCCTTTTCTTTCTCAGTTTTTTGGACCGCTTTTTAAGCCCACAGCCGTGAGCTGCCAGAGGGAAGACCAGGAATCGTTCTGGTTCCTGCACTGTGCCTCAGACCAGGAATGATGGGGCAACATCTTGGGGAGGAAGGAGCACTGGCTGAGTCAGGCTCAGGTACTTACTGCCTCTGCCAGCACTTTTTTCCCACTGTCATTGCTGAGCACAGGTGACCATCCATCACTGAGTGATGTTCTGTAGGTGATTGATAAAGCTGTCCATCTAAAATGACCATGGAAGTGCAGCAGGTTTTGAATTGAGACAGTATCCATTCATTTGCGCCTTGCAGTAAGAGAGGTCCATATGGCCCTTAGCAACCCTGAAAATCCCATGATTAGAGCAAGCTAGTCAAATTAATCTCTTTTCTAGGAACCAATAGGAGTGTTCTCCTCAGGAAGTTTTGTTTCTTTGAGCACGAGTCTCTCATCCCTTTTACGTGCAAATTCAGGGTTTGGGAAGAGGCTGACTTGACAGCCCTGTAGGCTGTAAGTCAGCTGTCAATCAACAATACAGTGGCAGCACACAGTGCACTAGCAATACAGCTCCCCACCTATCCACCCTCTGACACAGATAAGGAGCTGGTTCCAGAGCCCCTGCCACACCTTGACCTTCCTTTAGTTTTACAACAAATACAGAAGAGCTCTTCTGTTCCCTTACTGATGTACAAAAGGGTCTTTCCAGACTGTAAAAAAAATCAAAGTGCAGAGATCGGATACAACCCTTGGGAAGCAAAGAATTTATGAAGAGATGTGAGGAGATCTGAAAGAGAAAACAGAAGCAAAGTGTTTGATCAGCAAACTTCTCTGAAGTTGTCTAGTTAGAGCAGGATTCTTAAGATGTGGGGACATTGAGCTTTTATCTCGGGACCCTCGAACTGATCTTCAGGTTACGTGGGGATTGAGCTTAGCACAGCCCTCAGGGGCACCTATTCAAAGTATTCAAAAATCTGTGAGCTGGTACCCCTCAGAGCTGTGGAAAGCACAACCTATATGGAATCAGCTACTGTTAGTCTGTCCTGGTTTCAGCTGGGATAGAGTTAATTTTCTTCCTAGTAGCTGGTATAGTGCTATGTTTTGGATTTAGTATGAGAATAATGGCTAGGCATCGGTCGGCAGGTGGTGAGCAATTGCATCGTACATCACTTGCTTTGTATATTCTATTATTACTATTTTATTTCAATTATTAAATTGTTCTTATCTCAACCCATGGGTTTTCTCACTTTTACTGTTCTGATTCTCTCCCCCATCCCACTCGGGGGAGTAAGCGAACGGCTGTGTGGTGCTCAGTCGCTGGCTGGGGTTAAACCACGATATAGTCTAACTGCTCTGAAGTGGAGTTGAACCTCTTCAAAGCTTCAGAGCACATCTCTCTCATTGTCCCACGTTGTATGCTGAGATTGCCTCAGAGTACATCCTTGCACAGTCTGACTCACCTCTCTGTGTGCAGGTGGGCAGCTGTACTGTCCCAGTCAGGGAAGTGGAGTCACATTTAGTATTGTGGGGAAAAAAAAAAGGAATAGACTTAGCCCTGTTTGCCATGACCAGAGGAGGAATTCCCACACCTCAGAGAGGTCATGCTCTGTCTCATGGAATCCAGTTAATTTCCACTGGCTCTCCTTTATCTTCTGCTGGAGGAAGAAGGAACTTGGTCCAGATACACAAGTAAATGGCAACATAGATTTAGACTAAATCTGTCAGCATTAAAATCTGTGTCATTCTTGCATTAATTTGTAAGGGGAAGAAAAAAGAGGGGGAAAAAAAGCTCCAGGTATAGACACTACAGTTTGGGGAGTTAATACTGAAGTCTGAGAACTGCCACAGACAACTTGAGTGCCAGAGAGCACTGGAATCAAGCTGATAGGAGCTGAAGAGGCTGTAGAAGCTGTCATTGTAGACAGCTGAGTATTTTGAGCAAAGATCTGACAGCTGGGACATGATTTTACAGCACTGAACACAGAAGAATTGGGATGTGAGATGCTGTCAATAAAGGTCCAGGGTCTGAAAGCTGCGGGTGCCCCAAGTGTGCTAAAGTCAGGACACTGAGCCAAACTTGTGCCACACACTTGCTGGGCAATTGCACTGACAAATACAGTTTGTAAGGCTAAATCAAGGAGGACATCAATTTTTATTGCCAGTGGATGTAGCTGGCATTACTCCTTGCTGATCTCTGCTTCTCCAGTTCTAGGTAGAATATGTCTGCTAGTACCAGCGGGCTATTCTTCCTTACTGGTATATCAAAATACTTGTTTAATCAGAGATGTTTGGCAACTTCTATTTGACTTGTGTGCTATGTGGAATAAGTATTTTACATGCTGCAAATCTAGTTTTCCAAACTTGAAATATGACTAGTGGTGGTGCTACCATATTTGCCTGTTAAGAATAAATAGTTCAAGAGGAAACATTTCATTGAATACCACCAGCTATGGCTGTCATTTGCAGGATTTCTTTACAATCAGCTGCTTTTCCATCAATGTCACTTCCACTTACACAGCAAATTGTAATCTGGTGTCAGAAACAGCATCTAAGGACTGCATTCCCCAAGGCTGATGACCTTATCTACAATTCTGGTTGTGTTCCAGCATATAGTAGCAACATCTTGAGGCCCACCCTCTCGGAACAGCTTCATAGCACAATCTCTCTTTATAGTATACGTAATGTAACCCTCATTGAATAGTTGGCTTCTAATAGTCTTACTGTATTTTGAATCAAATCCTGTTTCCCATTGACTACTGTAGTTCTGATTAGCACCATAACAGATATGCTTCATCAGCTGGATATTCTCTTTGATTTTAAGTGTCATAAAGAACAGGTAACAGGCAGCAAGAACTAGCTTATTAATACACTTGCCCTGCCTGAAAACTTAAAAATATTACTTAAGAGGTAATGGAGTCTTCTCAAGGTAGCTTAATTAGGTGTGGCACAGAAGCAAGATACTTGATTTTTTTACTGCCATTTTCTCTAATCTTTTTTCTATTACAAAAAGTTAAACAACAACAAAACCTTACAATTTTTGGGGAAATGTTTCAACAAGCAAGGATCTTCCTTTGAAATTTTCTAGTTGCTAAAGGACCTCACCTTGTAAAAGTTTTAGTGGTTTAATTTTACATAGTATGAATGCTCTTGCTCAATTTCAACAGCACTCTTACCAGATTATTAATTAGCTATGTGCGTAACTCTGCTAGATGAGCCTAGCTAGACAGCTAACTGCAGTTACCACAGCAAACACACCAATGCCTTATTTGTTTCTTCCTACAACACACATACCACCCTCAGAGACATTGATCAAACAGTTTTAAGGGAAGGCAGGGAATACACCATTTGAAAAAGAGCATGCCTAAGTACAAATCATGAATAGTATGTCCTGGTTAAAGCAGGCTAATTTAGCTGTTATTTGCAACTATAAAGCCTCATTGTAATTGGAGTTGTGTTCACAAAGACCAAAATATCTGTCCTCATGAAGTTATTGCTAAAGTTAAATAATCCTCTGTAACGGTTCACATAAAACCATTTCCACTCTGAATTCATAGGATCAAACTCACGTTTCCAAGCACTGACCAGATTATTTCCAGGGACAGCACCAGAAGCGTAGCTGCTAACGCCAGCATGTTCCCATGGTATTTGAAGGTCTCCTTACTCCACCAAGTGGCCAGCCATTTCACTGCACTTTTGTCACCAGCCAAGGGACTCCCATCGCTGGTCACATTGCGTAGGGCAGCAAGGTGAGGCTACTGTGGTTGGTAAGAAAAATCGCATGTAAAAAGGGGTGAATGAATAGTATTGGATACAGCAAGCTTTCTTCCTGTTCCAAGAAGTCCCACAGTTGTCCAAACGGCCTGGGACCAAGCCTGTTTCTGGTACGTTCCAGAAGCCTCCCTGCTGCCTTCTCTCAGGGAAAGGACAGTACCCGTCAGCTTTTCTCTGAAGAGCTCTAAGCAGTTGGGTAGATTTACATTTGCCTCAGATTATAACATGCAATGGCATCTGGCAACGTCCTGAAAGCATTAATGGTGCTACAAAGCATCTGGCAGCTGCCAGGCCACTAGGTCATTTCTGTCCCTCAGTGCTTCAGGAAGAGATCTGCACTCCTTCACAGGAGATTCTGGGTACAATGAAATATTTAAGACTCCAAGAAAATCATGTAAAAAGGAGACCTAGTGTAGTAGCTACAGTCAAGTTATTTTCAATTCCTACCCCCAAAAAAGCTGTCAAGAGACACGCAAACATTCCTGTCTGGCTCTAACAAACAAATAACATTAACAGACCTAAGCCCCAGACTCTTGAAGGGAAAGACTCCCCCCCACCCTTCCCCTCCCTCAATTTATTAAAAAAAAAAAAATCATCTAGCAGCTGTTAAAGACTGAGGGTGCACCAGCCAGTGTATTTTCTTTAACTCACCCGTAATACAGCATATGAACTGTTCTGTAAGTTATCCCTTACTGCTTCAAATAAAGTTTCTAAAATTTTGCTTATTTTGTCCTATCCAAGATGGACTACACAACATCTGAATAAATATGTTCCGTCTGCAGTTTTATTACAGCTGATTACAGGAATGTAATTCCCAGATATTGCTGTATTTAGCAATGAGATCTGGGACAGAATAATAAAATTAGAACATGATATACCATACTGATGCTGAAGTCGAACAGTGATTACTTGTTGTGTCTTGAAACAGACTGTGTAAGCCGAGTCCAAGTTGGCTGACTAATGGGAGATAAAGGACAGAACAAAAATAATTATGCAAGAGAATGTAGGTGCGGCATCATTACTGCTGTGACCATCAATGGGCCAAATTGGCTGCGGGGCTAATGGTGATGAGCACAGTCTGACTGTTTCAAAGACAGGCTGCAACCAGCTTGCTTGTAGAGAAACAGTCCTGAAAAGGAGATTTTAGGAACAGAGAAGCAATTCGAAAAGCAGTTTAACCAGGCTGGTTCTAGCAACCTTTAGAATTGCCTTCAAAACGACTGTGGTAGGCATCATCAAATCTACTGACTACAGCTTGCAAATGGTATTATTCCAGCTGTCTCTTATGCTTAGATGATTCACAGCACTTTAAAACCGATACAGCCCTATTCATCACAGTATCTACCTACAAATTTTGGTATTGAGACTGAGGATAAAAATTAGGGGAGAACAGAAATGAGCTCCTGGATTTGAATCAGCTTCAGCAAAAGTATGATTTTTGCCTCCCTGCCGTACAGTCACTCTGGCCTTATTTGTTCAAGTCCCCTGTGAATCTGTAGTGGCTTTTGCCTACGTGACATCCAAGTGAATGTTTTGGATGAGCAAGTTCTACATCCTAAAACCCTGCCTTGCCACAAGAGTACTTTGGATTCAGATTTGTGCAATACATTAGATGAAGATACGGAACAGCAGAGCAACAGTGAGACATTTGCTGGAACTGGATATTATCTGGATGTTTCTGGTCTTCTGAGACACCCCAACCTCTTCCCTGCAGTATTGTAGCCACAGAATGAACAGAAACCCAAAGCTCTGGACCACAAAGTACTGAAGTGGAAAGCCCCCTTTCTGAGCTGAGGCCTGATATGCTAATCTCAAGGTAGATTGTTTGCGGTGCTTGCCCAGTCCCTGGAACAGCAGGCAAGGAGGGGTTATTGTCTGGCTCACTGTTCCAGAGGTCCCTGCCATAGGAGAAATCTCTCATAGTCTATCGCTCGCTTTCCAGTTTGTGGGAGCACCCAACACCAACAGCTAGCTATGATAAATTAACACAATGCCATGCCCTTTTAGTGCTTTGTTTTTCAACCTCTAGTAGGTTAGGGGGAGGGGAAGAAGGAAAAAAAAGAAAAGGCATCAATGTATGCTTTAGAGTATGTCCTGAAGACTAACCATTTAGGACTATTTCAGACCAAGGCTGGAAATTCTGAAGTCCCCTATGGGACATGGCCTGCCAATATTCCCATCTGTTTTAGCCCATTGGTATAGTTAGTGCATCAATTCTGCAAGTACTCTGCTACTGCTAGCCACTGAATTATATTACTTATCAGATACAAGTAAAGAGTAATGGTCAATATATGAAATTTTTAAGGGTGCTTTGCTTTCCTTGGAAATATTTTAGGTGAGGGGTTTGTAAACTGAGATAGGTTGAAAACCACTGCATTAGTCCATTATTACTAACACATCTCTACTCCTGCAGATATATCCAACATAGTTCCCTACTACCTCAATCACCAGCCACAGTTAGAAAAAAGGAAAAAAAAAAAAACCCTCCCCAGTGACCAGAATGGTACATTTTTTCCTCCACAAGAGCTAAAGCTCCTCCTTAACTACCAAATCTATTATACAGCAAATGCCAAAACCAGTTTTCAGAGAAATGTTGTGCGGGCGAACTGTGCTCTACTCAAATTCTTACTATTCCTTCATCACTGTCTGTGGGTCAGATAAATCACTACTCCTTTCCTGAATCCCTTCTGGAAAAACATGAACATACCCCAGAGTTCAGAAGCGACACACACAAATTGTGCTGCCATACAGCAGAATGTTTACAGGATAATAGACATAACATGACAATGAAGAAGTGCTCCAAGATTTCCATCTTGCCTCAGTACACAGATGTTCTCCTTTTGTTGTGGCTTTGAATCCTGAGATGAGCAGATGTTGCAACGTTTCAATGTTCCTCTTCTGAAAAAAAGATAACACACAGCTACATGCCCACTGTTAAGCCTCAAACTTTAAAGACATAAAATCGATGAGCATTATGTGCCAAATTCCCTTTAGAAATAGCTTATGTGATTCACTCTTCCTATGGCAAAAGTCTTCCATGACAGATTAGTTACATCAGACACAAATACTGTGTCTGCACAGACACCCCTATGGTGGCAAATGGGGCAGATCTCTTGCCTCCTGTGTTCATCTGTCCACAACAGTCTCAATGTCTACTGCATAGGAACAGCTGTAAAAGCCAGACCAAAGGTCCATCTGTCCCGTACCCTCTGTGTACCAGTGACCACGAGGCACTGGTACACACTGGTTTAAGGCACAGTGGATACATCAAGTGACCCTCCCCCATTATATCCTCCCAGATCCAGCAAAATAGAAAGGAAAAAGACAAAGACACCTGTTTATCACATAGTGGATAACTTTTAGGTTTCTTTCTCTGGCTTAGAAAAGGTAGAGAGTTATAGAAAGCCAAAATTGTTCATGCTGAAGAGGCAGTGCTGAATTATTGATTTTTAACACCGTTAGATTTGTTTCTATGAAAATTATCCTCAATTGAT
Organism: Aptenodytes patagonicus; assembly: GCF_965638725.1. Lineage (NCBI taxonomy): Eukaryota > Metazoa > Chordata > Aves > Sphenisciformes > Spheniscidae > Aptenodytes > Aptenodytes patagonicus. Next base: position 3,021,871 of record NC_134964.1, on the reverse strand, counting down.
GGTGAGCAAAGTAAGTGGGTGGCTCTCAGGCTACCTGTGCAATCAAAACCTGCAGCTGCAGAGGATGAAATACAAACATTGGGCTGTTTTCTTTTGACTGGTCCAGCATCTGTAAGAAATCTTACTAGTATTTAGAATGATTCATTCTAATGGATTTGCCAAGCGACGGCCCTTATCTGGAAATAGCATACCACACAAAATCAAAATGGACAAAGTATGTCACTGCTAATCAGATACACAGCAGGACTTGAACTCCTTTCAAAGCAACCTATTTCTTACAGCATCTCCTGGACAGGCGACCTACCTTTGTGACAATCTAGAGCTGTGACGCACTAGTTACAAAGCCTTTAGTGAAATAAAAGGAAGGAATCTTCCTTGATATTAAAGGATTGCTGCTTTTTTGTTGTTTGCATTTAAATGGACACTATTTAAGAGCCTGTCTCCATGGGCAAGTATTTTTATTATAACACGTTTAGATTTGACATAGCCCCTAAAACCAACAAACCATTACCACCAGCCTTATTGAAACCATCTTTTTTCCTCATAAGCCATCTCTTTGCCAACATAAAAACCTGCAGAAGCTAAAACAAAGCAGGACAAGAAACAGATGTCTCAGGCCCGTCACTGAGCACAAGCTCTAGGCAATGTGAATGAACGTCCCATTTGATAGAGAAGCATAAGAACAACAGTAAACGCTGCTTTCTGGAGATACCATCTTCTCAATTCTTTCCCTCTATCAAGCCCTGTGGTATTAGTTGTTTAGGCATAATGCAAAGTATTGTATATAACAAGATTCAGGACTACAAGCCGACCCAAACTGCCCAGGCTCAGACACCCTTATTTCCTTGGTGAGTTATTTTTAAATATTCCAAGAATGCAGATATGCAGATTCACAGACCTCTAGGACCCTGCTCTTATTCTTGTTCATCTAATGTTCAACAAGAAAGAGAATAGAAGCAATTGCTGATTTGATTCTACCGAGCCATTCTGGGTTCCCTTCATGCTCTGAAGGAGTGCATTTTGTGGAAAGGATGGGAGGGGCTGCGGTCCCCAGTGCATGTGCTCCTCATCATGAGGTGCAGTCATGGGGGAGAGCACAGTCCTGTACCCTTCCCTCTCAAGTGTGACTGTATCCGCTCCCATTGGCAGGGGCTTTACACTGAAAAGCCAAAACAGAAAAGATGCGATTTTCAAGCAGCGAAATCAACGTGATGCTGAAGACAGATGAATTAGACCTATTGCATTTATTGAAAAATGTGTTTTAAAAGAAGATCTGGATTTGCATTGCTAAAGTTCTCAAGAATACAGTTCAAGCAGAGAACACGAAGAAAGCAAGCAATTATTAGGTGCCAATACTCCAGCTGCTGGGCGACTGCATATGTGTTTACATAGCGTTATGCCTCAGTCCCTTCTAAGCCAACACTATCAGACATTTCATGACAGTTTCAGTTGCTGGAGTAATGGAGGGGTTGCTATTTATTTAGGACTCTGACAGCTGGAACAAGCTGTTGTGCCTCCTATCAGACACCAATAAACAACGGTCACTTTGTGCTCCATAGCAGAAATCAAATGATGTCTGACCATGTCCTCTTGACTGTGTCCTATATAAAAAAAAAGTTGTTTCAACATAATAGGTCTCCGCAAGACTTAAAAAAAAGCTCTAGAAAAATATGGATCAAGATATTGGTTCTAGCTTGTATATCCTTCTTTTAAACACTGATATTATCTTTCAGAATTATGCTATTATTGCTCAAATAATGCTCTCCTTTCCACTCTCCAGGCTAAGCTCAGAAGGTTTTAAGAGGCTTCTGTCCATTAAGGCTCTTTTCTGTACAAGAAGAGGGTATTAACAGGGCTCTTGCTTCAGCATACAGGAAAGCAGGAATTCCTGCTGGATGTGCTTTAGGTGTTAAGTCTAAAGGCAAAGTTTGAGTAACAGTCATTAAAAAGAATGAAAACAATAAACAAATGGTCAGATGAAAAAGGTCAAATCCTCCTCTGGGAAGGGTTCTCTCTCCATAGCACAGGAAGCCTGAAGAATCTTGGATCCTAACTCAGGCACCTCAGCAAGATGAGATGGACTGTAATTCCTCTAGGGCAGATCTTCTATCCTGGCATCTCCGTGTCTTCAGCTTGTAATCCAGCCAGGTGACTCAAGCAGAGGCCTGAGGACAAACGAAGGAACACTCCACGGCCTCGTAAAACAGGTTAGCTCTCTGAGAGGAACAAACAGCAAATCTGTCAGGACTCAAATCAGGTTTAGTCCTGGTGTGTGAACAGACAAGAGAGCATTCAGGGAAGGGCAGTTTTTTTTACAAAAGCACAAAATCCTTCCAAGTCAAAGACAAAGGCTCAGAGCTAGTTGTTTATGACAGTGGACTTCCCTCTGGAAGAGTCATTATGAACAGAGTTAGGGCAGCAAATCACAGCTTACAAATTCAAAAGCAACAACTCATTCAAGGAAAAAAATGCCTTTCCATAAGTGCTTGTGCACATTATCAGCAAGATCAGAGAGGCTACATGTCCAAATAGCCGTTGTTCCTCCTGGGGCTTATTATTCTGGACTCACATTCTGCAAGAGCACTGACGTTCGGCAGGAAGCCATACCAGCTGGCCTCCCCTTCCCTAGTGCTGCTGTTGGGTCACCATCCTGACCATTTTCAGTGCCATCTCTCCTTGATCAGACGGTACCTAGCACAGAGATGAGAGCACATGGTAAGCAGCTGCTATAAGGAAGCAGACAGCAAGTATATATGCATCTTCAGTTTTCTTGCTGATAATGGTGCATCCCACCCCAAGAAGTATATTATTTACCATGTGCCCAGCCTTAAGAATCCAGAAGAACGCGAAGTTCTCATAGGCCTTGTGGAATGCAGCTGTCTCAGTGGATTCTGGAGACACATAGAGTGCCTTCCACCTTTGCTGCTTGAACTGGTCCACATTAGGCCATTTCAGTTTCCGGATCCATGCCTCCTGGCCTGTTAGAGATAAGAGATATGCTTGATTACCGATACTGACATAGCAACTTGGGAGTCCCAGTTCAGCTGGATGCCCACTGTACTAGATACCAATGCAGCAGTTAGCGGAAAGTCTCTGTGCGCTCAGATTCTAAAAACAATTTTGCTATGCCTAGGAAAATGACCAAGGCTGTGTTCAGGACAAGCTGAAACCAACCAATGGAGGGAGAAGGAAAAAAGCAAACAGTGAAGATGTACGTGAAATGGACTTATGATTGCACAAGTTGAACACGTGCCTCTTAGAGGCTCTGCAGCCCTAGCAATTCTGACATATTTTGCTTTACTCCTCAAACACCTTGAATGTCCTGCCATGGAGAAGGGTCAGCCGCACCAAGTCCCCCTCTTGGAAATCAGAAGAGACGCTGCTTCTCTGTTTGTTAGTCACTCATCAAGAAGAAACTGGAAAGGTTTTCTGTTTTCAGATGCCTGCTAGAGAAGGTGGAGGTCAAGACAGCAAAAAGACCAATTCCAGGACACCACAGGGGACAAAGCTTTAGCCTACCTCTGAACTACTGGAAGAATTTACATGTTAACTGCAGCTCAATTTTAGCTCAAAATGTGATAAACTGGAGCACCACTAACTGCTAATCTGTTTTGACAGCTTAAATACTCTATTTCCTGATTTATTGATTGCTATGTTGTTCATGAAGGGCATCTGAATATCTAAGTGGGCAGAGACAGACGAAGGATAAAGCCTTTCACAACATAGGAAGATGTTTACGCAGTCTGTGACTGCAGATTATTTATATCAATAAGAAAAGGTGAATGGAAGAGACCACGGCAGTCTCGCAGCATGAGGCATTCCAGCAACACTTGGCCTGGCTCCCAAACTGCCACTTGATCAACTGCATCTTGCAAGCAGCAAGGGACAAACAAAGCCCTTGAGTGGCCAAGACATGCAGGAGCCTATACATGTTACTGAGCAGCTGGTGTGATCACTCTTCAACTGCACCCTCCCTGATTAATTGCCAACACCCTTGTTCCATCTCACCTGGCACTATGCTCTCTGCTGCAGGCCACTCAGTGAAGGCTGACCTGTATTGTGCACAAATCTGCAGCAAGATACCGCCTTTGCCCCAGAGAACAGGATCTTCAAGGCACAGCAGGAGGATAATCGCCATATATTTATTCATGTATCCTCATTCTTCATTTATGAATGAGCATACATACATATATGTGTCTATCCAGAAGAATTAAGTGAATTATTAGCTACCTACTTACTTATGGGCTTCCCTGAAACAAGCAATTATTGATGTTGCAGATCCATTTCCCAACAGTGTAATGGAGGTAAAGGAATTGCCTCCCTCAGAAGGATGTAAACAAACCATACTAAGAGCTGCTCATTTATGACTGTAGTATTTAAGCGTTGCCAGTTAGATAGGAGATTTGCACAGAAGACTGGAGAGATCCAGGTACCAATATTCACGTTCTACTTGTCACATGTTCTGTTCCCAACCCCAGTCAAGAAGTCCCTTACCCATGGTGTCAACAATGAGATCCAGCTGCCCATTATAGACTGTAACACTGACGTTGGCTGCCAAAAGCTGATCAACAATATCAATGACAGGTTTCATGAAGTCCTCAGCCATGTTCTCAAAGACATCTTTGGACTGACCTGGTTGGAACCAGAAAGAAGACAAATTTTAACTGATGATGAATGTCATCCCCAAGCTGGGACAGAAGCAACTGGCTAAGGGTCCTAAAATGCAGTTCGTGGCTTCATAAAACAGTCCTAGCCCAAAGCAGCAGCCAGCGATTTATCAGTCTGAGGAACTAAAGAGAACCAGAAAGCAGCCATGCTCCCACTGGAGCTCACACACAGCATTGTAGCTTCTGGCTCCTATTATACACATACAGGGTGCAGGCATCAGTCCGTTAAGCCTTCCTTTCTGTTTTACGCCCTCCCCTCCACACCATGCAGCATTACAGGATACCAGATTTCTGGCAGAGAAAAACTGACAGGAATTTCAGCAAGACTGCGTGAAAGACAGAAACCAGCTGCTGAGACACGGGAGATCTTCTTCCTCCCCCTGCATTTTTAGCTGCTTGACTAAAGATAGATACAAGCAGCAGAATCGCAACCAGAACCACATCTGCTCCCACGGGCCTGCCCCATTACATGTTCATTTCTGAGAATAAGTCCTCTTCTTAGGCCCAAGGATAATGACAGTTTAATGTGACTGCTTACTACACTAAAGTATCTTCCTACAGAGTGCAACACTGTAAAAGGCAATAATGCACTCATTAGATCCACACTAGCAGACAGGAAAGTACCTCCCCATTTCACACAGTCAGGAATAATTTTTAGCTTCTTTCTGATGGGTCCATTCATCAATTCGTTTAGGCTGTCCTTATGCATATTTTTGACATGGCGCCGGTAAAGTCCTACTGAAAAAGACACACTTTGATTAGTGGCACATTTAAGACAGTCATCTTCCATAGGTAACAATTTTCAGTGTTACAGTCATGGCCAATAAAATCTTTTCTAATGAAAATGCAACAACACAGAGAGATTTGCTTACTTTTACTAGAAACCACTGAAGTCAACCCTTATTTAGGTCAGGGGATGATACGGGAAGAACCCAACCACCCATTGCTACTTTTGGCTAACACAGCACTTTTTCAGGGGACCAGGTTCTGCTTTAGCCACTTGGTACAAACATGATTTCTTCTCCCCAACAGGCCAGTTATTTTTGAGCTGCAACACTTTACTTTTGGGAGTTAAGTGTGCCGTTCACCTTCACTGCTGAAGCCAATAGAAAGAGATAAAGAGCTTGAAAGAAACTCTATACATGTGTTTTTCACATTGATGCATAAACATCATGGAGTAAAAGAGTCTAATCAGACTATTTATATTGATGAGACATTTTTGTGTCCTAGCTTGAAGACAGAAATGAAAGACGTTAAGAGAAAGTAACTTAAAGGTCATAAAACTATGTTGCAATTATACTGACTACTTCCTTGGAATAATTTGTGCAGGATGTATAGGTGGAGGTACAATCTATAGAAGGGTTGTTCTATATTCCTATTTATCCCTATTTATGCAAGAGCAAACAAGTTCTGCTCAGGAGAATATCAATATCCTTTGGATCTGAAGGCCCCATTTTAAGGACATGCTAAATTAAGGCCGTTCCCACTATCAGAGTTGAAGGTACGTGAATGCAAACATAGGGCCTCAGAAGCTCAACTACTTAAATACAACTTACTGAGATGGAGATTTTCTTGTTCATTTGATTTCATCTCTGGAACCTCCTCAGTCATGATGTTATAAAAGTTCACATTGTCTGTGTTCTGAAATCACAAGATAATTTCAGTAACACTGCAACAAAAACATTTCTCAGGTATAAGGAACAGACTCGCTTCTGAAAAAAGGTAAGTCCTAAATAAAGGACCTTGTGACCTGCCACTTTACCTACATGTCAGGAAGATACTTATGGAAAAACTTTGGTTCTATATTTGCTTTGAGACGTGGGGAAGAGTTTTCTCAAGTCTGTATTGTTTACACATGGGTTGTGCCAGAGATGCTATTTACTTCTCCCAAACGGATGTGAAGCTACAGGAAGCCTTACACCCTGCAAATGACTGCAGATTCTCATTACTCATTATAAAGAGTTGCAACGCCAGATGATGCTTTCAGATGGTTTCTTCTGCTAGATCTAGTCTAGCCTGATGCTGCCTCTTGCTCAACATCCTCCCAACCTACAACCCTTCAAAATCTCAAATGCTTCCTCAAGAACGTTGTGATAGGCATCAGCCACCCCTCTGTTGGAACTGCTAACCTCTGGACGAGTCCAAGAATTGTAGAATGGCAGCTCTGATGCAGACAGCAGACTGTCTGCATCCAAAGGACAAGCGTGATCCGTGTTGCCATTAGAGAAGTTACTTGAGATTCCTGAAGCCCTGCTTTATTCAATTTTTGAATCTTTACAGTTCTGATGCATAGGTCAGAAATCAGCTCACAACAGCAACCCTAGAAGAACTAAGTGCCTGCACCCTGACAGTGATATCACAGCTGGGAGGAGAAGACAAGCAGAGTTGAAGAGAAACACAAAATCGGAACCACAAGTTCCTTCCAAACAGTAAGAAGTGAAACCAACTATGTGCAAGGCACTGTCAGTCATGAAACAAAACGAAACAAAAAAAGAGCGAGAAAAGGAAGCAGCTCCAGATTTGTCTTTCAGTTTGAGGAAGCCAGAGCCTTACTTGTACTAAAACAAAAACACAAGAAAAAGTGAGATTTTGGAGCAACCCTTCAACAGGTAAAAAAAAGAGCAAAACTCTACCTATCTTTTAAGCTGGAACTTGCTAAGTAACAAGATGCAGTAACCCACAGTAACAGGACGTAACTTGAGGTTCCTTTCCACCCTGTGCACCTATTGTAGTTCTTTAAATAGAGATCTATGCTTAACTTGACATTTGTGTCTTGGTGGATGCAGTTTTCAATATTCAGAACAAAGCTTTCAAGGACACATAGCTCATTTAAGTTGACACTGGCTTCTATAGAAATCAACGGGACTAGTTAAATGCTAAAAATTAAGCATCTATTTAAGTGATGTGACAGGTTGAAACCTTGATGCAATACTGCAAGCCCACGTGGGTCGCCCTACCCACTGCCTCTCTTACAATCACACAGCAGTGCACAGCAAACAAACAGCTCTTTTACATCAGCACTGGGATAAAACATGTACTGGCAAAAATGACTGGGCAGGGGGTTGGATGGAGGATTCACGCCAACCCAGTGCTCATAGAAAAGATAACCTGAAATTGTGTGCCTCCCCAAGCACCAGTTAGCTATTTATGCTGGTCAGAGAACATCTCACCTCTTCAATGACACCTTCAGCCTTGCCCCAGAGCTCAGTGGCCAGCCCATATTGATTTTTATTTATTGCATCCATTATTTCTTTGGCAACAGCAGTCACCTCTGCTAGACCATTATCATCAAGGAGAGACTGGAAGACAAACACAAAGGAGGACAGCTTTAATTTCACAGTCACTTCTCGCTAACAGTCTCCATGCATTCGAGGTTTTATTCTGGCTATGAGCTAACCTTAAAAAACAACACCCATTTATACTATATGGCAGTACAAGTAATCAGGTGAGGACCAAGAGTTTAAGAAGCTACTTACAATGCTGTAAAGGTAGGGCCCCCAGGACAGCACAGAGTCTAAAGAAACAGAACAGATTTCAAACATCTAAGTTTTTGACATACGATTTCCTTTACTTTTCCTTTATTGTAGCAAGAATGATTGTGAAAATATATGGAGATGAATTAATCAGTAAAAAGGTACTGTCAGCTCAGTTTAGCCCAAAGGTTATGTACCACAGAGCAGGTTCTTTACAAATCCTGAGAACCAATAAAAGCACTGCAACGTCATTAACCCCCTAAACATTAATCAGTGAAGTTTATTTAAAGCAACAGACATGTTCTTACCAAGATGTTCTCACCCCAACACTGCAGCACGTTGCTAGAACATGGGGGGAGATCTGACAAGTGAATGGGCATTGTCTAAACTGATCTATTTGCAAAAGTTACAGGGGGAAAAAAATCTAGTTATAAAACAAATCTGTTTTATAACAAGTTCATTTATAAGGTCTCAAGGATCAGCTGATCCTAAGACAGATGGGAGTTTGCTTGATATTGTCCCATGCTGCAGAGAATCTGTGGAGCCTGCCCTTGCAAACCTCATTGAAGGACCAAGAGACCTTCAATTTGTTTTTTGTCTTCCACCAGACACACACCCTATCTCTTCCAGGTCTGTGAGCACATCAGTTCCTCAGCACAAGGTCTTCTTGTGAAAAGAAAGAGAAAACCTCAGTTGCAGCCTTGTGAATCATTTGGTGGCCACATTTTAAGTGCAGTACTCTTACCAAAACACCTCAGAGGCTGTAGAGATGTGTAGGGACATTTCATCAGCACCCCACTTCAAATGCAAGTGTGCTCCTCACTGACTTTTCATAATCTAGATACATTCTAAAGGTAGATACCTCAATCACAGCTTGAAATGTTGAAGTATTGCTTTTTGATTTACCAGACTCACTAGATATTTAATTCACTTAAGGCAGGGCTGGCATTTTTGATGGTAGGTACCCATCGAATGGTTAAAAAAAAAAAACCAACCCAACAAACAAAACAACAACAAACCACCCACAGTCTGAGGATTTTAAACATACCCAAAGGAGAAATCCATGAGTCTCCAAGAGCAGTCCCCATAAAATTGCACTTTATGGTCCCTTTTTGAACAGCCTTGGTGAACAATAGGAAAAACAAAAACAAACAAACAAACCACAAAAAAGAAAAAAAATAAAATCAGCTTTTAGTCAGATATTCGTGACTCTAGAACCAGTTTTCTTTAAGTGAAAAAAATAAGTAGCGGTCCGAATTAGGCAACAGGGAAAGTGTATTCCAGGAGATATAAGTACTTGTAGAATACCACATTTTAAAGTGAAAAGTGAACTACATCCTCCAACTACTTACCTCATGCAGCTCTAAAGCAATGCCAGCAGCCATTTTACCTCCGTAAGATTCAGAAAATATGTAGAATGGGATGGTCTGGAGAGAGAGAGAAGTCACACAATGAACCTGTTGGACAGAGGGCAGAAGATACCTCCAACCACATCCCACAGAACCCAGGCACTGGCTGTTCACCTCTCACTATCAAAAACTGGATATTTTTCTGATTCTAAGCTGCAGATAAGATTTCCGTAACATCCTGGTGTAATTACTGGGGGAAAGTTTTGGAGCAGGCACTTCAGTATTTTGGAACTAGAAACAGCCATGATTCTACATGCTTCTCAGATCGCACGATAGACAATAATCCACCCCATTGCTCATCTAACTAGCACCAAATTCAAGATACCACTTCTGAATTGTGGGAAATAAGTGGCAGTGGTTATACCTGCACTGACTCCCACCAAATGCATGCTACCTAGTAGCAAACACTGCCCATCTGGAAGGCTGTTCACTAATTCCTTTTGAGATCCGTTTAAAAGCAAACTAAAATATGATTCTAACCAAGAAATCAAATCCCTTACCTGGAATTCTGTTCTACATGTGAAGAATTCTCGAAGAAAAACCATCATATCAGAAACTACTGTGGTAAGGTTTTTGGCAAACAAGCTACAATCATCCACATAACTGAATCCAGTGCCCACAGGATTATCCACAAACAAGATACTGGCTGCCTGCAACTGTACAAGCAGAAAGAAGGTTTGTATGAAACCTCAGCTCAGCACCAGTGCAAACCTTAGTTTTGATGGCACAAATGTTTAACTGAGCCGCCGAATCTCTGGCCCTGAAAGAACTTGCAGAAAAATTAGGTGCAAGTCCAAAAAAGAGAATGGCACAGGTGAGACTTGTCTGTCAGAATGTAAAATAAGACATTTTTTCTTTTGGGTTGCTGGGCTTTTGTGAAATTGCTATAGCAAATGCTATAGTTGTATAGTTACAAGTGTATAAATAAAATCAATAGATCAGCACACAGATAGCTAGCACGGCTCAAAGCAGTAAGGCTCACAAATAAAGAGGTACAACATAAGGTCTTTCAATTTGCCCAATCTGCAACAAGAAAGGCAGCCAAAAAATCCCAGTGATCCAAGGGCAGATCACCCATACGATCTAGGGAACCCCAGAGTAGTTAGACTATTGGTAGCTTAGAGCACAAATACATTTCATTGAATAAACCTCCACCTTCATAGGCAGCCGTAATTTGTTTTCCCTTGAAGGCCATACTGGACTTGTAATTACGAGCCATTGGTTATACGTTGCCAGCCATCCAGAAAAACCTCTACGACTGTACGCAATGAAGCTATGATCTGAAATAACATCTTTCTAGAACTTCCCTGCTCTCAGTTTCCCAGACATCTGCAATTCACAAGTTCATGGAAGCCCAGACATAGTATTCCATCAAATCAAATTAATAGGTCTATTCTTCAATTCTTAACAAGGATATTCATATAAGCCACTTCATTAACCACACTATTTTAAGATGAAATATCATAGTTCTATTGAACTTTAAATTAAAACTGTTCTGTGATGATAGCAATCATCTGCTTACACAAACAACAAACATTTTGCAATCAATAATTACAAGCTGAACTCTCTACTATACCCAGGTTGCATTTCTTGGTTTCATTTCTTTGTCTAATGGGCCAATCTCTTCAAAGTTCCCAAATCCACAGCCTGAAGCTCCTGGACCTCCCTGTGGGGAAATACCAAATGACAAATAAGTTAAAAGGCAGCATGGTATAGATATGACAGATAGGAGAGAAAGAAAAGCAAGCCAGTAACTAGAACCACAGATTGTAAATTTAAAAAAATGGCTTTTGCACTACATGTTAATTTGCAAAGGCGGCTCTCTTCCTCATCGTCTTCCATTATGCGTACACAGGCCATTTCTTAAAGCAAGAATTTAAACAGCGAAGCAATTACCCACTTGTGAAAGCATCTAATGAGTTGCAGGCTATGTGAGTGCAGTTTGAAAACCCTTCCCCTTATTCCCTTAATACAAATGCAAAAGTTAGCTATCTACAGAGGTTTGCAAGTCATTAGTTTTATCAGCATGCGCAGCGTGTGCATTTCACTCTGAAGAAATAACCCAGAAAGAAAAAGACCAAGTCATCAGGTGATTATATTCAACATTAACTTCTGAAATGTACTGCTGGAAGTGAACGTGGAGCACACACCACTGCCTTTTATCAAACTGTGATTGAATGAGACCAATCTCTAGACAATCAAAGTCTCTCTCCCTTGTTTCCATTTAGAAATCTTTCTAAATCTCTGATCATTTTATCTACTCTCTCTCTCTCTCTGAACATTGTTTAGACTATAAGCTCTTCAGGAAAGTAGCTGTGACGCCACAGTGTACTTGTAGTGTCTGGCACAAAAAGCACTACTGTTGTATAAAAGATAAGAACAATCGCTATTTCTGCAATTTAACTTGCTGGAAGGTGAGCAGTTGAGGGCACCCCCCAATTGCAGAATGGTATCTTCATTATTTCTTCCTAACCTGTATACCTCTTTCACAAGGTGAATCATTTAGAATCGGACAATTTTTAATCCTATTTCTGTAGAGCTGAAAGATACCTATCAGACTGAACCAGGCACAGACAGAAAGTTATCCTTTAAGTGTCTTTCACCAAACCTTACCTGAAGCCACAGGATAAGAGGTAATTCTGTGAAGTCTTTGGCTGGGTTATTTGCATAGTAGAGCCACCAGAACATGTGGGCCTTACTTCGAACTTGCACATATCCCCACAGCTCTTTGGGCTCTTGGGATTGCCTCAGAACCACACCTTGGGGAGGAAATAAAAATCAGCTAGGTAAAAAGGCTCAGCTTTGAGCTTTCCACCAGTTTTGTTCCAAAACATTACATTTCAATCTCGGGTGTGATAATTAGAAGTGCTTCCATTAAAAAAATTACTCTAAGAAACTTGCCTATACTTACACCCACACACATAGCTGAGTTATCATCAATGAATGAAGTTAAGTGTGTAATTAAGTGCTTACTTATCAGGGTCTGACCTTACAGCTGCTGCTAAAATAGCAGCCCAATAGCTAGGATATTTTTTTTCTATCAGGGACACATTTAAAGTCTTTAGAAGGCCTGGGCTGAAAGCACAGCCCCACTAGCCACAATGGATAACTCACACCAGCTTCAGGGGCACCAGGGCTCCTTCAGGGATCCAACACTTTGATCTTAGTCTCTGGGAACATCAAATCATTTTACAGTCCCCAAGGAGAGTAAATGCAGGATAGACAGGAGGGTCACTTCTAAACGAACCCGAGGTCTAATCCTAAACTCAATTAAGTCAGTAGAGTCTTGTCAACTTAAGCAGCCAGTCTATTCTCCATCTAGGACACTGACACTTTCCCAGAAACAGACCTTTGAAACTACATCCCTTAATCTTCTCGATCACGACAGAAGGCAGCAGTCCACTGGAGAAGCAGCAAAAAGGCTTTTTCAAGCCACAGTGCCCAGTCTTTGCTGATCCACAGGACACAGCGCTGAACAAGTTGTATCGGTGTGGACAACATCACACTTTCTTGATCAGCCCTCGCTTCAACAGCGGTGACACCCCGACACGGCTGTTTTGCTCCTGTCAGCTCCCTGCCCGAAAGGTCTCGCAGGTAAAACACTGCGGGCAGGGAGCTGTGCTCCCGTCAGCCAGTGTCAGACAGCACCGCAATAATCTCATGCTTACAGGCAGGCTGGCTTACACGGCTTCTTCGGCATCCCTCACAGCTGCCAGGGAACGGAAGAGGGTCTGGGGGTCCTTTTCAGGAAGGACAGACGACGGCTCAGGGTAAAACAGCGACGAGCAGCGCCGCCCTGGTTTGTGGGGAGCCTCTCCCACCCAGTTTACCCAGGTGAATCAACTGGGACCTGAATTTCCACGCTCCTGCTCCGAAAGGGTTCCCTGGGGCTCCGGGGAGCGCAGACCCCGGTCAGCCGGGTGGGAGGGGACGACTCCCAAGGTCACGAGCGTCCCCGGCAGAGACACGGCGACAGCCCTGGCTGGGGCTGGGACCGCGCACGGGCCCGGGCCCGGGCCCGGGCCCAGCCCCGAGCTCGACCTGCTCCGCCCGCGGCTCCCGCCGGGCTCCCGCAGCGCCGGCGCTTTTGCCACCCCCTTCGCCGCGTCCCGCCCGGCTACCACCCCCGGCGCGGCGGTGACGGCCGCGGCGAGCCTCGGAAACCTCCCGCGGCTCAGCCCGGGCTCTTCCCGGCAGCGACCGCGGGACGTGCCGTGCCCGGAGGCCGTCGCTCCGAGACCGCCCGGGGCATGGCCGCGGCGCGGGGCACGGCCTCCCGCCCCGTCCCTCAGCCCCATACCTGCCGCCAGCAGCAGCAGCGACAGCCCCGTCGCGGCGCGCAGCGGCCCCATTCCGCCAACAGCTCCCGGCGCCCGCCGCCGCGCTATCACGTGCGCGGGGCCCGGCCCGGCCCCGCCCCGCCCGCAGGGGGCGCGGCCGAGGCTCGCGCACCGCCCGCCTTTTTTGTCCCACGCGCGGCGCCGTCGCCCTCTCTCGCCGCCCCCCTCCCCGCACACGCCCTCTTTCTCTCCCAAGATGGCGGCGGCCGGCGGCGGCCCCGTGCGGCTGCGGCTGCTCTTCGACTACCCGCCGCCGGGCAGCCCGGGCTGCGCGCTGTGCTGGCTGCTGCTGGAGCCCAGCCAGGTGCGCCTCGTCACCGACCTCGTCAGCCTCATCCGCCACAGGTTCGGCTTCAGCCGGCGGGCCCGCCTCAGCCTCTTCCTGGAGGGGGCGCTGCTGCCCCCCACCGAGAGCGCCCGACTCGTGAGGGACAACGACACGCTCCGGTACGGCGGGGGCTGCCCGGAGCGGGGCCCGAGCTCGGCCGCCGGCAGGAGAGGGGCTCCTCGGGGCTCTCAGACTGCGCGGCACCGGGGTTGGGGGGGGGGGGTGTCGCCTAGCAGGCTTGACACGCGGCCCCCCGCCGCGGGACACGGACGGGGCCTGTCGGTGCCCTCCCCGGGGAACCGGAGAGGAGACCTCGGGCCCTTCCCGCGGCTGCCCGTAGCCCAGCGGCTCCCTGGGTGGTGGAGCGGGAGCCGGGTGCTCGCGGGCACCGTTCCCCAAAGCCTGAGAAACCCCAGGATGTCTGAAAGGGGCTGGAGAGAGCCAAGGGCTTGGAAATCTCCTCCGGGATGGAAGGAGAGCGCTACCTCCGTCCCCGGGTGCTCCCACCCTGAGCACCTGCGCCGCCCTGAGCGGGTCTTGCAGCACCCGTGCCCTCGGGCGAGGGCTCAGGCTGTGAGCCTTGGTTTGGGCTAGCAACCCGTGCTCTGGAGACTGCTTTCTGAACTGTCCTGAAGTTCAGAACTGAACTTTCTGAGCAGGTGGAGCATCTCTGCTCCCAAAAGATGACCTTACCTGAGCTGCTAACATGTAGGAAAAAGGTGTTCGTTGTGCTGAACAGTAGCATTTGTTTGGTTTTTGGGTTTTTTTTTTGACAGAGTAAAATTGGAAGAGATAGTCGCAGATGATTATGAAGAGATAGATGATGGCTTCTCTTATACACCAAAAGAAAACAAAAAAAGGCGTAGACAAAAGCAGGAAGAAGAAGAATTCTCTAGGAATGAAGACAGGCATAAAAGGGAAAAGAAAAAGAATAAACATAATCCTGAGTATTCCTCTTGTAGGGAAGAGACCTCTGTAGATATTCGTGACTCTCAAAAAAGGTACAAGAAAAGAAAAAGAAAGGAAGAAGTTAGTGGAAGAAATAGACTCACAGAAGGTAAGGAAGAGAGCTCTACTGACCAATCTAAAAAGCTTAAAAAAATGGAGAGGGAGAAACAGTTGGCAACAAAAAAGAAGGATGAAAAGCAGATAAAGGCCACTGCAGCAAAGATGGCTTTAGAACAGGCAAATGAGAGCTTTTTTCTAAATTCTGGTAAAAATAACACCAAAAAAATCACAACGCAGTCCGGAAAAAAGAGGGTGGGAGCTTCAGATTCCTCCAGCACGTCATCTGACAGTGACAGCAGTGAATTAAACATAGAGCAAAATAAATCTTCCCATAAACCTGTAGTGGCAGCACTTCCCAAAGGCAAATCCCAAGCTGCTGCAAATTCTGATGTGAAAACTGTTGTTTCTAATAAAGTCACTGTAAAGTCTAACGCTGAAAATTCCACTAAGACTGCAAATAGTAAAAATGCTAAAAAATCCCAGTCCTCTAGTTCAGATTCTGACTCAAGTACAGAGGATGAGAAAGTGGCAACGGCACAAGACAGTACTGCAAAGGAAAAGTCACTGCCTGACAATGTGGCGGCTGTAAAAACCAGTACCACCAAGGCTCCCAAAGCAAAGACCTCCTCTTCAGAGTCTGATAGTTCAGATTCAGAAACACTTGTTATTAAAAAACCCGCAGCGAATGCTGGACCGAGTAATTCCGTAGTAAGAAACTGTACTAAACAGTTGCCAACCAGTATTCAAGGACCACTTGCCAGCCCAGGTCGTGGAAGGGGGCGTGGAACAGGAGAGGATAACTTCTGGAGAGGACCTAGGGGCCGTGGGTTTCGTGGGATGATGAGGGGCCAAGGCCGTGGGAGAGGAGCAAACCCTGGCTTCTTCTATAACTACAGCAGTGAAGGCCAGAAACAGAGGCAGTTAAATGAAGCTGCGACAAACACTTCTGTTCTTGTCCAGGTGAGTGACTTACGCAGTCATAGGTCACCTTTCTCTTGCAGCTTTAACTGTACAAAAAATGTGTAGGACGAGAGTAATAGATTAGTAGGATAAAGGTTGATCTTAACTTAGTAAATCTGATATTTACTGTATCATCTCCATTTAGCAGCCTGAGGAAGTGTTTATGAAACAACATTTAAGTGATTGTATTATATATCTCAAAACAAAGCACTCGGATGCATACCTTACTCTTCTCAGAACGTCTTACAATCCATACAGCATAAACATTGTCTTCTGTTTTTATTAATACAGTAATTAAATCAGTGCGTTTACCGTTTGTTTCACAGAATCCCGTGGAAGTCCCCAAGAGAGACTATAGTGTGTTACCTCTTCTAGCTTCCCCACCACAAGTGGGAGAAAGAATTGCCTTTAAGGTAAAGAACTTGTGAAATACTGAATGTTAGCGGGCTAAATTTGTTTCATTTGGGCCACTGTAAGTTTTGCAGGACATGCTACAGATAGTGTAGTCTTGACAACCAAAAGCTTACACTGAAGAACTTAATCTTACATTGTTCTGGGTCTGTTATCCTAGAAATATTAGAGTTGGGAAGTAGTCTTCATCCTACTTATTTGTTCTTTTTTAAAAATTTTGTTTCAAACTTAAGCAGATGGTTCAGCACCTAAAATGTCTTGTGTCTACTGATTGTAGGCATCTCTGAAAGCGTTCACTCGTCTCTTGCTGTCTTTCTAATCTAATAGTTTTCCCATACAACAGAAACTGTTACAGTTTTCTTTTTACAACAAAAGCATTTTTTAAAATTCTTTTGTTGTAAAGTCTGACTTTGATTTTTACAAAGGTTTGGAGCGTGTGCATAAGTTAAATGCATTTCTTTAGACTTCCTGTATTTGTATCACACAACGAAATGTTGTCTCTGCTGTCATTTCAGTGTGAATTTCCATGTACATCTGTACAATGACTCTCCTAACTAGCACACAAGTCAGTTCACAAATAATAGAATTTTCTGGTTGCACCTTCACAAAGTCTCTCTCTCTACCATGGGCATATTCTCAAGGTTTATGTTTAAATAAGAATGCCAGAAAGAAGCACGTTACCCCTCTCTTTCCAACGTGCAAGGAAAATCAGCATTAAAATTAGATGCTATAAAAGAAGAAAAAAATTCTCTATGTTGTTATTTGTCTCTATATCGTTTCTACAGTATTATTGCAAATCTTTCCATACAAATAATTACACTTCACTACACAATAAAAAAGTAAATGAAAATGAAATCACTGCAGTTGAGGAGGCTGGGATCCATCTCCCTGATCTCCTCTCACAGCCTGACCTGAACGTAAATCCTTTGGAGCAGCGAGTCCTGGAAGACTACCTGGGGCTGTGATAGGCATCAGGATCCAGGAGTGGGAGGCTTGGTTCTTGCACTTTCCTCTTGCTGAAGAAATGTGTTGGGTATAGGTGGCATCATCAAGGATCGGGAAAAGTTGTAATTTGTTATTTGTATTTCTTTCAACAGCGCTTGGAACTAACTGAAAATTACAGTCCTGAAGTTTCAGACTATAAGGTACTGTTTGTGTTTCCTTCCTTAATTCACTCACAAAACTATTGTAGGTGAGGTAAGGCTTAAATATTTTGAGGTTGTGCAGTATTTTTCTTCTCATCCACTTGACTCCGTGGGATATTCCTGGTGTAGCAGTAAAAGTGAAAACTCTGGAACCCAAAATAATTGAAAATTTGGAAGGTGTAGCAGTTATTTAAAAAAAAAACAAACCCGCAAGCATTATTAATGATCATTAATATTTTAGAGATGACAAAAAAATGCAGACCTTCAAGTAGAAAAATGTAGCTGTACTCAAGACCACTGCTGTTTGAAGTCAAGGCATATTCTTTAAACAGGTGCAAGTAAAATTTTGTAGCTACTTCAAATAACTTGGTTTCTGGGTAAGTCCTGATTTAAACTACAAGGATGGTGACAATGAATAACTTCCGTTTATTGATGCCAGTAACTGCAGATTGCCGAGCTTTAATACTTTGCAGATTTTATACATAGAGAAAAAATTGACAGATATACTTCTTCTTAACTGTGATCAAGTACCACGGTCGTCGTAGTGTGGAATAGTTATCCAGTGCTGAAGTATATCTTGTCTGATTCTTTTCTTGTTGCTTTATGAAGGAGGGGAAAATAATCAGTTGGAATGCTGATAAAAAACAGATCGAGCTTGAGATCCTTTCGTCATCGGCAGGACAATGTACGTACCGTGGGACACCAAATGCTTGTTGTCATGTGCATCACTTGGAAAACAGCTAGTCCAAGGCACACTTCATGTTTCAGGTGTATTTCCAATTTCCTTGGGTTCCTTCTCAACACATCCCTCCCCTCCTCACTCCCTCCCCAAAAAGTCTTATTTAAGTGGAGAAATTCTAACACTTGCTAATTATGTTGAAGATGCTCATAGGTATTTACAAAATAAAATTTGTCCAGTCAGCACGGGGAGTCAGTGACTCATCTCTACTGGGGTTTCATTTCCTGAAAAAAATAAAATTATTATATGGAATTACAGAGAAAATTTTAGATCATAATGCCGTTCTTTGCGACGTCAGTGAAGCCGCTGTCTTCAGCGGATGTGGAACTGAGTCCCTGCAATGACAAAGTGCACTTCAGACACCTGAAACTATGAATGTCTCTGAAATGGAATGTGTATTCTGCAGTCGCCATTTAAGCCAGAATTAATGAATCATCGTATGAGCATTTTTCTCAAATTTAGGCAGCATATTGTTGATTAACTTTTTCATGCATATAGTGAGATAATTACCTTAATTTTGGTGTGTAGTATTCAGTCCTAACTCAGATTTTTTTGGTTACAATTATGAACCCAAACACCCAACTCAAAAAAACCCCCAAACCCTGGTTTTGACTAGCTTGCTAAATATGGTAAACACTTAAACCTTTTTGCTTATAGTTAATGGAGTTGTTTGTTTGTTTTAAAGTTGCTAAAGAGCCAGGGAAATTCGATCTGGTTTACCAGTCTGCAGATGGCGCAGAACTGATAGAGTACGCTGTTCCTCAGGATACAAAGGTACGTGGGTGTCCTCTTTTGAAGCCTGTTACAAGTTTTGCATAGCTGATACCTGCCCGGCTTTACGGCTCCGTTGATCTCGGCGAGATTCCCTTTATAGTAATGCATCTGATTGAAACAAGTGAAAGCAAAAATAATTGTTCCTTTCTAGCAAGAATGTGCATGATTACAAGAGAAGAATCACTTCTTGCATGTTATTCAATTAACTAGATTCAAAAACAGTCATCAAACTGTGTAACTTTTTGTTTGGGCTAATAAAATAAACAATATCATGTCTAGGTAGAGTATCAGTTTTTACAAGGTTATTCATTCCGTGCACTGTTTTTCTCACCCAGGATGTCAGGCAGGTTGAGGGTCATTAAGAAGATCGATGAATCACAGGAAGGATCTGTGATCTTTGTTCAGTAGCGCTGTTCGAGTCTAGACAAAGCATCATGTAGGAGAAATTGCGTCTGCCTCTATAGCTTGTACATGCTAAGTACTGTCTGTATCTTTTTTTCAGATAACGGAGAGTTGGGATGCGCTGATAGAGCCAAGACTGATTGTTGAGTCTTCAGTTAACGGATCCAGCATTGAAAATGGAACAATCTAAGATGTGAACAAATGTAAATAATTGTATGGACTTGTTTTGTGAAATGCTGCCTTCTAGTGCTGGGGGCAGCAGATGCACTGGTGGAGATTTTTAATAAATGGTTTTAAAAAGAAACTATGCCAAAAGAAAAAGAATAACTTTTTTCTTAGTATATGTTTTTATGTAATACAGGAATACTTTGTTTATTATAGGAAGTCTGTAATACAGATCTGTGGTGTTTTGGTTTTTTTTAAATAGAAGCTTAATAATTTTTATATCCTACTGCTGCGAGCTGCGGAACTGGAATGGTTTGATCAAAAAGATAAAATACGACGTTGTACTGTCAGTAACTCCATTTAAATGTCTGGGTTTGGCTAGAGCCATGTAACTGCCATACAGAGGTAGCTTGCTGTAAGGATAATTAAAAACAACATTTAAAAATGAAATATAAATGTTGTTGAAGTGCACGTCTCTTCCTCTACAGCTGCAGGGCAGGATCCAAACGCCATGACCTTGCAGTTATTTACAGGGTTCACCTGAACGTGTCAAGAAAACCTTGTGGATTTCAAGCTTCTGTAATTTTGAGAGGCAGATAAATAGTATTGCTAACTGACAACTTTGCCTAGAACGAGTGGAATATGACATGAATCCCTGGCAAAATTGTGTCCCAGTGTGCTAATCGGTGTAGGCTCTGAAAACCCTGTTGTTTGTTTCTTTTAAAGCAAACCCTTTTGCCCTTTGAGTGCTGAAGTTTCTGTGCTGCCTTTCGTCTTTCCTTCCTCGTAGCAGAACGGGTCACCAGGTGGTGGCAAGGCGCTTCACTGACATCTCTGCTCATTACCACCTTTGAGGTAGCACCTCGTACCCATGTAGCCCTTGCATCTTGGCAAGTCTTACAATTTAAGATAATCCCTGTCCTGGGTAGTTGACTCTTAAACAGAAGACATGGAAAAAAACCCCAAGAAACGAACAAACTTAGATATAAACAAACACCTGAAAAATTGTACATTATGTTGTGTACTCTGACTAGTGCATGATTACATGAAAATATTGCACACCTTTGCATTATCCCTATTAAAATGTTTAAGGAATCATTTTTATATGAGTAAAACTGATTTGTGTATTGCGGTTCTCTTTAGTTGCCATTATTTTATGTTAAAATTTGTTTTTGAGAGAAATGGACAGTTGGGTTCATGCGTGGATATTCTTGCAAACGGGACAAAAAGAAAATTCCAGACACTCTAGCACAGTCATGCTGAGACAGCTGGGGTTAATGGAAAGATTTTTCTCTAAAGGAAATCGTTATTTTTGAATTCTTAAAACTGAAAAAACTAAATGCAAGTACTTCACAGCATTTTAGAGCAGGATTCACCTCTTGTCCCATCGCCTACAGCGCATTTTGGCTGCAAAGTAAATGGATACGGGGTCCCTCTGGCTGTGATGAACAGATGATGGTTGAAAACAAATACACCCCAGAGAGAGGATGTTTTGAAGATAAAATCTTGAGTTTTATTTACCCATTGTTACCAAGGTTGGGTGAAACTACTGTTTCAATGCACAGTTTAAATCAAATCAAGTAAATGCAGTCTGACGGAGCTGGCTGTCACACCCATACGCCTTCTCTTGACAGAGCCACACACAAGGTATCTCATAGCGGGGGAGCCGGGGCAGGGCTGGGGCACTAAATGGGTGAGAAATGAGGAATAGGACAGAATGTGCACGTGAATCCCGGAGGGAGCTGGTGACGCTCTGAACAAGCCCTTTTTGCTTGCTCTCCGTCCCTAGAGTTTCGGAGTCTCTGGCAAGCCCCTTTGCTGGGGCAGCCCCAGCTGCCAGTCACGGGGACTCCTTGCCACCCTCCTCTACGCAATTTAGCATTATGGGTGTGTTTAAAAATTCTGTTACAATTTTTTAACAAATTCTAGTCTCATGACTCAAAATGTGAGGATGTGTTTGAGCTAGCAAGCTACAGTCACGCGTGCACAACACGCTATAGGCCTACAGACAGGATGAGCACCTGCAGCTGGAGGCTGGCGGCCAGAAGCTGCTGAACGGATCTCAAAGACCTGAAAGTTTGCTGCTGTGACTACAGGCCTTGCAAAAATACATTGGGTAGCCGTCAGCTCTTTAGGAATGTGGGGTCATTTATAATTTTGATGGGAAAATCGTACCTACTTAAACCACTTCTTTGAATACTAAATCCAAAAAAGTAAAAGAGTATCAGAACACCTGTCTGGATGTTTGCTCAGCCACACGTACACAAAGAACAATTTATTCTGCTGTGCTTCTAACTTCCTGCTCAGACTCTGAGTGGCACTTTGAATCCGCAATATCTGGGCAAAGGGTTAGATTTAGTTCAGAACCACATGAAGAAGTTCTCAAGTAATTGCAAGCAAGCAGAATAGTAACTTCAGTAGCTATTTAAATGGTAAAATTCTTCAGTAATTTTTAATGTTAAATGTTGTTTTTTAGACAACAGGGGTGGTTGGGCTTACTCAAAACAGAATTTCAAGCCCTCTTTGACAATGGAGAACTTAAATTGTTCATCTGAGCTGTAAACATCCAGTGTTCTGCTCCAGAAGCAAAAGCTACAATTGTGAGGGTGTATATTTACACTTTATATCTGCATACCTTTGTCTCCATCAGTAGACACCAGGTGAGTGCTGCAGAAAATACAGTGAAGGTGTTGAGCCTTTGAAAGATGACGGTGGCTTAGTCCAGATAAGCCCAGGAAGAAGTGCTTCGTTCACCTATAGAAGAATAAGAAATGTAAACATTAACAGCTGCTCTTTGGGCCCATCTCTGGTAACACACACAACACAGCTCTGTAAGAACGTTCCTTTGCAGTCACTGTCAATCACCACTGAGGTACCCTCAGGTGCCCGCATCCCCTCTGACAGCAGTTACAAAGTCCCGATCTGCATATCCCAACGAAGCTGTAAATAAGCGGAGCCATGCCCATCTCCTAGAAACTCCCCCACCCTCGAGCAGATTACATCCTTGATCCTTGAATGTTCGCTCCTCCCTGCCAAAGCCACGGCAGCTCTGAATGCCTCCTGTTGTCCCTTCTGCACCATTACTAAGCAGTGAATCAGAGCCCATGACACACAACCCCTCCGTAGTTCCTCCTGAAGGAGTATTACGTGACTGGAGCAGATTATTGACGTAGGCAGAAGTCAACATTATCTGTATAACATAGGTTTACAATGACCATTCAGATTTAATTTAGTCTTCCAAAATAACTTGGCTAGGAATTTCTTTCAAAGCACTAATTCTATCAAACAAACCACCACTGCCTCTTTTGAGTGCTTTATACGACTCCTGAACATTTTTGGAAGTCTCTGAGAATTAATGCCAATGCAGAAACCTCACAATTCTCTGCTAATACTTTTTTAACGACATTAAAAGGAACATCAGCAGTTCTCCACACTAGGCGTCCTTTGGCCACTGGAAATGCAGTCGACAGCAGACGGCTTCTTCTGCTGCAGGCCACCAGGCTCTGTTTAAATTCTTGGGGAGGTCACAGACTTTGTGCCAGGCTGGTCCATTTCAGCCATGCTGCCAGTGTCAGTGGAGAAGTACGGAGGGCACGAAGGAAGTCCCTGGGACACCAGCAGACAGGGCAGAAGAAGGAGCAGGGAGAGGCCGCTGGGAGAATTCGGAGTCAAGTTAGTTAAGACAGGAGCGGTTGCACGCATTGCTATTCAGCATCCAATGTTTCTGTTAGAAACAGCAATTATTCCACAGTCAGACTGAGAAAAAAAAAAGAAAATTTGAGGAAGTACCTTCTGTTGAGATGGTTTCCACATTCACGGTGCAGCAACCTGTGTGCTTTAAAAACACCGGATCGACAACAGCTTATTTGACCTTCACCAACCGGGTTAACCGTAGCTCCGAGGAAAGCAGCCGGGGCTGGCGGCAGCTCGGCCCTGTGCCCGGTGGGAGTCGGGGTTCGCACGTTCGCTTGGCCTCAAGCACACGCTTGCGGGCAGCGGTGGACAAGGCAGGCAGCTGCCAGACTGCGCTGGAGCGTCCGGAGTTTTCTTTGTGTCTACTTTCGGGACGGGAACGGGGCAGCCGGGAGGCAGCGCTCCCCACGGCGGTGGGGCTGGCAGTCCGGGTGGGCGTTCGCATCCGAAATTATTCGCTTCGGTTTAGAAACCAAACCCGAGACCTCCCGGGCACAGCGGCGGCGACGGGCGACGCCGCATCGGCCTCCCCCGGCTCGGGACCTCCAGCGGGACGGGGGCACCGCGGGGCCGTTCTGCCTCCACCCGAGTCACGGCAGCCGCCCTCGCGCCTGCATCCACCCACGGCCCCGCGCGTGGAAGGCGGCTGAGCTCATCCCCCGGGGAAAGCGGCCCCGGGGGGAGATAGGCGGCCGCGCCCGGAGCGTCCCGGCCACGGCTCCCCCCGCCCCCGTCCCCGTCCCGCGGGGCAGAGCCGGGAGCAGCGCCCCGGCCCGGCCCGGCCCGCCCCGGGGCGAGAGGTGCCGCGGCCGCCGCCCCGCAGGCGGGCGGGTTCTGGGGCCGCCGCCCCTCCCGCCGGGGCGGGGACGGGCCGCGTAGATTCCCGGAAAGCCCCGGCCCGAGTTTCGTTTCTAGCGAGCTGGGGCAGCGGCAGCCGGGGCGATGGCGGCGATGGCCCGGTCGTCGTCGGAGCCGGGCCTGGCGGCGCTGGAGGAGGACCTGACCTGCTCCATCTGCCTCTGCGTCTTCAACAGCCCCGTGACGGTGCCCTGCGGGCACAACTTCTGCGCCTCCTGCCTGGAGCTCTCCTGGGCCGGGCTGTCGGGGAACTTCAGCTGCCCGCAGTGCCGGGCCACCTTCCCGGGCCGCCCGCAGCTGCGGAAGAACACGGTGCTGTGCCGGGTGGTGGAGCAGCTCCAGGGCTGCGCCGGGGCCGGGGCCGGGGCCGAGGAGGAGGAGGAGGAGGAGGAGGCGGCGGCGGCGGCGGCGGCGACGGGGTGCGGGGCGGAGGCGCTCCCCGTCTACTGCGACAGCTGCCTGCAGGCGCCCGCCGTGCAGACCTGCCTGACCTGCACCGCCTCCTTCTGCCCCGAGCACCTGCGGCCGCACCAGGACAGCCCCGCCTTCCGCGACCACCAGCTCTGCCCGCCCCTGCGCGACCTGCAGCAGCGCAAGTGCCCGCAGCACAACAAGATCTTCGAGTTCTTCTGCAGCCAGCACGGCAGCTGCATCTGCTCCCTCTGCCTCCTCGAGCACAAGCTGTGTCACACCAGCCCCCTGCAGCTGGCCAAAGCCAACGCCGAGGTGAGCGGCCGGGGCAAGGCGGGGGCGGCCGGCCCTGCCCGGGGCTGGAGCGCCCTCCGAGGGGCACCCCGGAGCTCCCCTTCGCTCCCCCGTGGCCTGGTGGGTCCCTGGGTGCTGGGGTCGTGGGCTGTGGAGTGCCTGGGGGAGGCTGGACCAAGGCCTGGACTGTAAATCTCGTGCCTGGCCTTGGCAAACTGTTACTCGCCCTCCAGCGTGCGCTCGAGCACGTCTTTAGAGTCGTTCCTTGCGTTTTCCTCCTCCAAGATTGTGCTCTGAGGGTCTGGGAGCTGCGGTGGGGTTGATAGCCAGCTGCTGTCGAGCTGGGCTGACCGGGGAGGCCTCCTGCCTCTGCGGGTGTCACCCCCAGCTCCGAGCCTCCTCTGCTGCTCAC
This sequence comes from Aptenodytes patagonicus, assembly GCF_965638725.1. Lineage (NCBI taxonomy): Eukaryota > Metazoa > Chordata > Aves > Sphenisciformes > Spheniscidae > Aptenodytes > Aptenodytes patagonicus. Next base: position 2,996,382 of record NC_134964.1, on the reverse strand, counting down.
TGCACGGGGTTCACTGTGTGGCTTTACTGCAGGCTGACCAAGGGACTGTAGACAGACGTTGCCCTGTGTGTGTTCTTATGAAGCAAAGAATTATAAAAGTAGCCTAGGGAGAGCTTTAGCGTGTAGATAAAAGCCAGGAGCGGGTTCTGCGTGGAGTGGGAGGGAAGGAAACCTGGCTTTTGTATCTTACGGTGCAGCTGAAAATCTGAGGGTAGGTGAGTAAAGCATGCTTGAAAAGTTTAGGTGGCCAAACTCCCATCTGTTTGGCGAGCGTGTATACTGCTTGCCCTCAGAAGTCCTCCATGATTTAGCTTAGCAGCATCTTGAACTAAAGGAATAGGTAATTCACATCTGAGCAATAAAATTCTCAATTAAAATGAGAGGGGTCAACAGTAGCATTAACCTAGTGCCCAAAGTCCAACATAAAGTTTATTCTTAGCACTGGGAACTGCTGTGCTGATGAAAGCACTCAGTCCTTATCAAAAGAGTGAGTCAGCAGCGTGCATCTCGCTGTTGGGAGAGGTGGAGCTGTGGGGAGGGTGCCGGCTCCATGAGCCACCCATGTGCAGGAGAGTATTTTTACATCCTGTAAGGTTTAAGGAGAGTAGGTTTTAAATCGATAGTACTAAATGCTTACGATGGTTATTTAAAACTTTCTGTAAATACGATTCTTACTCCAGTAAGCATGACCTGAGAGCAGACATGGCAACTGCTGCTCTGAAATACTTTCTGATCTCTTCTGTTGCAGTCGACGCTGAAGAAGAAACTGATGGAACTGCATAATCAGAGTGAGAGAGCTGCTCGAGCAATGAACACTGTGAAAACAAACCAAAGCCAAGCTGCTGTAAGTGGGTAACTGTTCAAAATGCCGTCAGGTTGCTTGGCATACGCCGGCCACTGCGTGTTCTTGATGTACTGTGTTGTACTCTTGTGACAGAGCTGTAGCATTGAGATTGCATTGGCAGGAGAAGACGGAAGAATTGGGAAGGAACAGAAAAGAGGCGTTTTGGCAGAGCCAGGCAGCTCTGTGGGAGATGGAAGTAACGCAACCACCGTGCAATACCTGGACGTGCTGACACACCTGACCTGTAACAGGGCTCAAATCCGTCCTTTCCTGTTGCACCAGACGGTGCATAGCTGTGCAGCCCACGCTAAAGGATTAGTGAGCTGTAATGGCTGCACCAGTGCAGAAAGTTGGGATGTCTCTCCCCCATAAATTACCGCAACTAATCCTTGCTCTTAGCCGATGATTGGGGTTGCTGTTTGTGCTGATGGCTGGATCGGGTACCTCTTACTTGTACCATCCTTTCTGAACCGAGTGGTGGAGACCAAGAAACTGAAAAGCCGCCGGGGTAGCACTTCTGCGCTCCTCTGGAACATCTCTCGGAGGATCAGGAATTACTTTGTATTAACCAGAGATGCCACATCTCGGAGGCAGAAACAGCTACAGCCGTGCGAGTGGGTGTGCGGTGTCCAAGCTCGCAGTGGCACAGCCCTGTCCCAGTGCTGGTAACCACTAGATGGCACGGCTGGCCTGGCCTCTGCCCAGCAGCCCCCGCAACAGGGGTCTGGAGACTAACTGGCCTCATTTCTTGGGAGTAAATGAGTTTTCTTTCCAAACTACATAGAAATACATAGCTTTTCTATTGCCTGTTTCAAGTAATTGAAGCCTACATGTTCCTCAAAGGCTTGGGTTTTTCTTGTAGTAATAGTAAGCAGTACTTTGTCCACAAACTGTTCTTTTGAAACCAGTGTCTGTCTGTTCTTGTCTGCTCCAGGAGACAGCTTCCAGAAAGAAAGATCTGATCAGAAGTGAGTTTTCAGAAATTAAAGCTTTAATTGAAGAAAGAGAAAATCAGACCTTAAAAGTAATTGCAGATGAAGAAAAAAGAGTTTGCAATAAGTTTGATTATATTTACGGTGTTCTGGGAAGTAAGAAGAATGAAATTCAGTCTCTCAGAGATCAGATTGAGATGGCACTGACTGAAGGTGATGACATTCTGTTTTTGAAGGTAATATGTCCTTTAGATGCGAATCCAATTCTTTGTGTTTCTAGAATGCAGAGTCACAAAAACCTGCTGTGGTAGTCCTGCTCTCCAGACACTGTCAGTCAAATGATAATGCTGTCGTGTGCAAGAACCTGCTATAAAAGGATGTACTGATAAATACACAAATATCAATGAAAGAGTGCTGAAATGGTGTCTGGTAACTCCCCCCAGTTCAGCCTCTGCCACAAGCGGGGGGGCCAGTGAGAGAATTCATGTCATGAGGTGTTGCAGCTCCATGCTGTGACGCCATCTAGTAGATCTTTCTCACTGCTTCAGATATCAGTTGAGAATTAATGCATATGGGTTGCTGCTGAAATTTTGCCATGGGTCGTGTCTGACTGTAGCCTTTGCTCCTTTGAATTTGAGAGGAATGCACAAAATCCACCCCATTTAAAGTAGCTTGGTTGTATTTTTCTGTCTGCTACACAAGGTGGTCTGCATGAGATCTTCTGTTTCTCATTTCAGAGAGCAGCAGCCCTGCAACGAATGTCAACAAAAGACACTTTCGTCCCTGTAATTGAAATGGACCAGAACTTGATACATTCCACTTACCAGTCTGCCATTAACCTTAAAGATATTGTGAAACTTTCAGTGACTTCGTGTAGGGAAAAAAAAGCAGAAGGTACTGTGTCACTGGGAGAATTGGCATTTTCTACCTTGGTTTTGAGTTCAAATGAGGCATCTTCCCCCTCCAGTACAATTGTCATTAAAAAAAAATAGTGCAGCAAATACAGTTGGTTAATATAAATTGTCTTCCAACTTCTGTGGTCCTCCATTTCCAAAGAAAAATGCTATAATCTGGGCTAAACTAGGAGAAAAAGCATGCCAGTGTCTCTTGACTTTTATCTATACTTGGATAAGCTGATGAGTATCGTGATACTATGCCCTTCTGGCACAGCTCAGCCTTTATTCCTTACAGTAATTTATGTTTTTATTATGTAGCAGAGTTGGATGCAGTTAGGATGTGGATTTGAGGGGAGACATAAAACGCTTTTGAGTGATAGGACGATGGTTACCCAACTGTAAAGGTGCTGATCATGGAAATGTTGTAGAACAAAACCATACTTACCGGGTTAAGCAAAAGTATCTTTTGGACTGGGAATGGGTATCTTCTATGCAGTTTCCGTCTCTGCCGAGTATCGCTTAAGTTCTATTCACGTGACTGAAAAATAAGATTGAAAAATGTCCTTGCTCATGCATTACTGTTCCTGGCAATACAAACCATAATGTAAAATATTGCCATTGCAGCAAAACTAACACCTGGGAAAACTAAGCCCCCTCCAGCAGCTTTTCCAAATAAAACCTCTGTTGGGAAAAAGCCTCTGGGACCACGTAAGTACTAAACGTCATCCTCTCCTAACTGTGGTTTTACCATTAAATAAGAATTCAAGCAGTTACCCAAGAGCTGTTTGCTCTAGTGGTGATGCAGTCATTATCTGTAGTGAGCACCTTGGCATGGGAAAGGGAGGGCGTTTTGGGCTATTTGGTGGTGGATGCCTTTTTTGCTGCTGTAAAGCAGCAAAACTGCCCAGATACGGTGGTGCATTAGCCTCAGCGTGTGTGTGCACCTGTAGCGATGCCAGTGCAGGCTGTAAAGCAAAGCAGAGCCTCCCCGCCCTCTGGTTCTTGCAGGTTTTTTTTCACTTGTACTAAACATCTGTTGGTTTGTTTGATGGATTTGTATGTATTGAATCCTGCTTATGAGCTGTTCATGTTCTGTTTCTTCCCCCCCCACCCTGAAGAGCATATCCACAAAGAGAAAAACCTTCACCAGACTCAAGCCACTTTGCAGGTGGAGGCAGATACCAGTAAGTGGTGATTAACAGCAGCCTTACTCAAACATTTTGCTGACCATGTCTCACTTACAGTCTAAGGCTGGGGTGATGGAGACAGTCTTTGTAGCAGGTTATACTGGGGCCTTTCGGTGTTGTTTTGTCCAGATACTGGTATTAATGCGGCACTCCAGCCTGTTTGGAAGATCTTCCATATTATCTTTTTGAAGTAAATCCAAGTGTTAAGAAACTGCTTCTGTTACTTCCACGGAGCTCTTGACACATGGTCCTTTCCATTCACAAGTCCTGGGTGCGGAGCACTCAACAGGGTCTGTTGTGGATTGCTGGAGTCGAATGAACTTGTAGCTCCTGTTGCTGCACTGGAAGATCTGTTGTAAAAAGAAAAGGAATAGTCTATGTATGTGCCTCGTGGGAACAGGCTTATTACCACTTGCCCTAACATGCTGCATCCTGGAGCAGAGATGCAGCTCCTTCCAGGCTTATGATCCTGTGAAATAGGAAGCAAATAGTACGTTGTGCTTTATGTGTAGCTTTCCAGTATGGGTGTATTTGTACATGGTTTCAATGTGCTGGACTGTCAGCTTTAGCTACTGCTGCAGCTTCAGAAGAGCCATGATGATGGTGTTACAGCTGGCATAGTCTATCAGTGGCTTTTCAGTCTCAGTAGAACTCACAGTTCACTTTTTTTTTTTCTTTCCCCTCCAGAGGAGAAAAAGAAACCCGTTAAAGTTGGTGAGTCCAAACTTTCAGCATACTTATTCTAATTTTCATTGACTGCTCTTAGAAAGATAAGTAGATGGTCACTAGTGTTGGTGTATTAAGCAGAAGTTCACCTCTTGCTCTGAGAAGGCTCTTACTAGTCACTGTGAGAGCGATCAAGCACTGAAGGAGGTTGCCCAGAGACAACAGGGGATTTTCAAAACTTGACAAGACTGTGAGCAACCTGAGCTAATACTGAAGTTAACCCTGCGTGGAGCAGGAGGCTAAACCAGATAACCTCTAGAGGTCCACTCCATCCTGAGGGTGTCTGTGACTGTGTGTTAAGCATGCAGGGGTTCTTCCCAACTGGCCTAACTCTCTTTTCTTCTGTCGACACAGCACCAGCCACGGGAACGCCAAATGCTGCAGCTGCCGTTTCAACTAAAGAGCTTATTGACAGCTTTCTGAAGAAACCCAGAGAGGAGCTTTTGCAGTGTAAGATACCCAACGTTACACTACTTGAAGATGAACTTTCTGTGCTTACTGAACTGGTGTTATGTGTCCTCTGTAGTTATCTGACAAAAATACTTTTGAGGGGGTTTAGTTAGCTTAGTGGGTTATCAACTAGTTGTTACAAATGAAGGAAACTTTTGGAGGAAAAGGGGCAGGAGGCTTCTGCGTGGTTCTTTTGCCAGATGAATCAAATTTATTTTCAGTATTCATGTATCTTTATGAAGGTAAATGAAGTTTTCTCAGTAATGGCTTTGGTTTCCCCCAAAATGACTGCATTAGGGTAGCCTAGAAATACGATGTAATGCACTAGATTTTTCTTTGAAATGAAATGCAGGCTTTTATGCGAGCCCACGATGGCTTGCTTAAGATGCTATACCAGATGGTATACAACATGGTATACCTTTTGCTGCCAGATCAGCAATCCTCTTCTTCTGCCAACATGTATTTGGGTGGTGAAGGAATCCCATGGGAATGCAGGAAGGAAGGAAACTTGCCCTCCATTTGCCTGCTGTGTAACACAGAGCTGCAGCTGAGCCCAGCAGCTATTACTGTGACCCTAAGAACTGCCTGCCCTGTGGAGGAGAGCAGAGCAGGAAGAGAAACGTGCATAGGAACAAGTGCCTAGGCAGGACGGTATAAACAAAAATCCTTTGCTCTTCAGTACCTTCAAACGATTCATGTCATTGCAGATGCTGCTAACATCACGCTGGATTACAACACAGCTCATAACAAAGTGATTCTGTCTGAGAGGTATACCAGGATGTCTGTCTCAGACGTGCCCCTGAATTATAACTACCACCCTCAGCGCTTCACTGATTGTTCCCAAGTGCTGGGGTTCCAGTGCTTCAAGAGAGGCATCCACTACTGGGAAGTGGAACTGCAACAGAACAACTTCTGCGGCATTGGCATCTGCTACGGCAGCATGGACCGGCAGGGGCCAGAGAGCCGCCTGGGGAGGAACAGCAGTTCTTGGTGTATTGAGTGGTTTAATTCCAAAATATCATGCTGGCATAATGATGTTGAAAAGTGCTTACCCAATGTGAAGGCTACCAAGATTGGTGTGCTGCTCCACTGCGAGGGAGGGTTTGTGATTTTCATGGCTGTTGGGGAGAAGCATAACTTGATCTATAAATTCAAAACCCAGTTTACTGAAGCCTTGTACCCTGCCTTCTGGTTATTTTCCAGTGGCACTGTTCTCTCTCTCTGCCAAGTGAAACAGTAAGGTCTTGTATCTTAATTTAGTTTGCCTAAGTACTCACATGCAGATAATCAGTCCTGCAGCAGCTCTTTGTATGTGTTAGTCTAAGAAGTCTCGAAGATTGTTTGTCTGAGATGAAAATTACTAGCTCTTTTAAGCAGTTTGGGAAATCTGATTTTTTTTGGTCAGAATTGCTAAAGCCTTTAGATAGTGATTTAGTAAAACGTTGATGACGATCGATACTAAAAACTACAATGAAAGGTTTTGCAAAGACCTTGATTGTCCTTCTGAAAGCAAAGTTACGATATGAACCATTGTTAAATGTCTTCAGTAGCTGCTGTGGCTTCTGTGGTTTGCTGTAAAGGATCCCCAGAATTAACTTTCAGGTCTAAATGTGTTTCACAAGTAGCACTAACCCCTTTGAGAAAGAAACAGGAAGAATTCCTTGACAAATTAAGGTTCCAGGCTTTGAGGTAGGTCTCAGTGTTGCCTGTTTCTCTATACGCAGACTGTTGTCCATAGTCAGGATTTGCAATACACGTGTTCTCAGTGTATGACTCCATGAGATGGTACAGAATGAACTATTAAGCTCCGTAAGTTCAGGTCTTGTGATACCAACTTACAAAAGCCAATATGACAAATCTCATCAGAATGGAAAGGCAGAGGCTTTCAGAGTTGATGGATAAGAAATAGTGTCAGAATCACCAGGAAATAAATGACATTGACTCAGAGACTGGGAATACGCCAGAGAGTCTTCAGGAAGACATCCTGCAGAGCAGTGGTGTGCGCCCTGTAATAATATAGTTTGTGGGATGAAGCGTTCTGTCTCATGCTCTGACCCAGAACATGCTTCACATCTTCACACTGAAGGCTCTTCAGTGGTGGATTTCTTTTGTGTGTGTGCTGAGGAGTTCAGAGAGTGCATTTTTTGGCTTGCATAGGGAGCATAAACATGCTGTTCACTTAAAGCAGGGTCTGCTGTCATAAAGCTTTTCCTCTTCGTGAGGCGGGATATTCTCTGCTGGTGTATCTTTAGTTGTTCAGGTCGTAGAAACTGGATTTCCTACATGTTATTTGGACTCTGATTTGAGGAGTCTCAAGACACTGTGGACAGTACATAGAAAATGCCGCTTCCTCTCTGCATGAAGCCTGCAGGCAGACAGGTGAGTCTTTTGAAACATACAGGGAATTAGCATAAAGGAGAATATACTTCCATTCCCACTGGGATGGATTTTTAAATTATCCTGGTGGTCTTTGCTTTGGGTTGTGGTATGTCTTCAGAAGTCCTCACCACATACAGAGGAATCCATACTTCTGCATTTCTTACAACTTCAAAACAATCAGTAGGCAATCAAGGTATTTGGATCTCATAGTTATTGGGCCTGTATCTTGTTGATGCCTCTGGACTTACCATGCTAGCTCTGATTTCTTGAGGTAGCCCATGAAGAATAGGGAAGCTCACACGAGAGACTTCCTGGACTTTGATTTGTAAAATTCCCCCTTATGGGACTTGGTGAAATAAACCACAAAGCTACTACTGGCAGTTTAGAAGGAAGTGGTTAGAAGGCTCAAAGGAACCTCTGTGACTACATTTCACATTAGCCAAAGTGCTTTAGAGAGAGACTTGCAGGAATTCAGGCTTGGTGTCTCTATTGTTACTTGGTTTGTAAACTCTCAGTACTTTGTCAAGGATAGCATAAGTCTGATAAGACTCTTCCATGTCTTTGGCCAGAATAGGATATGGAATCGATGGCAGACCTAGAAGTGCCATGGCTGTCTTTGGAGTAGTTGTATTACCTCAAGGGTCTCAGCTTTCCAAAGCACAGTCAGCACTAAAACTACCAAACTAAGCAAAACACTTCAAAAGGCGTGGAAGAAGGACGTGTCCTGCTAGGAGCCAACAATAAATGCAAAACTTCCCCCCCCGCCCCCGCACTTCCAGTTTTTCAGCAGTGAGGGACAAGAGCAGTTTCCTCTGAGAAATCCTGTCCCTTCAGCTGCTTGGCTGTCATGCAGGGCTGCAGATCCACTCAGTAGGGTGCTGAAGGAGTACTCTGTCTCCTTGTTCATGAGAAAAAAAGCGCTCCGGCAGTTTGTGCAGTAGAGAAAGTCCACATTTTCTATTGCTTGCTGCTTGACTTTAAAGAGGTGTCAATGTTAACCTCTAAGCCTATGGGCTGCTTTAGCCATAGTCTGGAGTGATACTCAAGCAAAGTAAAGAGCAGCTTTTATTCTGCCACGTTGGACAAGGTGGGATTCTTTAAATGTGACATTGGTGTGTGACCAACAGTATGTAACACATAAGGTGTTCTGGATTACCACAGGCAGTGAAACAAGCCTGCCGCTGTACTCCTGATTCTCTTTTTTGTTTGTTTTCTTCTGTGCTATGAATGACTAGAAACGGTAGAACAAGTTTCTGTTAATTTGGAATGAAATGAGAAATGCATAACTGAATTGCTGCACTTCTGAAAACTTATTTTGGTTAGCTTCAGATATCTTGGATGTACCGAAACATTGGGGTAATATAACATTAGGAAAAAAATATTACTTACAGCGTGATAAATAATGGATCAAAAGCCTCTTCAGCACAACTGAAGTGTTTTTACTTGGCCAGTAACTATCAAAGCTGTACTGGTTTTAAACAAAACATAGATACAAGTATGTGTTTTAATTATACTTGTCTTTTTAATACTATAAAGAACCCAACTTATCCAGTCTAGAAAAAGAACTAATTTTGGTGTTAATAAAGCCATGAGGATGTGAAGTGATTTGCGTATTAATGTACAAGTGAGAGTATATGGAAAAATACTTGCCCGCTGAAAATAAACTAACCTGTTTAAATTTAATCTTTTCTTCAATGAAACACGTCATAAAATACTGCAGTTAGAAAAATAAATGCTTATGTAATTATAAACCTGTTGATTGTACCGATATATCAGCCACGTACTTCAGTATGTGTACCGTATGTTATTTCATATAGACCTGTCGGCTAGACATCCTTGTCAGGGCAATAGACACAGACTTTATGCCATCTGTTTTATGACCGCGCCTGTAACTGTTTTAGAAGTTGACTGTTGTTGATCTTTTCAGCTGTAAAGTGAATGAATTATGATAGCTTGAATTCAATAAACATTCATAGTAAACCCTAATTCTAAATGTTTTGCTCTGTGGTCAGAGCCGAAGCAAGTAGTACGGAAGGCAGAAATAAAGATGCCATAGCGTACAAATAACAGGTCTTTTACTGCGTAACTCACCGAGTTACGTGAGAACTGGGGAAGAGAGAAAAGGAGGAGAGCTGCATAGGCTGTGGTATCCTCCGGACTGGCAAATGCCATCCTGAACTACCTCCTTCACCTGAGCTACACACCCTTTACCAGTAACGCTGCATCCTAGCCGAGGATGAGGGGAACTTCCTATCCAGTAAACGAAACTGGAGACCTTTTCAGGTAAGCAAAAACATGGTCATCAGCTGGAGGAAGATGAACGACTAAGGACTCAGTATGTGCAATGGGATTGCTTTAAAAAGCTTTAGGTGATGTCCAGCATCTGCCAGCTTAAGTTACACCTGGAAGCAGCAATGGGTGACAATTCCTAATACTACTCGGTGAAATCAAACTAAAGGGCTTGTGGTTTGCAAGCTGCTGCCTCCCCACGTGGCCAGTGGAAAGCAGCTCAACAGGGAGCTGCTCTGGTGGCTTCAACAGACTTTTAAAAATTAGCCAAAACAAAGGCACCCACAAAACAAGTTAAAAATTGACTCTTCCGCTTAAAGTTCTCCAAGCGAATTAGGCTGATGAAGGTTTTGGGGAATAAACTCCCTGAGGAGTTCCCAGAGAGTCAGACAATGGTAGTACTTGATCAGCAGCGGCAGGTAGTACAAAAACTGGGGGGGGGGGGGGGGAATCCTCATCTTCACTAACCACTTGTGCCACGATGTCCCTGGGATTAAGAGGTTAATTAGGTCTGCCAGAGTTTGGCCTCAATTTCCAAAGAAAGACAAATAGATATTTTGAGCCTGCGTAAACTTGACTGTGACTACAGCCTGGGCCTTGAGCAAGTACCGAAACCCCAGAGAAGTCAGCATGCTCGTTACTCGTACAAGGTCTGTTTTCTGACTTGCTAACGCAATTTCCTGTTGATTTAGCTTTGCGATCACTTCTTCACAGCAAAAGGAACAACAGACTTGGACTCCACATCATATTCTCTGGGAACACATGTGAAAACGTTTATCAAGATGTTTCCTAATACTTGTTTCTCTTCCCAAAATAAAATTGTATTTGGCTAGTGTTTAACAGACCATGCTTCTACACCCAGTTCTCTGACTCCCTCCCATCTCTTTCCTGATTCCCTCCCAGCTGAGTGGCTGCTACTTCTCAAATAATCAGTATGTCAGCTAAAAACACGTCACGGTGTGGTTATTGTATGATTCCTATTCAAAGTTCATGTCATTTAGGCTTTCATTGGCAGCTATTTTGTCCCATTAAAAAGTTCAAGACAGCAATTTGTAAATCTTGCTCAGCCAAGTAGAACTGTGAAAAAAAGGAGTTATTTCAAAAGTCAATTAATTGTGGTCTATCAGAGTGCTCCTCATTCAGTTTTTTTTCCGGGCCTTGTCATGGGCTCACATCTGTCAGCCCTGTGTTTCCCAGGCTGCTATCAGATGCCATTACATTGAAAATAATGGGTTCATTCACACCATTTATTGGACTTTGTGTGGTAGACACATTTGTGTATCATTTTACGGTGTAACAACTCCATTTACATAAAATATAGGCAATTATGTGAGTCCAGCCAAAGCACTAAGGAAGGGTGGGAGGAGCCACCATTAAAATAATAAAAGCTAATTGAAAAGAGGCAGATAATTTAGGTGAAAATACCATCATGAGCAATTCTTGATCCTAAATTAGTTCAACGGAACTTTAAGGAAGCAAGTTAGTGGTATTTCGTCTGTGTTTGAAAAACATTAAGAAGTTTAATACAATGCAAGAAAAGAATTTGTACCTTTTACAGTACCTACGTTCCATTTTAAAAATCAAGTAGTTCTTGGTGGAGGAAGAAAGTTGTTTTTTTGCTTTAGGGTTAGGTTTTGCCCCCAGTTTAGAGAGAGTTTCCACATTTGTCTGTAAAGGAATGTTGTGCCTTAGAAGCCTGATCTTGCAAATCCTACGTTTATGCTCCTGACTGCAACAAGGTAATTTGTATATGGTTCCATTTATATGAAGTAGAAAACAAAGTTTTAGATCAAATTGTCAGCAACACTTTTCAATGAAGTGTAACAGTTTCTCTTTTGGAGTCAGGAGTATCATTCTCGCAAAAGTAAATCTCCTAGGATTCAAGTCAAGCATTCATTTTGCTTGAAACTGATACTCAGGCAGTTTGGCTATCCTTAATCCTGGCACTGTAATAGGTAAGTACATTGCAATTTTGCTGTAACTTCTCAAGTTCACAGTGAAGAGGGCTGTTGCTCTGTGGCATGCTGTAACGATTGGCCTGATGGCAGACCTGGAGCCCTATATTCCCTGTTGGCCCCCAATTCATTTCAGGTACTTGCCTATGGGTGACAGTGAGAGTATTCCTTTAACCAGTGAGCTATTATTTCCCTGAAGATAGAACAATGGCTTTCTCAAACATTACTAGGATTATATCCTGAGACAAAATTATAAATACGCTAAGTATGACTGTACTAATTACAGGAGCATGAATTACATATCTCTAAATTATCACTGCGGTGTACTGAAACCAAAACTCATCACTTCAAAATGAAGAAAAGCATTCAGAAAAACTGCAAATATTCTTAACTCTGACTCTCCATGGCTATTTTGGAAGCCTTGCTAGATTTCAACAGAATGAGATCAAGACCATTAAAAAGGGAGAAAAGATAGACTCTTGGTCAAGGACAGAAAAAGAGAAAAAAATTATTCCTCTTCCCATGTTGAAGTTAAGCATACAAACCCGTGCAGAATGAGCTCCTAGGAGAGGTGTTAAAACATGGGCTCTCTCACTGACAGCAGAAGGTGTTAGATACTTGAGTCAGTGGTAAAGCTCAGCATAAACCCCTGACTTCAAGACTTTGGCACACAGCTCCTATGCCTTCCCGCTAGAACTCTCAAGGTCTCTGAAAGCCACGACTTTGCCATTTCATACTGCGACAGAAGACTTATTGTCCTACTTTGTTACACGAACAGGGTTCTTACCCTTTTGTCTGAGACAAAAGTTGGACCTACAGTTCAGCGAAAAATATTGAAACATTTACCTTAAAAATAATAAGAGAATTGGAGAAAGGGAGTGAATGAGTCAAACCTCTAACAAAGGGAGTAAGCCTGTATTCGTGTAATTAATTTCCTATGGAATGGTGTGTTGAAAATTCAGTGCATTTGAAACTGCACAGAAAAGGCAAGGTATACATGAGGAAAAGACCAGCTGCATTCAAAAAGGGCCAAATCCACTCTGGTGGAAGCAGGCTAAACCTCATTCGAATCAGTCAAGAAGACTTAGCCCACAGCGTCTATTCACAAGCCTTTACTTCATGGTGTTGGTCCAGTCATTCAAAGACTCATTAGAAATTCTTGTGGCTCTTTTGTTTTTCAATGAACGGGGGAAACGTCCTATCCCTCTCGATTCTCTATCTACACATCAGGCACAAGTCCAGCAAAGAACAAATGATTCAGTGCATAAAGCGCCCTGCTGCTTTATGAAATGTTACAGATCAGAATGATTACGGGAAAGGCTTCACTTCCTTCCTGGAAGAGGCTGAAAGACTTCAGCTTGCAGTGCCGAAGGGGAAAGTGTTCAACATGCTTTCCTCAATAAAGATAATTCATTGGGTTGAATTCAACCACAGCAAAGAAAGAAGATCACTTGTTTGCTTGCAGTTGTTCACAAATATGTTTTGACTATAACTTAGGTCCCCCCTTCCCCATGCTAGGTCTAGCTCAAATCTTAAAGTTGGCACTAATGAGAGCTGGCACCCAAATTCCACCAAGAATTGTCTCTTATTGCCTCAATTCTCCATATGTGAAACAGTGATAGTATTTAATCCCTTCTGACCCAATTTTCCTGTATGTAGAGTTGGAGAAATTGATCCCCAAAGACTGGAAAAAAACCCATGAAGATGAACATGAAGATGCTTTTGGCATAATTTTTTTTTTTAGGTACTTATTCCCTGAATACATGAGCCACTGTGCTTTTGTAAGGCTGCCTGGCCCTATTTATCAGTCTTGAAAGGAGGAAAATCCACAGAATTTTTGAGAAACAATTGAATGAAAAGTTTTTCTAGTGCCATAAAAGATGCTTTCTCTTCTAGATGGTTCTTGACCATAGAATGACAAACTCCTGGGATGTGGAACTTCCTGTAATAGACCTCTGGAACCGTACTGATTACATCTCCTTTAGGATGTCTAGGGCTCTTGTGAAAAGTTTTATCATCTACGGAGTGAACAAGCAACAGAACAGGTCTTACATGGAAGATTGCTGCTTTATGGAAGATACTGACTTTAACCATTAAGCAAGAATTATGGTCAGCTGTAGCTTAAACCCCTTGTTGCTGTTCTTCACCTCTCTTACTCCCAGTCCACCTTCCTTTCATCAGAAATTGGCTTCATTTTTGCCAGTTTGAATGCTTCATGCCCTCAGTGCAATTGGTCTCTGCCCGCCCCTTTGCAAGGGGGGCAAATAAAGCAGTGAGGGTGAACTTGGGATACATTCAACGACACACATAATGAAGCAGTGGGCATTACAAACTGCTTGCATAATATGCTTTGTCTCTGTCTGTTCAACCTCTTGTTGTCTGATAAGACTAAAATGAGCACATAAATGCAACCGTTGGCTCCTATTATACATAAACTAACACAGCCAGTGCAAGGAAGATTATTCTCCTTCAGCTTTTATTCTACCGTGGCTAAAGAAGGGACCCTATGGTTCAGTTAGAAACTATGTGAGGTAAGATGCCAGGGGAAGAAACATTGCTGCTGCCCTCGAAAATAAGTACTTGGAAAACCACAATATCACCCTAGGCTGACAGAGCTTAAAACACCGGAAGACGAGATTAAAATGCCCTGACCTAACCACGGTTCCTTGCTGTGATAATGGCTGTCCACCTTGTCACACTAATAAAGTCACTGAAATTAAAGAGTGTATGACCTGATCTTATGTTACTCTTCCACTACTTTACTGCTCTTCCACTGACTCAAATTTTCCATCTTATCCCAACGGAAACACTAGCCGCTTTGCCCCACTGTTACTCAGGTCTGTATCTAAACATCATCAGTCTTGATGTTGGAAGAAATTTGGACCAAACGTAAACAGCAGTAGCACTACTGATTTTAGCACAGCAGGACTTTTTTCGAGTGTGGGCACTCTATACATTACATGTTTTCCCCAGAAAAGTCAGAATATTTGTTTAAAATCTGAAACAAGTGAAAACAAAAAGATTTTCTCCAAAAAAGCTTTTTACCCCACCACTTGGAAACATTCAGGTACCTCTACTAGTTACTGGTATCATGATAGTTACCTCAACTCTATACAATATAGGGAGATTACAGTCAAATAGAATTAATATATCCAACATCCATGATCTCTAGTAAGCTCTTCATTATTCTCACTGATTGCAAGGATTTCAGGTTGCTCATTGCAAGGCTGACAAGTCCGCACAGCTGTGGATTAAATCAGCAGATCACGTGTGTTTTTAAGTATGTTGTTTCACTTCACACCGGGTTATTTTAGTTTTTCAACCACTCATTCACTAAGCTACTTATTTGCTTTAAAAAGAACACATTATTTCAAAGGGATGATGCTCTACAAAAGCAAATATTAATTATGACATTAATGCTATAAGAAATGGCTAAGGCCCCTTGAAAAGGCAAAAACCCACACAAGTTTGACATATACAAAACAAGAAGAAATGCAGTACCTCTGATCTATACTAAAAGAATGTATTTTATCTCATATTTACAGGGCAAATACCAGCCAAAGAAGAGTACTCCATTTAAAATCTCAAATGTAGTATTGATCTCCAGCTCTCAAAACCCAAGTACTCGGATATCCCTGTACATCATCCAAAGCTTTACAACAGCCAGTTCGTTTAGGTCTTTCCTGCTGTGCACTAAACAATAACTAGAGCTAGTTGTGGGCCCAGCACTATGAGTACCAAATTTTACATTCTCACGCAGACAACGCTACAACCAAAACTTCTGATTATTTCAATGCATTTCCCAAACACCTTTTCTCATCCGGTAGTGATACAGTGTTAGTGTTCGTGTTAGCTAAAGTGCAGTATCCCTCATTGGCCTGTTTGCACGGGGAGCAAAATCAGATGCTGTCAACTGTGCAGAAATCAACAGAGCGCTGCAGAATTACATCAGCTGTGATTTTGCCCCAGAGGGTTAGTTAATCCCTCTGCTAAAATACAGAAGGCAAACAACCTGGCAAACCTGCCAATTGCCTGAAGGTTTAGTAATTACGGCTAAGACTATAGTTAGCATTCATTTAAAAAAAAAAAAAAAAAAAAAAAAAAAAGAAAAAAAGGAGCCATTCGGAAGGGAAATCAAGTAGAGATGGGGGAGGAGAGAAAAAAAAATCTACAGAGAAAGCACATAGCACGTACACAGAGCAAAAGATGTTAGAGAGAATTTTGTAATACTGAGCACAAGCTGCTTTCTAACCACAAGAAAAGACAACCTTTTCAAAATTCAGAGTATTTTGTGAGGCAAAGAAGATGTAAAGAAGAAGAAACTAATGCAAATGTGGATTAAAAGTCAGAGTTTACAGGGCTCACAGAGCCATTATCTTCAGGAAATCCTCCAGGCCCCAGTTTTGGTGAATTTGTTAGCTTTAGTCCTTGGTTTTAACTCTACTTCAGACTCAGTATCCAAAAACTGGGCTGAAATTTGTCAGCTCTCGACTCCAGTGTCACTCCTGTCAGTTGAGCTGAAACTCACACGGGTTGGCTCCTCTTTCTCTGGCAGCCCGGTAAATGAACATGAAATCTTTAAAGCGAGGAGCACAGCCCAACCAAGCTTCGCCAAAATGTTCATTTCCAGTGAAAAGGAAATCTCCACCTCCCTTCTTCACCTTGCATTGCAGCAGGGTTCGTATAGGGCCTCGCCATTCACCACTTGCTTCATCCTGCTGGAAAATTCTGTTTTTCTGTCTGTAGACTTTCTGGACGCTGACGTCAACCTGTGACATGTGGTTCTCTGAATCGTGGGAAACATTTCGGATGGATCCTTTCACCACTAGATGTGAAGAAGACAGGAGTTGGTTATGGAGCAGCAAGTAAGCAGTTCAGGTACTAGGAGCTCACTGAATGAATTCATTGGAGAAACAGATCTGTTGTGCAGTTTGTACCCCTGCCACTCACAGGCGGACACATTTCTGAGCTTACACTGCATCCTTCACACAGAGGATCCCTACACACACGGTGCTATGTGCTTGGAACATGCTTTATGACTACTCAAATCAGCTACCTCTGAGGAAAAAAGCATGTAACTTGCTTGATAATGCAAAGCAGCAGTAAAGGATAAAAAAGCACATGAAAAGAGGTCAGCTCAGGGATTCAGTTTTTTCAGTCTATGTCCCAAGACAATGACTGTCACGGACTACCTCCTTCCTGTCTCCAGGGGACTCTGAAGTTTTTCCTTTGACAGCAGTAACAGAGGTTGATCCAAGAAGAATTAGAATATGATTTGATTGGAAAAAAGAGGAGCTTGTTAAACATTTTTCATTTAAAGGTTTGAGATTCTTTTTCCCTCAAAAGAAAGTGGCATTCATCCATCAAAAGACACTTTGGGAGTTGATGAACAACGTGCAGAACTCTTGAAGTGGCTTTATTTGAAGCCTTATTTAAAAATCACATAGCATACACGTACCTCCTTCTCCCAAAATGATCCTAGCTGTTTTCTGGGAACGAAAGCATAATAAGCCATAGTCTTTCTGACTGAAAGCATCCTTTGCATCAACCGTGCAGAGAATGAAACATCCCATCTGACAGGTATTTGCTGTCCTGAAGCCATCTCTCTCATTCTCACCACCCCCATTTTTTCGCAGCAATCAATTATTCTTCTATTAACTAAATGAATTTCAATCCCATACCCAGAGAAGGCTCAGAAAGAAACATGCCGCCATTTGAGCCAAGACCTCTTGAGCAAATGAGAGGTTACCAATGCAACGGGAACATCACCATGCTTCTGCCACAAAACTTTTTCATTCAGGTACAGAGAGCTCAACAACCCAAGAGGCAGAAAAAGCTTATTTCTGAAGTTTCCAAAAACTTCCTCATCTAATTCGATTTCCAAGGGAATCCAGAATTTTGTGTAACAGATGTCTCTGTTCTCCGTCTCCCTCTCTGTGTGTCATTTTCAATGAGATGCAGTCAAGTCTATTGACAAGCTATAATGCACTTTTCCCGGTGCTCCAAGTTGCTCCTGCGCTGCTCAGGGCCTAGTGACTGAAGACCTCCATCTTAAGAATAACCATAAAGCCTCTATTCACTCCCAGTGTCATTTACACTTTCATTAGCAGCTATTTTCTCTAATCAAAAAAGTTGATGATAGCGATTTGTGAGCTTAGGGCAAGGAAGTCAGGCCATAAATAGAGTCAGTTCAAAGGGCTATTTCTTCTGGTCGGTTGCCGCTGTAAGTGTAAGTGCCCCCCATTGTGTGCCTGGGCCCCCACATCTGTCAGTCTCTGGTCTTTCAGGCAGTGCAGAGGGAGAGCGCCTCGCATGGGAACCAATAACTTCATCAAGTAGAAACAATGGGCTGGATTGCATCAATTAATTTAGAAGAAGAAGAAAAATTACCAGCTAAGGAGCACTCTAAGGGAAGCATGCTCTACACTCTGTTTTTGCGTTAGCACAATGATGCTGGCGTTTGATTTTATCAGTAGCCTTGAAGTATGGCAACGCCTAGTAGGAAAGCAGTAATTCGGTGGGGTTTTTTAAACACTGAATAGGGGTAAATATAGTTCATAGCTTTATTTCTTTACGTAGGTACATTTACAGCAATATAATTGTGGCCACGTGGAGAGGCAGCTCTACAGCTTTAGCTGTTGGACATAATCAGAGGTGCAATTTTTTGTGTGCAAAACTATGAGAATAAAATGAACAAATCATGATCGAGAGAAAAAAAAATTATATTGCATTATTAAGTAGAGAAAATGGAAAAAGCTTTTAATGTACCATCAAATCAGTATTTCTTAGTATTTCTTATCTTATGGAATATTAACTGCTCTGTTTTCTCATAAGGCATGAAACCTAAGCGGTGTGTCACTGAAGGAAGTTTAAATCACCTGAAATCCTTGGCTAAGTTACAACTCACTACCTCTGCAGAAAAAGAACTAGGAAGCGTGCAAATTGTGAGGGAAGAGAGAGGGCATATCCATCACCGGGGGGGGGGGGGGGGCGGGGGGAACGGATGAAGGGAATAAAAAGGAACATACCAAGCATGCATAACCTGTGTGTGTGTCTACACGCATGTGACTTTGCTACGTGTGAGACTCAGCAGCATGCTTGTGAGAATTACTTTCAGTTCAGTTTTAGATCGTAATCTTTCTGCCTGCAGGAGATGAGGACCTTGAAAGAAAGCTTCTCCCTTCTAGGTTTAATCCCCCCCCCCCATTCAAATTCTTTTTCACACAGCTAGTTTCTTTCTCGGATCAGAGAGCACAGTCATGCCGTTATTTTAAGAAAAGAAGCAAATAAATCCAAATAATCAACGCATAATTAAAAGGCAGAATGACTTCCGTTTAGTCAGCTTACCAAAATCACTGCTGCAAATGGCCATAAGAAGTTCCACGTTGTCACAAGGACGGCACATAGCTGGAAAAAAAGAACAGTCAGTTACTTCTAATACTATACTATGTCTCATTGCTAAAGGACTGGTGAATTACAAGAGGAAATAGGGTAGAACTACTAGCTTAAAGAGCATTATGATCAGATGCAAACCAAAATTCTTATGCAAATACAACCGAAGCAAAGAAATAAGCACAGAGGATTTGTAAGAGTCACTGAGCGACGACAGGGCCTGATAGCATATAATCCCTTTAACAACTGATGAAGCGTGCGAAAAAATATAACAGAAAACACGGCACCTGGCACATACCTACCCTCCATCACTTTTCAACCTTTTCAAATTGGGTTCTGTTCTGACAGAAAGTGGGGAATATCCTCCTATATTACTTCAGGATTACAAAAGACGAGAATAAAGACAGGCATCTATGTGTGTGCTGGGAGCTACGACGACTTCAGGCAACGTGCAGCTCCACAGCCAGGGAACACTCCAGCATTGCCTACTGAAACGTCAGTAATCCAGTGTGGATGTGGTTGAATTTTATTCCAAGTGTGGGGCAGCAGCATAAGTCATTCAATATGTCGGTGATAAAAGAAAACACCCCACGCCACATCTGAAGCCTTCAGGAGCCTAACACCAGGTTGTAGGGGTCATTGAATCAATCAGGCTCTGTTCCCCCCCATAAACTTAATTTGTTATCCACAAACTTAGTATATACCCTCTTTGTTATCAAAAGCTCCTGTCTTGAGTAGCGGGCAATCAGGCCGGTGATCCTATTCAGCACTTCCTAAAATAAGCATGTTCCCCGAGTTAATGCCGTGAAGCTCCAGCAAACAGCAAAGCCATGCAAAGCGGCACCGAGGGGAGGGGAGGGGAGGGGAGGGGAGGAGAACCCAAAAGTACTATACTTGCTCTTTTAATTTAACCTCTCCGTTTTAAGGGCAGCTTCTTGCTGTTGCAATGTGGCTTGAATACTCCCCTTTTTAACAGGAGGTTTGTCCGGGGTGTTCTTTATTGGGGCAGCAGGGATATAATGGGAGCACTAGGTGGGTCCTGATTTTTCAGAACTGGGATGGAAAAGAGCCCTCTTCAACCTCAGTGCTCATTGGATACATAAATGTGTGTGTGGGGGGGATAAGCGTTATTAGGTGTGGCATTACGCTGGTGTACCAATAAGAAAGAAAGGTAAATGAAGTTTCAAGCAATTTAGATGGCTAATCCCATTTTCAAAAGATCAATCTAATTTCCAGCGACTGTCTTGAGGTCTTGGGTTCCTGATGAATTTAAATCTCTTCTGAACGTGGATTTAGGCTCCTAAAACCTACTCTGGTGTCCTCAGTGTTGGTACTGCCAGGAGCTGGGGACACCCATGATGACAGTGCATTCGTCCAGGACCAAGCCGGCTGCTAACGGAGAGGCAGAGTTTCTCTTTACATTGCAGTGTTCCCTCCCGTGCCTACAGGATGCACCGCACAGTGGAAATCTGAAAACATACTGCACCCGCCGAACAGTCAGTGAGCTGGCAGAAGGACCTCCTTTGCAATGACAAACCCCTCAGCCCAAAACAGCTTCTGTCACTAGGGTCACACGGGCAAGGTCAATGGATGTCGGATGCCACCTTGGATCTGCCCCAACAGCGGAGCCCCAAGGCTGGCCCTGTTCTTACCTTCGACCAGTGCCATCTTTTTGAAGTCGGGGCCAGCAGCGCTCTGGTTGCTCAGCAGCTCATACTGGAAGCTGGCCATCCGGCGGCTGATGTCCCTCTGTGGACTGGCCTGCAGGAAGAGGGCCACTCGTTGCGGTGTGTGGGCACTGAAGCAAGACACGTGGTGGGATCGAGCCCCTTCTGCCTCGCTTACCACCAGATGCAGCTGCCCAGCACGTTCCACATAGATGCTGGCACCCTGGAAGTCACTGGCGGGCTTGATGCAGACAGTGGTGTGCCGGGCACTGGAGAGGTTGGGCTCCAGAACGACACGCAGGGCTCGTGCTGGGTACATCCATTCCAAGGAGCCCTCGGTGCAGCGCAGATGAACCTGCTCCACCGCGCGGGAACGGGGCTCCCAGCTCAAACCGCTGTCAAGACAATACCATCGGTCCGTCACTGATACCCGCGGCACGGGCAGAACAGCCCAGCAGTCACTGCCACGCCGGCTGCCCAAAGATCCAGGTCCTACTCCCAACTCTGACTCTATCCTAAGTACTCTTAAGCTAACCTCCTCCAGCTGGGCTGCCTTCCCACCCTCTTCTCTGACCACAGCTGCAGTGCCATGGGGAAGGGAGGGGGATTGCTCACACCTGATGCTGCGCCAGGGCGCGTGGAAAGGAGCCTCAGCCCCTTTTGCCTACCTGCACATCCATGCTCGGATGCCTGCAGCATCCAGAAAAATGACAGAGGGCAACTTCTCTCTGCTAAACAGCAACGAAAACTTTCTGCGTGATAGGACCGGCCAACGCTCAGCTCTCCGGAAAATCCCACCGGTAGGTGGGCAGGGGTGAGAGCCACTGACTCGCAGTAGGAGCTGTACAATGAGCACTGATGTTACGTCTGAAAAACTGGGTTTAAAAGCCCAAATTTCTAAAATTATTTTTTAATGCTTCTGATAAGAATTCATCAAGAAAACGTTCCTAATGAAAGCAGGCTGCGCTGACCCTGCTTCTGAGCTCTCGCTCAAGCCGGTGCAATTTCATTGCTTTCAGAAAAGTGGCTTTTACTTATGTCACCTATGAAAATCGAATCCGTAACAGCAGAATTAGTTAGAAAAGACAACGAAATGCAGCAGAAAGGGACGCAGTTTTTTAGAAAGCTGTGTCGTGTATTTTCCTGGCAAAGCCACAAAAGAAAAACCGCCAGCGAGGCAGAGCTGCCGCCCTCGTCGGCCGCAGCCGGCTGTTCCCTTTCCCGACGCAACGGGTGAGACCCCCAAGGAGCCGCCGGCCCCGCAGCGGCCCCGCAGCACCGAGACGGGGCCGCGGAACCCGGTTAACAGGAGGGGTCCGGCCCGGTGCCCGCCGACCCCTCGGAGTCCCCCCGGCCGTCACCCGCCTACCTGCCCCTCCAGCTGCAGTAGTCGGCGGCGCCCGGCCGCTGCCCGCCGCCCGCCAGCAGCAGCAGCAGGACGGCCAGGAGGCAGGGCGAGCCCCGCTCCGCCCGCCCCGCGGCCATGCCGGGCCCGGCCGGCGCAGAGACGCCGCGGCCGGGGGCGGGCCGGGCTATAAGGGCCGGCGGGGGGGGGGGGGGGGGGCCGGGGGCCCGGCCGCCGCCCCCCGCCTTCCCCCCCGCCACCGCCCCCGGGCCGCTCTGCGAGCACCAGCGGGCGGCCGCAGGTTCCCCGCCGCGGCCCGGGCCTCGGCGGTGCCCCAGGAAGAAAAAAGCCCTGCACCGGGCGGGGGGGGGGGGGGGGACGGGGCGGCGGTGCAGGAGCCAGACTGTGCCATCACGATCGCTGCATCGCTCCGTTTTCTCACCGCTTTCTACTTCACGTGGGCCAGGCGGCCCCCCCCTTGTCTTTAAAATACTTGAAAGCGATTAATAAGTTTCTCATTGCAGTTTAGGAACAAACAAAAATCGTGCCAGCATAATCAAAGCAAACGTCGAACGACTGATGGAAATTCAATAGTTTTAACTTTCGCGAGTACCTTTCAGGGGTCCGTGCACAAGAAAGCACAAGGGCCTGCAATTATCATGCTAAAAGCCAGGCTGTGCCTCCCAATAATTAGATTTCTATATGCATTGCCCTTTCCGTGTTTTCAATGAACGACACGGGGAGCTGCTCTTTTGCAGGTCTGAGAGAGCGAGGCTCTTTTCTGCAGCTCTTAAGCGTGGAATCAGGATTTTGCAGCAGGCCGGGGACAATGGCCCTCTGCGCTGCTGGGTGGCACATGCTAAGATCTGCATGGCATTGTTCCCCGCTCAGCGCGACAGCGCCCACGGTCACCAGGACTCTCCGGCCATCTGTTACCTTGTGGTTAGCAGCGTGTTCTCACATTGCCTACAGACGCACAAGGGAAGAGAAGCAGAGTTTGTCCATTGTATTTCTGCAATTAGGGCTTTGCCTTAAGAGGAAAATACATTTGCTAGAGGAGATATCCTGAAATCAGAGTTTTAGCCCTCAAGTGTCTAACACTGGACTCCCTGAATCTTATGTGGACCTCCACACAACCACTTTACTTTTCATTCACCAAATATTTTCCTTTTGTTATCAAAAGACAGAAACAGAATTTCAGTCTTGACTTGCACTTCTCTAAGATCCTGTGTTCTTCCCCGCACGTACCTGTGGTGTGGCTTCCCACACAACTTTAGGCTGAAGTCTGGCTCAAGCTGGTGCTGTGCGCTGTTTGCTCCAACAGTTCTAAAAACATT
This sequence comes from Aptenodytes patagonicus, assembly GCF_965638725.1. NCBI lineage: Eukaryota > Metazoa > Chordata > Aves > Sphenisciformes > Spheniscidae > Aptenodytes > Aptenodytes patagonicus. The sequence continues at coordinate 2,972,983 of NC_134964.1, read as the reverse complement.
TAAAAATGCATTAAACCTAGATCTTGTATTAACATTAGTGCCAGTGATCCTCAAAGCTCTGTGAAACTATTGTCTCACCCATCTAAGAAAAAAACCTGCTGAATATCTATGCTCTGACCCCATCTTGAATGGAAAACAACACACAAATAGTCTTTAAAAGGTTTGATTGTGGCATAATATAGGAGCTAAGAGGCCAGAGCCCGTTCTCTCTTTTATGCAGATGAGATCAGGGAACAGAGGAGAGGACTCGGGGAGGGAACTGACACTATGATAAAGTAGCCCCACAGGAGGATTTATTCACTTCCAAAAGCCCAAACTAACCCATCTGCTGCCATCAGGAGAAAGCATTGAGCCACTTGATCTCTGAACATCTTCCAGCAGCAGCGTTTCCCCTTTCTGTGGAAAGCCCTGTGTGTATTTTGCTGACTTGCGCTCAGCAGCCCTCCCGCCTCCAGTTTGTATGAACACCACATAACACCAAAACATCTCCTGTTAAAACTCTTACTTAGAAATTGCTCTTTACAGAGAAGGAAGTCGTAGGCCTATTTCCCCCCTTAGACTAAATAAAGGGCATGCATCACAAACTGTTTTAAGATCCCAAATCACTGACATCATCAGTGAGAAGGAACAATCTAGACACTTCTTCTTACTATTGAAGCCTGGGGTTTTTAAACCATCTTAAACACATCTATCATAAAGCCATACAAACTCAGCTTTTCCCCAGCGGTGAATCCCTCGAGGAGAAGGATGAACCAGAAGTGGGCAAGCAGCTGCCGAGAGATCGTTGTATTGTCTAGAAATTTTTCCATGTATCTGAGGCTTGAAACGCTTGGACTTTGCAGCAGGGATCTCGGGCAGAAGCATGGCTGCAGCGTTCAACAAAATGCAACTCTGTTTGCAAAATGACCAAGCTTATCATACTGCAGCCCTCTAAAGGCCAGGCAGTTATCGCCATCACTAGGTTGTTACAGAGTTGAAAACTCACATTTGCTTTTATGCATAGTGAGGAACAGGAAAAACTGAGTTTAAATACTTTAATCCACACACTTTAATCTACAGAGAAATACAGTACAAATAACAAGACAACAAAAAGATGCATTAGGAAATTCAGTAACAGAGTCAGTGCTGTGAAAAATATGTATTTACAAACTTCTATGAAGAATATGGAACAGATGTTTCTCAAAAGAGCCTTCTGGGAGCGTAAGTCACAAGAGAGAGGCCGTGATACAACCGACTGAAGACAAAAGTTTCCTTCAGTTTCACTTGTGTTAATGTGGAGTACCACCACAGAACCCAGCGGAGTTCTGTGACTTCACTCAAGTTGCAGCTTCTTACAGACAGAACCTGGCCCGAGTGCTCAAATAACACGCATCACCCACATGTAATGATCTGAGCAAACGTCACAATTACAGGGGACAATGGTATTATCACCCGCTTCAGAAATACTCGATGAAGCCAATGCGGGTGCAAACAAAGCAGAGACTTTTATGGTATGTTCCACAATCACACTTCGTGTGCCTACGCAGCAAATAAAGAACACACTTCCCAGCTTTTATGACTAAGTTTTACAGTAATACCTCCTTATCCTCTCATTTCAGCCTACCTTCTGTTAAAAAACAAAGGAAAAACAACTTGGGATTTGAAAGCATCACTTGATGTCAAGGAAAAAAAATTAACAAATTTTGACTTTAAACATTTATATCGGAGGTTCAATATTGTGTTGGCTGGTTATTTCTTTGCAAGTAAGATCTCATATACCTTACAGCTGTGAGCATTCAGGTTTGCTCCGAGTTTTTATTTTCTGAGAAGAGAGGCAGGAATGGTGCAGACAGCTTTTGCTTATGTTTGGGCACTAAATAATACCTATCTCAAACGGCACCGTAAGGAAACAACTCTTCTGTCAAATCACTCCCTCCTTACTGTTCTGTGGGAAAACCAAAAAAATACTGAATCCCAAATGTCACCTTTCGTGGTTGAAAAAACCCGAAGATGTTATAAATTCTACTTTTTGACCTATTACTTGCATTTTAAGCTCATCTTTTACCTATTTAGTGCAACCTCAGAATATATGCATAAACACATTCAATACAAATCCCAAATCACAGCATCACAGTATTGCCAAGCTATATAACTTTTTTTTTTAAACTGTTAACGTGCTGGTATTTTCTTGTAAGTAGTTAGCACTAATTTAAAGTTACAGCTCTTAAAAGTAACATTTTTACAGTATTCTGATCACTAATTACTAAATAGAAATAACTACTGTACATACTGAAGTTACAAGCTACAAAAATAAAAATCCGTTCTGTTTAACTATAAAAATCCTAGAAAGAGAAGATGGCTGGAGGTACTCTAAGGATTACAACAGTTGGTAGCAAACAAAATGGCTTTTGAGGGATGTAAACTTTGAAGATACAGAATGCAATAAACTCACAACGTAAGTTCCCACTTGCTCTTAAAAGGAAAATTATTTTTATGCTCAAATCTACAAACAAATTGCAAATGAAACAATGCAACAAATGAATTACATACAGCAATAAGAGTATATAGCACAGTAAACAGGGCAGTATTAACGACAAACAAGACTCTGAATACATTCATACTTTTGAACAGTTAAGGGCCAGATCCTCAGCTAATGTAAATCAGCATAACATCACTAGGTTTAGTCAAGGCATGTGGCTTTACTCCAGCTAGAAGTCTCTCCCTGAGATGCCCAAAACCTGAACTGGGTATTCGGCACTCTTAGTGAGATAAAGAAATTTTGGTCATGCCGTGCTTTTAGAACTGTGGCCTAAATGAAGTTGAAATACAGAATGTGTAAATTCTCTCAATATACCTAATTGCTAAATGAACAAGTGGTGTCTGTTGCCTCATTCCTGTGTTCAGAAAGCAGCTATCATTTCTCAGAAAAAAAAGTCAGAGCATTTTTAAATAAGTGGTTCATATTCAACAGGATCAGTTATGCTTTAAGTCTGAAGATATCCTAGTTTACTCCTAACTGAAGGGTCAAATATTTTTTCTGTTCCAAAAGGAAGAAAACTGCTAGTAGTCGGTAGGAAATACAGAGCAAAAAAAGGATTTTCAGTTAGAACACATGCGAAGATTCCTAAGTGTCCTACTCTTACCCATAGATGAACTAACTAGGATACAGTGGCGCTCTACCAAAAAGCATTTGTTGCCAAGTAAAAAAGAGTAAGTATTATAACATTGATACCATTATGCTGTTCACAGCTAAGGTACAGTGCTTTAAGGTTTTTTTTAAACCAGTGAGATACAATAACATACACTATAAAAGCTGTGAGCTTCAGTGCAACATAATGCAGAATCAGAAGGAACTGGCCAAACTGAAACCAGAACCTTCAACTATTAGTTCTCAGAACCTGTGGAGAATGGGGAGGTTCCTCCCCAGCAGCAAAGAGCAAAAATTGTACTTTCAAAATAGGTCAGGGGGACTGGGAACCTTTGGAGCCCTTTCTAATATCTTCCAGGTGTGGTGATGGTGACTGAAAAAGCCAAGCAGGTGGGTTACTGCGCTAAGAATAAGCTGTGTGAAGCCATTGCAATTTTCTTTTCTGACAAGCTAGCTGGCATGAAGGATAAAGTGGACAGAAGAGAAGCTCACTATCCTGATTTCAGCAGAGCTTCTGATACCATCCCAAATGACATTTTTAGCTGAAAGTGAGCCAGCATAAAATGAGTAATTAAATGACTGAGGGAAAGAGGTACTTACTGAGTAGTTGTAAACACTAGCAAGGCAAAATGTATGGGGGAACAAATTCTCAATCTGAATCAGCTGAAGTTATACAGAAGAAACTTTTCACTTACTCTTGCTATAAAGCATTGCCTCAATAAGATGATTTTCTCCAAGTGTGTTCAAACATGGCAGCATTTTCTTTTGCAACCAGGAGAAACTCAAGTCTGTTTTCTGAGAGCAAGTATTAAAGCTTCTAACTAACGTAAATGGTGTTTCAAGTTACTTAGTGCCTAAGAAAAGCAAGACCTGGGGAAAAAAACCCTATGAAGGGGCAACATCGAAAGTGAACATATAAAAAGAGTATCAAATGCATGAATTATGCTATACAGTCTTTACGTTATGAACATGAAATGCAATTCATAAGAGCACTAGCTGAGAAAAATGTTCAAGTTTGAACATAATTCCAGATTAATTCGAAACAGAAATATCGCCGTTGCAGTAGAAAGAAAACACAAGACTCTGTTCTTTAATAACTGCAGTAATTCCAAAGTGCTGTTAAAAGTATGCTCTAAATACTACCCTAATCTGCTTTAAACACCAGGAACAATAGACATACTTAGAAGAAAATATGTAAGTGAATGCCATTCACCTCAGCTGTTTTTGAAGACGAAGAATGCAAGTTTGGCCTTCAGGCACCTTTTTAAAAAGTCCAGACACAGAGAAGATCCAAAATGCAGGTGGCATTTGAAACAGTTTAACCCTGCTATGAATTGCTGAAGTGAAAACACAAAGTAAAACAAAGCCTATGACAAGAAGTTCTATGCACATGAAAATATGCATAGATACTCTCTCAATGTGTGTGTAAACAAGTGAGGTTTGAGCAAGGCAGAAAGCTGACTCACTGTGGCTCTCCATACAAGTTTAAGTTTTTTGTATTGCATGTCACAGGATCGAGAACCTACAGTAAAGAAAGTTATCAGAATCTGACCAAACTTCAGTTAAGCTAGTGTATGCAGCAATAAAAACTAAAATAAGCTTTGTGAATTCACTTTTGAGTGCTTGACAATTGATGTTATTATTCACCCTGTACATTTTACGCAAAGGTATACTGTATGAAGACTGCCAGAAGAAACTATTCATTATTTGTCTTTTTGAAACATCGCTTTCACTATTTTTCCAATGTTAATCATTAACAGGGTAAGGGAAAATTCTTCAGTGCAGGACATGAGATCCAGCTGCAGAGTACCCTCTTCTGGATAGAGAGCGTACTGCAGTATTTTCAGGTTTCCAATCTGTTTTCAGAAGAGGTACAGAGTAGCTATTTGTACTGGTGCTTTATGCACCTACAACATTAAAAAAGCGTGTAACAGTTTTACAGTCACAACACACATGACAACATTAAGCAGCTACAGCTATATTACAAATTAGAAAAGTTCATTTATGTTAGCATTAGAATCTGGGAGCCCATTGCTGACATCTACTGTCTGCAGTTGGACTAAAACTTAAAACAGTTCCATAAAAGTAACTCAAAACAGGCTTCAATCCAAATTTGCAACATACTGGAAAGGAGGATACCTTGAAATCAAAGGACAGCATGTTGGAAACAGCAAGACTTCCCAACAGATTCTTGTGCTAACACCATATGTTTAAAAATAACTTTTTTTTCTCATGCATATGACAGCTACATATCGTTACAATAGAAGGATGACCCCATGTCTGATTGGGAACTGGACACTTCAACCTTACAGAATATTCTCCATACCATAAATACAATTTTACAAGAGGCTTCCCCATGTTTACAATGGCTACGTTTGCTACCATCACTAACAGTCAATTTGTGAAACACAAACTTCGCTTCCACATGCAAGACAGGGATCCTGTCCAATCCAAACAAGACCATTTACCAGGGGTTGTCCCAAACAAGCACCCAGTTAGACGCTACTTTGCCTTCTAATTCTCCTTTGCTTCTCCAAAGGGAATGATGGAATTACATTTCCCAAAATGGATTTCACACATTTAGGACTGGACTCCTAGCAAGCCGCAGTGAGTGGGAAGATCTTGCCTGCACAAACATAGTACAACATCGCTGGTACCCACTCAGGCAAAGCACAAGTGGAGAAGCCAGCTACTGTAAAAAAGGGAGATTTTCAAAGTCTTGGCATCGATTGTTTTTTTTTTTCTAGATGTCAGGAGTTCAGAGAGTGAAGCTTTTGAACAGTAAAGGTTCTTAGACTATAAAACAATCTGATCAACTTCAGGTAACTTTAAACTGTAATTACGAATAATGTAGATCAAGTAGCCAATGGTGTAATTTCTCTTGAGAAAATACTGCCTTTCATAGCACATACCCTGCTTTTCCAGACTTGTCATTTGTTTGTAAACAATAATTATGTAAGAACCATAGCACAACACTTAACTATTTTTAGGATGCTGATGGTTACAAGTTATTAAAAAAAAAATTAATACCTTACCTAGTAAGATTTTTGAAGCTAATACAAATTGAACTGTGTAACTAAAAAAAAAAAAAGGTAGTGGATTTATCTAACATAGTATACTTTGGGGTATTTTAAACACTTTTTACATAGATTTAACTATTAATTTGTTCCCTATATTTACATACAATAAAATAATTAAGATAAGGTATATAAGGCTAATGAATATGGAATTTACAAATGACTTCTGCTTTACAGTTCATTACACTCTAATCACATTTTCAGACAGCTATAAATTCACTGATAATCAGTAGTATTTAAGATATAGTACATACACTTTCTACAACGAATACCATCAAGTTAAAAATGCTCTCCAAAGAGGATTACAATTGAAGGTTTTAAAAATACTGAATTTGCCAAGGTTTCAATAAATTATTTTAAAATATAAATAGTTCATTCACCGTTAATGCAAATGTCATTTCACAGATTGTTGAAAAACAGTTTCATTTTACAAAACCTAGAAACACAGCCTACTTTACCCAATGGTATCACTTTCAGTTAGCATAAAGAAAAAAGGGGTGGGGGGGGAAGAAAGATTGGGGGAGTTCTGACAAAAGCAGCAACATTCAAAGTTCAGACCAAGGCGCTCAACTTCTCTTATGATCTCAGCTTATGCATGATACATTCAGCATAAATCCTCTTCCTAATTGGAAGATCACCTTCAGTAACTCAACTGGACTTAACTGAATTACTTAGTGACAAATTTTAAACCTCAACTCATAGCTCTCACCTGCCACAGGCTTAAAATACCTACAAGAGAAAAGAAAAAGGGAAGCAGTTTTTTACTTCTGTTTACCATGAAGATGTTTTCACCTGAGAAGCTTTTAACCTGAGAAGCTTCAGTACACGGAAACTATCAGTTTGGCATATCTGTTGTATGTGTTCTTAACCTTTACTATCAGCATAGACCACCAATCTTTTTCTCGCCCTATATTCACATGGGAAATGAAGTTTCAGGTCCAACAAGGTATCTTTGACCCCCTAAGAGCTAGTCAGAAAACAAATGCTTCCGTGCTTTTTTCCCCACAATCAAATTATACACATGAATGCCAGAACTTGCTACCCTCTGCAAACTTAGCTCTCAACCTCCACACTTATTTAACAGATTGACTTGCTATTGATCATTTCCAGGTGATTACAAAGCAACATCTTTAACAAGCCTTTAAAAAAACCACATCTGCCAATCATCATTATTTCTTTAAAACCCTCCTGTAACAGCTAAAAAAAGACAGCTCCTTTGTCCAAGTTTTCCTCCAAAAAGCCTCCTCGAGAACTGAGATGTTGCTATTTACAAAAACTAGAATTAGTCTCTCACTGAACTGGAGTCAGTCACAGGATCATTCAGTGCAAGTCATGGTACACTTATTTTGAAGTTGTATCTTGGGTACTCGGGACCTCAGGAGTACTCTATCTATGGCTTACAAAGCCACTGAAAAAGGTCATTTGCTAACAGAACATTTCCAGAAACCTTTGGTCCAAAAGCATCTTTCTTGCTAACCACCTTCTCAAGAGCTCCCAGATCCTCTGCTCTCCCAGTCGAGCCTATTAGATATGCGCTGCACAAGCAGGTGCACCGAAAAGTATTTGTCCTGCTCCCAAGAAGAGATGGCAGCCAGGAGCAGGCTGTTGTCAGAAAATCAGCCCACATCCTACTTGGTCTGATTTTCTGTTCTGGGGAAGAGGGCAGGTGGAAGCAGGGTATCAAACCTTTTGCATACTATACTGTGTATGTGCAGAAGACCTGATTCCACAGCAAGGAAGGGCAGCAGTATCTGTCTGTCTCCTGCCATTAAGAGTAACTAACTCCTCCAGCTAGAAAGGCTGGGCATCACCATCAACCTAAAAGGCAAAACAGCTGTGGTAATTCAGCTATGAAAGGTTTCATGAACATGAAAGCACGGCTTTTTCCTCAGCTCTAGTTCATTCACAAGTATGAACCTTACAGCATAAACCTTAATCTAGATTAGGCGTTCTCAGTGTTTTTAATGAGCTGAAGTTCATCACTATTACGTGAAATTCCACAAAATCTATATATCTTCATCCGTCTGTTCTCTCATGTGGTCTTGCTCAGACATGCTTGAAGCTTCGTCATCTGTTTGTTCACCCGAGTGATACAACATCAGTGCATGTGTCTTATGAGTTATGGTAACAGTGCAGGGCCCCTGAGCCCATGGCTCTCCATCCACCTGCATCGGCATCTTTGAACTCTTCAAGATCAGCTAGTATTAAATAGAAGAACACACAATCATAGCAGTTCAAAGTAGCTCTGAAGATTTACAACCTTTTACAACTACAGCATACTGATGCTGCAGGTTTTCAGCCTGACCAGGGAGAAACTTAGAATATAATGAATTGCACTCATAGGCCACCAACCACAGCAACAGAGGACTGTGAATTATGACATAATTAATTTTTACTAAGCAAGAGACACATCTAGCTCAACTGCAAACTGCAACTTCAGATCAGACAGTTGAGTGCTTCAGATTCTATACTGTGTATTAGAAAAAATTTGGGGAAACAGGTTCATAAACACCACTTACCCTCACTGTATGTGCCTGCCCTAGGCGAACAGGATTTGCTAGTTTCACCTGAATCTGTGCACAGTGGAAAGAACCATGAACACCAACAACTTCCAGAAGCCCATCATCATGTCTACGAATTAAGAAAGGAGACTCTTTTTAGTGATGCTCATGAACTCTAGAATACCTGTCCAAATATTACACAGTCCTTTTATGGCTATTCCCTTAGAGAAGACAAATGTTATTCTACAAATATGTTTAAACTATCTATTTGTGCTGGACAACAAATCACACTGAACGGCAGAGGAAACCATACAAAAACGCAAGTATGGAGCAACACACCAGCTGGTACACCCTGGCTAGCTTCTGGAAATTATGGATATATGACTTTCCAAGACTCATCATGCATATTTAAGGCCTACAGTGGATTTCTCTTCCATAAATTTGTACAATTCTGTCTTTTCACTCAATTATTAATCTACAGGAAAATCTTTTAATGGCTTAATTTTTTAGACTTTGGTAAAGGACCTTGCCCAAATATTTTTTAGAAATCCAGGATCATAAGCCTTGTAACGGAACTATGAGGTATATTTATACACATGGCTTCTGAAGAAGGAACTCACAAGAGGGAATAACTAATGTACCCGCCTAGTCTCCTCTTTAGTATTGCTCCAGCCAACTTACTCAAGCATGGGAGTCAAATTTTTGGCTTGCTTTGTTTTTACTTTATATTTTAACCTCTATTAAGATGTGTTCTTTTATATTCTGAAATGGACGTATCTTCTGCTTTTTGAAGGCTACCTTTATTTTTAATAGCCTCTTCAACGCTATTGCTTAGTCATGCCAGACATTTTGAGGTGGTCTTAAAAGAAACTTGATGTGTGGGATGCACTTAGTCCAAGCCTCTAACATGAGGAAAATAAAAAAAATGAGATAGCCTACTGTCACAAGAAATCCTTCTTGACTACATAAGCATAGCCTACTGGAGGGAATTGCTTACACTACAAGAACTGTTAAAAGGAAAAAAAATAAAAAGATGCACTGGGTACCTCGCCAAGGGATAAGGTTCATCACCCATTCCTTCCCAGAGCCTACAGCCACCTCCCCAATATCCAATACTCAGGACAATGATGCCTTCCAAATTGGGCAACTCGATTCTCTCACCATCCAACTCTAGCTTTAAAAGACAAACGGAAGTTAATTACTGTGGATCAAATTCAGTACTTCAATAGAAGCTAGTTATTCTCTTTATGCATTTAATAGGCTTCACTTGAAGAAAAACTGGTCCTGTACAAACAGAACATGTTTTCTTTTCATACTTTAAAAAAATGACTTCTGATTTCTCAAGATATCCTAAGCTGTAATAAATTTCTGCTAATGGAGAAAAGAAAAAGGAACTCTCACTTATGTAAGTCTCTGGTGCAAAGGCAATTTTCATCTGGGTATCAGTACTTGAACTCACAGAACTGAGTCAAGGTCAGAAGAAAATTTAGGAATTTTCAGTTAGCTCAAAGACATGAATTCCATGAAGCAAGCTGCAGATAGCAAAACGAACATCAAAAATACTCCAAGTCCAGAGCCATCCTTATACAAATATCATATAAATGTAAACTGCAAAGCTTTTCCCCTTTTCTTTCACAAGGTATGTTTTTACACTGCACTGATTGTTCAGAGAATAAGCAAGTTAAAAAACTTACCTCAACCTTTTTGTTAAGATCTTTACATTCTTGTACTAAGCAGTCTTTGGTTCCATAAAAAAAATAAACAGCCTATAAAAAAAAGCAACCAGGGAGAACAGAAAACACTGTTAGAAAAAGACAATATGTATGAAGACTACTTGAAATATTCATGTACAGTTATTGTTCTGCAAACCTTATCTAAAATTCATACGTAACAAATTTGCACATCCTTCAACTAAGCCTTCTTCATAAGATAAGCTACAACTTGCATAAGAAACTTGCTTTCCACTTTAAATGGAAGTAGGCAATGTCCTTAACTCATTAAGTTTCAAAGCAAATGAGACATTCTAAACAAAAATAGAACAAACAGCATATTCTGTAAGCAAGCAGAGGCAAGGCAGAACACTTGTGAGTAGGCTGGAAACATGTTTTACCCATGGAATCCCCCCCCCAAGAAAAATGAGTTCAAACTCTTAAAATGGCATGAAAGGAAGTAGGGGAGTAAAGCAATGTAAAGCAAAAAATAGCCTTAAGTCAAGTCAACAACTGCAAGGAGAAAACGTCACTTTACCAAACACACCTTATTAATAATTCTGCTGGAAAACAGAGAAGGAGTCTTCTCACGATGAGCATGAAAATTTAAAGCCATGAGAGCATCAGGTCCTATAGAAAAGTAGTTGTTCATTGTGAATACCTGTAAGACAGGACTTCTAGTTATGATCTTATTAAATACCATTATTAGGATTTAAAAGTCACAGTGTTTAATGGGAAGTAGGTAACCAGAAAAGTAAATATAAACACACAGGTATTCCACTGAATCCATATTTATACTTGCAAACCATACCTTTGGTTTCCTTAAGTTGTAGTATCCTTTGTTTGTTACTTGTACCTTCCATCTGAAAAAACAACAGCTGTTACTTAGACTCATGACAGACAGACTGTTCTCACTTAGTATCAAAGCTGTAATTAGGAATCTCGTATCTATGCTGGCATCAAGTCAAAAGATTCAAATGTAGTTAAATTATGAAAGAGTTAAGCCTTGTAGAACAACTAAATAAAGACTAATTTTGCACCTCAGTTATTTTGCAGTTCCCTCCAGCAATACTTGTGTTTCTTTACATATACTGCTGCAACTGGACATCCATAGAGCTATAGTAGTATTTTATAGTATTTACCTTTTCACTGTTACTTACCTGTCTAGTTTGATTCCATCTGCCTCCATGACATTTCGTAAGATTTGTTCTACAGGGACTTCTCCAGCATAACCTGCACCCCAGCCCAGTGTATTAGACAGGTCATTACCTGTTCCCAGAGGTAAAATTGCAACTTGTGGAATATAACGTTCTTGCCCCTAGAATACAGAAACACTGCATATTAGCTCCTTCTTTAGCACTGATTTTCTCCCTTGTATCCCCAAATGTTCACATTAGATAAATATCATTAATCTTCATAGCAGCTTGTTACCTAGTGCAGAGCAACAGAGCTGGCAGCATTAGTATAGCAGATAGCACATTTAAGTACTTATCGTAGGGATAATGCAAAGGAAGGAAACGTTAAACCATTGTGTGAAGAAAAGAGAATACAAACACAATATGGAAACAATGCATTATTAATACTGAACAGAGTATTCCTTCAAAAGAATGATGCTTTGGATCTAGAAGTGGAAGCCTGAACGTCTCATCCGATTTCCTGATTATACGCTGCTGACTTGCTGTAGCCATATGTAAGTCACTAACACTATTACTGCACATACCTCTGGGAAGTGACATGAACACTAAGACAGACGTAACGCACAAGGCTGTGAACCATAACAAGACACCAAAATGCTCTTACAAGACTGAAGCGGGCTTAGGTCTGAAACAACAGATGCACATAATACTCAAGTATTCAACCACGGACAGAAATTCACATATTCAAAGAAGGAAAGTCAGTATCTAAGTTTCACAGATGTCACATACACACACAGATCCAGCTGTCATCAACAGATGGAGCAGATGATAATCATCTCTGCAGATCAGAGTAAGTGACAGAAGCAGCACTCAAAATGGCCACCTTAGCAAAGGTCTTTGCTCTCTTTACCACAAAAGGGTGAAGAGTTATTTCAGGTGTACAGTGGCCTTCGAAATTCAGCTGTGAAAAGTACTTGCAGTAACTGGCATTATGGTTACTATTTTTTCAAGAGGAGGTATCAGCCAGGTAATCTGTATTTGAGAGTCAAGATAAATGAAGGGAGCAAATAACCTACTGCTGATAATAAAAAGGTTTTGCTGATAATCTCAACAGTATTTATGTAACTCCAATGACTCAATTTGAATACTTGGAAACAAAGAAGAACCCAGATTTTGTCAACTATATTGGCACTGAGGGACAACATATCAAGTGTTCAAGACCAAGAAAACGTATACTCATATTCATTAACCTTTATAGTTACACTTTGTTGCATTTCTACTTAATCAGTACATAAAAATTATCAAAGAAGCTCAGTTTGACTATGCATGAAGTTGTAATAATGGCCTTCAACTACAACATTTCATGTATTAATAAGAAAGCCGCGGGGGGTGGGGGTGGGGGGGAAGACATTGATGCAAGAAGAGTAACTTTCTTCCTTTTACCACGAGAGAAAAAGTTTATTATTAGGTAAAGCACTAAAGCCCTTGTAATTATTCTTCATTCTTAATTTTCTCAGTTCTTAGTAGTACCCTGTAAATTGGAATATCTTCCAGTTCAAGTCAACAGTAAACACAGCTTATTTTTTCCTTCTCTACTTGCTGTTAATAGGTGAGGCTGCAGACTGACGGGTTCTTTAGAATATGTGATAATGAGCAGAAGCAAATTACTGCACTCACTCATGCACTGGCAATATAACCAGTATAGCCAGAAAAATTATGAGATTATAAAAGATTGAGTGCGCGGGGAGAAATAAGAAGTCAGAGCACATTAGCCATTATTAGCGATGCCATTTACAACAAAATAAATCTGTTTAGACAAAGAGGAAAGAACAATGCATAAAACATTCTGCAGCTTGTTCTTTTCTTGTCCTACAGAAAAGAATGACTTTAAATATAATTTAAAATCTAAAGCTTTCATATTTTTCCTGAACTACAGCGACTCATAACAAGATGCATTTCCCTCCCCCAATACGAATAACCAATTCTGCATATATTTCTCTGTAGGCTTATTCAGGAAGATGAAAACAATAAATGCAGGTAAGAGATTAGGTGTAGCACTTTAGCAGCTCCAAAACTCATTTCACCATAAGACATCTTTTAATTTAAAGCACAATACCTTTATCTTCATTTCATCAATTGCATCCAGGACCCAGCCTACTGTGCCATCCCCACCACAGACAAGAACCCTGACAGCATTGCAAGGCAGCAAGGTACAAAGTTGGAGTGCTTTAGCAGGTGCAATTTTGCTTAGATCAAAAACCTAGAAGAAAGGAAAATAAGGAGTTCTGTAAGTTCACAGAACACAACTCAGGATTTGCCTCACAGATAAACAACTTCAAGAAGATCATTCTAACGCAAAACAAAGATTCTCCATTTACAATATTACATTAGCAAGTGAGTGGTCTTGACTTTTATGAGCAGGACTTGTTTCCCAAATTCACAATAGAGCTCCAGCTGCTTCACTAGTAATAAATGCCATTGATAAACTGAGCTGGCATAGAGTCCTAAGAAAAGTCTGTATCTAGATGCATTATGATGAAATCTGTAAAGCTGGCATAGAGTCCTAAGAAAAGTCTGTATCTAGATGCATTATGATGAAATCTGTAAAGATGAAAGACTTCAGATAAAAGTTATTTTTAAATACTCAGCATACAAAGAAGTTTATTCTTTAAAGCCTTATTGGGATGCATTTAAAATAAACACACAGTGGTTTCTATTAGGCTGTATTCTAAGGCTGGGTTTTAAACTTTAAAGGAAGAGTATTAAGGTGTAGCCAGGAAATCCAAGGAACAACTCACTACCTTACGTCAACATCCTGTGCCAGCCCAGTGGATTTTAAGGGGAAAGTGACAACACAAAGCAGCAACTGTAAACACGGACATTTTCACAAGTGAAGTGAGGATTTAAACAAATTCAGGTTTCAAATTAAGAAGATCTAAATATTTCATTTTCTAAAAATTGAACACTGTTTCAAGAGCCAGATACTTACCATTAACAGAATTACTGCATGTATAAATAGAAAACTGGACCAGTATTAGAACCATAACAAACTTTGGGGTGGGAGGAGCCTCTGCACTTTTGGTCTCTCTATATAAAGCTATTCTTTCTAAAAGAACGAACTGCATGAATTTGTTTCCTTTACTGATCTTCTGCAAGATCCTCCTGCCATTTATATAAGCAAAGCGATGTTTATTCTAGTTTAAACTTTTTATTATAGTGGCTTTTCACTGTAAATACCTGAACAGGGTTCAGCAGAATTTTAAATTCTCCTAGTAAAGTTTCACCCATGTTGTTTCCACTACGAGTATTAGCCAGTATGATTACTGGCATCCAGTGTTTTCTGCAGTAAGGTACTACCTGCAAAAAGGTAACAGTCAGTCAGTCACACAAATACTGCACGTTTGAAAATGTTTAAAGCCTTGCTCCAAAACCTGTTCCCTGTAAGTGCTGAAATGAGGAAGTTACCATGTAGTCTGAAGTAGTCAAAAAAGAAACAAATACTTCTGACACATCAAGGTTGAAGATTTCTGTTCTACAGCGCCTAGGACAACAAACACTACAGTGTTATGAACACAGGAGTAGAAAAATCACAAAACATTCAAGGAAGTAAGGTACCCAAATCTCAGTGTTGTCTTGGAATAACAAAATCCAAATGTCTGCTCATGCTTCAACTACCACGTTAATAAAATGACAAACACCTCCGAATTAACACTGCAAGTACCTCATACATATTGAAACATTTATTTGATAGTTATTAACCTGACAATGTACTGAGTTGAAGTTTTAATGTGTGTTTTTTGTTTTTTTTTTTAAAAACATATTATAAAACCAAGAAGCAGTAGACAATTACCTTTTCATAATTGGTTCTTTTGTCTTTACGCATCTGGTTGATTGTAGACAGATAGTACGGTGGAATAATTAAGTCTCTGAATTCTCCAAATGTACACTCCTCAGTCTTTAAACAGTCCATCATGCATTCATCATGTACAGTGTACTGACACCACGCACATCTGGAAAAAAGACCAAAAACCGTGAAAAAAATCCTCAAACAACAGGCACATTGATTTTGCTCATTTATTTAGATAGACTAACTTTCTAAAAAGCACTTATGTTTACATGCACCATTATAAGTAACATTTTAAGCACATTACAGAGAAAACCATGCATTCCCAGCAAGTTTACATGACTGTGTATTGGCTATAGAAAATTACATAACTTGGTCATGTGCTTGCAAGTCTACAAAAGTATTTGAATTCTGTGGGAAAAAAACCCCAACAGTTTTAAATTAATTCTATTCTTTAATTCCAAAAACAAGTGCTATAAATATCCTTTTGCATTCTCTGCAATATAAACAGTTACACTGAAAGCTTGTATGAGAAACTGAACTCCTATCCATCCTTAAAGAGCACAGATAAAACACCAGAGTTCAATTTAATAAAGTGTTACTAGTAACATTAATTAATGTTTCTTAAGACTGATAATACCCCTTTAAGTCCGAAACCTAAAGGTTACACAGTACTGTACAAGGCTGATGGGATTTTGTTATGTAAAACTGCTCAGCTTTTTGACCTATTCTAAAAGCTGTCCTGGAAAATGGACCAGCATAAGAGGAAATACCGCAGTATCCACTGCCGGCCTCTGCAGAATGTTAATCCTCGTTTGCTACATCTAAAGCCTTGGTTTAAGCAGCTGTGAAAGCTATTTTTGGAGTCCTTCTAACTAATCCAGCACACAACTAGAGTAGCAACGATACTTGCCCTGTACTGTGACTTTCTTCTTTTCCTGTTCTTCCTTCCCCCTTTGCCTCCAAAATCCTCTCCTTCCCTCCTCTTACTCACACTCTCTCTCAAGGTTTTGTTTCTGATAGTATGCTCATTTACACTGTAATTCTGCTTACTTACCAAGCAATTTGACACTATCACACAGAAGCAAAGCAAAAGCTGGCAGAATATATGCTGGGAAGATGACATCCTTTGAGAAGGCCGAAGTAACACTTACACTGTACCCAGGAGCTGGACCACTAGCAGTATATTTTGGCACAACGTGCCACTGTGTCACGCGACAACTTTGCAAGCAGCCTTACTGATGACAGTGCAAGCCCATTCAACTGTTCCTTGAAATTTTTTTAACACTCTTACCACAAACTTTAACAATAGATTATATTACAGTAGCATTTAAGACTTCCCATTAGCTTTTTCTGAGCATCCTTAAAAATTATCTTAAACCAGCTACAGGACGGTTGTTTGTTCTAGTTACACTGAGCAGATGCCCATTTTGCAGAGATGCATACACATTTTGGTGCCCTGAATTCTGAGCTGTGCCACCCAAATTGTTCAGGCTATCCACTATACAAATTACAAGCGTGTTAGAACCTTCTTAAGGTCATCCCCTAAAATATTATCTCTCTTGGTCACAGAGAGCCTTTTATATGTAATTATACAGTAGCTAGCACATCATGCCGGAGTAATGCAATTAAGAGAACAAGCAGACATGAGATGCAATGCCATACTCTTAATCTATGACTCAAATTACCCACAAGCATCCATTTTAATTTTAGGTTCTTTGAAGTTGTTTTTTTAACAGAGTTTCATATTTGACTACTGCAGGATCTCCTTCAGGGTAATGTGTTCCAATAACCCTGAGGAAAATACAATACCGATATGGCATCGTACTTTCTCATACAAAGTCAAATTCCCTTGCGGTACCTGTAGTCGCAGAGCTTGGGCTGTGTGCCACACTGTTGTTTGCATATCATACAGCAGCTGCAGAGCGGGACATTGCCTCTGATCCAGTGGTGTGGCATAGAGTTGTGGGCTCCACCATTGCTCCTCATCATAATTTCCTTGCAGAGAAAAAGCTGGTCAGCCTTCTTGAGGCATCCTTCGCTGACACGCAGCCCGCAGCAGTTGCAGAAAGCACCCTGAAGGATGTGCTGAGCACACACGCAGCAGTAGGAGGGCTGGCCAAAGAGGTCTGTGTAGTGCCAGTCATGCTTGCTCTTGCGAAAGATGTCTCGTATTAACACCTGCCGCCGGGACCGCTGGAAGCTGCACCACAAGGTGATCAGCACCGGCAGGATCACAGAGCACAGAGTCCAAAACACCAAACTCCAGTCTGCGACGACCGAGGCAGTGCCGCTTCTGCTCTCCGTCCCTTCCATTCCTCAGCAGCTCAGCCTCACCAGCCTAACCCCTCACACCAGTCGGGCAGACAGCAGGGTGAGCCCGGGAACAGCCCCCTAGTTCAAGAAGCCAACGCGCAGCTTCACGAAACATCTTTTAATCCCTTATTAGGGCTAGGCACCTATTTGGCCCCACATCTGACCTACCAACCAACAGAAGGATTTCAGTGCTGGCCAGGTGTGAGGGGCTCCTCTGCTGCCCGCCCGGGCCTAGCGCAAGGCCGGCCAGCGTCCGGCCTCCTCCCGGCCCGGCCCTGCCCTGCCCTTCTCTCGCCCACTCCCCTCCCCCAGGCCCCAGGAGGGAGCCGCCACACGGCTCTGGCTGTCCCCAAACGCCCCCACTTCCACTCAGGCCCCTCTGCGGGGGCGGGTGGGAGACCGTCACCGCGCCGAGGCCGCAGCCCCTCACACCACCTCCCCTCAGACCGCCGCGCCCCGCGCCGCTGCCCTGCGCTGGGGGCCGCCACCGCCGCCGGCCGCCCTCGCCCCGCGCCCGCTTCCCCCTCCGCAGCGCTGCGGGGGCTCCTGGCGGCGGCTCCCCGCGGCCGCTGCCGCCTGCGCCGGGCCGAGGAGCGGCCTCGGCGGCCTCAGCGCGGGAGGCGGCGAGCGGCGGCCACCGGGGATGCGCGGGGCGGCGGAAGCGGAAGCGGGCGGTTGCCAGGAGACGGGCGCCGCCCGGAAACGGGCGGGCGGGTTCCTCACCCAGTTGATCAGGACGGGGGGTTTATCGCCGACGGCTCCCGGCAGCCGCGACAGTGCGCGGCAGAGCGGCCCGGCTTCCGCGCCAGCGGGAGCAGCGCGGGAGCTCGCTGGGCACGGGGCCGGGGCCGCGGCCGCTGGGCGGCAAAACCCAGGGCGAAGGGCCTCGGTGGAGGAGGCGGCTGCCGAACTGGCTTCGGGCTAAATTTTCGTACTATTTTTTCCTTTATTACCCCAACCATAAATGCTTCCCCCCCCCCCAGCTTCGTTCTGTCCTTACGTGTTATACTGTTTCCCCTGTAGCAGTTCTAAACATAAATAGTTGCTGCCATTAGAAACTACCGGTTTCTTGAACAGTATCTTGAACAATTACATAAATCCATACAGTACACGTTAACAGTTCTTGCGTTTTAGGCTATTGGCATCTTAAAACACATGCTGAAAAATGCAAATGCTCCACAGTTTGGCAATACTCGGTTTCCAAGAAAAGTCCCGTAACGGGACGTCAGAACCCCAGAACGGCCCAACCCCTGAACTGCTTTGTTTCCATCACCTGCTTTCGCTCCGGTCAAGCCCTCACACCTACAGCGCTCTCCGTTTTAGCCCATGATTCTGTCAGATTTTTATAAACTCATAAATAATTGTGTGAGCAGTTGAGCTAATCCAGCCCGGCTGGCTAAGGAGACGTGTCTCAGGGTTGCAGCCTCCGGTGTTTGCCGAGGTTAAGCACACCTGAAGGTGTCCGTCCAAGGAGGCATTCGCAGCCTCTCTCTCCGACCTGCTGTTAGATTTCTTGAACCTTTCTGTATCTTAACGTTTTTGAGACCCACAGCTCCCTGCCAGATTTCATGGAAACTGGCTGACTTGTGCATAGTGGCACAGGCAGAACAAAAACCACTTCTTTAGGAAATAAAAAAGCACAAATGAAGAGACCTGCTCAGAGCCAAGCTGGCAAACCCTGGGTGAATAGCTGGGGATGCGCTGCACCTTTCCCTCGGAGGGGAAATGCTAATTACTCACGTCCCTTGATGCGAGAGCTGCTCATGAATTCTGACTCCTTATTTCATGCGCTATACTCAAAGGGACACTTACTTCTTTTCCTACAAATCGGTGTTGCTGGTGCCGTGTGTCCAGCATAGCGCTGCTCAGGAGAGGTCTGGACGGTTACGTTTGGCAAGGCAGAAACTAGCTGTTTGCAACTGCAGTTGTTAACCTACATTCTTACTTCACACTGTGTTTATTAGCAAGGACGTTTATAATCCTGTTTTCTACCAGCTTGTCCTGAAAAGAGAAGAATTATGTAGTTTTCATTTGTATGATTCTATTAATTTGATAAAAATCTCTCTGCTTTGTTTTCCAGCAGTGATAATTTGACTCTGCTAGAGTTAAACCACATTAATATGTACTTCGGCGCTGGAGTAAAGTTAGAGACAGTTTTTGACAAAGGGGCTCCTTTGCGGCTGCCTTTGAGATTAACATTCAGGAACGGGCAATTGTTTCTTTTAAAAAACAATCATTTATCTTAGGCACGTGAAACCATCGCTTGCTATGCTAGATGTAAAGTCACGTGTTTCATTTTCACAAATTTAAAATATCCAGTGTAACTCTGAAGCCTGAAGTGGAAAAATGGTCTTCTATTTTCTTTCCCTCAGGAACAGAGTTATGCTGAGAATGTGAGCAGATAATAGCCATATTCAAAACTTCAGGCCAGATGTCTTCAAAATCATACTATCACTCAAATTAGTTAAAGCATAAACAAACATTTGTGACTGACGTAGCTACTTCAAATAGGCTAATGCCTCAGTCAGCGTTACTCATTTTGGAACAGACTGAGAGAAAGCAGAATCAAAATGAAGAACTTACTTGTGGTTGTCTTCTTTTTGGTCCTCATGACCACTTTTACAGGTAGGAGTTTATATAAAACAAACCTGTGTGTGTATGTAGAGCTGCAGAGCATATTGTAATAGTATTAGTTTGTCAGCCTTGTATTTTAGTATCTTCATATTTCATTTTTAATACTTAACTATTTTTATATTGCAGGCTTTCCATGATTTGATTTTTAACAATTATGCTATTGTATTAGATATTTTACTCTCTGCATTACCACACTGTAGTAATGTATTCTAAAACAAAAAAGTTTTATTTTACAAGCTTACTATTTTAATATTATTTTACCAAGGTCCTGCAAGCTAAACGCTCAATGCAATCTCTCCTTTGCAACAAAAGTCTAACTCATTACTTTGAAAAATAATCCTAAACAGTAATGCAACACAGAAAAGAAGAAAGAATTGGAAGAGTTACTAATGTCTGTGGTTAGATGGTGCTGTTATATTTTATCACGTCAGAGAGTAACATGAATATGTAGGGTTTACTTCATGCTGGTAGAACTATAGAAAGCGCAAGTATAAAAATGGTTTAAAATTCCACTCATATCTCCTGGAATGCAATATCCCCTGGGAAGGGGCTGTAATGAAAGAACACTTTGTATATGGACAAAAATCAGGTTTGGAGACATTTCATTTTACAACTGACATATAAAATATTAACTTTTTGGTAATTTCAGAACTAATTTCTGCTTTTCTGTCTTTAGACACTTCACCAATTTTGACTGAAAAAGACGCCAAACAGATTCTGAGAACTCGTCGTGAAGACAGACCAAGAAAAGCTGGTTTCCCTGATGAGCCCATGAGGGTGATTTAGGATATTTATTTTTAAATTACATTAACTAAAAAAAAAAAACCCACCAAAAACCCCAAAACATTTGTGCTTAGTATTAAATTTCTATAGATTTAATTCCAAGCAATACGTTACGAATATCATCCTTTTAAGCAGCTGAGTTCTTCCTTAAAATACTAAAAAAACTCTTTACATTCTTTCAGTTCTTGTTAAGTAGCATTCTATAAGTGCTGAATATTGCTCAGGAAATGTATGCTTGCAGAATGTGGAAATTATTTATCACGGTTCAAAAATGCCGATTAAGTTATTGAGAAGAAAGTGGCTTTTCATTTATAGAAATGTGGATTTCATCAGGTTGTTCCTGAAAAACTAAATAACAGGAAATGTCTTCTGCTTACAGTACATTCTGCACTCAAGGCAGAAAGGAGACGTAGGTGTCAGTGGTCAGCGTGGAGATTGAGGTAGTTCTGAACTAGCTTTTAAAATCACTTACTTTCATTCACTTATTTATGAATGCTACAGGTAGGATGGTTTGTTATGATATTGTAGAAGTTTTTAGTTGCTAGCTTAACGCAACAGCATTGTTTTTGCATGCAGTATTTATATTTATTTATTTTTAAGCCATATTACAACAAAAGAAAAAGAATTAAGGAGCCTTCTGTTTTACTCACTTTGACAAGATGTAATGTATAATTCTGCACTTCTCAAGAGGTACTTAAGGTATTTTGAAATTACTGCCTATTTCTTTCCAAAGTAAATAAACTGTGCTAAAATTACATGGTTCTGAAGAGGCAAAACCCACAGAAGATAGAAACCACACAACAGATTGTGCATGTATGACGAATACAAGGGGCTGAGTTCAGCAAGGTGCCGAACACTTCTGAGCTCCGTAGGACATGTACCCTGCAGGACTGCAGAGACAGCTAGTGGTTTTCTATTTCTAATGGTTATTTTATACCAGCCAAAAAGAATCCACCTGGCTGTCCTGAGTGGCTGGCCGTACACCACTCCTGATGTACACACTTCTTTGTCAAGTGTGATGGCCACAACAAATCAAAGCTGTCACAAGAATACTGCACCATGCTTGTTAACAATCTTGTATAATGAAGACTGTACAACAGAGCCAAAAACCAGAAGGCATGGGCTTCACTGCTGCCCATGGCATTCAGGATTGGGTTGATTGCTAAGCTGCTGTTAAAAAAGCCTTGTAGTTTTTGAAAATGAGCGGGAATACAGCTCCCTTCTATGCTTATGCTTAATATACCACCACGATTATATAATGTGTTATGTAGTAAATATAACACATATTAAATACAAAATAAATAAAACAGTAGAGAAGTTGGACTGAGTTAAATCCTGTATTACAGGAAGTTACATGCATATATATGACGCTCTTAGTCATGAGGTTTCGTTTTAGGTAGCCCTGCGAGGAGCAGGGAGTTGGACTCGATGATCCTTATGGGTCCCTTCCAACTCGAGATAGTCCGTGATTCTAAGTGGGGAGCAGAGGGAGCTAGGGCTAGAGAGTGTTTGATTACTGACCTCTGCTGCTCTGTCCTCGCCACTTTCCATCCTACCACGATTAGTAGCACACATTTTGTTGAAAAATTCCAAGCTTCTCATTTCTTTTTTTTTTCTATACAGCAATGCTGGCTTTCTGTAAGAAAACCCAAACATAAAAGGATTTGTTTTTCTCACTAAATGTCAAGGTTTTCAGTAGAAAAGGAAATATCTTCCGATAAAAAAACTATCCCCCCTGCCACGTGGAACATGGAGATTTTCCCTTGTGAATGAAGATGCATGGCTGCTGTATCCCTGTGCACAGTTCTACCACCAGCTCAAGGAGAAAAACTGATTTTGTATGGATTCTTTGTAGCAGAATGAAATGAATGCTGGGATGAACCCACCTCTGTTCATCTATTTTAAGCAAAAACTGTTTGTACTAGGCCAGATCATGCTGAGCTGAGGAATTTAATTTGCAATTCTTTGTGACACTGTTTGACTTCTACAGTGCCGTTTCAGTCAAAAAGCCTGTTTGGTTACAGACAGCAAGATCTGCCATCTTTGATTATTTAAAAAATGTCATTTATGTTATCAGCATGTTTTAACCTTACTTTGATACCCTGCTTTTTATCATGTGGCATCTTCTCAGTCATATAGTTCTGTTCTCTGCAAGTTCATAATGCAGTCTCACAGAGGGATTTGAGCCAAGTCTCCCTGTGCTGTGAGGACAGAAAGCACAGTAAAAGGCAGGATACGAATGCTTCCTGCTGGCACCCAGTATCCCAACCCTCTGGTCAGCACAAAGAGCAGAGAACTGGATGACAGCGGGAATACTTGGCCAGTGCAAAGGGTTTACGGGGCAGCTTCCATTCCTACAATGCCTACTGTGCAAAGCAATGGGGGTGTATTTTGAAAAAGTGTGCCCCGTGTTCACAAAGCTTAGGAGCCCGCATGCACTGGGACTGTAACTTTTTAAAAGTAAATTTTGTTCCTGATGGAGGCCAAGTTTTTGGTACACAGCTCACTTTAGTTTGATAATTTGTAGCTTACACCAAAAAACTATAAATTAGTATGGGAAATTCACATTATTTTATGTATCACAGAAAGACCAATCAGCACTGATGCGTGCTACTCCTAGAACCCTTCAGAGTATTGCCACATCATCCTATAAGGGGTTAATGTTTTTTAATCAGCAGGAATCAATTTTCAAAAGAGGCTACAACAGACCTATCTGTGAGAATCCATCTGTACCCTCAGGACCAACAGAGGCTTCTGTGTCGATATGCAAATAAGAAATGTGTATGCAGAATTCCTAATTTATGAATATTGTTGTAAAATTCTTGCTCAACACCTTTACTGATCTGGATGATGATGTCATTCATTAAATATTGCTAGGTTGGGGCAAGCTGACTAGCAACACCATTTCACTATATTTGATCATTTTAAGGGGTAAATTAATTGCTCTTATATAAGCTGTAAAAATTCTCCTGGTTCATTGGTCTGGCATTAGACTTGAGTGATTACATAATTAAATTACTTTTTCTTTTCTTTAAATAGGAGTATATGCTTTACCTCCAGCGCCTGGAGCAGAGATCAGAAGAACAATTTCTTGAACACTGGTTGAATCCACATTGCGTCCCACACTGCAACAGGGATTTAGTCCATCCAATCTAACGGTTTTGCCTACCCCGCAATCGGTATATGTATTTCTTTTACAGTGCGTATTTCTTTCTTCATAATGAAAGGCAGCGCCACAAACTGGAAGAGGAGAGAATAACCAATGGCTGGAGGAAGTACCTTGTGCTGAAAGGTGTCTGGCAAACAGAGCAGTGGCAGGGAACATGAGTGTCCTAGGCATCAACTGTGTCACTGTAGTTCTGTTCATGTTAATAAAACATTTGGTTACGCATTTCTCTGCTATATGGATATAAGCTGGTGACTGCACAACATTCTTATGAATGGTGCTTCAGATTGCTCCTGTTTCTTTTCTGTCTGCTTGTGCTCCTTTTCCAGCTTAACTATTTAAGTCTTGTACTTGTTCACTTATCTCTCAGTAGGACTGTGGCAGGATTAAACTCATAGCTGTCATCCTTCAGATATTTAAGATGCAGCCTGACCTGCTAGGAGTTGAGCCCGTTCTGCAGTATCTCAGCTGTAATTGCTAGCTGGTGATTTTTTAAATGGAATTCACTATTTAGTACACATGCTGGTAAACATCAACATCGAACATTTTCACAGAGCTTGCATGGATTATTAGTTCTGTTTACGATTTTCAACATCAGTGTAATAGGCAGCATCATTTGCTTTATTGCCTCTGTTTATCGTATGCATCACAGAGTTCAATGGGGAAATATATTCCAAAGCACAGCTCAGAAACCAGGCACTACTCACAAGCCAGTCGGTGACAAAATGACACATCCCAATAGTACGCCATGCGCATTAGGTTTGTGATATGGTCATCCTTTTTTGACTTGTGTGTTTTGCATACAGTATCAACTTATCACTACATTAAAAAAATGTGATGTATTGAGGTAAGGAATGTATAGGATTGTAAAATATAAGTATTAATCATGAACTCTTCCAGGTACCCAATAGCTGTTTGTGATGCCAATAAAAGAAGATATACCTACATCTGTATATTTTTATAACAGGAGAAGCCTTCCTGCTTACATTCTTTAAATAGACATGAAATTTGTCGACTGGGATACATTTGAATCATCACCATAACAGTGATGCTATATCACTCACAGTTAACTTTTTAACGTAAAAGTTGCAGATTTAGCTCCGTACTTGCAAAAGCATTTAAGCAGTAGAATACAGAGATGGTGTCTGTCAGGGCTGATCTGTTTCAAAAGACAGAAAGTTTGTCTGCTTAAAATTCTGCTATTTGTACCTGTACAAATCTAAATACTTTTGAAAATCTGGATGTTGTGGTAGACTTCAACAGAGCTATGTTAATCCACAATAAGCCAAAGGTCTGAAACTTATTTAAAAACAAAAACATAAAATTCCCAAACCTTAGCCCTAGGAGGTAAGTTGGCTGTTTTCTAAAAATCTTCCAGCTGAGACACAGTTGAAAGCTGGCTCACTTAGCTATTGTAATTCTTTACAATAGCTGCTCACAGGCGATTGTGAAGAATTAACGTTAGAAAAGCGCTTAAATGATTAGAAGCCCTTTGTTTGTTATTAGTATGGCCAATGTCAGCATGGTTTTTAATTATATTTTTTTCTTTTTTTTCTGCAGACCTCTTCATGGGCACCGAAGAGGATATATACTATGATTGTGTTAAGGAGGACAAGATTACTCCTGCATTGGCTATGTGCTCATTGTAGAGCTGAACCTCTTTGCAATATGGTGCAATCCCAGTGATACAGCAAAACTTCCAGCTATAAATGGCTAGATACGTTATAGACAGCCATATATTTTCTACCAGTAATGATTGCATGCATGAATAAATAAATCAAGGGTTTCCCCTAGTTTCTGAGATATGGGCAAGAATGAATCACTGATTAGTCCTAGAGTATGCTTTTTAAGGGTACAGCTTTAGACTGAAGCAAAAGGAACTTAGGGAAAAGTCCATAAAATTGGAGAATATAAACATGATGTCAAGGCCAGCTTTCTGGACTTTGGAGGAATCCTTAGTTACAGTTTTGTAGGTTAAATAACAATATTGTATGAAGACATAACATTTATGCAACACTAATCTATGTTTAATTGCCTGATGAGTTTCACATACTGTTTCATAATAAAAGCTTGATTCAAATCTATTTTCAGATTATTTTGTTACCTTAGTCTCCCATACTATATGCTGACAAAAACCACTGGAAGTGAGGCTCAGTATTGCAAAGTACTAAGGAAACATCAGAGGACTTTCTGGGATCAGCAGCTGGGAAGCACTATGGTGCAGTCTAATAATTTTGTAGTTTCTCTGCAAAACTTTTCCCTTTCCTTTATAATTCTGCCAGGTCAGGCACTTGCATCCAGCCATCCCTTTTCTGCCTGCGTGCCTTTATAACTTATGCCTTAGTATAGAGTATCTCGTACAGTCAGATGGTAAACATACGGCATCTGCAAAACAACGTGAAAAGTGTCTTGATGGCTCTTACATGACTGTTATGATCTGTGATGGCAACAGAATTAGTTATGAATGGACCAAAGTAACTTTCAGAGCTCCTCACTGCAGTCACGCTAAGAGCCTGAGGACTGGTAGCAAAATAAAAAACAATTTTATGAAGATACATAAGGTAATTACTGCTGCAACAGAGCATTTGGTAGGCTGAAATAGATCAACAGTCCTTCTAGTATACTTTCCTTCCAGTAAGAGAGCTCTCCTACATGATTCCAAGGAAACAATTTAAATCTCAAAGCATCAAAGGCTTGCTTTCCCCTACTGTCAAGATGAAATCATAGATTAAATCTGGGAGTGTAAAAAAGTATAATCAGGCTGCTATTGTGTGCTTCATTCATACTACTCTCAATACAGAGATCTCAATTTGCATATCTCCACTGAAGTGAAAGTCGTTAGGCGAAATCCTGGTTCTGTTTTTTCTTGCGCAGTGAGAAATTCATGCCAATCCCAAGTATGCCAACTTTCACCCAGTGAAAGTTGATTTAAGTACTTCTCTGAAATAAAAGAACTCCCATCTAGTTATATTCAGTCATAAGTTAGATAACTAGTAAGGTTAAATAGTAGCTTCTAGATCTACCTCAGTAACACTGAGCTAATCTTAAGGCAAACATGTGGAATAGGAAATGTTTATTGTTTTAAGTTTGCTTTTCCACATTAGGGTTAAAGGATCTCATATAGGTCTCTCCAAAGAAAAGTTAAGTATTATTATGTCTAATTTACAAAGAGAAAACTAGAAACATAGAAAGGTGAAGTCCTTCCAGGTGCCTGTTCCATGCTCCCTCCCACTTCA
The DNA here is from genome assembly GCF_965638725.1 of Aptenodytes patagonicus. Lineage (NCBI taxonomy): Eukaryota > Metazoa > Chordata > Aves > Sphenisciformes > Spheniscidae > Aptenodytes > Aptenodytes patagonicus. The sequence continues at coordinate 2,945,454 of NC_134964.1, read as the reverse complement.
TAAGGGAAAAAATTTTGGTATAGTGTTAACAGTCTTTAGCCCACATTTGCGTCAGGCCGATTCATCTAGCCAATGGGCAAAAGAGCCAACCCACGTTTGCACTCAGATTCAAATGAAAACCGTTAGCAGTGTTTCTAGAATTCCATTACAAAAGTAAACTCTCTCTTAAAAGTATCTATACTTCTGTTCTGTGGTACAACTGACCATTGAAGTACCTCCTGGTCCATCAAGACAAGCAAAACAGCAGACGCCATACAGGAAGTTTGAAACATAAAGAATAAAGGGAGAAAAAAGTGTAAAGAAAAAGACAGAGAACAGAAAATTCTGAGGGTAAAGAAGAAAAACCTAGACTGAAGCCTATCAGAGCCTCTGTAATCCTGTCATCATGAAGAACATAGCCAAGATATTTCTTTTTAAGACATCCAGCTCTTCTGCCAGATTTAAGAAGCCAAGTCCTCCATTCAGACAAATTAATTTGGGCCCTGCAAGTAAACAGAGAAACACCCTTCAACCTACCCGAGAGACAGCCAAAGAAGAGGAGGCCATCACAGCACAGCAGGCTTTCAGAAGTTGGCAAATGCTGCAGTCTAAAGAGAGAGGGAAGGCATGAGTGTGACTGCTTTAGACTATTGCCATGGAGGTAGCAACCCCTCATCCTGCTTATTATACATTTCTGTATGTCCATAAAATATATACAGTGTTTTACACGTAATCCAGTGGACTAATAAAAGAACAGGATCTTAGGGTCAGTTATAAATAAACTAACTCAAGCATTCATTATGACTCAGCAGTGAAAAATCTCATACATACTTTGCAAAAAAGGTTAACACTGCATAAACATTATACTTAGTTATAGCTACAGAAATTATGTAATTAAGCTTTTTCCAGAGTCCTTCAGTGTGGCTGCCCTACTGTGTTTTTATTCTCTTCCTTTACACAGATCTTTCCTTCAAAGCCATAATTTGCTTGAAATCATCTAAAGTTGAACTAGATCAAGTGTGTTCAAGGACTAGTTGGAGGTTTATTTTTGCCCATGTCTAAAATCTTGGGGGAAAATGCTAGACTTTTATACATGCATGCAAACCATTAGCTTTCCTACTGGGTGAAGATTTATTATAATCTATATGACATTAAGTAATCAGAATTTACATATGAAAGCCATGAGAGGGCTTAATATAATGAAAATAGGAAGAACAAATGTTCTGAAATTTGTATACTGAAAATGGGAAAATTGGCAAAATAGTTGATTTCCAAATGCTTTTACAGAAAAGGATTACAACAGACTTGGGAAAATCTTTCATCTATGAAAGAGAGAAACATACCATTAGCCTTAATCGCTGACTTGTTTTATATTCAACGTCTGCTAACTTTGTCTTTTCTCATCTGAAAAACTGCCCACTAGATGCCACTGTTTCTGCAGGTAAACGGCTTCACAGCCCTCAACGGCCGGTTTACTCAAAATACTGCATCCCTCCTTCCCCCCCGGCCTTGTGTTCTTACTCCTTTTCTTAAAATGTTCAGCTCAGATGACTGAAATAAAAAGTCACCTCTAAACCGGGAAGAAAAAAAGACCTTTAGCAAATGGCTGATTTCTTTCCACTTTGGATCCAAGATTGCTGTGAATGTGTATGTTAGCGTGGTGTCTGCCTGGTCATGTGGGTGCGCCCAATTATGCCGTAGAAAGAAGTGGTTGAAAGTTTCTACGCAGCACATTGTAGTGGCCTGTGACTTTTTACTGTCTGCTATTCAAACGCAGATCCTAATAAAGGATTTTGTGTGTTTGCAGAAGCTCTTCCCCCTCGGAGTAGGTCCCATTTGATCTATCTTCAGTAACCCCAAACTGTAAGCTGCAGACTAACTAATTGGTAAAAGCATCACTCTTCATGGCATGACATTATCTTATTACATTTATTATCTTTAGCAGCTTGGGGGACTATGTGTTAGGTGCTGTACAAACCTGTACTGAAAAGGCAGACTGTGCCCAGGGCCTGAAATGTAGTACTCCTCTATAAAGAGTAGATAAATAATATCAACTTTAATTTAAATACACAACAACTCAGGGAGAAGAGACAAAGGCTGGAATTTTTGAAAGCATCAACTTCTTCAGCAAGGCCAAGACTAAAAGATTTTATCACAGCCAGGTAAATAGCAATTTGGCAGTTCAACTAATTGGCTATTTCTACCAGACTGCCTTACCTTTCAGGAGAACATGCACCAACCAGAAGTAGTTACTTACTCAGACTGGAATTTCCAGAAATTTCACTGAAAGCAAGTCAATCACTCACTTTATTTGAAATTCACTTTCACAGTGGTGAACGTAATGGAAAAAACAAACTTAAACTTACCAGTTTGTAGTTTCGATGGTGCAGTATTTGCCTGCTTCTCATGGAGGCCGAACAGATGAGTGTACTCGTCTTTTCACAATGACAGTACTGCTTCTCTGGAGTACTTCTGAACAGTGAACATGAAAGACAGAGACAAAGCAAATGCCTATAACAATCTGAAATTAAATAATATGTATGGAAGTGTTTCTCTGCAGTACTTCGTGGCTTTTTTTGCAATAGTTACAGCCTTGTTTTGAATGTTAGAATCTTGTTTTGAATGAAGACTTCTATTACTCTGTCTTAATGAATGAATGCATAAATAACTTCTGAACCGGTGGAGTGAAATTGGATTGATTGAATGTGATCACTGCAGTAGGAATCTAGCTTAGATTCTCAGTAAAAACTTATTTTTAATGACTAAAGAGATCAGAGTGGACTTAGAAGGTTATCTGAGCCTTTTATGGCCTACAAAGAGTAGAAAATCTTGTGAGAACTATGTGTCTTGAGATTTCTGGTATGTGATTAGAAATGCTGAGTGATCTGTCTCCTTTCTGGCATTTTAATCCTTTTTCAGGTCTGGGGGTAAAGATGTGTACTAAAATGAAAAACAGTAAAAAGCAGAAAAGCTTGAATGAACTTTGAGCTAATACAACTATCCTTATTCTATCAAATGCGCATGTCCAGCCCAGTGTAGGCTCAACATGAAACCAAAAGTTTGAAGCACTAGTATTATTCCAAATCTCAAGCTCATCTTGGTACTTCCTGTCTTTTTTCAGGATATTTCAGTAAGTGATGATCAGCTGAAGTTCATTTTTTTTCCAAATTTGTAGGGATTTGGATCTAAGGATCCATTTGGGCATCTCTCTTTTTTTGCACAGGGTATATAACATGAGTATCATACACATACCTTTATTAAACTGAGTAAGCCAACCTTAAATATAGGAGATCTTAGACCAAAGACAAAATGGGGCAGAATATTGCTTCATTTTGATTTTTTTCATAATAAAGAATAACTATCGAGTGGCTTCAAAAAATGAATTCAGGAAAATGCTCCAAAGTTCAGAGTATACTTGGCTTAGAGATTTGCTCTTGGACTCTTTTGGTGTGACTCTGAATATGTGCCTATAACGCCTATAAAAATGAGACCAGAATCCAGTCCGCAAAATGCCTGGATGATCAGATCCACAGCTGATCATCCACAGATGATCTACTGTCCAGACACCAACAGAGCCCAATATTCCACTTAATGCAATCAGGATGTACTTCTATATACTCCCCATACACTGTATAGGATTAGTTCCAGCATCAGTAATAAATTTCAAACAGATGAGAAAAATTATTCACACATATAATTATTTGCAGAATAAAAGCCTGTCCTGGTTATTTAAGATATATAGTTCTAATACATAGATTTACCCAGTTCAACCAGCAGATTGCTCACGTTTTGGTGGGCCAGTTTTACTTTTGGCCAAAACCAGGCCTAACAGACAAAGCCCAACTACTCTGAGTGTTGTCACAGCCTCTATCGATCAGTTAGAGGCACAGCTTAAACTAAGCCCTGCAGAATGACGCGTTTGCCCCTCCCTGGTTGGGAGACAATGGGCCAAGCAATGCCCGTAAGATGACTATAACAGAGCTCACCTACCTCACAGGGATCCAAGGTGCGTTCAGTCATGGGTGATTTAAATAAACAGGGTTTGCTGCATACCTGCAGAGAAAAAAAAGCCAAACATAAAAGCAAGCCTTAGCAGTAATAGGAATAGATCAAATGTAAATAAAGCATTCTTAAATTAACAATTAACAAAGATGGGATTTATCTGCTCTTTCTAGGTCATGATTCCTCTAATCCTGAAGTAGATTCTCAAAATAGGCATTCTACTAGTGTCCACTTCTTTTCATTGATTATGGAGGGACCCTAAGCCTATAAAAATTGTAACCAAGCTGTCTCAAAATCTGATCCTCAGTAATTATGCAAAACCAACAATTGTGTAGCACTGGCATGGCTAATTTTATGCTGAGGCACCCGTGTTCATGATTTGAACATTTTACTCCTAGGGTTGAAAAGCATCTAACGCTTATGAAGTTCTGAATTTCACTTGGCAGCATCTTTGCCCATAGCTAACCAGAAAGCTAGGCACGTGCCCGTGGAACATTCGGGAGGGAGAATCTTCACCCTCCAATCACAGAGCAATAGCAACATTTGCCTGTACAAGCAAATCTTGCCTAGGATGTGGCAGATCCTTCGCAGCACATGGTTTGGCCTCACCCAGTCTGGCATAAGAACAGAGCTCTCCCTCCTTGCCCCAGCTTGCTCCCACCTGCTCTTTGCACCACTCAAGGATTGATTCATAAGCGCAGCACCATGCAAGAAGTCTCCCCTCCTTGCAGAGCACACCATCAATCCATTCCCCCACGAGACCCTTTGCAATCACAGGCAAGATCTGACATTCAGAGTGTCATGAGGAGGGGTAAGGTATGTAAAACCACAAGATTTTAAGCAAAGAAGGTAGTAGTTGTACCTCAGACACACACAAATCTGGAGTCTGAAATTAATCCAGGCTAATAGTATGGTCTTCAACTTCATTACTTTGGATCAGCTTGTGCTGGGAAGCAACTGGGCAATACTGGTGACCTACAATGCGATTCATAATGGGAGAAAGATTTCCATCCTACTACTATGCTTCTGTTATCAAAACATGGCTTATAAGCCTGTAAGTAATTAGCAGAGCACTTTTTTTTCTGACAAAGACTCTGATCAAGGTTCTGGGAAAAAAAACAGTAAAGAAGAAAGACTAACACTGAGCGGCAGCCACAGGAAGAGCCGCAAAAAGGGTTTTGTGCTCAATTTATTGGTGCCATGGTATGCACAGACACAGCACTGGACTCTTGTTATCTGCAGGGAATGGAACATTCCATCAAAACAGGGTTAGGTTGTTTCTGTAGTCATGGAAGAATACTAGTACGATAAATTTATAGGTCCAATGGAAGACTCTTTAATTTACTGGGAAATGACAAAGCGTCTCTGGCCAACTTGTATAAAATTTACTCCTTTATACCTTAGTTACATGCCATTGACTATTTACTCTGAGTCTGCAGATATATTTATCATTCATGCAGCATCCCAACCCATCAAAGAGCCCTACTCAGAGTAGGACGTGTTGGATTCCTTGCCTTTCCAAAAATGAAACTGCAATGACTTAAAAAAAAATAATCTTTTGAAACATTATGTTCACAAAGCAAATTCTTCCTGGAAGCAACTGCCAGGTATTTAGGGTTAAATAAGGACAGATTTCTGCACAGCAAACAAAGAGTATCAGGAGACATACTCTTTTGTTCACACACCAGCTAGACCTGTGGCCAACAACTATAGGTATAGGGAATTGTTCACAGCAATACTGTGCAGATGTAGATTTGATTTGTTTCTAGTCTATATTAGGTTATTCTATACTGTCCTCACTGTGCTATTCTGTATTATCTACTGTTACTATTTTACACTACAGCTATACTATATTATTGTATGAATTACATTTCAAACAGGTCACCGCAGAGGAAACTCGCAGACTGCACAACAGCCAAATATCATGATTCACAATAATCAGAGGCCTTGAGTCTGAAAAAGAAATAATTTAAAAGTATAATTAAAAAAATAAATATTCAGGGCCTCATTCTGTAAAAGATGAGTAAATCTTGCCCATGGAAGTCATCCAGTGAATTCCAACCTTCCACAGGAGTAAAGTCACTATGGTACATGGTACCAAAACATTTTTTTTTTCTGTTGTTACCAAATACAATTTTGGTAACTCCTAAATATACTCATTTCCTTGCTAACATAGAAGGGGCCAACAGGCTGGTATTAAGAATACTGTCTGGGATGGATCAAGGTTGAACTGCTACTGGTTACCTCCTAGAGTCACATGAAGAAACCAGAATCTCATCTTTCATTTAGAAAACATGGTCCTAGCCCCCATGGATACAAAGAAAAGCTTGCAATATGAGTTGTGTACAGCAGATTCTGCCTCCGTCTTTAGGGAGGGAGCAGTTCCAAGACATGTGACGTACCTTGTTCTTTCCAATTCTGACATTTATTGGCAATTCTAAGGAGGGTCAGGTTAAAGTCTGAGGGCAAGGGGCAGCGTGGGACACCGTGGTAGGCCATCGCTTGCTTTCATTAAGCCCTGCCAACCATGCACGTACATTTACTCATTCTCCAATTGTGAAAACCACAATTTTAGGTTCACAGGCAACAAACTTCATTTCAAAGCAGAAGGAAAACAAATAAATGTAGTAGATTTGTGTCTATGTTTATTTTTATATATGCATATATTTACAGATATTTTAATGTACTCTAAATGAAAGAAATTAAGCTTATGTTTCAACAGTGGATGGATCTGAATTGCATTTCAGCATTCCAGCTGCAGAAATTAAAGTTTTCAAGAACAATTTTTGTCCAGAGTAATTTATTTTTAAGTCCTCGATATTTCAGGGCATTTCAGTGATACACAAAGTTTTGCTAACATCAAATATATAGTCCTGGAGGAGGTTTGTGGGTGTGTGTGGGGTGTTAATATTTGGTATTTTAGATAAGAGCCACAGCAGAAACAAAACTTTTCTTTTTTCTTTCCTTCTTCTCTGTTTACCATCTGATGCTTTAGAGCTGCCCAGGGAAAGAGAGAAAAATGTCTTCTATTTCACATTGCACAGCTGTTGCACTGCTGGAGAAAAACATTTTAAATATTGATATGGCTTTGGGGCTAAAAGTATTTCTTAAGAGGCACTTCAATCCAATGAGTTTCAGCAAAGTGAACAATCACAAAAATAGAGTCAAAGACCAAAATCCCTCCAGCTGATAGTAAGCCAATTTATTTATTTATTGGTGCATGCCTACAGAACTCACTGTGTGTGATTGGATCAGTTACAGCTTTCTAGTCCAACCTCAGTAAAGAATAGCTCATAGATGCAATAGATTATGACCTCTGGAGTCAGAAACATCTTCCTTTTCTCACCCCACGCTTTAAGTGTGAATTGGACTATCTCAGTTCTCTCTCCTCCATGCCAGCTTTAGTGAACTGGGGATACTTCCTTGCAGGTTGGGGTGCTTTTATCAGCTGCACAGCCGCCTCCAGCTGGTAAATTCTGCAGCTGTGGTTAAACTGCCCAGGGAGGTTAAAGCTTTCTTACTCAATACTACTAATGTGTCTAAGGGTGTATATCGTGGTTGTCTCGTTTAGCTCTGCCACAGGCCATCCTGTGTACTAATCATTCCAGCTGCACCTAGAGGTGACTCACCCCAAAGGTACGCACAGTGTTTCATTCCGCCCAAGAAAGAAACAGGCCTTTCCCTCAACCAAAATAACCTGACAGTAGTTTTCAAACAGTGCACTGAACAGAGGGCATTGCTTTAACTTCGGCTAGGATCCATCCCAAGGAGGCATGGTTCTAGCATGGATGATATACTGACTGGGCTTACTAAGGGCTGCAGCATTATTTACGCACTCAGACTGCTGACGCATCTTCAGTTCTGCTTTGAAAAGGAATCATCTTGCATGGTCTGAAGTTCATCGCTGCCAAGGGGTAGGAGGAGGCTACTTCCATCATTTCAGTTGCTCATCTATTTCCTATTTGCCAGGGATGACAAATGTTCAAGCCACCTAGTCAATTTATTCCCAAGCTTTTAATTCTGCTCCGTATGCATCAACAGCTTTGCTGTTGAAACCACGCTCTCTCAAGAGCAGGTCTGAAGCGCACAGCACCTGCGGCTCCAGTCTGTCAGCAGCAGGGCACACATGTGCCCAGAACAACTCCCTCTAAGCAGAGGGAGAAATGGATTACAGCTCTGGGCTACACACAGTAAATCACCAGCACAGAGAGAGAAGCACAGGGACAACAGAAATACCAAAACGTGCTTTTTTAGAACATGACTCCTTAAATTAAACAAGACAAGAAAATATATGAAATGACAGCAGGGTCACTTTTTCCTTAACTGTTGTTCCAATTTAAGCCCACACATGCATCTCATTTATTTTCAACTTTGCTCTTCTGCTGTCTCTATCCTGTAAGAGATGGTTACAGAGCATTACCAGCAGAGAAGGACTACAAAAGATGCTAGGTATTTATTATTTGGTAATTTCCCTTTATTTTTGGAATTCAGTTACAGAAGTGCCTCATGTTCCCTGTTAAAACTCAAGTCCTGTTATGGCAAGCAGTGTACCAACATTTCCCCATATAATGTTGCTATATATTATGTAGACAAACTTACTAACTTTGAACCGCAACAGCTGTATTCACCCATGTGGTGACACGGTTGATTAGATGTTGCAAGCAATTGTAGTGGTTCCTGAAAATCAGGGAGATCAGCATTTACCATAACATTAGCATTCAGACATTGTTCACTTCATTGCCTCATGACCAGATTTTACTACCTACAAACGTCACCTTCCGATCTCCTTTGCTATCACATGAACAATGCATGCCATTGCTCAAATTGATTGCTATTAGGCTGGGGTACTTAGGAACTATAAATACATCACCGCAACTGTCCTAAAATTTTTAGGGAGGAATAATGAACTGCACGCTCTGAGCAAACCAGTAAATAAAGTATCTTAACTCTGCTTAAATTAGCACTAAGAGTTTGCATTTAACTGAAAAGCTCTATAACTGTATATTATTATTTAAGAGCCACACTTTCAATAGAACCTAAGCTAAAATTGAAGATGTAATGCTTCTAAAAATGCAAGCTCCCGTTAAGAAACTGTGTGCGCTGCTCAATTAATGGAGACCCAGCCTCCCCAAACCCAGGAATAAGGCAGTCTACATGTATACGGACATGGAAAATTGCTCTGCCAAAGTTTATATAAGGAAAATAGAATCCACTATTCTAAAAGGAGTGTCATAAAGTTTGATGTGCCTATTTCAAAAGCATTTGGAACAGACATTCCCCCCCTCTGACCAGACAGAAATGTCTTTGCTTCCAGCTTTAATGCCAACTTCAGGGGAAAAAAAAGGAATTACACTTTCTGGCATTTTGGAGAACATGGGGCAAAGTTGGAAGGAGCCCATGTGGGTAGAAAGCTGAGGGGGATGTGATGGGAGGGAGCTAGGGCTGGAAACAGAAGACCTTTGGCTGTATTTTGATTGAATCAGGTGAGGCCAGCAGGGACAAACACTGGGCTGGTTTCTGGGAGCAGAGTCCCTGCCTACGCTCTGTGTGGAAGCGGTGTCCCAGCTTTGCTCTTTGATCCTTCAGCTTAATTCAATCCAGGGACAAATCAGAGTGAAACTGGGTGTGTGTAGGTGCAGGTGTGCACGTACATTTGGGGGGATGTATGGAAGGATGGAGTCAATGGGCAATCAGTGCTGCCCCTCTTCCCAGCACATTTCATCCCTGCGCTGCCTGAGCCAGCTCCCATTGCTGTCGTATCTTTCCAGGGCCCAGGTCTGACACACAGAGGGCCTGTGGTTTTTTTTCCCCCCCCCGAGATTTCAATTACGAGAGTTGTAATACCATCTTTGGGATGCCTGGTTCCCTCATGATGTTGCAGTTTCACAGGGGGGTTGCAGTGCCAAGGGGCTGCACGCTCCAGTCATTCATGAACCTGCTTGCTCTGGGGCTGCCCAGCACAACTCTCTGCTTGGCTGTCAGTCAGGCAGCCCACCCGTCAGCCTGTCAGTCAGTCCGCCAGCGTTGCCTGCTTGCCTCAGAACTGCGTCAGGCCATCGCATCAAGCGATGGCTGTAACCCTGCCTGGCTTGTGTCACTGCACTAGTCTGAAACACCAAACAGATCTGAGTAAAGATTAGTTCAAACTCACAGACGAACCCAGAGAAAGCTTCTGTTGCTGATAACAGGACAAACCAAACCTGCTTATGGGACAAAACGCTTCCGCAGTGAGACTGCGCCAGACTCAGAGAAGCCCAAGGTAGCATGAGGTACATATCCTCATCTTCTTTCTCCCATGCTCTGAGGATCTCTTAGCCCACAGTGGTGGTGCCTCAGGGATCATTGTTGGCACAGCCCTTTCAAATTGCATCCAGAGCTATTGTCTTGCGCTGACCGAGAAAGATTCATCCTGCCTCATAAGAGGAAATTAGATGAATTGGCAGAGAAGGGGCAGTGGATGCCAGTCCGAAGGCACCGAGGGTCTGCCTTCTCATTGCATTTGTCCTTTGGTCATCTACAGGACATACATTATCCCCTCTGTTGAAGCCCTTGAACTATGGTCCATGGGCCCCTGAGAAGTGATCTACAAAAAGTAGCTAGTATAGCAACCTCTGTTTTAGTCCATATCATGAAAAATGAGAGACTGCCACAAGTTCTGTCTAAATAGAAATGTCTTTTTTCTGTCCCTAAAATGAGTCTCTCAGGATTATATACAAATGCCAAAAGGCTGTTGCAAAGAAAACCCAGAATACTGAGTTTGTTGGCCTTTTTTGCCTAGTGGAGAAGTTTACGTTGTGTTGCATGGTTCTTCAGTTTGATATTGCTATTACTTCAAGAATCGGGAACTGTGCTTAAAAGAAAAATGGCTATTTTAAATTAATTGAACTTTTAATTGTGTCTCATGTAGCTGTGTCCACTTAGCTCCACTGTCTGTGTGTCTTTCTTTGTGTTTTGATATATGGCAACAGTACAGAAATACTGCATTCTGGGATATGAAGTGGCTCAGTGGAGGAGGATATAAACCAGATGTGTAACATATCCAGTGTGCACTCAATGTACCTCCTGTGACCTGTCTGGAGATGATACAAATACAATCATTTTTTGAGACAAAGAAATAGAAATTAGCTCCAAGAGCAGGGAGGGAATGTAACAGACCAGAGCAGTTCAGAGAATAAGAAATCATTTCAAGCTACCAAAAAAATAAAAAAAAAAAGGCAAGAAAGACCACATTTTTTCTAAAGTTTTGTAAAATAAAAAAGAAGCTAAGTGTCTTTCCCCCGTGTTTTGATTAAAACCATGAAGATAATTCTCTGCAGGAACCTCCAGCTTGTTTCATCAAATCTCTTGTTAAATTATGTGTATGATTTATCTCAGAGCATAGTTACAGTAAAGCCGTAAGCCTTACTGTCACCTTAAGTTTTATCCTAATAGTGCAAGTATTTCCCATCGGACTAGATTTTACTAGAATGATAGTACTCCCCATGGCAAGTCCTAACAAGCTGATTTTGGAGGTTCCATCTGAAAACAAAACCTCACTTCAGGATAATTTTTTTCTCCAGCAAGGGGTTTTAAGTTGAATGGCCAGACCCTCATTTGTTATAAACCTGGACAGATCACTGACTTCATGGATAACAATGCATATCAGCTGCCGCTGTGACAGAGGAAAAAAAATAACAAATCTGTGTAACAGTTTACACCCAAATTCCACTACCTGTACTGAATGGACTGGTTTGTGGAATACAGCGATATTAACTGCTAGCAAGTGTCACAGACTCTCGCCCATTAGGATCGAAACAGTGGTAGAGGGATCTGAAACTGGCCGCTTTTTATTCTGTGTTGTTTTGAGAAATTTATTTTATTTCAGGCAGTGGAAGCTGATGGCATCCGAAAGCGGGCACGTAAGACTGTCCTAGAAACAGTCAATCAGAGCTAACTCACAACTGCAGGTATTAAAAGAGATGCTACACCTTGAGATAGATCAGTGTAGTATCTTCAGTCCCAAATTCTAGCTCATGGATACCTTGCTTGCCCCAAAAGATTGCTTTTCACTAATGAGATTTTTAGATTTCTTGGAATTCACGGCACAAAGAAGGCTGAAATCTGTGGAGTTTGTTAAGCTGTTTTGCACCAGACAACGGGATTCAGAAGGTACATCTAACCAGCAATAATTGTCATCAGCTCTGTAATAAAACTGAAACAAGGATGAACAAATACAAAACACTGACCTGGAAGATTTGTGTCTTTCCAGGATAAGCCTGCATTTTTTCTTGTTCTACTACTGCGTTTGATGCTTCCCTTTGTCAGCACGTTCTGGTCTCAAGTCTTGTGCAAATGTGCCACACACAAGGGCTTTTTACATCGAATTAAAGAAAAAGTCACAGATGCTACAGAAGTTGTTATTGCCATGGGTTTGAACCTGCCCAGTCTGAGTAGTGGGTATGAGAATTTTTCTCTTGTGGTAGAGTTTCGGGGAGGGAGTTTTCCCTTTCTTCTCTTACCTTGGCTGCTGGTGTGGCAGGTCCCAGCAGTGGCCCTCCCCATTCCCACACAGACGGGTGGGGAACGGGTGGGCTGGGAAGGGGAGCAGAGGAATTTTGGTTTGGCACCTCTTGCACACCGAGGCAGCCAGGCGGCAAGGAGGGGAACGCAGTCGGAGCCAAGCACAATGCTAGCACGGATTGCTTCTTTTGGAAAGGAGGAAACCCAGGAGCCACAACTGAAGCACAGCTTTGCTGTTGGGATAACGCAGCTGTATGCTGCGTGTTGCCCCTAAGTAAGCCCAACAGAACTAGGACAATATTTCACTGAATTGGGAAATGATCTTTGGGACGTGTCTCAGAACTGAAATGCTCATTGTTTAGATAATTTGGAAAAATACCGTGTTTTTCTTTGGTTGACCGGTCTCTGGAAAAGTTTGGGATGGCATGCACATTGTGGTAAAAGGGAAAAAAAATGAGAACAAACAAGAAATTTGAATTAATTTGACATGCTGGGAGTAGAACTGCTGGGGGATTGTGGAAATTACAAACTGAAAAAGAAGGCTACACAGATAACTGTGTTTACTGCTGAAGAGATGGGCAGAGGGTTCCCAGGACAAAGACTGCCTGAAAACCGTAAGTGTTTGGTGGCCACTGAGAAATGGGAAGGCGCTTATGAGAAAGGAGCAGAGGAGTTACCAAGGAATGTGAGAAGTTCACAGCCTAGCCTAGATAGTTTCATTTGTGTGGGTTGGATGCTGCTAGTCTAATCAGGCCATCATTCAATGGCCCTTTGGGCTGCTACTGAAAAAGTGGTTCTTCCATTCCCTCTTCCCCCAGACACTCATTTCTGCGCTCTTACGCCAGCACAAGCATTCATGTGGCTGTACTACCCCAAGAAACTAATTAGTTGTATGCTTTTTTTTTAATTGAGTTGATATTTAGCTGGATCAGTTCTGTGGTCCAACTTGTTGCACAGCCATATAAACACTGGTGCCAGACAAGAGTGAGCGAAAAAAGTGACTGGGTGCAGAGGAAGAGGGGGGAGAGGAGTGGAACAACCCCTTTCAGCAGCAGCCAGATTTATGCCAGATTAAAGTGACCGCGTAACCACAACCTCTTTGAGTAGCCCCCTTAATTTCATTTTGGGCATGTGAAGAATCAGCTATTACTCCTACTGAGTAACAGCAGCACAAACAGGCTTTTATCATCTGATCGTCTCACATTTGCTGAACTTGCGATGTGCTCCCTGCTCTGCCAGAATTTTTGGGAGGATCTGTGGCAATTATAAGGAAACCCACCTAGGGACAATATCATTCCAGTGTAAGAAGGCTGGTATGTATGCAGCCACTTTAGCAGCTCCGTCTGCTATGAAAGCAAATGAACTCAAGAGCAGACAAGAACTGATATGTGAAGTTAGAGTATAAATCTGACTGCATAAATTAAAAGGACGGGAATGCAATGGATTTTGAATAGGTTCTTTCACATGGTAGTGTTCTCCTGGAATCAGAAAGCAGACATCGCAGCAAAAAAGCTTTACAGTGTTCTGAAATAAATATTAGTATTTTTCTTAGCACAGAGGAGTTAAATGAAGTGGCAAATCAAAACGTGTATGTGTATGCATATACATTAGAGATAGAAAGTGTGGACTGTAGTAAAAAGGGGTTGATATGGAATATTGACTGATACAGAATATGGACAAAATATTGACTGCCTGTTGCAAGTTTTCTACTTTCCCTAAGACATCTTCTTTCTAGGCTAGAACTGGCACATACATGAAGGTTCAGCTTCCCTAAGCAATTCCCTGCGCATCGCTTTATAGATAGAGTCATGAAATTGTGGGCCAATGCTTCCCTGAATCAGCTGAGAGCCTGCAATGAAAGGTCCAAGGGACAAACTGAACTCTTTAGCCACTTGATTACAGTGTAGACAGTACCTTTGCAGAAATCATAGAAGCAGAATAAATTAGGATGTGTTGAGATCCAAGGACTCCTACAGGGTGTCCAAGAAGCAGCATAATGTTATTTTAGGTCATTGCAATAATGACACCAATACTGGTAATAGTAATTCCATGCCTCGTCCACAAGTGACTTCAGACTATTTATAAAACTACCATCCATATGCCACTATGAAAGTAGCCATGTCCCAGAGTGTTTGTAGTGAATGTTACTTTTTGCCATTTTCTTCATTTTTTGATTAGGATTTGTACAGTTTATCTGCAATTTTAATGAAATGATTTAGCTTTTCTGATAATCTGTTATGATTCCTGTTTTTAATTTTGTAGGTGTTAATTTGATATTGAGCAACTGAGTATTTTAAGCTTCAGTTGTCTTATACTAGTATAATTTCAGTGATAGCTCTTTTCAAGTTTGTTCTTTCACATTTATTGATTTCAATATATTTATGAAAGTTCTGAACTGTTTTTCTTTCAAAAATAGCATAGATCAAAAGCACTGAAAAATCTAGCAAAATCTGGTTTTCTTGTTAAAACTGAATTAAGGAAGCATGTTTTCACTGAAGTGGCACCTCTAATTCCCTATAAGCTCAACGTTTATTATGACATTGGGAAAGGGATATTTCTGGTGCTAATAAGGTTTAATTACAGCTTCCCCCCCAAGCAATTACTTCTGAAGCATTAACAATTTCCTCTGGGAACCTGTCCTCTCTCAGCTGGCCAGTTCTTCTCTTGCTTGCCTGATCCAAAGCCTGCTGAGGTTGATTTCCATTCCTCTGACTCAGACCCACTACCCATGTCTCCTGATCTTCTGTGACACTGGAAATTATTCACCCTCTGTCTTATTAAATTTCAGCTGACCTTGGCTACTGGATTGCTCCAAGGGTTGCCTTGTCAGGATGCTTCACCAAAACACCAGAAGTAGTTTAAACTGAAAACATACCAGTTAGGAGTTTCACGCAAAACGTTCAAACATTCTAAATGAAAAGAATGATTTAAAAGAAAAATACAGAACTCTGCTGCAATTCGGTGTGTCTCTGCCATCAATAAAGGATACAGCTAAGCATTTCATTCAAAACAAAACACGCAGTCTTTCTAAATACCCTCCCTGATCAGACCACCAAAGCACTTCGCATCTCTCTTTTGCTCACCAAATATTTTTATGATTTTCCACAAGAAACAGCCAGGCCAAACTCTAATAACCACTCTGAGAGGATGGGAGTACATCATGTCTCCAGACACCATGAAAATAAAATAAATCACTAGAGGAACAAAATTTTATATGGCTTGTTTTTTAAATTATGTTTTGCTATAAGGAAATGATGAACAGAAGCGTGGACCAAACTAAGAAGCAAATAGCTATTCTTGCCTAAATGTTGGAACACTGTTACTGTCAGAAAAAAGCAATCTTCAGAAGCAGCCAAGAGGTTTAAGAGCACCAGCCATGGTCTTTAGAAACCCTTTCCCTTTAAGATCAGAATGTCAACATTAGAGACTGTGTCTATACTAATAAATAACATGCACAATTTTAACAATGAGGGCAGTTAATCACTGTGGTATCTTATCTAGGGATGAACAAGATTCCTGTTAGTTACAGTCTTTAAATCAAGACTTGGCGTACGTCTGTGTGTCACGCTGCGATGTAAAGCAGAGACATAAGAGCCATTTTAAAACTACCTAGCTCACATAGTAATGTGAATCTAGCAGTAGAAACGCAGAGTTAGTACAAATTAATGAGGCCAATTTATCCAGCTTTTTGGTAGGGTAAATTATTCCATTGTGAGCTCAGCTAGACTGCTCTCTGTCCCCACCAGCTTATTTAAAGTTACACTATGTATCTTTACTCTTCCCTGTGGTCTCCAGTGTAGATGTAACATTGCTGACTTTCTATGAGAAGTATTAAAGCTCAAATGGATATTATGGGCTCCATGGAGAGATCACTGGATGATGCTCACGGCCTCGTAGACAGTGCCTTTCTAAAGAGTATGCAGATAAAATAAAAACACTTTCAGAGATCAGCCCTATAACAAAGATCACTCAGTAATATGGATAAAAAAATTTCTTCCTCTGGGACTGGCTGGCTTTGGCCGTCCCTGACCCCCCATTCTTGTTTGTGAACCTCAGACTACGCGGGGACTCAAGTATCGGGACCTCTCTGGTTTGCACTGCTGTCAAGATTCACACAGAACAAATCTAGCGAGATGTACTAATGTAAGCGTTTGATGCTTTACTGCACTTCCATCCTAACCAGTGTCAACCACTACCTGAGAAGACTCTTTCTACCCGTGTTCCCTCCCCACGTGCAGAATAAACTCCTGTATCAGTATCTGTTTCTATTATTAAACTCTGGATATTCCCCCCCAGCATTCTCTATCTCCTAAGGCTTGTCCTTGGCTACCCTTACAAACCAGCATGACACTGTTTCTGCCTCTACTGCAAAGGGCTGAGCCCAAGAATCATGCCTCGCTGGCACAGCAGGCGCTTCATGAGTGGCAACATTTCAATCCCACTTTATGCTTTGCCACCAGAAAGCCAGGCACACACACTGAAACACTGCCCGTGCATTACCACAGTGTCTTCTATAAGAAAACATGGATTTCTGCCACTAGACAGACACAGAAACTAGTAAGCTATTCCCTGCATTCTTCTATCCCCCTGGGCGCCCTGTGTAAGGGAAGCCATTGATGCTTGCCATCAGATAGACACACAGACTAGTAATAAAATACCCATGATTCACTGCATTTTTATTCCTTAGGGTGCTTCTGAAGAGGGAGCTACTGATTTCTTACTTATGTTTAAATGATTTGTGAAGGGAAAAAAAAAATTCTATTTTATAGCCTGTGCCTTTAGCCATAGGGGAAACTGTTTTCTGGGAGTTCTGTATTTTGTTTGATAGATAGCTTTCCTCCAATTACTTATCTTTACTTTGGTTGTTTCTTAGGAAGCCAAAGTTTTCCCTAATCTTGTAATTTTAATCAGTTAAAAGTTGCTAGCTATCGGGTGAAACATCAAAGCCCTCCCAGTTTCTGCATTTACTCATTTCAGTGCGAGATCTTCCAGCTTGAAGAACATGATCTTTAACGCCTCATCATTTATAACGCAGTAGCCCGCTCCAGTGCATGCAATTATATGATAGTGCCCTACCCGAAGGATCATGTAAAAGGCAAAGAAGGTGAAGAGAAACAGACATGCCAAATAGTTTTCCCAAAGTCACACAGAAAATCTGGCAGAGCCAGGCAGAAACCAAGTTCTCCGGACCTCTGGTCCAGTGCCCTGGTCACTAGATGTGCTGCCTCTCAGACCTTGCCTAGCACCTGGATATAGCAAGCCCCAGCATGTGTACACGTGACTCATCAGGGGGAAGAACAGCCAGGATCTCCCCCACCTCCCGGCTCTGTGCTAGGGGAGGTCACAATGGTCCTCCTCGTTCTTTGGAAGCAGGAGGACTTGCAGGTTCCACCCTCAGCCAGGGATGGGTTTGGACACCATGGAGATAGGCACAGCACAGCAACCTAAATAAAGAGAGAGGTCTCCACATTCAGCCAGCGAGGGGAATCCTATTCCCAAGACAGACCGGAGCCACATCATTGCGTAATGCTCTAGAAAGCACATCCCCTGGAACTCCCACGGCAGGGCTCTCACCACAGGGCTTATTTTGGTGAATGGTGTGAATATGGCCCTTCATTTCCTTTCCATATTAGTCCCATTTAGTCTTGCTCCACTTTCTGCCTCTGGAAGCCTAGCAAAAGCACTGCATCTGGTCAGGGGAGAAAGCAAGCATAGCATTTTCTGTAGGCAAGGATCCACAGCTCAAAACCACCTAATAATATGTCTCAGTTCTTCCTGACTTGGTAGTGTCTGCATTGGAGAGGCCAAGGTTTGGAATAGAAGAGAAGGAATTGGCCAGGACAAAAGTGCATTGGCAGAGCTCTGTGGAGGCACTCACACAAATCCTGCCCACACTACGTCTGGATCCATCCAGGGCTTTCATGATCACTGGATTTGCCAGTCTTTTTTTTAAAAGCAAATAATCAATAAAGAGAGAGAAAAAAATTAACTGCTTGGCCTGAAGTTTGTTGCTACTCAAGAACTTCCCACATTGTGCTAAGTGAAAGTAAAGCGGGAAGCATACTCTTTTGGGACCCAGTTCGCACCCAAGTTCTTGGCCTCAGCCACATCTGTTCTTCCAGGGAGGCTCAAATGCTTAGATGTGGCTGGTGAGCTCCTAAAGTTGGTTGGGCCAAACAAGCAGAGTTTAGGGCTGAGCTGGCTGAGAAGTAGGCTGATTCTGTGCATTTCTCAGGGAAAGGTTGCCGAGAGAGTCCTTCAGGAACTCAAGCTGGAAAATAAAGCTGTGGCTCACATAGGGAAGTCCTTCTGAAGATCAGCAGCAGTGTGGCAGCTCGCAGTCCAGCAAGGGGAATGCCTCCACCTGGACCTGCACATGCGGAACTCGCTTTCCACTTACTAATATCCACTGCTGCCACTGCCTCTGCAGAGGTAAACAGCAGCCCTGAAATCAGCATCCACAGCCTAATGTCTGAGGAAGCTTATGGGAACGCTATGGTAGTTCTCATTGCATTCTTCCCTTGCCGGCATAGGCAACCAACATCCAGACTCCAGTTCTGCCAGTCTGTCTTACCAACCTTTAAATCCTCTTTGACTGAATTAATCCAGAGACTTACTTATCAACCACCTGTGTCATCCCAGCCTTTTCCTGTTGTCTAGAAGGCAGGATTTTGTGTTTCTTCCTCTATCTTGAGAGGACAGCCTGAATCTTCATCTAAATTCTTTGCACACAGAGAAGGATCTTACTAAGCAGGTCAGAGGACCTGCTTTTAGGACTGAGACATACAAGCAGACACAATAACTTGCCTATTAGGTTTCTTGGTGAAGGTGAAGATACAACCTTGTGGAACAAGAAATTCAGCATCACCAAATATGTCAAGTATCAGAAATATTTCTTCCATAACAAAATATTGCTTGCCCTTGAGCATTACTGCCAACTGTTTACTATCATTTAACTTCAGTGGGAACAGATTTATTTGCACGAGGCATAGTCAGTTTGTCTTTATGGGAACTGGACATTACAATAAGCAATCTTCTGAAGAATACCTCTTATGTGCAAATTATTAATTCAAGGTAAAGATCTAGAATCATCCAAGAGACACAGAGACTGCCTGAAGCAGAGGTACAGATTCTGGAAGGAGCAGCTAAACACCTCATTAACTGAGCTTCATGCCGTTTAGTCTGAGTGACTGAATATTTCCAACACAATTGAAACTGTGGTTCTCTGAATTAATGTTATTTTTAATAAAAGGAGGCGTTAAGTTGCCTTCTTTGGTGAGCATTGTGGAATGTTTCTAACTTCCCTACCAGACATGGCTGCGTTTGAGTGATATTTGTGAGGCACTTGGAGAAGAAATGTGCTATATAAAATTAGAGATTATGCCAAACCTCAGTGTTGGATTAATATGTCTGTGTGAATTTAGAGGATGAAAAACCACCTTCCATTTGGTGGCAAGGTGTCAAATTCCATGTTAGTGTAAACTGATGCAGACAGTTAATTATAAAAAAGTTATTCCAGTTGTACTGACAAAGAATCTGACCCTGGTCCATTTGCCTGTAATGAAGCAACCAAAATCCTGGGTCTGAACATGCCAGAAGTTTGTATTAAAACTGATGTCTAGATCCTAGTTTTGCTTTTTGGGTCTTTTTTTAATGCAACTTTTTATAGTGATGATGTATTGCTATATGAATGCATTGCAGCAAATGCTAGTAAAGTCACAAATCAGCAGAAAGATGCTTTATAAATTACAGAATTTTAAGAGTATTAGATTTTTTCAGACATTTTGTATGTTCACCTGAAATTGCAAAGCAAGCACATATGCTAGTTCAAAGTAAGAATAAGTTTCTGTTCAAAACTAAGGAATGAATTTTGTGTCCTCTCAAACTCTATATAACCCTCCCGTGATTTGGTAAATGGTGCTTTGTGAAAACTCACTCTCTGCTAGTGCATGAAATCAGGACGCTGCAGTCCAGTCCGACAGCATTGATTCTCCTTTGATTAAGAACTGAGCATTGCAGTAGCAGTAATATCTCAAGCCAGATCCCTACTGCTACAGGGGATACAGCAATACAGACCACAGCAAACACATCTGCAGGACCATTTTCAAAGCGGTTTCAGTGTCTCACTGGGAGATTTTTGCTGGCTCAATTAGCAAAATTCAGAGCATACATTAGGTCTGTGACTCCAGTTAATGAGACCTTTGTTTTATTAGATGAATTGGTAAGGAGGGTCATTTTCTAATACATCTTTTCCCAGCAGAGTAAAATATCCACCACTGAAAACAGCCATAGGCGATCCATAATTTTTATATTACCCATGTAAGTTGCTCCTTACAAATAATGAACACTCATAACTAAGCGCTGCTCAGAAGAATAAATGACTAACCAGATTTTATCAGCACACAAGCTAAATTCAATGATTTATGAAGAAATCTTGGTCCCGTCTAATGGAATTTTCCCAAAATAAATTCATGTAAACAACTTGCCACAAAGAGGCAGTCAGTGCTGGTTGGTATGTGTAAACAGCTTTAACAGTTGAGAATATAATCTCCTTGACTGCTGGGCAGTCTGGGGAGATTCATGCAGAGTCTCCGTTCAGAAAACCACCTTTGGCTCTGATCCTCCTGACATCATAATGCCACCCATTTCATTAGTTTTTAGTAAATGTTACTATCATCATAGATGGGTAGAATCATTTTGCCTCTCAAAGCCAACACACGAATTTTCACAGTCCTCATCAGAATCCCCGGATGAGAGTCACGGGTAGGACTAGTGGGAGGAGGTAAGAGACAGAAATGAAAAAAAAAATTCCAGCTCCTGAATAAATGTATCACAGTGTATTCAGTTTCCAGTGGTGGATTACCAATACCTTTTTACATGTTCCTAGAATCAAGCTGAAAGTACGATGCAGTCATATTAACGTGTTGCAGTCATTCTTAACGTGTTTCCAGGGGAACTCCTATTTACATGGTCTCTAACTGCAAAATGAAGTCAAATATTTAATAAATTATCCCACTGATGTTAGTTAGTCCTGTTAGGACATTACACTGAGATCAATGTATGTAAACTGATCTGTGTGAGTGACTCAAACCAATTTGGGCTGGTTCCCAAACAACCTAGAGCACAGTTCTAAACCGAACCAAGCCATTTTCAAAGTTTGCATCATTATCAGAAATATTTCCTTCTCCGCCTTAATTCATCCTCAAAAGCAACACATCACAGTCAGCATCAGTTCTATTAGAATAAGGGCAAGTAGGCAGGCTGGCTGAGTACCAAACTGCAAAGACAGTTAGCTTTTTCTAATGACTATTCATAAATATAGCATCATTAGCAGTTTCATGGGGATGGTAGCTGCAGTACAGCATGTTCTACTGCTCAGTGGAAGAAGAAATCCTGCACTATACACACAGATTTTACAGGCACTAATAAGTACCTTTTTTAGATTTGTAGAACTTTCAAGGCTTTTCACAGCTAATATTTCTACATTAGCCTGATTTCCCAATATGTCTGCTAGACAGACGAAGACTGATGTTTTTTAAAAGGGACTAGTGATTTTGCATGCCTGTTCTGGGTTGCCTAACTTGAGCCAGCCCTGAGAACAGCCTGATAGTTTGAGGATTTCCAAAAATCAGTTCCTTTGAGGTGTCTCAGCATAACACCTCATCAGTCTCTCATCAACTCTAGTCAGTGACAAAAAAAAATAAAAATCCCCAAACACTCCTCGCTCCTGAAGTCACAGCTGAAGTTGGACAGGGTGCTTTCTTACAGAGGCATAAGATTTAATTTGCACCCGTAGCCAAATGCTGCTGTTAGATAGCTGGTGATTACAATCTCCGCCTGGAGCTGATCGAAGTGGCTCCTATGACTTTTATCATGTAACTCTAAGTTTAGATCAGCGTGAATGAGATCAGTATTTACTTCCACTGTCTCAGACGGCTGTCTGATCAGCTCTCTGTCATGTAACTTGTGAGCTGTTTTGGACTACAGTTTCTTGACCATCAGAATTTTGTTTCACTTTTTAGGTTGATTTGGTTAAAACAAAAGGAAGTGTCTTCGGCCAGTTGAATTAAAGGATATTATCCGTCCATGGCTTTTACATTAGAATGGTTTCATTTTGAAATAAGAACAGAATAGTTTAATTCAATCATTGGCACAAAAATAATACCGGTATCAGATAATGGAGACTTCCTAGGAAAGATATACCTGATGTCAGACAGCCTCGTAAGCAGGCTGGCAGCCAGTTCTAATGGAAAAACAGTCTGTGAAGAATTCCCAGCATATTATATTCCCAGGCTTTTTAGAAGCTATTTTCTGGCTAATCAAAAAACAGAAGCTATGTCTTCAGGAGATATAGAATAACATCCTTGCTGAAATACATCAGCTCAAGATCTGGCCCACAGCATGAATTTAAGATGTTTAGCTACACTTGAACCCAATTCTTTTTCTACCCACCTAGCTTTAATCAGGTGTGACAGCACTTGAAGTCAGTATGTTCAGGGCAGTGTGAATGAAATGGGAAATCAAGCCAGATCAGAATGATGGTGATTTACAATGGCTTTGCAGAAATGGATCTATCACGAATAAAGCGTCAGAGAAGTCACACCTCTGTGCCTTGTCCGTACACACGTGCACGTACCCGCTGGCCAGCTCATATCCTATGGCTCACAAAACTGCTAACAGAGTGGGATCGACCAGCCCTCAGCTGCAAGGTATGTGGCGAATACATGGGAGCAGCGCAGATAGGTTTAAAGCATTCTGTGCAAACATAGATTAATACAAAAGAAGTTCATGAAGCATGAAACGCAAGTGGTATTTATGCAGCATCTGGGCTATGGAGAACTATAACTGTGATAACTTTGACCACCACCTCTTGGAAAACTCTTTTCCTAGTTTCCTCTTTATAAAACATTATTTGAGGTCATTTATATGGAGGCACTGTATGCTGTTGAGACCTGCTGGTGATGTGCAATAGCTTAGTTTACCAATACAACTATTTCAAGCCTTTTATGGACTATTTGCCAATCTTAATATAGCCCTAGAAGATTAAATTTGTAACTAGCTTTAAACATAGGGTATACACAGAAATAGCACCAGTCTCCCAATCATATAGGATGCTGCTTCCACAAATAATGGATTTTCACAGTGTTGGGCAGCACTTTGGTTAGTGCATTACAAAGGAAAGCAGGACGTATCCATGATTTTCCTCCTGCTTTCACTCATTCTGTCAATCTAGACAAATTGTTTAATCTCCTTACACCTTATTCTGTTAATCTGTAAAATAGTTATTCTGAAGCTTAATTACTATTTGTGAAGCATTCAAGAACTTCAAATGAAGAGTGACGTGGAAGCATGAAGTATTGTTGCCTGCTCCTTTGAAACTTTGGGCTCTCCATTAACCATCAAGTGGGTCCAACTCTCCTCTTGATTACCTCAGCCTTATTTCACTACAAGTCTCCAAAGTAATAATTTACGTTGTTGTAATAAGAACAGATTCAGGCTAAGCTTTCCTGCTTTCAGAATTGACTAAAGATCTTTCAGTTATGAGGGTAGTTAAATTTTAAGCTAAAATGGCTAGTGTGTTTTCCCCAGCTGGTTATTCCACACACCCACGCCATTCCCCTTCCTTCCCAGATTTTTTCTCTGCTTTCTTTTATCCAGCAGCAGATTATTGTGGCAGCTCACCTTCCCACAGTGTATGTCAGGCTTTCACTCTGTGAATTGGATCCTTGCAATCTACGTTTCATGGTGGTAGAGGACTTCATGATATTCTACACCTCTATGTGGCAAGTTGGGATTTTATTTTCTTAACTACCATTCAGATGTACCTGGCATTTAGGTCCCTAACTCACCACTTAGATCTTGTGACATCTCCAGCGTAAGCACTAGTGCCATCTTCACATCCTACGCTGTAGTCAGCTTGAAAACTTGACCATCTTTGGCCATTGGTGTCCTTTGCCACAGTGCGTTAATCTCTCTCACAGTAAACCCTCCTCTCTCTAGACACGAATGCCTTTATTCTTGCTCTTTCCATTATAACTTAGCCTGCAGCTATTAGTAAATTAATGACCAGTAATATTTTCATACAGAACTCTTTTTGGAGAAATCCTCCTGTTTATACTTCCTAGGGGCCATTCCTGCAGTCCTCTCCTGTATCAGAAGTCCCACTGACTGGTGAGCAAGCTGCAGAACTGCGCCCTTTGGGTGTTAGTTTTGGAATAAGCTGACAGCTCTACACAGCTCACTGCTTGGTGTGTTAACCCAATTACATTTGACATCTGAGGTCAACAAGATCATTGGAAATGTCCCATTGCTGATCTTTTGAGGAGTCTGAGTTTTCTCCCTGACAGCTGGTTGTTAAACTGCCTACCATAGATGCCATAACCAGATAGGAAAGAAATATCTTCCTGCAAATGTGGTCCCTGTGACTGCTACTTTGTGTAATTGCTCCTTACATACACACATGAAGTGTCTTGTTTGTATAATTATTGGGATGGTACCAAAAACTATTAATAGCTATAAATTCACAAATGTGGACTCTTTCTGAGCTAGTGAGATCAAAGCTGCTGTGTTTTACATAGGTAGTTGGGTGTACTAATGTCACTGAAAAGGAGGAAAGCAGTCTAAAAAGGGAAGATTAGTAGGAAATGGCATATGCAGCTTTTAATACATGGCCTTCTCTTACAAGAAAGAAGAATTCATTTCCATACCTATGCTCTTGTATTAGGGATATTTAGATCAAATCCTGAGACGCTGCAAATTGTTTAATTTCAATCCAACTAGCAGACCGGCCACCAGGATCTCCAGAATAATGAGGCTATTTTGAAAGTTTGAAAGTGTAGCAGAGAACTCATACTGGATTTTTTCCCCTTTTTTTCCATTCACCTCAAGATATTTAAGTCCTTATGGAGTGCTTGGGTCACATTATCAAGCTTTTCCTCACAAGTACAAGGACTTTTCAAAATGAAAGCTGAGATTTTTGTACATCCACATGAGACAGGACTTGGGGCTCTAAGCAATGCACCAAATACTGCCAGACTTCCAATAATATGACAAGATTTACCAACACTGTATTGATCTCAGCTGAGTGATGGTGATTTACACCAGGCAAGACAGTGGTCCCTGGTTTGTCCAGGAAGCAATAAACTTGATTCTGCTCTGCACCTACGCAGTTCTGTAGGCCAGATACTGCTCACAGCTGCACATATATAAACATGCCCATGGATGCTGTGGCACAGTGCATGAGACTCGCTCTCCTGGCCTTCTCTTCAGGCCCTCGCTGCCTACATGAACCTTGGGCATCTGACCTGTGCCAGCTCCGTGATCCCCCACACCACATGCAGCCAGGCTAGCTGGCCTGCTGTCCACTTCCCCTGGGCTCCGAGGTGCAGGACTGTAGCCTAACTGAGATACTCTGGCACTTTGCAATAAGTTGGGAAACCTCCGTCCCCAACTTCAGGCACAGCAGGACCTCTCTTGCCTTGGGGATGCCATGAAGCAGAGTGTTGTAAGCAACACACAGGACCATGCTGGTGCTCCTCAGAGCACAGGCGGGCCCTACACATCTATACACATCAAAGAGGTATAAGCTGGAGAATTGTCACCTACTACGAAAGCCACCAGGGCCCCAGGAAAGCCCTACGTGGGTGGTTACAGCTGGCCACGGAGTGTCGCTGTTACCCCAAATTTTGGAGCTGGTCACTCATCTTCCGTGCTACAGCATGAAGCAGATAAGAACAAAACTGTCCCTTTAAAAAGAAAAAAATCTGGTATCATCTCCTTCTCTCTCCTTTAAAATGACCAACTTTTTCTCCCCTGTCCTCCCCTCCTCTTTTCTCCTGGGAACCAGGATTCCTAAGCTCTGCTTGGAACCAAAGTTCAGATTTTTTGGCAGCGCAAAGGGACTCAAATGAGAGCTAAATTAAACCTTTTCAAAACTTCCCCAGCCAGCCGGGTAGCAGACAAGAGGCACATTCCAGGACCGTGTGGGAGATCTGAGCGCTGAGGCAGACAGCAAAGGCAAAGGTGATGCTTTCGGCTTTTGCAGAGGTGCCAATCCGTCTGCGCTGGCCCCGTTGCAGCCTGCATGAGGGTCAGTGCTACTGTCCCCACAGAAATAAAAATCCCTCCCAGATATTCTACTGGCCAGGCTAAACATTTGTTGTTGATTCCAAAACGGACAGTATAGCAGTGGAGCAGCACGCTGGGATTATGGTGTGGATTTATATAAGTTAGTACAGAGGACAGTGAGTGGAGGCAGGAGTGCTTTCTGGTAAGGCTGCAGTTTGTATTTGGGGTAACAGAAGGCCACACAGAAGAACCCAGTAGAATTAGGCACCCCTTATCCTTCTCTGATTTTCTGTTCCACTGCCCCAGGGTGTACAGAAGGCAATGGAAAGGTTTCCTGTTGGCTTTACGGACAATGACATTCACTTGCCATTTTTTTCCTTGTCTTTCTAAAGCAGCTTTGAAGCAGGGCTGAGAAGCACATCCAACAGAACAGGGGTGGGGAAGGAAACAGTACAAAACGGTTTCTAGCACTGCACTGACCTTCTGCTAGGAACACTTGGAAAATTTCAGCTTTGGGGAATTTTACATTTTGTTACAATTTCATAACGATAGGACATTTCTTTGGAAAAACTAGAAAGTACTGGTTTTTCTAAGCTTTAAACCAAGATTTTTCCCAAGATAAGGGAAATGGCCTAATTTCAACCATTTTTTCCCCCATCTTGTACACACTGTTTCACTGAAGTGTTTTTGAACAGCAAAATGGAAACATTTAATGCAAGTAAGATCTGGTTTCCTCATGCATGGGCCACAGCCATGTAACACTGCCACTGAGGTACATCTGGGTGCACCAAAGGAGCTAGCCTATGTTATTTTCATTTTCAAAGTGTTTTTCTATGAACATCTAGGCAGAATCACCATTACTGGTCTCTAAAATTGGGCTGGACAAGTGTCTGACAGAAAGGCTTTAGGTAGAGTTTATTCTGTTTCAGAGCAGGCAGAGGGACTGGACTAGACTCTTTAGGTCTATGGTTCTATGGCAACACCACAATCTCTGCAAAACCGTATGGTTTGTTCCCAGAACCATAAATCTAGCCTGGCATCATTGGAAACTCAGTGTTGGAGAGCTCGGTTTAATTTCAGATTTATTGCAGTAATCAAAACTGAACAAAATCAGCCCAAGACTGAGCCTCCTACCTGAACCTGTGACTTGTGGAGTGAAAGTTGCTTGAATTTTCTGGTACTTACAAATTCCTACTGGATCAGAAATGTCACAATCATTTTATGTCTTGGCTTTCAGTAGAACTGGAGTCAGAGCTGTTGCCCCAGACAAACAAAATAAACTCCTGGGTCTTAGTCTGTTGGCCAATGATGAAGGCATAGTGAAGTATACTAATTTTTGCTGAATTATCTAATGTCCTCATGTAAATGAAAAATTGCAATGTCAGGCAGTGACTGAGCCATCCCTTCTGTCAACATTAATTTCTACTCTATGATTCAGTGTTTCCCTTGATGGTCCTACCAAAGTCAGGGAGGACAAAAATACATGCCATTTAATGACTGACCTCCAACCCCACGGAATTGTTGTCCTTTGCATGTAAGGACTAAGATTCTGTTGACTAGTGGGGTCTTAAATGAATAAAAATGGATTTACTTATTTTACTAAAATTCATTAATCTATCTATAACTGACATCGTAGTCAAGTCCACATACTATCACTGAAATTTTTACTATTGGGGTACCCAAACAATAAATAGATACTGGATCCCTAATCAGTAGGTCCAAACTAATCAGTGCCAAAACACCGGCTAGTCAAAATTGACATATCACCGTTTTGTCTTAAGGCCACCTAAAATTTTAAATTACATTTTAAATTCTAGATGTTTGAATTTTACTGCATTTAAAGTAGACAGCTGAACTATTTGCTGTAAAATATATCTAAAGAGTTTATACCTTCCACTGGAAAAGCACTGGCCAACCTCTTAGCAAGATAAGAATCTAATTATATATGTTTAAAATGACATTTAGAGGCCTCAGTACTTTTCATATTTGATCTCAGATCTTAGAGCTGGCATCTGTTTCTCCTTTTCGTTAAGAAACTGAAAGACTATTTACATATTCTTAGGAGTATATCTCCAATTAAATCTTTTTCAGAACTGCACTCTCAACATTTCATATTAAGTTTCTTGGCAGACAACTATCTTTTTCTTTAAGAGATTTATTTATTCAGTTGGATACTTTTTTTTCATCCTTTGCCTGGGCACTTGGAGTCTTTGGCCTCACCATCCTATAATTAGAAAAATGACCCTACTTAGAAGTTTTAGAGCTCTGCTCCAAAATGTCTTCTTCCCAGTTCATTTATTTATCCACCTTTTTACCGATGTGGCCTCACCTAGTAATTGCCTTTCTAAAGCAATCTGCAGCAGTAGAGTGGAGTAAATTTAATCGGGCATTTAGAAACTTATGTTATCAACGATCAACATCCAAAACAAGAAATCAGCTCATTGAATGATAACAAAATATTTCTACATTTATCATGCAATGAGAAAGAGAGCTGGGTGGGGAAGACAAGAGAAACACAGGGAAAATACAGACCTGATGAGGACCATCAGAAACTGTGACAGTCCTTTTATAAAAAAATTCCTTCTTTCCAAAGTGTAAGGAATTGTTCCCACCCCCAACCTGTAGGTAAAATTCCCTATTGCCTACTTGCCTTAATCAAGTCTGTATATATTTTCTATTTAGTTTTCAGATAATGAAGTTGTCTGCCTAGGTGTCCCAACATAGACAAAATAATCAGACATCAGCTCCCCAGCATTTCATCGACCCCCTTCACAGGGCAGATGAACAGAGGCATATTCTCGCTTTCTCCAGATATCTGACAAATGGATGTTTTTTGCAACATGCCTGGAAAGTCACCAAATCTGGGCTCCTTTGGACTAGGGTAGGAAGCAGATTCCAGAGTATTTCAAACTCCTCATAAAAGATACTCTGTCAGCACCCTCTGAGTAACGGAGCAGGGCGGATTCCTCCCCCCAGCACTGCTGTTGACATCAGCACAAGCAAGACTCACTGGATCTGTCCTTAGCAGCACCACTGTGAATCTCATTGACCTCCGAGTTATTCTTTTGCTTGACACTGGAATCCAATTTACCAGAAATAGATATTCAGGATTTAGTATCTAAGTATAATAATAGTAAATAGAAGCAGGCTTTGGCCTGTTAGTTCTAAATTGCATTTCCTTACTTGTTATAGTAAAATGCTAAATCCAAGCCTAGTATGAGTAAAACTTTACTGGTATCCAGCCCAATTATCTACATAACACACAAGTGATACTATCTGCACTTTCTGACAGAGAAATAGGTGGACTGCAAGTATTTTGTGGGACTGGATTCAGGTGTGCATCCTACACAGCTGTACCTCCAGATGGGGCCACCAGAGCTACAGAGAAACCTTTCCAAGCCTGCATCAGGGGCACTGAAGACTTGGTTGTATCACCCATTCCCAGTATGTAACTGTATAGCCTGAACATCTCATCTGCATTTTACTCCACTTTTGCTCTGAATCATTCTCTATAGGAACCTCTCTCTGCTCCCAGTACAGTAAAACTCCCATTTTAGTCAGTCCTAAAGTTAAACAAAGTGGCTCCTTGCAGCCATCCCCCAGCTCCCACTTCATGGGAGCAAGACAATCTTTGGAGCGATCAGGGACAATCCAGACCCACAAAAATCAACTTAAAGCAAGTCCCTGTCTGTAAAAATCAGATTAAGACCCTATAACCAAAATGTTAATTTGCTACAGTTTATAATTTGTTTTAAATAATCTCTGATCCATATAAAGGAGTTGGAAACTCTTGTTGCGAAGCAGCACATCAATGGGCCATCCAGAAGCAGAAAGCCTGGAAATTCAGAGTTGTGAGCAATCAGTGCTTTAACTCCTCTTCCTCACACCAGTGTCAGTCCAGACTAACTGCTGATTTCAGGGCAATTCCCTCCGCATTAAGAACCAGATGAGACGCCAGTCTCCAGTGTAAGACGGAGGCCGAAATTCCATCCGGGGGACAGGGCGTGGTTTGCAGACATCGATAAACCACGGCACATCCCCTCTTGTGGTTCATGATGTCATTGGAATGACTCAATAGAATTACAGCCTTATGTCGATCTGGGTGTATATTATTCTACCAAAATTAAAGCTTTTGAAATAGGAGCTTATTGTTTTTAATAACTTCAGTTATATAATTCCTTTCTCATGTTAGTGCTTCAATAAACAGTTCTCATGTTAAATTTTACTCCAGATCCATCCTTGCCAGTTTTAGGCTCAGAACTGATATATTGGAATAATCCTCTTCGTTTTAAGTCCCACAGACACTGTGCTGTTCACATGATGTCATTCTGTGTATATTCCTTCATTTACTACTGGTGAGTCATTATTATCGTAGCTAATAGAAAGAGGATTATCTCTTTATTAAATCAAAGGCACAGCATTTTGTTGTTGGTGGTTTGCCTCCTTGATTTTTAACCCTTTAAATTATATGAGTCAGGATTTTTCAGCATGGGCTGTCGTCCGTGAGAGGCACATAGCTGCTGCTAGAAGCTTGCCACGAAGTGGTCAGGGAAATTAAGACTGTTAATTCCTCACCCAAGATCATACAGGAGGACTATGACAGAGCAAATCACTTGGAGCCAAAGCAGCGTAAGAGTCAGTCTGGATCTTAGTTTCTCTGCCACCTTTTTTTAAATTTCATAAATGAAATTAATCTCTACCTCAACAACAGCGCTGTGATTATCGTATATTGCAAAGACAGTAGAAGCACTCATAATAAGGTATTAATAGAAGTCAAATGATCAGTATTGTGAGAAAAGTCCAATAGGGAACAGGGCTACCTTTCTGTGAAAGATGAGGAAATGCTACTCTATAGTTTAGAAAAGCAAATATTTATCACAGTAATCTTTTCTAGGGAACAGCTCTCATGCAATAGAAGTTTTTTCAGAAGGCTGCAGAGCTATGAAGAACTAAAAGATCAACTAGAGAAATTAAGAATGTCTGCATTTAATACCGGAACTAGTCAGAAAACAGAATTTCTTTCTAATAGGAAATTTCAATATTTAAAATTTGTTTTCATTCTAAATTGAAATGCCAGATTTTCCCCACAAATCAAGATTGCTAAGACTTTCCAAGATTTAGAATTAGCTAAACATTTTTTATTACGATCGTGTAGAAACAATGAAATTACTAATGCAATTGTATGTTATTAAATATCTATCTTTGCAACCTTAGTATAAAAATGAAAATCTAAACATTAATTAAAATTATGAAGTCAACAAAATACTTGAACTTCATGAAATTCCTCTCAACAAAGCCAAGATGCTTCTTTTTAACTTTCCCATGGAAAATTTTGCCAAAATTGATACCCTCCCTGGAGAAACATTTCAGTTTTAGTGAAACTGCATTTATCAACAGAAAACTGTTCTGTCAAAAAAATTTCAAAGAACCCTATTTAATTTAAACAGTGATCATTGCTGTGATAGAAACAAAAGCTGTCCATTTGCACTACTGCAA
Organism: Aptenodytes patagonicus; assembly: GCF_965638725.1. Lineage (NCBI taxonomy): Eukaryota > Metazoa > Chordata > Aves > Sphenisciformes > Spheniscidae > Aptenodytes > Aptenodytes patagonicus. The sequence continues at coordinate 2,913,411 of NC_134964.1, read as the reverse complement.
GAAGAATGATTCCAGAAAGCAGCTCCTAGACCCGTGATATCTCTTTACAGTAATCTTGAAGTCTCCATGAGTGGCTGGTAAGAAATGCATTAAACAGCCTGCCATCAATCGTGGCTTTCGCTGTTTTAAAGCAAAAGATGCCAAGTCAGCCATCACCTTAGAGGAAACAGCAGCTGCGGGTAAAATGTACAAGACTGAAAGAAATCTTACTGGCACATTTCCTTCTCTTATCTACTCTGTCACCCATTATCAGACAGCAGATTATAATAAAGAACACAAGGTTGAAACACAATTACCCATGGACATGTTTGAGGACTCACAAATCTGCTAATGTTACTAACAAGCCGAGTTACCCATTGCAGAACACATCAGCACTCCAGACGAAGGCTTAACTGTTAATGAAACCTAAGTCTCAGCTCCAGAGATAAATTTCAAGCTTCTTGTGGCTTAAACCTGGAAGCCAATACATCACGGAAACTTTTAACGATTATCTAAAGAACAAGTAATGTTGGTAAGTCACCATAATTAAATCTTAGCTGATTTCACATCTGAGGGATCTAAGCAGCAAGACGTTGTCATTGAAATTATGTCTTATGTTTTTATTACGGCATGTCAAAATCCACCATTAAAATACTGCGACAATGGTATCAGGGTATTAATGCCTTTAACAGGAAGGAATAAGCTTCTGGATTCGCAATCCTAACAGCATCCTAACAGCAACCAGTGTCAGTCTGGTACTGAGAAAGTCAGCAGCTTTAAAGATACAGGTCCTCAATATGATGCCACTTAGGTAACTAGGAGCCTGGAAATCCAGGTTTACTGCTCACTTTCATAACAGATTTCCTTTATGACTATGGAAAGGCCTTTTCTCTTAAATAAAACTTACCTTTTATAATTATATTGCTAAGTTATGCTATTATAATATTCTTTACTGTTACGACACTGTTTGGAAAGAGATGCTTATTTTGGAATAAGAATGCCCTTTTCCTTTAAATAGGTATATACCATTTTCAGAGGAGCATAAGAGCTAAATGGGGAAAGAGTGGGGGAAATAAGGTATTGTTATTCCAAAATAATTATCCAGGCATAGATCTGAAATGGGATAACTACAGTGGTATAGACAAGCTTTAAGACAAGCACAGACAAGCTTTATGAGACACCTTGGGTCCAGGCCACAAAATACCTTAAGGATTAGGGTCCAGACCTTGAACTTGACTTGATACTCTTGGAAAGGACAATTTGGTATTCTCATTGTAGCAGTTACCGAGGAAGTGCATTACAGACAATGCGATCAACAACAAAAATCTCTGTCCTTCAGCACTCCATCTGTACAACAGGGATACATAATGGGGATAATATACATCATACATATAACCATGTTATAAAAGCTTTTGTCAATCATTTCAATTTAGGTTGGAAATATCTAAGGATTAATAAGAAGCTCTGTGTATTACAGAAACACAAAGAGATCTTGAAATATAATGATAAACTAACAGATGCTTTGTTTTCATTAACAAATCAACTGTACTGCACTGAAAAAACATCACACAACAACCACGCTTGCATACACCAATCATTAGGAGCTATTTTCCCATCTCCTTATTTTATATATAAATGTAGCGATTTGTGTGAATGTCTACAAAACGTATAGGTAGACGCTACGCTATTCTTACACACATAAGCTTCCACAGACCCAAGCTACTCCCCACTAGAGGGGGGAGAAGAGCAATTGCTTTGGCTAAATGCATGAAACATAACAAAATCAAAACCACAGTCAGGAGAGTAACATACAATTCTAAATGGAACTTGAAAACTTGAGAAGTCATTTAAGGGAACCACATTAAATGCTAAAATGTTTAATGGGACCCATGTGTCTCAGGCAGAGAAAGAGAGTGAGAGAAATGTAACAGAGGAAATCAAGGAGACAATATGTCTGTGCGACTTGTTCTAATTAGGGGCACAGTGCTGGTGAGGATCATTCATTATAATTTAGTTAAATCTTTAGCATGGCAAAGGCACCTCTGTATAGTGGTATAAAACAAAAGACCCCCAGTCGTAAACCAAGTTAAGGCCCATAGAACAGAGGTTAATTTCAGTCATTTGTGAATGCTAAAGGCAGTACATCACATGAATACCAGCACTTCTTTATTACCGCAGAGTTGTGCTCCAGCTAGCAGATGTCTGCAAATTTGGCATGTGGGGGGTGGTACTGGGGAGGGCAGTGGCGCATTGTCTCCAACTTGTCTGTCGCTTAACTGAGTGGATCTGTCTGTTTCTTTTAGCAGGGGTGGGAAAGGAGTTCAAAGAAAGAATCAAAACAATCCATCCATCCAAGCTTTGGAATATCTGAACTGAGCCCAAATATCACCAAGCACTTCCCAATCTCTGCTTTGAAACAAGAGAACGGACGATGATTTGCAGCCGTTTGGGATGATTTACACACACACAGCATGTGTAACACTTACTGCAGTGTTATTTTAAAACTTACAAAGCATCAGAAGACTGAATGGGGGTCAGGTTCAGGTTTGCGACACCAGTTTGTGTTGTTGCACAGCATAGCTGCAGAACCAGCTTCAGCTGTGCTTCCCCAGTGCAAATTAGGGGCACAGTGGACCTAATTCACATTGCATTTGCCATTGTGTATTTTAGGAGTAACTCTATTTAAATATGGGTCAGATTCTTAGCTGGTGTAAAGCAGCTGAGCTGCCTGCATTCCAGTGCAGATAAACTAATTCACACCAGCTGAATGCTGGGCCAGTGGAATTACATTGCTGTAAATCCAGCACTAGATCAGAACGGCGTTAACCTGGGTTAGCACTGGTGGAACTGAGAACAGAATTTAACCCACAACATTTTGACACCGTTCCAAATATTTGTAAAACCCATATTAAATTTTGAGTGTAAATGTGCCAAATTCACCCTGGTGTCATTCAGAGTCCAAAAAAATTACACCCTAGGGATAAATTTGGCTCTGCATATTTAATCTAAGTACACAGCATCATCCCAGCAAGGAAAGCAAATGAGCAATAAACATAAGTTTGCTGTTGGATGTTGTCTCCTTACTCCTCAGCTTTCTAGTACATTTTGTTTTTGGAGCTTATTTAAACGAGCAGTTTATGGTTCGATCAAGTCCTAACCAGGAAACCTAAAGGGTTTATAAAACATTGAGTGTTCTCATTACAACTGACCTAAAAATCTCCGAAGTGGCAATCTTCATTTCTATTATACCTGCTGTTACTGTGATGGGAATGTTTTCTAGTGGTTAACACAGACATCAGGGAGTCAGGACTCTTGAGGTCTAACTCTCAGCTTTGCCACTGACTTGTTGTGTGGGCTTGGGGGAATCATTTAAGTTCTCTGTGCTTGAGTTTACTCATATGGTGTGGGACAATTAATGATCGCCAAAGGGCTTTGGGTTCCTCAGATGAAAACAGAAGGGGTAGTGTTCAGAAGTATGACAGAAATGCCCTCCCCTTTTCTATGTGACATTAGGGTAACACACTAATCAAATTACACCATAAAATAGCCACAGTAAACATTACAGTACCATAAAAATAACAATACTACTACTAAGACATAAAGATAATAATACAGAGTTATTTATAAAGCTGCTCATTACCATGCTGCCAGGCACCTTAAACACAAATCAGAGTGCATCTTGGACCAAAATTGCTTTTGATGCAAGTGGAGCTCCACTGAATTCCAGAGATACCATGCCCAGGCCATGCCAATCAATGTGACACTGTGCAAGTTAAAGGGAACTTTAGCAGTTTTCACCAGAAAATGTTCTGGCTGCTTGCACAACTCCTTTTTAGACCTCAGCAATAATAAGTTATGATGAAGCATGCTGAAAAAAGGGAAATTGAAAACCTAGATGAATTGCCTTTTCCTGACTCTAGAGCTCCAACCCCGCCAAAACTTTTGAAACAAGATTTTTGGGGCAGTGCTCCTCATTGTCCTCTCCTTCAAATACACTGAATATTGTTTTCCTTCCATTTGTGTTGGTGTGAGATGGCAAGGCCCATTTTTTCAGAGATTGAAGAAGTCGTATGTCAAAGAATGGAAACAATCTAGGTCATCAGTTCACAACTTGGGTCTCGCCACTATCGGCCTTTTTCCCCAGCTCCTCCCAGTATGGAGGTTACCAGCTCAAGCTGGCAGCACCTGGCCAGGACAAGAAGCACAGGACAAAGCCACCACACCAGAGGGGGAACTGGGTGCTCAGCAGCAGGACTGATAAGGCCTGGGTTCATGTTGCATCTGCCAGTGACTTAATACAGGCTCTTGGACAAGTCACAGCATGGTCTATTTTAAACTAATTCTGCCTCCATCTGTCTTTGAAAGAGGGATTATGAGGGCTGATGTTTGCAGAGTACTTCAGTGACGGACACCACTACGTGACACGTTACTTTCCCCTAGCAGCTACCAACTCATCACTTCATACTGCTGTAACTCAACATGCCTGTATTTCCTTAGTCTAAGGCAGAAAAACTGTATTTCTTGGCTGATGATGTTAATTTTTAAGACTTAATGAAAGCAATGACATGGACTTTTCCAGGAATTGTTACACAATGCATATGATACATATTACACTGCCTAAACTTCAGTAAGTGGATGGTTAGGTACTAGTCCCAGGTTCATCTACAGGTGTATCCAGACCAAGATGTTCACTTGCTTGCTGTCTGAGTTGGAAAGTAGATCAATTCTAACTGGAAATTACCAAATGGGAATTGACTTGATAATAAAAGTAATTTCAGTGCAATAAATCACACAAGTCTCTCACATGAGGGGCAAAGTAGGTGGTACCAACATAAAGTCTGTGATTCAAAACAGCAAAAATGCCAGGAACTAGGAGGAGCCAATTTATCTAGCTACCAAATAACGGGAGTAGAGGAGTGGCACAAAAACTGTTTGAATTACTAAAAGTTCCCTTTTCCAAATGAGGTGAATATGCATTAAAAAAGTTTTAAACTTGGTTCAGTAGGTAGTGGATCACTGGTTCAAGAAATGAGTTTCATTTCCAGCTTTCCTATCAGGCTACTGCTTAAGTAATTTCTCGGTGTCTCTTTAAATCCCTTATTTATATAGATTCAATTTTGAACATGCAAAATGTCTGTATTTCAGACAGTGGGGGGAAAAGGACAAGATTAGCGTTAGTAGCCTACTCTTTCTATCTCCCTGCTATCAAGGAAAAGGAAGCGCACAGTAAAACAGCCAGATGAACACTTGTCTAGCTTCCAAGTGTTTGAAATAACTGGGCTGGCTGCTCCCTGAGGGATGCGGGGCTGGAAGTGATAACGAGGTTGGCAGGGCTGCAACCTTGCCAGCCACAGCCGTGTCCCACAGTACCTGAGCAAGGTGAGCAGGGCAGGCCCAGGGTGGCAGCCAGCTTCAGCCAAGCGTCCGCATCAGGGGAGTCCCTGGTAATGAGGTCAAGCTGAAAAGTCAAGCCAGGATCAGCTCTGGTGAGGGTAACCAGGGTCAGATGCGATCTTGTGATTGCCAGGCAAGTCCATCGCAATAAGGCAAGTCCAAAACCAAGCAGGAAAAACAGCCTGCAGGGCAAGGGCCAGATCACTGGGAGCCACGGCCAAACAGAGCCACAATGGAGCTGCAGACAGGTACTTCAACAGCACAGATCAAACAAGGACCCAGAGCCCAGAGCCCAGCTTAAATAGAGCTCCAGGAGGCATGGGCGGGGAGTGTGGGGAGGCCCCAGGCGAGGCCAGTTGGGGCAATTAGGGCCTGTTAGTGCCCATTGGGCCCTGACACAAAGAACATTTATCATTTTTTTGCTGGGGGAAAAACAGAAATTAGAGCTCAAAGAGAAATAGCATTAGACATTTTGAGTGGGAAAAAAGTATGTTTTCTTTTTTTTTCCCTAAAATTTAGAATATTCAGCGATATTTATCCACAACTGGCTAAGAAACAGCAGAAGAACTATCTCAGGTTGCTCATAAAAAAGTACTGGTATTTAGGATGTAAGGACTCCTTAAACCATTTATTCTGAATTAAAAATAAAGCACTAACATTTCTGGAACTGTATTTTTAAAACAGTCTTTTGTTGAAGCAGAAAAGGAGAAAAAAATGGCTTCTTTTTACTGGCTCCTGTGATAAAAGGTATGCTCTGGTCAGTGGCCTCTGGACTGGGTGCAGGGCTTCTTGTGCAGCTCCTGCCAAACCGTGAATTCTCCTGAACATGGTAATCATGCAAGTTGAATTTGTTAGTGAGAGCACTGCACCGGCTATTTGTGGAAAAATCACCGTGCTCTGGACAGTTTACAAATGACTCAACTGGCAAAGTGAGAAGATATATTAGTATTACAACCTGGTAAGGCGACTGTAATACAATACAATATAGTCTAGTTCCTCAACCTGGTTCATCAAGATACTGGTCCAGAATAAAAGAAAAATATCAAGGGAAGGGATAACGAGTCCTAAACTAATGTGAATGAAGATAATAAAGCCTCAATGTAAAAATATTGACACACACAGCTGCTTGAGTGAAAAGATCTGTACCACCCAGGAACAAATGTTGTATTTTCCAGTGTACAAAAGAATCTAAGTAACATTTTCCATCTTGGCTGTTCAAGGTGAGATACTCTGTCAATATACAGTTTTCAAAACACCTGAGAAAAGACATATGTTAATGGAAATCACGAAAAACCAGGTCACTTCAAAACACGATGCCTAACTACAGTGGGAACCTATCTTTAGATGTCAGCCTCTGGAGTTACGTGGGCAAGTTTAGAGCACAGGTGGGAGGTGTATCTCACCTCTTGTAATTTTGCAGAGTACACAAAAAAACCCAGTCCAGTCAACCTAAGTTTCTGCCCAGCTAAATACCATACCTTTTAGCAAGACGTTGCACTCTCACAAGGTTTGGAAACACTTTCTAAGCATCTATGAAAAGTGAGGTATAAGGAAATGCTATGATTTAACCATTTTTAGACATTATGAAAGTAGCAAAACTGGAAATACAGCTTAGGAGCTTCAGCTCATGGGCTCTAACCAAGAGACGACTGACACCCTCGGTCACCTTGTCAGCCTACTTAGTCTTCTGATTTCTTCCCTGTGGCTGACCATCACCATTTTGGGGCTGATAGTGTAATATTGTGCTATTAACCACTCAGTAAGACTCAACGGTTCCAATTTTCAATTATGGGCATCAACCAGATTTCAAATCCAGGGCAAAAACCATTGTCCATGGAACAGCCACCGCTGTTCCACCTTGAGGCATAAGATTTGCCCAGATGGGCCAGAAGACAGTGCAAGCTTTCTGTACGGCGAGCCATGTTGGGTGACGTGTAATGCAAAGAACTGAGAGTCAAAAGTCCTAGCTCTAATTCTGCTGAGGACTCACTGTGTGAGTTGAGGCAAGACTAGTCTATCATTCTTTTTGTTCTCGGTAGACTGACTGATTCTCCCGTTGAAATCCAAGGGAGTCTGAAAGCATTTAACTGCCTCACAAAGATATGTCATGCGATCTAACATTCTGAGCACAGAACTGGGAGCCAGGAGCTTTTAATGGTGCCTGTAGGGATTGGAGCCAAATCACTTAACCTCTTTGCCTCTCAGCTTCTCATCCATAAAAAGAAAACTATGCTTGTGTTGCTGGCTGGGGTTTTATGAGAGTTAATTCATAGACCTGTATGGAAAATGACTCCTCCTCTGCTGCAGAAATGCAAACTTTTTGTTTTAAAAACCAAAATATGAATAATTTCAACAGAAACTAAGAGCCTGTAAACAGAAGTTTAAAATTTTGGCTGAATTGTTCTTGAGGGAAATATGTTTCTTCTGCAAAAGCAGATCTCCATCGTGAAAAAGATGGGTTTTTTTCTGAAATTCAGTTTTCCACTGAAAAACAGTTTTGACAAAATATTTTTGATCAGCCCTAACATAAGTGAGCCATTTTGCACTCAGAAAGTGCTGCGCTTGCAAAATACTTAGCAATCCTCCCATTGACAGCACACCCAGTGCCAAATAGTTGTATTCCCCTTAGCACAGTGAAATCATCAAGTACTTGTGGCTGATTTGCATCGTTTTTAATTTGTTTGAACAAGCTGGGCCAGATCCTCAGCTGGAGTCAATTAGCAATAAAGCCAACGGCGTAACGCCGCTTTGCACCACGGAAAGCTTTGGCTCTTTTTTGCGCGCCTGTCTGCGAGGCCGAGCCCCGGCCCCGCGCCGCGACGGGGCGGCCCCGCCGCCGCTAGAGGGCACCGGCGGCCCGGCACCGCGGGCGACGGCAGCGGGGCCCCGGCCCGGCCCGGCCCGGCCCCGCCGTGCGGCGAGGAAGGCCTTGCGGCCCCGCTCGGCTCGGCTCGGCTCGGCTCGGCTCCGGGCAGCGCTGCGGCGGGAGGGCCGGACTGTCGGAGCGAGCTGCCGGAGCGGCGGCGGCGCGGCCCGGCCCGGCCCGCTGCGCTGCCGCCCGCTCACCCGCCTCCTGCCCGGGCTGTGTGAAAATCGCGCCGCTGAGCTGCTAAGCTGTCAAAAAGTTTCAAACTGCTCCGAGGAGAGGAGCCAATAGAGCTGCTGAAAAACCCCATTCTGCGAGGGATGGGTGTTTTTTCTCTCTCTGCAAACTGTGCCTGTGGTTGGGAGCCAAGCCCGGAGCGCCAGGGCGGCTGCGCCCCGCTCCCGAGCGCGCCCGGCTCTGCTCCCGCTGCCTGGAGAGCTGAGAGCAGCGCGGACGGAGAGCACGCTCTTAACGCATCTCCTTCCAACCCAATAAGCTCAGCTGATGAAACCGCAGTCGCTTCGGTCACTATTTATCTCACAGAACGGATTGCTACATATTTAGGGCTGGCTTGCCAAGCTTTAGCTCAGGACGGTGAGTTACTCACACACGCTTATTCCCACTGAAGTTAATAGGGAGAGTATTAGCCTAGCACGAACGTAAGTGGGATGACTGATGTAATGAGCCGCTGATGTGAGTAAGGCACTCACGATCCAGCTTCTACTTACAAGATGCCTGGCTACTTGGGAAGAAAAGGAGCAAGATTTGTTAGGTCAGGAGAGAAAGTCTGTTTAGTTTCAGTGTGTTTTCTGCAATTCTTCTCATAGTGGCAAAGAAGACACAGATAAAGATTTTGCCAAAGCCTTCCAGAAGCGTGGACACTGACTCTTAGCTGATAGTAATGGGGAAAAAACCCAAACCCAAAACTATCTGATACTAAATGTAGCCCCAACCTGTGTAGGATGAAGTCTTTTGATGAAGGACTTCCAGCTAAAAGGCTAGAAAGCAGCAAATAAATATGTTTTTCCCAAGAAACATTTTTCTATTGCCTTTATTCAAGTTCAGCGAAGCCAACTAGAGCGTGGCGGGGTGTTACAAACTCGGCTGCATGGGTGAAAGGCAAACTGGAGCCTGTGATGTGCACTTCTGGCAAGCAGAGCCTGAGGAGAAGCCACTAGCTTTATCTGATGGCAATTCACCTTCGGTGCCATGGCCTTCCCAGGCACTGCCCGGGGAGCTGCAGGAATGAGCTGGACTTCTGTCTCTGTAGTGGGCCACGTGATTGTAGACATGCAAAATATACTTGATATGAAATAGGTGGAGTTACGTTCCACCAGGCCTGTAGGACACCAGTGGCAAACCCAGCGACAAGAAGATGACAGGAATGTGGATGTGGTGCGCAGGAGCGCAGCATAGATACAGCCGTGGCAGGCTGTCGCTCCTCCTTGCCACTTCAGGAGCCTGGCACAAGGCAACTACCACTAAGGATCATTTGAATAATTCCCACATACATTCCAGATGTTGACCACATGGCCTGCCTTTGTAAGGTTTAAAAATAATGGGGGGGAAGGAAAAAGGGTGAAGTGGTTTTTTTCTTCAGTGCCCATATTTATTTTCTACACAGATGTTTATAGTTGTACAGAATAAATAAGCATAAATCAGCCCTCCTTTTTTTTTTTATAAGTGCACTATATGATTCATATTTATGGAACCTGCACAGAACTCAGTGGAGCTAACAGAGCTAAGCCGCAGACTGTTGACATATAATAAAGGGCTATGTACTGTTTTTAGGGACGTGAAAATCTTAAAATAAGCACATTGATCAAAAACACAAACATCGACATTGCTGCTCTACTCACCCCCTTTTCGCACAGTGGGCCTGACCCTGGCAGCCTCTCTTACAGCAGGCCACGCAAGGTGTCTATCCCTCCTTGGGTGAGACTCTGCATCGCTTCAGGTGACGGGGCAGCAGGAGCAGCCCTGCAGGGAGGGAGGAGGCAGATGTGTAAGGGCTGGACCCCACTGTCTGTGCACAGCTCCTGCTCCAGGAGCCAGGTCCAGGCTGGATGTGGTGCTGCAGGCCTGCGCAGCAAACGCCTGAGATGAGGCGGGCTTGGGTGGGTGAGTTCCCGCTCCCCCTGGGAGCTGGGACAGGTCTGTAGTGGTGCTGCCAAAGACAGGCTGCTAACAGACTAATTAAGCTCAGCTCAAATAAACACGAGGGAGATTCTCTTCCCCTACAGGCTCCCTTTGTTCTGAGTTCTCTCTTTTCCTGCCTAATTCAAGCTTTTTGTAAGTCAAACAGGCAAGCCCAGATTAAAAGTTTAAGACTGTAGAGGGGAAATAATTTCCTTCAAGATTGCAATACTGCATCTTAACCTGGAGAGGGTGGAATGGAATATGACAATATCACTGAATGTCACCTCCCAAGAAGTACTGTCTCTTCAACATTTATAGTACAGGAACCTCGAAATGGTCTCTTCAGTAATGTACAAATACTATTTTCTGTGTATCACTCTTTCACATACCAGCAGTGTCACAAAAATGTTTTGGCCTCAGGAGAACTAGCTTTCAGGGGAAATCCTTTTTCTCCCTCCCAGTGACTGAGCCAGTGGCAGCTGATAAAAGTAGGTGCAGGGACCTACATAAGCACAACACTGGAGCCATTATCTGGCTTACTCCTGAAGCTGCTAATGTAACTTTTATGCTGAGCTGTAGCTGCTGAGGGAAGAAAATGGATTAGGTAACTGTGCCATGAAGGTGGAGAAGGACAGAGGCAAGCACTGCCAGCTGCACCATGTCACCCCCTACACCACGGCAAGTCAGCCGTGTTACCACAGGGGTAAGATTTAATAGCCAGATTGCCACTTTCATTCTTTTAGGGATCCGTGAGGGTCCAACACTAACAGCTAGTTCCCAACACTATCAGCAAGAACACAATATTTTGACTAAAAAAAAATATCTCTTTTGTTAAATGTACAACATGTTCTTGATCGGTTAGAGAAGACTTTAAGCTCTCATCCCATTTCTCTCTGACACTTGATTCATTTGCTTTGGAAGCAGAAAAGGTTAAGGAGATGCTACTGAGATTTGGATTGCTTGTCCTAAGAAGTCTTACAAAAACTAATACCTGGGCTGCTAATGCAGCCCTTCTCAGTCCTGCAGGGTCCAGTGAATAAGCTACACTCTTAGTCATCTTATCTGAGAGAGTCCTTTTTTACATAACAACCTCAACCACAACTTCTCTAAAGACATTTTAATAGGAGGAAACTACAAAACACAACCGAGAACACAACTTCTGTCAGAACGTTAGGAAATAAAGGTCATAACACTGGTGAATTTTAAAATACATGAATCATAGACCCAAGGTCTTTCCATGAATCATAACAGAAATGTGAGTAGTAGTATGGCGTATTTAAAAAAAAAGAAAAAAAAAGAAGAGGTATTGCATGCTGGTAGTTACTGCTGGTTTAGATGAACAAGCTTTAGAAGGTCCCAGGTGTTTCAAGTCTGAACTAACACGTAAAGGCAAAAGGGGTCAGAAAGAGCTCCCCAAGGTGCTCAGTGCAACGTATTTGGTTAGGAGCAGTATGACCAAGGCAGGGAATGGGAAAACAAGCCTCACTCTAGAACGTCAGCTGTTCTCTCCTATTTGTCATAGATACAGCCTGGAGAGATGCAATCAGGCCTGGAAAACACTACAATGTCAACATAAGGCTAGATACACTGGAAAGAAACACTTCAGATGATAAATGGATGGTGCTAAACATAGTTCTCCATTCACTCCTTGGGGGATTCTGCTATAAGTAACTCTCAACTGTACCTAAATTAACTTATTCCAAGTTCCTCAACCTGGGTTTGAAGTGTGTCTGACGAGTTTAAAAAAAAAAAAAAGGGCAAGCAAGAAAGAGTCAAGTATCCTCCATAGAAAGTTTCAGGTATTTTTATGTCTCAAAAAATTCCTCTGCTAAAGGGTAACTGAGTTGTACTACTATATTCAACATTCGGGCTTTGGGATTAGCATTCACTTTACTCAGTACAACAGCAATTATGACTCAGAATGGGTAGATCAATCTTCATCATGTAGGGTATATCGTACCTTTAGGCACAGCCTCGAACAAGGGGTTGAGTGTTAATCGCACTGTCTTGAAGATAATCCCCAGGGCATTCGTGACTCAGAGACACACCTCTGAGTCACTATTCTTTCATTACTTCCTCTTGGTCCTTTGGGGTTAAAACTTACTGCTGGTTTACACCAGCAGCAAATTACAACATCTTCCTGCTATGCTGACCTTGCCGTTTTGGCTAGTGACTCTAAAATTAGAGCCAACATTCATTCTTCTCTCTACCTACTGGAATAAGGAAGTCATTTGATGAGTGAATCCTGCTCACTCCATCGCACCCAGATCTCAAGCTGTAGGGTAAATTTCCTGAGTAGCCCAATTCATTGCAATGGAATTCTCTGTTGAGTGATGCAATACTCAGTCTTAGGCAGGATGGCAAAACATAGTTTATAGCTTGTGATCATAGAATGAGATGACATGAAAAGCACTTTAGTGTTGCAAGATAGAATGAAGACCTATCATAAAAAAAGTCCTAGGAAAAGCTGGGGAAAAAACATTGAACTCTCTGGTTTGCAACGCACATTGGCTACGGGAAGAACTATCAATCATTACACCAATTGAAACTAAACTTCTTGCTGTCATTCTCACCTGAAACAGCTGAAATCCAGAGTAGCTCAAAACGACGTGAATCCTTACTATCTGAGATCAGAGCTCCATCACGTACCAGCCTCTTGGTACCCAGGGTTGAGTCTTACTTAGCCAGGATTGAGAGCGAAAAGATATCTTTCTGTGTCACAGAATATCACCACTCTAGCAGATGCCACTGAATCTATTTCCTTCAAAGTAATGAAGTGAGATTGTTTATGTGAATGTTTTCAAAGAGCTGAACCTGCAAGATCCTGCTCACAGTTCAGGAAATAGCAGAATATAAATCTGTCCAAATCGGCCAAGCTCATACAAAATTCAATATTGGAACGCAGCGACACCAGCAACATCTTGTTCTTTTGGTGTAATGACTGTTGATGCTAGGATTTAGGAGGATTATGTTGATTTAGGAAAAAGAGGGGAATATTAATATACAAAATTGTTAAATGTCAAATCAAATCCTTTAATAACGTGTGTGTCTGGTTGAGGATGGGAGTGCTTTCAAAAGTAGCTACAAATATTCAAGAAATCCATTTGGCAAGTTCAAACAAATAGCCCAAATCAATTACACACGCAGTATTCTTAGGGGGGCACATTTTCAGCATAGTATATGGAGAATTAAGCCCTCTGCTCCCATTATTGCTAATGGGATTGGCACACCCAATTCCTCATACACATGGTTGTAAGTTTAAAGCCAACAGATAAAAATATGACTTTGAAATAATGTTTTTATATTTTCTAGTCTTTCCTGTATAGTGTAACTAAGTTACTTTTGTGTTTGCGAAGAAATCTCAGTGCATACACTTTGGGTTCCCTGGCCCTTTGCATACTCAAAGCTGAAACTGGGATGGAAGAGTGCAGAACTGTTCTTGACAGCTATGTGGAGAGCTTCAGAGAAAAATCCAGGCTAGAAAATAAGAGCTCTATTTTGTAGGAATTGTTAAATATTAGCACCTACTCTTAAGCATTTCTTGCAGAACAAAAATAAGTCCCTCTGAATTTTCATTAGCAAAAATCAGAGAAGAAAACAAAAAGCTAACAATTCCAGAGTAACAATTAGTGTAAAGCTGCTGGATAAGCTTTAAATCTCTGAATCAGAGAGATTAGAAGCCAGTTATCTCACGTTCCAAGTAACTGTCCCAGCTACCACCTTACTGACTATTTTGAAATGGGTGCAAGGAACAGTTTCTTTCACTCTTTGTCTTTCTCCGATTTTGATCCAAAATTCCTTCCTAAATATCAGAATGTTGAATTGAAATTCAAAATCTGTTTTGATAAACTGGTATTTTTCTATGGAAAAACAATACGGCAGTTGCAGTTAGTGCTAGTCGTTGCTTTTTTCAAAGCACCCATGTCACACACGGAGTCAGGAACCCCTGAAATCTTTCCACTGACTGTAGATCACTCGGTAGTGTGCCCTTTTCTACAGGCTAAAGCCGCACAGTTCAAACTGACATCCTTAGGTGTATCTAGATATCCTGATCATCATAGCAATACATGGGCAGAATTAAGAGTGGGACTCTAGAATTGGTTCCATTTTTTAAATAAGAAGATTTGTAATGCTGTCATCTGCCCTACTGTGATTACTTGTAAGAAAATGGATCAAATTCTCATGACCAGAATTTGATGGCTTTCTGCAACAAGTTCACCAATGCAGTACTCGCTAATGCTTCCAGTTGGTATGTGTTGGACAGCTGCAGTTCTTTGCACTAATACCCATGTACTTCTCCAGAGTTTTTCACTGTAGGTGTACTATTGCTCAAGGGATAAAAATGAAATGTCTGTTAGTATCTAGAGGTTGGAGCCAGCTTCACAGTTAAGTGCTCTACATGCAAAGGACTCCAGAAGGGCTCTGTGAACTTGGCAAGAGCCCTTCAAATTCCAACAACAAAGTTTTGTTCCTGATATTCTGGCTAGCTCTTCTATGCTGAGTTCCCATGGATTTAGTTTACGGCTTAATTCAGCCTCCTAATTACACCTGTGTAGTCCAGTGGACAGGGTACTAAGAGAATGTTTGAAAACGTAAGTGCTATTTCTGGCTTTGTAGTTTACTTGCTCTGTGCTGCTATGTTCCTTACTCTCTCCTCCTTCCCTCCTTAGGTGAGGTCTTTAGCAAAGATTCTCAATTTTTTGTACCCAGGCGAGTGACATTCCTCCTGATTTTCACCAGTATTAACCAGCAGAGGACTAGGTCTCGACAAACAATGTTTTATGTAGATAGGAATTACTGAAACAGTAATGACTGCCTTTCTGAAGGCATAAACTATTATTTTGAAAACATCTTCTGAAGCTCATAATGATGGAAGGGAAGTCTAGGGAAGGGAAGGAGCCAAGCTATCTTGGATATAGATCCAAAAGCACATCCAGAAATTACTTAAATTCCATGAATCCTTGTGCTTTGGTTTTGACTCAGAATGTTTAAGATCAGGGAGTAAAACTAAGGACTGGTTCCACAGCTGGTGTAAATTGGCATAGATCAATTTACTTCAATCTGAAATGTGCTCCTTAAAGGTCACAATACGTGGAGAGTGTAAATAATTAGGTCTACGGGTCAACAATACCTGCCAACTTGAATTAGCTGTTGGGCCACTTGAGTTTAAGCCAAACATTGACTATTCATTGGAGAATGCTCTTCACAGTTACTGAGACATCAGTGCTATTGCAGGTAAATATTTTCTCTGTAAAGTCCTATCTGATGGTCACTCTTTACACTTTCCCAAGGAGCAAATGTTAAATTCTTTCATGAAGATTCTTCTTCGTTTACCAGGTTTTAGATTGGATTCACACCAGTGAAAGCTAGGAGGAGGAGTGATGGAAGGTTCTTTATGGAGTTCTGCAATGAGTGATTGTAAAAACCCCTAGCAATTCAGTGCAGACAGCATAATTTTCACCAGGAAACAAAACCTACTATGTGATCAGTCAGTTTTTTTACTTAATCAGAGTTTTCCTTAAGATATTCAACCTGCATTTCATTTGCCTAGTGGAACATTCTTCATAAGCAATTTCCATGATTGTCTTGCAGAACATGGTATGAATAAATTAAAGACAATGTGTAATAAAGTGGATTATAGTATAATTGTTGTGAGATAGATATATTCCAAGCAGTATATGAAAGTCATTTATATAAGGCCATAGAAATAAAGATCCTGTCTAGTAACCTGGGATCTTAAGGCTAACTTTTTAAAAGGGGAAAGAAAATGTGGGTGCGATATATATATATTTTTATAAAATATGCACTTACAGTAACCACATTGCTATTTACTGTAGATGCCTACTTTGCCTAACTAACTATTCACTGGAAATCCTGTTTGTGGTTAGGAAGATATTGCTGCATTTTCCACATGTAAATAGCCACTTCTCTATGAAGTGGCCTAAAATCTGTGCTGAAAATAATGCAGTAAATACATCCCAGAGGGTACCATTGGTCCATATGAAGTCTTGCAATACAAGAGTCGCTATTCAGTACCCCAACAGTTTTAAGAGTGCAAGTGCAGTCCACGCTTCAAATCCCACTATAGACTATGACCCTGCCGAAGCCTATTCCATGTGCAACCTACTGCTGTACCAGCATCACTTTTGGTGTCTTGGAAACACCTATCAATTATAGCAATGTTATTGGATCAACTTCGGTTTTCTAAAAATGTCTCAGCAACCGTCCTTTATTGGTCTAACCCTACAATATTAACCAGCATTACTTTAAATCTCCATTGACTCTCATTAGTCTTTTCATTAGACTTTTCATTAGATTTTTCTGGACTACCAGAACTCTGGGAGAAAAAATAAAACAACAAATAGCGTTATCAGATGAGTTGTGTGAGGTTTGACTAATTCTGGTCAAGCAGCACAGGCATTATTTATATACTGCAGTTAATTTCTCTTCATATAACTGTAGCATCATTTCATTCTGTCCAGAGCCCTTTTTGCCTCCTGATGGTAATTTATATCTATTACAGCATTACCAAGTGTTTGAAGAAATGATGTAGCAGACTCTGAATTATAATGTCTTTTTGAAAAAAAAAAAATAAACTCTTACAACAGTTTGTAAATATTTATTGACCTCTGCCTTCTTGTCCTAAGAAACATGTCCAAACTTTACAACCACAGTAGTGAGAGATATATTTTTAAATATAAGCCCTGAAAATTACTATTCTAATGTCTTCATGCAAATCCAAAAGTCAAGCCTTTATGTATAAACACCAAGTATTAAGAGGGCTGGCAACACTGCTAATAGAAAGTATGTGGTGAAGAGAGGGCCTATTTTACAAAAATGTAACAGGCATATAAATGAAATATGCTAAAGACTGTCACAGTTAAAAGTGTATTTGAAAGAAATGTTTAAAGGGTTGGAGCTAAACTCTGGCTACTGAAAATTTAAGTTTAAGTAATAGTGCTACTTGAGAGTGTATCAGCTGAGGGACCGCGTCCACTGTCTAAAAATAGGAAGAGAAAGACTGGAACAGCTGTCACAGGGAATTCTGCTTTCTAGAAATGCTCTGTTGTGACAGTCATCGCAAAGATAAGATTCCTTTCCAGATGAATAAAAGAGGTGGGGATTTTGTGAGGCAGAGAATGTCAAAGAACAAGTGATACTCGAGATTATGGTTTCAAAAATCATACTGAGTAAAGCTCAGATCGGTACCTTTCAGAGCTGGTATAACGTCATGTTTTTGGTATTGGCAAGATTTCTGAAGATGCTGCAGTATCGACTCAGAATTGTATTACAGCCATGAAAGTCAAGGTGTATTTTAGGACTGGGAAGGAGTCAATGGGAGATACACTGGCCATTACAAGCTTTTGGAAGTGGAGCAATTCTTATAATTGCTTCAGGTCATGTTGTCATAAATGGCCTAATATTTGCCATGAGTCCTTCTGAACATATGAAAAATTTGGGATACTCAAGGAATAGCGGGTAAGGGCTAAGACTAACAAGTGAATCTTATTTATTAATTGCATTTCTAAGTATGCTTTAATATAGATAGAATAGTGATACACTGATTTCTAGTTTCTAATGGCTTGATTTCAAGTCTTTGGCATGCTTACCTCCCCTGTCTTAACTGCTTCTGCTGGTTTTTGACTTTCATAGGCAACCAATGACTTCAGCACATGCTTGACTTTAAGAAGATGACTCTCCTCTTAAAGGCAATCAGATTATTTACATCCTTGAAATTATTCATGTACTGACATTTCAGACCCTCTCCAAGTGACAGGAAGGTTAGGCTACTCTCTGTTTTCATGGGAGCCAAGCGCAAAGCTCCCAGTCAGGTTCTTCTGTTGTTACTAGTGCCAGTGCAGCACCATGTATGTCAGCAGCAGGAATAACAGAACCATGCCAGCCACTGACACTCCAGAGGAAAATTCTTCCTTGGTGGCTTGCTTGGCGGCACGTGATGAAAAAATCACGCCATGTGCCATGACCATCACATGACTGGCCAGCCTCCTCTCCAGGGTAAAATAGGTCAAGACTGAGATGCCCTGGCAGAGCCACGCAGGGAAGTTTGCATAATGCCTACCCCACTGTATCTGACTCGAGCCAGCATTATTAATCACTCACTTTCATGAGCAGTAAATTCACCCATAAAATTTAATTAGAAAGAAATCTGTAAATGTATTTTTAAAATAAGGCATAAAATACAAATGCCCATTAAAGGAGTGACATAAACACCCACTTGGAGCTTTACTGGGGAGCCAAGAAGGAGAGTTTCTTTGTTGTTGTTGTTCTGTACTAAGTTTTAAAATACTATAAAAATAAGCATCGAGAAGCATTGTTTTGAAGGGGTAAATTATACACCCTCTGAAAGAGATCTCTGTCAGCTCAGTACCCAAAATTGAACATGCTATTAGGCAGACTAAATAGTAGGCACAACATAACTTTGAATCACTAGAGACCTCCCATATATTTGCCTAGAAGCAAATATTCTGAGGTGACTAAGCCTTTTCCCTTCTGTGTTAAATAATAATTACATTTCTAGAAGAATTCAGCCCTAAATATTAAGCATTCCAGCCAGTCTTTCAAAAAGCAGAGGGAACAATTGCTAATCTATAAATACTGCTGTACCCAGGAGAGGTGAACATTGCAAGAGTAACTCCGCATTGACACTGAACCTCTTCACATCACTGCTGTGCAGAAAGGGGCTAATTTGGGCTTGCTGTCGGAGTGGTGTAACGGGGCTCTGGTGTAACAAGGATGAGGCCTTGAATGTAGTCAAGAGACCTTTTTGGCCCACTTGCCCGACCCCCGGCCCCCCCTGAAAAAAATCACTGAACTTTGTATTGCTTGTTTGTACTGCTCAAGACATGTGCAAAATAAACTTTTTCATAGATGATTTATATGCAGAGAAGTTAAAAACAAACTGACCTTTCTCACCCATCAAATAGTTCAAGCTTGTTCTTGTATCGATTGCCTGCTTAAAACATCTGAGATTGCTCTTTGTTACGCATGGATATGCTTTTGTATGTGTCCACTTACAGAAGTTCTGGGAGGAAAAGCAGTGAGGGGGTTTTGCAAGATGTTAGTCCATTTAGCAGATGGAACTGCTGAGAAAAATCACCACCTATTTTTCTGGAAAAACAATGTTACATAAGCGCTTCTGTAACTTTTTCTGTTTCATAAGTAACCTGGCAAGTTGAGTAATTCATATTCTGGGTATCATTCTAAAGAAATATTTCTAATAATCCTCTCTGTGTACAAAGCGGTATTGCCTCATCCTGGTCTGGCATTTAATCTACTAGTTACTATTTTCAGAAAGGCTATTTCCAAATCCAAATAAAAACAACAATCTTGCACTTATATAGCGCCTTTCATCCTAGAAGATTCCAAAGAGCTCTGCAGAATTAAAACAAAACAGACATGTTGGACACAGGGTGGCTTCATTCATCACTGAAATGCAGCCAGCTCTGGGGTGAAGCATGGGTAGTAGCAACAGCTCAGAGCAATACTATAGAGCAGTTTACAGCAGGGAGTACAGAGTGCCTGATTCTCTTCTTCCGTATCTTATTGCAGTTACACTGAATTCTGTGATGTTATTTGTGATTTACACATGATGTTAAGCATGCTAGGCTGTAGCTCAATAGAGAACGGAAGGAAAACTCGGCCACCTCCATTGCAACGCCCTGCTCCCTTTGCCACCCAGCAAGCCAGAGATGCGACTGTTCAAAAACTGTAAAGGGCGGAAGAGCGGAAGAGCAGCAGAGACTCTACAGGCTCTTAAGAAAAACGGATGATATGTAGATATCATCCCATAAAAGTCACATACAAAATGAAAATTCACCCAGCCTGCATTCTCTTTCTCACAGAGCTTTGTCTGCCCAAACATCTGAAGGCCACCCTGGCCAGAACAGAACTGGGAAGGTTCTGCTGAAGTCCAGAGCCAATATAACAACTGCATGGCCACATCTTCAGTTGAATCGGAAATCTTTGGGATAGTCCTTGAAACCATTCCAGCAGGAGCAAACTCCACTGTTACTGGAGCAGTGTG
Source organism: Aptenodytes patagonicus (assembly GCF_965638725.1). NCBI lineage: Eukaryota > Metazoa > Chordata > Aves > Sphenisciformes > Spheniscidae > Aptenodytes > Aptenodytes patagonicus. The sequence goes on along the minus strand of NC_134964.1, from coordinate 2,892,988 downwards.
GGAGTGTTTGGAAGGCAGCCACCCTCGATTCCTCACTCGCAGGTTTAATGCAGTCTGCTATTATTTACCTTCAGCACCTGCAATGCCAGCTGACAGCATCAGAAATCCCAGCTCTGGAGCAACCGTTTTATAACCAGGAGGTTAAGATCCATTTTCTCTCCTGCCCTGCACACACACACTCTTACCAACTTCATATGGAAATATTTTGTGAACTTTTTTTCCAGGCTATTTTTCTGCTGCCTCCAAGTGTCACAGCATAACTCAGTCAGGCTGTACCAGGATCCAGAGCTGGCCATATTATAATCTCATCTAAAGATACGAAGCCATAATTAGTGAACTCTGAATAACCATTCTGTATTATGATGTCTAATACTTGTCTTGGCTAATGCAAACACAGGGGAAAGGGTATAATCTTATTTATATGTATCAATGAACTGAATATATGTCTTTACAAAAACCCTGCAGTACTTTTGCCTGCACAATTTAATCTGTGGCACCAAAACTGCACATTAACTGCTTATACTAAGTTGTGCCTCGATTTAAAAAAAAAGAAAGGAAAGGAAAAAAAGTACCAACCTTGTTAACCCTCTTACCAGGCTAATACTTCATTGAAAATCCCCTTGGTTGTAATGGATTTTTCTTTTTATACATACTTCATACAGCACTGTATTAAAGTAGCTTTTTATAAACACACCACATGAGGTTAATAGCTGTAGCCTCAGTTAGGGGTTTTTTGTACCCTAAATCTCTACCAAGACTGTTATATAAATGCTACTATTCTAAAAATAAAAACCAAAACAATCAGTGAAATGTTACATTATCACTCACCATGTTAGGCTATTAATGATGGCAAACCAGGGCATGCTATTTGTGGGTGAAATAAAACTCCTTACAAAAAGAATCCATCTTCACCTGGTCAGAACTACCTTACCATGGTTTACGGCCTGAGTTCAGGAAATCTTTGAAGGGCATCTTTAAATATATGCTTGTTGCATCAACAGGTCTTAAAGATTATGTATTTACAAAATTTAACTGACTAAATGGGATTTTAATACATGTCTATGTGTTTTCTTGAACTGGATATCCATGCTCACACAGATACCGAACATAATGACATACACAGTTTTGACTGTAAAGAAAATCAGCATTCCCAGCTACTCAGGGATTCCCAGCTCTCCTGATATCTGCTATTTTGGCAATGCTTACAATACTGTCTGCACTATACTGTCTCCAGCAAAGGAAGCAAAGAGAGATCAGTATTTTTTCACAGATTTTTAGGCCAGAAGAGTTTTTAAAATCTCATCTACTTTAAAACACAGTCAAAATAACTGAAAAGTCATTAGCAGCAGCTTGTAGAAGCTTCAAGGATGTTTCACCGCTTCTGATGTAAAACTTTGGGTGGATCCTTCAAAAGAAGCTGCTCACACACTCCTCATTTTATGGAAATTTGCTTGGGCACTGTTTTGTGAGGTACTTAGAGTAATTGGGAGGGGGAAAAAAGTGTAATTAATCTAGAACTATAAAATCAAGCATCATAAATTAGTCCACCTTGATCAGCTACTGCACTCCATTACTCAAAATGATTACTTTTGCCCCAGGCCTTGGCCTTCAGGAACTGCAAAGGAGCAGCCAACAGCTCCTTTTCTCTCTTCTGCCTGGATGATCTTTCACTGATTTAGAGGATCCCTCGCAGGGTGGGGTGAGCTGGTCTGGACCAGGACGTTTTGCTGTCCTCTGAACTGGTACTGCTTTGCAGTGCAGGGACTGAAAACAGGGATTGTGCAACTGCAGAGATGTGCGTGCAGTCATGGGCATATACTGCCCTGGGCGGTGCTAATGGCAGAAGGAACCATGACGGTTCCCACCTCCACGCTGGTAGACATTGCTCTGTCACTAGGGTGTGAGTGCACACTTTGTTGCCCAAGGTTATTTTCACTGTGAAAATGTTTGTTAGCACACCACACTGTATCCTACAGGCAAAAGCCAAGGGTTTCTAAGCTCTCAGTAGAGCTTTCAGAGGTGTGCACCCATACCAGTATTTTACTGCCAGTGACTGAAGATTTATTGCTCACTGTGTGGGTTTTGCTTGGGGGACACATTAGATTTTACTGACTTGAAGCAAAATTTTGTGTGGATTCATAGAAGCGTGTTGTAACATATACCCCAAACTTCAGGATATAAATTGTGTCCTAGTTCCTTTTGAGTAAACCAAGGATATGATTTCAATCCTTACGTATGACCTAATCTTCAGCACTTCTGGACTGGCACCTTACCCAGAGCGCTTGTAAATAAAGACTACTGTAGTACACAAGTTCGTCTGAGTTTTGGAGACTGTGAAGAGTTCTGGTTTGTGTTGTTGATATCTGTCACGAGCTACTTCATACTCTTACTTCAGCGTAGTGAAGTGGATGTTTTCACACCAAAATGAGATGTGGCTCAATGGGAAGAGCTTCTATTCTGGCTCCTATTCCTTGCTTTGTGACAGATGAACTCTGGCTAACAACGGCCTTTGATATCTTAGTGAATTCTCTGCAAACATCTAGAAATATGTCCTCTTTATAATGGTAGCATAAGAAGTAATTTGAAAAGTACTTCAAAACCCCCATACAACTTCAGTGGCCAAATACAGAAACCACAAAACCAAAGATTTTCGGAGCTGTATCATTCCCTACTACTTGATTTTGCAACTCTACCACTCAACAGGCAAAAAGCATTGAGAACACTGCATTTCATAGGCATCATTTAATTGTATCAGTTAGAGATAATTAGGATTTGTGCTCAAGCAGTCCCACCAAAGACTGAAAGTCCCATTTGACCATCCACTCTGTAAAAACACAGTACCAGAACATACTACCAGTATAAAAACATACTACCTGAACATTTCATAGTGTCAGAGGAAAGGTGAGTTGCCCAAGTAAGCTTGTGGCAGAGATGAAAATTTAACTGAGCTCTCCCCAAAGTCCAGTCTACTATTTCTGACAGAAAAACCTGGCCCTTCCCATTCAGTGCTGAGTCTGATGGCATAGGCCCGTCTGCAGTGAGAGCTGACTGTGGTCTCCTAACCGTTCTGGGAAGTGAAAGACTGGTCCTTTTCTCACTTCATGGGAAATAAGAAATATTTTCAGTGTTTGTGGATCTTTCCACAGGCTGAGATATTCTATCTAGACAGCTTTTATTCTAGGAGAAAATACTCTAGGCATTTTCTTAATAATTTTAGCACTGCTCACTCATTTTTCTTTTTTTCCCCTTCAATTCCTCTCTGTCATGAGAATAAGAAAAATTCCATTTGAAATGGAACATTTTCTTTAATCCTATAAAGAACGAGTATAATTGATTCAACTATAAAATTTATAGGCATGGAATCAATGCTTATTATAGTCAAAACATGCCAGGTCACTCTTTGTGGCTGGTTTAGAGCTGTTCCGTTAAGTATAATGTTAAATGAAAATGCTTTAGTCTAAACATGAAAAGGTTAGATTGTATTACCTCTGCACAACTCTGCGTGACTGTTAGTATCTGATTTCAGGGTTTCACACAGAAGACCCTCTATTGTTTTCTTCGTACCTTCTCTCTGGGGTAAAACTAACTTTTGACAGTCACAGTAAGTAGCTGCTATAATGTAGATATTAATTTAATCTGCTGCTCTATTAGTCCTTAAACAGTTCAGACTTTGCCTTTATGTTTTGGTGGTCAGGAAAATACTGAAAAATTGAGTATGAATGGAGCTTAATCATGGCAATGATGGCAAATCTTTTCAGTCTCTCTTAATTTTTCTATTCTCAGATGTCTACCTTCAGGGCTAATTGAAAAGATGCAAGTGTTATGCAGACACAGTCACTCATATAACTACAGCTCTACTCTTCTGAGTATTAAACATTTCTACACACTTAAAGTTTACAATTAAGCTACTAAACTTTTCAGCAGATGTTTTTTCTAAGCAGCAAAGTGTTTATAACTTTTCTGTTGGAGTAAAACAATGCAATCACATAAATCTAACGGTGGAACATTTAGTAGGTGTATTTATTAGAGCTGGATCCAAACGGACTGGAGAACTTCAGATTGAGCAGATTCCCATTTTCTTACTACTTTGTTATTTCATCTTCGTGGTGTGCCTGGTGTAGGTGTAATACTTCTGAAACAAAACTGTGCGGGGAGGCTGTGATTGCATGGTGTGACTGTGCTCTGATGCAGCAGCATCTTTAGATTTCAATTCCTGGGCCAAAGTTTGCCCTTGGTTGAACAGGTGTAATTCCTGTTGAACCAAGCAGGAATTCTACAGTTTTAAATAAAAACAGCTCTTGGCCCATTATCCACTTACATGCACTGTGCCCAGGGGCCAAGATACACAGAATTGACAAGTGATTGGGGGTTCCTCAAGAGCCTGAAGCTTTACTACATAGGGCTTAAATAAAGCAGTGTTTCAGACAGCAGGGACCACATGCCAGTTTCATTTGTCTGAATTTCATCACTCAGAATAAAGGCCCTTAAAATCACTAGTCACTTACCAAAAAACCCACCCCCCCCCAAATTATAAATCCTAGCAGTGTCAAAGCCTAAATAAATACATACGTCAGCTGCCAGGATCCTGGATGTCAGTTTTCAAGGCATATATTGCCCCAGACTAGTCTGTAAATAATTTTTATTTTTATTCAGGACTTTAAAACCACATCACTAGTGGGCTGGACTTGTGGTTCTTCATTTGCATATTCTATGTTTTGACCTAAATTGAGTTAAATGCAGAGGGAGAAGAAACGAGGGTCAAATTTCATTAACAAAATAAAGCAGCTCGTGTGAAATCAAGGTCTAGTGATGGAAAAATATGCAACTGAACTGAGCCCTTCACTGGTTATTTAACTAAAACAAGGTCTCCTTAATGACAAACACTCCCATCTTCAACTGCATCACAGACAGTAACGGAAAAACTTGGCATCTCTCATTGTAGGGGAATACGAGGCAGAACTGGTGAGGACTTTTTCCTGCCATCCCCTTGCCAACTGTACATTCCATCTGACTGAGGATTACTGATAATTTTTGGCAACTTCGTGGCTACAGAGGACTCTTCTGTACAACTATTTATTTATCCAGGACTTCAGGAATTTATTTTTAACAGAACTTGTAAAAATGCTGTAAACACAAAATATGCTAATTTTATTAACAAAAGGATTCCTACACCAAGCTTACTTTTTTTTTTCAAGCATACTTTGGGGCCAAGCTCCTCAGTTGGTGTAAGTTGGTAGAGCTGCTCTCACTTCGGTGGACACCTGCCAAATTTACAACAGTTGCGGATCTTTCCCAGTAAAGCCAAATGCTTATAAAAATCTGAACAAAAGGGAGTATTTAGTCGTATGTATATCCTTTCCTTAGTAGTAGTACCAGGGAACCTTTAACAGCCATGTCTCTGCAGCTACAAAAGGGACCTAATTTGCCAAGGCAGCATATATAGACACAGACCCCGTCAGAGAGCCCTAACAAACTAAAGAGAGCAAACAGGTCAAGGATATTATTCCCATTTTACAGAAGAAAAACTGAGACAGAAAAGCAGTCGATATGTGACCATGAGAGTGGCTCTCAGGATCTGGCTGTCTTCTGACCACATGGCTGCCTTGTAGACAGCCTGGAGACCATCTGTGGGCAACTGGTGCGACCATGCCTTCTGAAGCATGATAATCCACTGGGCATTTTGGACACCTGGGGTCTTGCGTGATCGAGAGGACAGGCTTCAGCCATCCAGAGGCTGCCCTTGAAGGCAAGCCTCCTGCACCGAGGGCAAGCCTGGCTGGGGGCAGCCTCGGCAGGAGTGGGCTGCCCAACCACCCGCCATCAGCCTTGGGAGCATGGAGGTAACAGCAGATATGGGGACTCAGGCGTGAATGGGAAGGGGAAAGGAAAAGGAGTGAGGAAAGGAGGAGAAATGCCCCGCTGAGCTGAACACAGGCAGGTGGCAGGGTTTCTCCGAGGAAGGGACAGGAATGACAGGGAGTGGAGCTTGCTTGAAGTGGCATTAAACCACCACTTCATTAACTAACTGGCTTTTATTTTCTACCAAACCAGACAGAACTGACTCCAGCAGAGCCCTGAGCCACCTCTATCAGGGCATGAAGACATACCCAATTAGATTATGTAGCTTGTCAAAAACCTCTGACAAAGCTGAGAACTGAGCTCTGGCCTCCTGTGTCCCCATCCAGAGCACAGCCTACTATTCCCTAAATGTCCTGGAAAATCTCAGGACTAGATTAGAAACTATTACTTTCACCACAAAAAATTCAATGACAACTTTTTGGTTTTCAGTGACAGAAAGCTGAAATGTTTTAGTTTTGAACGAAGTTCTTCCCCTCTGCTTTTGGGTACTGAAAACCAAAGAATTTTTACAAGCAAACCTGATTTTTTTCCTGGTTTTAACAGCAAGTTTGCCACCCAATTAGAGCCTCACAATATTTTCAGAATCTGAACCTGAACATTTTCAGATGCATTACTGAAAGAAAAAAAAACAATTTTTTTTACAAGACCAACTTTCCATTAAAAATCACAGCAAAAGGGGCAATTTTCTATGTTTTCTTCCTCTTCTTCATCAAAATTGTGGGTGGTGGTGAGGAAGCAAGGGGCTGTGTCCCAGCAGCACCACTCTAGGACTAGCTCCGGGAGTCAGTCACGTAGACTCAGCACTAGTCACAGCCCCTTCCCAGTCACCTCCTCGTACTGAGCAGGGAGCAAAAATTGCTTTTGATCTACATCTGCACCAAACTACCTAGCACACAAGGGCTTCACTAGCCATGGCTTTCTCATCCTCAGCACCTTCCCACCACCTCGTCTCCAAAAGGACAGTGCACACATGTCCAGACAGAGAGTCCGCTCCAGGCAGGATGGCGGGCCCTTACTCCCTGCATCTCAGAAGGGTTGGGCTGTGTGTTTATGTGGGCAATTTGCGCTCATTTAACTTTCACGGACTCCTGAACTGCTTTTGCTATGTTGTTATAAAGCCTGTGTGAAAATTTTGACCATGATTTAGAGCCAATGAGTTAGGCGGTAAATAGGCTGTTAACTGTGCTTTGCCTCTCTGAACGCTCCACTGGAACTAGGGACACTGAACTTAGGAATCTAACTTGTGTACCTGACATAACTGAAAGCTGGGCAGTATAGCTGGCTTTGGATTAAATCTGTGTTCGGTTTTCAAGTTAGTCAACATTACCTTACCTTTGCCTTGAATTAAGAGTACATGCACAGACTATGACCAAAGCTCCGCACAATAACTTACTGAGCCATGGCTTCACAAGCACATGCCTTAGTGCTGAGTAGCATGGAGGCTGGCTCACAAGTGGCTGTGTAGCTCTGAAGCAGGAAAAGCATTATTTTACAAAAAATGAAAATTTCTCCTTTAAAAGATTTAATTATTTTTAAATGTAAAATAAAATATCCATAAAGTAACCCAAAGAAGTTAAACGTTCCCTTCGAGGGAAATTCTCTCTTTTAAAAATTATCCCTTTTTCTAATAAACTAGTAATTTATGTAATCCATATAAAACCACTAACACTCATTCTTCTATTTTTAAATAACATTGGAGAGCTTTCTCAAGGCTTATTTTATTTTTATGAGAAGGATTAAAAATCACGATGGGCCAGATTCTTCCACACTTCTATCTGCTGACAAGTAACATACTCCTGCCATAATCCCAGTGACTAGCAGCTAGGGATGTGTCGTGCGGAATTTGCACTACTCCACTGGCTGCAGTGGAGCAATACCAGGCTGACAGATTCACTGCTCTGAATGCAACACCATCTGATTTGGAGTGTGCTGAACAAGTTATAAATCAAGCGATCTTTATGTTTCTAGACAAACATTTCAAGAAAAACAAAGATAAAGGATCTCTATATGGAGCTATTTGTTCTATCCAGTCTCTTATCCAGCTTAATATTTTTATTGCTTCACAACGAGCCTGCATATTGTGATTTGCCTAGACTGCACAGGAGGAAGCTTTACCCTTTCAAAGTAGGTTAAGGCTGCATCCCTGTTTTTTACCCAGAAGAGGATCATGGGAAGAAACTACAGCTGAGTCACCATGCTTCCTGGGGCTCGCTCTTCCAGGGATGCTCTTGTGCTCCAACCCATACCTACAACATGTGGAAAGCATAATCTACCCTTAAGTAACTGTACATCCGTGACTTACCAGTGCTTTAGTTTTGGATCCAGTTTAGTGCTAAAGTGCGGCAAGACTGAGTCAAGGAACTGTACTAGAAATGACACAGCATCTTAGATGGCACTGCAGACACAAACCGAGGGGGACACGCTATCCTCACCACTCAAACGAGTGGGGGTGAAGTCTACTCAGACAAGAAAATCCCGCCTGCTCTCTCATACTTCCCCTCTGCCCCTTATTTCTCTCTCTCATAATTCAGATGTTTTAGCCCTTCCAGACAAAAACTAGAGCTTTAAATTAAAATGTCATCTGTTAGTAAAGAAACTAAGCTATGTTTTTCATTCCTGAGAAAGGACTCACTTATGCTTATAACTATAAGTTGCTAGTGATTAAGCAACTGGTATATTTTCACACTCATTAAAAGAAACACGGTGTGTTCGCCTTTCTAAGAAAAGGCATCTTGTTTGTAATACTGTAATACATTGGGAACACCTTCTAATTGGCTTCTAGTGCCCCTTGCCAAAATTCAGACACAAGTTTGTTTATTTACACAAGGAAAAAAATAAAACATTGTATAATTAGTCGAGTAATGGACTCCTAAATTCAGCAACTCAGAGGTATGCAAAACTGACAAACTTTTTAAGATTCCATTTTGGTTTATGAAATATCTCAATAGGTAGCCCAGACTGCATCATGGCTATTGTAGCAATGTGCTGCTCAATGTGGTGTTTGTGTTGAGATGGAAAACTTTGACATGTTTGATTTTTATGCAAGTCAATTAACTTGTTTTTTAAAACTGTAAGGGCATGCTTTGCAAATAAGATTACTTACTATAAATTATGAGAACATAGGGCTCCATTCAGACAAAAATGTTACACACCCCTTACACATGCATAAGTCTGCAGAATATAGTTCTGCACCCTGACAACCTATTCAGCTAGGGGTAGGAGCTTATTTTGGACTATTCCACGGGGGCTTTCCTAAAAAGATATGAACAAAAGGGGATAGAGACTTAATTAGAATGTCTCTCTACACTCCACTTTCCTTTGCACCACCCAGGCAATTCCAGCAGGCCAAAACCTCCCCTTATGTGGTGAAGGAAGAATTTCTTTTTTCAGTTAAGTCAGCCCACAGCAGAATTAGCAATGGTATGTCCCCCTAACCACAGTACAGACAGACATTTGGCCATTCCCACCTGTGAGTTCTGCTCTCAACACTCACACTTAAGCATGGTCTATTGACTGCAGTCATGTCCATCTGTTAACATAACATTCATTGTGCTTGGCCCCAGCTCAGGTGGGACCCTTACACCAAGACATCAGGGTGAAGCTGTCCCTGGAAGAAATGACATTGAAAACCAGAAATGACACACTGCTAGCACAAATGAAGATGGCAGGGGTATTGCAGTCAGCATGAATCATTTTCATTTAATGCAATAGGCATTTGGTCAAGATGTCTTGCTTCCAAAATGCAGATTCTCTGATGGGTGCATGAGAAACTCAGGATGTCTATTTGGCATTCAAAATACAACATAAAGAACTGCAGATATGTACTTGGGTCTTGGAGGCAACCGCAGTGCCAATACATACACAAAGCAAATCCAGAGACGAAGTATGAGTCAGAGAAAGAAAAACTGCAGAATTTTGTCCAGGTCCTTTCCACTTTTACACATGTGGAGAATCTTTACCTAAGCAAATCATCCCATTGATTACATATGTGAGCAAGAATTACTTGCATGAAGAAAGGTTACTGGATCTGGTCCCTGCTCTATGCACATTGTGATATAAAGCCAACTCTTACTAAGTCCAAGACTTGTTCCTATTAGTTCTGAATATTAGGTTAAGGCACAGGAGACCACACAGCAGAGCATTTTGTCTTCTTTGCCAGCTTCAGTCTAGGTAATGAAGTCATTCTTATTTGAGTTTGATGTTAGATTGTTGGTTCTAATTTAAAGTCTGCAGCACAGATAGTCCGTATTGCAGATTACTCATTTCCTTGAAATGTCCTTTACCTAGACAAAAAGGTTAAAAACAGGGAAGGAAGCTTGAGAAGATTAAGGGACAAATGGCTTTCCTTGTCCCCTGGCTACATTCTGGATGATCCCTTCCACAGACTGTTTGCTATTAGAGCTAACTTTCAGCCTAGAGCGGCAAACTCATATCCTTAGAAATAGTTACACACATTCACAGGAACACATGTATGCACGTACACATCCAGAAAATAACTTTCAGTCGAAAGATCTTCCAAAGTTAGATTCCCATAAGTGTGTTCAGAATAACAGAAGATGCTAGTCTGATTAGAAATCAGCCATGTCATTTACCAGAACTGACCTGCCACATAAGGGAAGATACCTCCCATTCATCAGGAGAACCAGTGTGGCTACGTGCCTCTGAGCAGCCTTACAATGTCGGGTCAACTGTTGTTACTGGCAAGACACTGCTGTGGAAAGCCTGCAACAGAATCAGGGACTCATCACTACCAGTATGTGTTGCTATGGTCACCATTGAAGAAAAGCAAAATCATTTGAGAAGGAAATAAAAGACTCTTTTCCACCAATAGTGACAGACACTCTAATAGGTTAGTGATCCTGGTGGAATGCTAATCAACAGCACATAGAAAGACTTGGAAGTCATGCAACTTTTAATATTCCTAGTGAAGGAGTACAGAAATAAATTCATGTAATACATGGCCATGCACACAGGATTTATACTAACACTTAGTACTGAAAACACAGGCATCACATGTTAATGCTACCGATAGGTCAGATAATACTTTTGTCTTACAAGTCTTTCCTCTCAAGGATCTCAGCTACAAGCCATATTCACCTGAAGAGTCCATCTACACAGTCCCACTGAACCAAATACTTAAATGGAGCTGGATTCCTTGCTTGCATAAAACTGAATAGCTCGCTCGACACCAGCAAAGCTATGCTGATTTACTGCAGCTATGCATCTGGCATCTGATTTGAGCTGTGAGACAATCTAATTTTTCCATTCCTCGCAGCTCTGGTGAATAATTTAAATATATGCTTGGAGCTCACCAAAGATAATACATTTTCAAAATTTTTGTTGAGCTGAACAGTAAGAAATACTGGCTCAGAATCACACAAAATGCTCTGTTCAATCTTAAAGAGTTTAATTTTGATTGAGATGGGATTTTGGCTTACATAGGTGAAAAAGGAATGGATTTTTGTAACAGAATTGAATGAGGACTTTCAAAATGAAAAAAAAACATTTTAAATTAAAAAATCAATAGGTATTACTCTGAAAATATCAGAACAAAATACTTTATTTTAAAAAATTGTTTAATGTTTTCAAAGCTGGAAAGTGGCCACGTTTTCCAACTGATGTGAATCTGTAAAACGTTACACTGCCCCTGAGTCATCATTTTTGCCCCAGAAAAACTGCTGAAATATTTTTCTCCGTTGTACGAGTAGATAAATCTATTGACCTCAGTAAGATAATTTGCACAAGTAGGGCCAGGAGCATTTACTGTTTTAAAAGAACCTAAACTATTCTGAGCAATTTACAGCAGAAGTATAGAAACAGGGACATTTTCTCAAAGGGACCTTCAATCTAGTTTCATTTGCAGTACAATGAAATGGATCCAGAATACTAAGAATAAACTATAGAATTGCTCAGTAAGGCTAGAAGGCAGCAAAATCCTTTGAAATAAATAACATATTTGACTCACACATTGCAAGTGCCATAGCAGAAATGATGCTCAAGAGCATCTGAGGTGGGAGAAGATTTGGGGATGATTTGCAGTAGGGCTATTTAATAGTTGCAGTAGAGCTACTCAGGGATTCAGGGGATTCAGATCTATTATTCAGTGCCACAGCGATTTTTAAAAATTTTTTTGTTTTCAAAGAAAATTAGGTTTACTGGACTGTGCTGTGTATGTGTCTATATGCTTTCTCAGTTATGAATATTAAATTCCTGACAATAACAAAACCCAAAAGCTATATTGGGAAGAGAGATCTAGTAGCTCCCACTACTAAGGTAAGCTGAAGCATAAGCTCAGCTGTTATTAAAAATCAAGGAACCAACACAAGGCCTCGCCCAGTGGGACAGACGGACAGACCAGGATTCAGGTCATGTCTCTCAGAGTGCCGCTCGGCTTATTCAAAGTTGATGTCACCTGGCTTGCAGTGCAGAGGCAAGACAACGCTCCCCAGAAATGGGAGGGGCAGGTTAGTGCTGTCCAGGTTTGGCTCCTGATACATTTGGCAAATGAGCTCCAGAAATTCACTTTCAAGACATAAATCCACAGGAAACCAGGTTTCACATGTTCCATGGCTTAATATATTATAAATATTGCAATTTCCCCTCAAATTATTGCTTCTAATGAGTGGCACAGCAGGTCACTAGAGGTTGCAGTAGTAGCTGTCCCAAACGTGAACACAGGAAGGTATCTAGCACACTTGTAAAATACATCTATTGTATTCTTTTCTGAAGGTAAGTCTGCACAGAAAACAGAAGCCTCCTGCTGCTGCCAGCTAATAGCTTTCTTCAGGTCAAGTGGTAGCAGTCTCTGCACAGACACTAAAGATCCTGCAAGATACTGACAGGGATTATTATACCAGATATTCTACCAAACAGTGAAATAACTTTTATGCTCTGCCCCTCCACACTACTGCTTTACACTATGAATTGACCAAAGGAGTCCTTTTAATTGCAGCTTTCATCTTAACTCTAGCAAAATTGCAAAGGCTATACTGGAAGTTTCTCATGAGCTCCTCAAGAGCGGGCAGTATAGCTTTAGAATCCATTTATTTTACAGAAGAAAAAAGGGGTGATAAAAAAGCCCATGTTTTGCTTTGTTTTTATAGAAAGCTAAAGAAATTCCACAAAGCTAAACTTGCAGAAGAAAATGTAGAATTTCATAAAACAACTATTATTTGGTAAAAAAATATTTTGATCACAATATTATGACCACCTTCAGGGAAAATACACTAACAAAGAGAAACTTCAGTGACAGCTAATTACCGTGCCAAAGGCAGAAAGATTTTAGGCAACAAGAAATAGAAAAAGAGACTTCTGGAAAGACTGCATTTATTTTATAAGCAGATTAAGATCTTCAATTGGCATAAAATAACTGTAGTGAAGTCAGTATGTTTATCCACTACATCTGCAGGAGGTGATGGAGAGCTGAAATGAAGGAGGGAGGGGACTCAACCACTCCTTCAGCACGTGACAGCATCAACCACACTGGTGGGACCCAGGAGGAGCGAAAAAAGTGAAGAGAGGATAACGCTGTCTTAGCTCTACCTCCCCCATCCTCCCTTCTTCCCTACAAATCCACCCTAGCAGAAGATACAGCTTAGAATCTAATTATTTTGCTTTAGGATTTCTCTTGCCTGTGAGAAACTGTAAGTCCCCTTCTTTTTCTCATGACTTCAGAGTGAACAGATTTGGAAATGGGATTTTCTGCAGCTCCTAGGAAAGTTATGTACCTAAATCCCATTTTTTTTAACGTGCACCTATTAGCTCTTTTTTTTGGAAAAAAAAATCTTGCTATAACCAATTTAAAATTCACAGTATCAGATACAAACTTAAGTGGTAAGGCTACATTGGCTGCTTTTCACTGTGTGGTGTATTATCATTGTCTCCTACTGAGAGCTGTGAATTTCTGCATCCGAAACTCAAATCATAGTTTTCTTCCCCAATAGGTTTCCAACTGTTGAACAAGATGCTTAATCTTAGGCACCCAGGCCTGAAAATGTTAACCTTAAAGCCTGTTGGCATCTCTCAGAAGCTTAGGAGTAAGAGGAACCTAGTCTGGCAGTCTGAAAAGTTTCATTCAGATTGCTTTAAATATTTTGTGGATGATTACAGTCTGAACATTTGACTACATGCCACTTCATTAGACTTACCCATTTTTTTTGTTCATACCATAGATGGGAAATTAAAAATGATCTCTTTAAAAACTCTGATATTTAATTTCCCATAAGATATGAGAGATATTCAGAACAGTGTCTGGAAAAAAATTAGGATAATAAGGTGTATAAATCTCTGCTTCATTTGAAACAACGCATAAAAGCCAACCCCACATTAATTTTTTTGCTGAAAGAACTTCAATAAGTTTTAAAGTAAGTGTTTCATTTACTGCCACATGCCACACATACATGGCAAACAGTTTATACAAACCACAACACTCAGCTGTTCCTGGTTAGGTAAAACAGCCCTCCCCTGAACACCGAAGCTGCTCTTGGTTCCCTCGGGACTCTGATACAGGGTGCTGAGCATTTTGGCCTGATCCAAGGGAGAACCTACGTACATGTTTTACTTTAATCAGGTGAGCAGTCCTTCTGTGGAGGTGCTCGTGAAGCCTAGGGTGAGTATGTGCTTAAGATTTTGTTGGCTCAGACCAGAATGCTCTGCACTTTGGAAGACAGCTTAAGTACAGCATAACTATCCCTGACCTGGTGGTCCAGCCTTAATGCCTTCTTCATGTAGTTCTTAGTGAACTTCATTAGACTTTCCAGCTAACTAGAACACTGCACTGTGCAGATACACAACACAAGATCCGGATCCAGTAAACTCCTCGGTGAAAAGGGACTCTTCACACCCTTCTGAAGCCAGTAGCCTACGAGCAGATGCAATGAGACAGAGGAGAGACACCTAAGTGTTTCTAAGGCCACGAGAAAGATTTCTAATATAGCACTGAGACTTGATTTAGGGCTTGATTATAACTAAGACAGTGAGGCTTATTTACAAGACCTTCAAGGTTCAAGTCAATGACCTCATTTATTGTGCAAGTATTACCTACAAAACAAAATTTTATCCACTTATTCCAGAAGGACATGATGAACTTGGAAGTCCACTCAGTTTTAAAAGATAGTATTTGAGCTTGTCTCACCGGGCTATAAAGTCCCTCTACTAAGTTATGCATGTTTACAATAATATTTATGCAACATTTTTCAGTATTCTGTTGCTGTATGAAAGAAATAGAGTGCCCTTGGAGGAACAAATCTATGCAAAGGGCAAAATAAAACCGACTAGATAAGCAGTATCTCTAAATGTCCAAAGCAAACTAGGAGGGGGAGTGAAGGAAAATTATTTGCTGTCCATTTTCACTCACAGACAATATTATGAAGTGCTTGGAATACCAGAAGGTTCATTTTGAAACAGAGGAGTGATGTTTACACTGGCCCTTATAGAAATATGTATTGGTTTTATGTACCTCTTTTTCCTAATATTTGAAGTTGAAATCAACATATTTATTGCTGAGAAAAGGTGCTGGATTTTTTTATTGCACAGGTACAACACAGCAGCTCGGCAAGCATATTCGGAATCACAGCCTGTTCCATCCTTTGTTCAGAGAAATGCCATGTTCAGAGCTGCATGATTGGGGTCCTGTGAAAGGGTGACCTCTAACCTGAGCCCTGGAAAGTTGCACTGCCTTAACTAAAGCAGACCAAGCCAGTGAGCAGCATGTATTTGTACTGGTAGGCATAAGATGCATTTACTGTAAAGTAATTTGCACTGCACCACACGGTGCAGCAGGCACTTCTGATTAATACAGCAGAGTATGCCCTTGCATTTGCTGCATCTTCCTCTGGATCACAGTTTTGCATCAAAGCCAGGTAGTAAGTTGCCAGGTGTAGGTCAAATATAAAGATATTACTATGCCAGAAGGAAAATACTATTAGTGTTGTATCTATACAAGGGACTATACTGGTTATATTCGCCTACATTAACCCCTCCCCCTGCAAAACAAACAAAACCCCCAACAACAATATACCCTTATTGCTACTAAATCACAAACACAGATCAAACATCCTCATTCCTGTTTCATTTTGCTCTTTGGATTGAGAATCCTTGCAAGCATGTCAGTTCTGGTGGTGGCTTTGTGATCTGGATCCTGCTTGGTAGGATCTATGCAGAGACCAACAACTCATTCTACACAGCCCACTATGCAGGCATCAGATGACTGTGGCTTTCAGTTACTACCTCTGGATTGAAGCCAGAAGCCTAGCGGTGAAAAGCTCTTTATACCATTACCAATCCCCCGAGCCACCCAGTCCTTCTCCATTGCATACAGGTTTTTAGTGTTGTGCCTTAAGATCTGTTCTGGTTCTGAGTAACGTTCTTTGTGATGGGAGTCTTGCCACTCCCCCTCTCATGAGGGGAAAAAAAAACGAGGTGGGAGTGTGAAACCTATTTTCAAACTCTGTTATGATTATCTGATGCAGCTAGTACTCTTGGATTCTCTAAGGGAGAGACTTGAGTCCTGGGGAATATCTGTCTTAGGTGAGAGTAGGCTCCAGCCTAGTCAGTGCTAAGATCTGTGTGCCTTCAGTCAGTACTGCTGCCTTTAGCTTGGTGGTTGCTCTTGCATAGGAGCACCCGTGAACTGCCTCACAGAGACGGCTGCTAAGCTTTCCGGGATACCTGCAGGCTGACCGGGCCTAAGTGCACACACAGGTTGGTCTGGTCTTGAGTGTTGGTTCAGAACCATGCTTAATGGCAGCATAAATATACCCCTAGAGAGGGCAGAAGGTACAACCAGTGAGCCCCCAGAGCATCTGTTCTCAGCTGGTTTCCATCTAAGCTCTGCACCTAAAGAGTTTGAGCCTAAATTGTGCCATCTCTGCAGCTCCTGTCCTCCAGTTCAGCAGAGAAAAGTGACTCACCGTGACGTTATACCCGTGCAGATTTCTGTTCCAGTATCTTTTCTCTCAGACTCTTCAGAAAGCACATCACATAGAGCAGCTGCTTTTCCCCACAGAGAACTAGCTGCAGGAGACTTAACAGTAATACGTTGGTACCCAGCCTTCACGAAAGAGGGCTGTAAGCTGCTGATCCTGCAATAACACCTCTAAGGATTTAGAGTCTTTAATGTTGATTGCTGAATATTTCTGTTCCCCTCTGAACCATTCCAACAGTTGTTTCAAGTGAATGTATT
Organism: Aptenodytes patagonicus; assembly: GCF_965638725.1. Classification (NCBI taxonomy): domain Eukaryota; kingdom Metazoa; phylum Chordata; class Aves; order Sphenisciformes; family Spheniscidae; genus Aptenodytes; species Aptenodytes patagonicus. Next base: position 2,875,947 of record NC_134964.1, on the reverse strand, counting down.
CATTCCCTTCCTTTTAACCATTGGAGCTTCTTGCTTGGTCTGGGAGCAAGGAAGAGGGAATGAAAGGGTCTCTTCAAATTTGCTGTAGCTGCTCTCTTAAAAGAGAGCATTGACACAGATTCTGCAGCTCTCGCATGTAGTAAGACTCCCAGAGGACTTGCACGCGCAGAAAGACTGCAGGATCCTTGTGGGCACTCCAGGAAGAGTGTGGCTATTCTCCTCCCCGCTGGATGAGAGTATCGTATCTATTCCTAGCATGGATCTATCAGGTGGCAGCATTCCCCTGCCAACATACCTTTGGTTTGGCTTACCTTGAAAGCTATGATGTTATATTATATGATGACATCATTATATTTATTTCAACTTTCAATGAAGATTCCTGGCAAATCTCCGAGCTGGAATATCTTCTTTTTAATGGATCGAAGATCCAGCCAACATGGTGCAGATTACATTTATATTACACAACCCAAGTAAGGTGAACTGCTAGGAATTTTTTTAACAGCTGTTGACATTACTAAATTAAGGTTATTTCTCTATTAAAACTATGGAAGAGGAAAAACTTGTCCAGTATTTATACAAACACTACTGCTCTAATTTCTAGCTGTGGTTATTTTTGTGATGACCCCATCATGCACTCATGCAATCTCAAGAATTTATCTTTGTCATGATATTTTGAAAAGGATAAAATGAATCAAATATATTTTTTCAGTTAAGTACGCATGTGAGGACACAACACTTCAATGGTATGTGTAACAACATTTTCCTAGTTGGTTCTTTTTCTTCACACTATCTGGACTAATTCTGAATGAGCTTATTACAAACGTTTGGACAACTTACTCCAGTCTACTTTTTTTATCCTTCTATCAACTGTGTTACTCTTAGCACTTTCAAATTAGCCTACAACATCACAGCTTTCGTTAAGTCACATGCTTTTCCTGATAAACAGCAGTATAAAGCATTTAAGAACGCGACATAAGATACTGTTCTGCACTGGCAAAAATAATGTCTTGAATGCTAAATCCAATACTACCAAGGAACCCCCCTTGAACACTGAGCCTTAACTTTACTAGATTTTGAACAAACACATGGTGTGAGAGAAGAAATTATTCTGGATAAAGACTAACTACGCTGACAAAGAAGACGAAGTCCTGTACTCCTCATAAGGAACTGCAGCACATAGGCTAAAGGACTCAACCGAGGTTATGCAGTCTATGGCGGAGGTAGAAATGAATTTAAATTTCCAATATTACACTTTAAGACACTAAAATTGCAAAAGAAGAAACTGAAGAGTAACTAAAAGCAAACTTTCAACCTTTCCCTTCTTATTTCTTCCCCACAGTGGTCTCTGTGAGGTCTTATGATGCCACTACACAGATCAGCAAACAAAAATTGGCTGTGTTATGAATTGATTTCAATTTAAAAGAGCCATAATTCAATTTTGCTTTAAAAACATATTACAAAATCTAATATTAAAAAGATTTGCATAGAAACATTCATCAGAAAGATATTTTATTTGTTTGGCTTGAAACACTTCCACTACAAGCCAAACATTTCAACACTAGGGCAGGAGGACCAGAAAGTGAACCTGACCAGAAACAACAGTGAAAACTACTAGTTTATTTTTGCTCTACCAGCTGACAAAATGTAGTTATTTATTTAAAAAAAAGTCACGGGCCTTGTGGATGGTGAAACCTGATTTTTTTAACCCAAAATATTCTTGTAAATTTATTAGCAACAGGGCATTACTAGTTGAGAAAGCATGTATGTACATGTGTCTTACTGATTACAATGACTATCAGATTAAAAATAAGACAGATACAGTGATAGGTATTTAGACTATATTAAAACCACACTTGTTTTACACTCACGTAATACCCACAAATACACACACATCTCTGCACACATAAAAATTTAAAATCTTTAAGCAAACAGTCAGAGGTGGTTTCCAGATGAAGTCTCTGTTTGCCCCATTGCTCGGATCATGGACAGATAAATCACTGGGTGAGTCCCCTCGCTAAGTAGTGGGAATATTACTTTAGTAAAGTTTGCTAATGGGGCAAAGGACCTTGTATTGTAATCCAGTGACATTTTCAACCTTCGGAGAACTTTTGTTGACATTCCCGAGTCCCTGGCTGCCATCCCAGCATGAAATAGTTTCTGTTCACATAATTCTCGTGTTTACCAGTCATGAAAAACTCTTGCTTTTCGCTTTTTTTTTTTAAATAAACTTTTTTTTTTGCAAGTGAAACTCTGTCTAAAAAAATATTGGCCCCAGGCATAGAAGGTTTTGCATAAATTCATATGTGATGAATGGCTGATTTTAATGTTATTTGGGTATTTGTCAGAACCTAACAAATATACATGGTAATGGTGGTTCATAAACTTAAACATCTCAATATCCCCTTTCTTCTAGAAATAAATTACGTTTGTTTGCCCTGCCTGGAGTCCTAAGGTAGCCGACATTAGGAATATTTTAAATGTGATCATCCATCCAGCATGTCTTTCAGGCGCCACGAAGATTAAATGAAAGAATCATAAGATGAAGGTCTTTAACTTTTAATCCTTTTACAATGAACCCTTAGATAGACATGGGGGCAGGGTGCCTTCTATGTGAGTAATAATGCCTCTGTTCCTCTTCACTAGGTTAATGAATACCCTAAATGTCCCAAGATCTGATTTTTTTTCCAAACTATTGAAATTAGAAGCAAAGAGACGGGTGGTAAAACGCACGGAAAGAGAGAGGGAATGAATATGCATTCGGAGATACGCGAACTAAACGTTAGAGAAAGCAGGGGTTGTGTCAATCTGGGCTGTGTCAATGAAAGACCCACGAGTTTAAAATAATTAGCATAGATTCCCTCAGAGTTTGGGGAAAAAAAAGTTTTTTGATTCCAAGATAAATAAGGAAAAGGCTTTCTGCACTGTCAGGGCGCCTTTGAAGAACACGTGGAGAGTTTGTTTTTGCAGTTGGTATCTATGAGATACTAACCGTCGGGTCTCCTGGCACGTAAAAGTCAAACGCTTCGTTAATTGCGACAGGTCCTTACAGAGCCGCGGGACAGTTACGCGCCCCGCGGAGCACAGCGCGCCCCGCGGGCCGGGGACGTTCCCCACCGCTGGCGCCCCGCTCCCCGGAGCGGACAGCGGAGCGCGGGGCTGGAGCGGAGCCCCGCAGGCTGCCCCGGGCTGGGGGCGGGCAGCGCTGGAGCCGGCGGTCGGGGGGAGCGGGCGGAGCGGCGCCGCGGGCCCCGCGGAAGGCGGGCCGGGGAGAAGGCGGCTGCGGGACACCGGGCACCTCGGAGGTAGCGGCGTCCTGGGGCGAGCCGGGCTGCAGCGCAGCGTGCGGGCGCGGGGGAGGCCGGTGCTCCCTGCCCTGCCCGGGGGAAGCGGGGGGCTGGGGGGGGGCAGCCCGTCGGTGGAGAGATCACCCGGGGCTGGCGGGAGCCCAAAGAGTTAACCGGGCTGCGAGGGGCGACTGTGGCCGGGCAGGGCGGGTGTGCGAGGCTGTCATAGGATCAGGCTAATAACGTGTCTGCGCTGAAAACCCCCAAAGCCCAAGGGTCAAGTTTCAGCAGTGTCCCACCACAATGGTAGGTGTGAAAGACACGTGTCCCGTTGTAAATGAAATGTCAAGCGGTTAAAAAAAATCCCAAACCAGCTGCCACCGAGCGCGCCCTGCCTGCGCGGCAGCGGCTGAGCGGCTCCGCGGGGGGACCGCGCAGCGCGGGGCCGGCGGGGACACCCCCCCCGCAGCCGCGCCTCGCCTGCCCCACCCGCGGGGCCGGATCCCCGGGGCACTCCCGTCGCGTAGGTGCCAAAGATTCCCTCCTAACAGAGTCGTGAGCAGGTTCCCACCGCCCCCTGCCACCACGAAACGTCCTGCTGAGCGCGGAGAACGAGGAGGGGAGAGAAGAAAGCCCCCCCCCGAAGGTGGCCAAACCAAAAAGCAAACAGAATCCAAACGGCTCGTGTTTTAGTGGTTGACTTTAATTCTGCACTGCACTTTTACTACAAGGATATAAAGAATAAATAGCAGATACTCTTCATTTACATAGGATTAAGTCATTCAAACTGTTCTCTCTATTTACAATAACATTGTGCTCTAGGCGTTTATCCTTTTTTATTTTAAATCTAAAGTCCGTAAGGAAAAGAAAAAAACCCACACACACGCTTTCCGAATAATGGAAAATAGCTTTAAAACGTTTTCTTATCAAAAAGTTTGGTTTGTATTTTTTGATCCTTTTATTAAAAAAAAAACAAAAACAAAAACCAACAAAACCCCTACTTCGCCAAAGCGAAGCAACTTCTCTCTGGAATATAAATACCAAAAAAAAAAAAAAGATACATTAGCAACGATCAGAGTAATAGTCTTAAAAATACAGTAGACGCTGATTATTTCACGTATAATACTGACCTTTTAATAGTATATTAAAACGGTGCCATATATACACACAATATACATTCTCCTACACGTTACAGTGCATTACAACGTTAACCAGAAAGCAAATGTCTTTTATTTTTGTTGCAGCAAAGGTCCACGTGAGTCCGCTGGAGAAGGGGCGAGAAAAGGTAAGTGCAAGCCCTAGCAGGAGCACTTGCACTCCGAAATGATGGGGTACTGGATGGGTATCCATGTGCACCTCTGCCCTCCCCGACGCTGGCACCTCCACCTCAGGATCGTTAAATGCACGGACTTGGCAGGTTTGCAAACCATGCCTTCTGGGACTGAACAAGACCTTTTACTGTAGCAGCTGCCCACTTTGACATACCGGGGCCAAAAGCGGCTGCCGAGATCGTTCCACGTGTATAGGACCGGGCAGAAGGTCTGGGACCAGAGCCACATCTGCAGCTTCCTGCGCAGCTTCTTGCTCAGCCTGTGCTTCTTGCCCGGCTGCAGCCCGTCGTAAAACTCCAGCCCTTTGATTTCGCTGGGCATCGCTCCCGAGGGTCTCTGCCTGAGCAGCAAGTCCAGCTCAGCTAGATCGTCCACTCCGAGCCGGTCCTCGGGCAAGGAAATAGCCATAAAGTTAGGGTCGAAGTGTCCGCCCATGAGGTTCCTTAGCAAGGTCTCGTTAAGATCCTTCTCCTTGGGGTCAAAGATAGGGTCCGGGTGCTCGATTAGATCCACCAAGGGCAGGTTGTCGCTGGGAGCCGGTCGGATGTGCAGATAGTGCTGGCAGGCGCCTTGCTCTAGCCGGAGACCCAGCAGAACCACCAAGGCGTATATAGTCACAAGGCACTGGGAATGATCCATCCTTGGGAGACCGGTGGGGGGGGGAGAGGGGGGCTGGGTTCACCAAACAGCAGGGGAAGAAGGTGCAAGCAAATACATCAGAAAACTTGTACGGGGATATCCAAAATAGCTTGTCTTTAAGGGGGATCACCTCCACTCCCCGCACCACCAGCAAAGACAGCCCCCTAATAAGCCCGGAGAACAAGCCCCCTGCAAACACTCTCTCTTGCAGGCTTCTCTATAAAATTTCTCCTGGTGGAGCCGCTCCAAAATTCTGCTGCTGCTGCTGCTTCTTTTCACCCTCCCCGGGAAAGGGAGATGCCTCTTTTTGTTGCAAATTCTGCTTGCTGCTGCTGCTCCTCGTTGTCTGCCCGTGCGTATGGAAGAAGTTGCTGCCGATTCTTCTTCCCGCTCCTCTCCGCCGTTTGCAAAGCAGCCTCCTCAGCAGCAACAGCAGCCACGCACGTTGGCACCAGTTTGTCTGCTTTGCAAGGACCCAAAGCCTTTAAATTTCCTGCACTTTCAGCTTCATCTCCATGGAAACCACAGACTCTCTCCTAACCCACCCCACCCCCCTTAAAAAAACCCACACACACAACACAACCCCCACTCCCACAAAAGTCCAGGAGAGCGCGGCTTCCCCCTTCCCACCCAGCAGACACCCTCTGGTGGGGAAGGCTGAGGCGGGAGCCGCCGCTGCCTCCCCCCGCCTTCCGCACGCCGCCGCTCACGCGAGCCCGCCGCGCCTCGGGAGATGCTGCTCTCGCCGGGGCGGCCGCCGGCCGGCCCGCTCCGCCCGCCCGCCCCGCCGCAACGGGGAACGCTCCTCCGGCCGCCGGCGGCGGCTCCTCGCTCGGCCTCGCCGCCGCGCTCCGCAGCGCCGGTCACCCCATGGGTGCAGCCCGCGCGGCAGCGGAGCGCGGCCTCTCCCGCTCGCCCCGCGCAGGAGCGCGGCCCGGCCGCCCGCGGAGGGCGGCGGCGCGCCCCGCGGTGCGGAGGCTTCCGCGCTGGCTCGCCCGTCGCTGCCCGCGCCCTCCTGCCCCGGCCGGCGCTCCCCGGCCGCTGGGGGCTGCTTGCCCGGCTCCGCACATGGGCCCGCGATGCGCTGCCCGTCGCGCCCGGCTGGCCGCCCGCGGGGCCGCTGCAGACACCTCCTCTGCCCGCGCCCAGCCGCGGCCCCGGCGCCGCGCCGCAGCCGCCGGCCGCCTTCCCGGGCGGAGCGAGCCCTCTGCTGGCGGCGCCGCGCCGCGGGCTGGACCGCGGCCGGGGCCGGGGCCAGGGCCGGGGCCGGCGGCTGTCCGCGGGCGGGCGGCGGGCACGGGGAGAGCGAGAGGCGGCGGAAAGCCAGCGCGTCTGTCGCATTTTTAGGGGATCGGAGAAGCCCCTGGAATAAACTTCCCGTGCCGCCCTGGTGAACGCGGGCAGAAACACCGGCGTGCAAAACCTCTGCGGGGTATCACGGGGTGGGAGGCGGAGGTTCCCGCGGACAGTGCTCAGACCTCAGAGGCTACCGCCGAGGGAGACCCTCCGTACGGAGCCTGAGATCCCCCGAGAGGAGCGCGGTGGCTCCGCTCCCACTGCAGATTGCTGCGGCAGGCTGCACGGCTCCGCGGCGGTCCTCTGAGCACGCACTTCGCGTTTTCCTAGGGAGTTCTGCAAGACTTCTCCATCAGAAACACAATTTCCAGTTATGCCCCCAATCCGTACAGAAAAGACGGAAAGTCTACCTCAATAGCAAACACATAAGACGATTTAAAAAATTGATAGTAAGTGCTACTTCCATTGCAGAACTGCTGTCCCACAAAGAGCACTCGCGAGGCACGGCAGGCGGCATACTGTAAGGGGAGGTGAACAGTCTACTAAGGTTTGAGCAAAATTTCCTGAAGTGCTTGAATCCCATTCCTGCAGGCTATTTAGGCACTTAGGAGCCTAAGTTTAATGGGACTGAAGCTTAGCCATTTCACCTAAATTATTTATGCATTTGTTTAAATGTTAACCTTCAAATTCAGCTTCATTATGAAAGTAATATATAGATCATATTACCCATGCTGAGCATTTTTTCTAAAAATTAACTATATTTTTTCAACTATTTTCACTCCGTAAGTTAAATTTAAAACAACTCTTACTTTGCTTTATTCCTGAGCATGTAGGGCATTTTATAAGTAATACATAACTGAAATAAATGACATGAAAACGATGGAAAACTGAACCCACCTCTACACTGTAAAAGGAGCCTCACAGTGATACTTGCTACTACGATGTCAGTCAAGGATCTGCTGCAGTTTTATTAGATATTTTTTCACCTGGAAGTTTACGTCTCTACCTTAATCTAGAACCCGATTGTACGCCTGAAACTTGGCGTACAAGTTATCCCTGGAAATAAGTGAGAAGCCACACCTCTTATCTTTCAAAATAGAATTCCCCCAAATTCAAGAGTAGAAACTTAATCAGGAGCTGAAGACAGACATTCTGCTGAATTCAGGACTTAACTGGATACGACTTTGATGCTGAACTGAATATGGGTAGGACGTGGAGGTGCTAAGGTCTGCACAGAGCCCGCGAGTGAGCTCAGACACAAGCTGCTTCTGGCTCAGGTTCTCACTGAGGTCTTGGCCTGTTCACGCCATGGTTCCACTCCTGCCTCCTGAGATTTAGCCTGGAGAAGCTGCTCCTTTGTCACTGGGCTGAGCTGGAGAGGGTCTGTTCATCCCTCCTTTATTCCCACACACACCATTTTTTTGCCCACCCTGCAGGACAAAATGTTTCTTGACACACAGGAGCATAAGCCCGCACTCAAAAGCTCATCGGCTGATCCACTGCTGCTGGGAAGGATTGATGTGACTGGTTTCAGGAGAGAGCAGTTGTGAGGATGGCCAACGAATCCTAGCAAGGTGTTAATGGCTTTTTTGGGGTGCCTGTCTGCCTCTTTCTCTCTCTTTCCTCACTATCTTTCTACCTCAGCCAATAAGTCACCTGTAATTCACTGCAAATATTTTTTAATTCGCTTTTAAACCACCTTGTTTAAACACAAAGGCACAAATAACAATACTAGGTTAAAATAATAGTGTTTCGAACAGAAAGCAAAAATTCAGAAGTTACACCTAATGTCTTGTATTTCTTCTTTAATAATAAACGCAGTTTTACTCAGCTGGTATTTGAAAACAATTCTTCAACTACCAGTCTCTTAAGTCTAAAAATAAAGCCTATAAGGCCTATGTCCTGTCTATTTCTCGCCAGGTTTGTGTTTAAGATTCTGCCTTCAAAACTGTGATCCTAAGGAAGCACTCGAAGACCTTTCTCTCCTGAACTGAGTTACCTGTAGGAGGAAATGTTTTCTGTAAATGAGGCTAGTTCAGATGGACTGACTGCCTCTTTAAGGTACAGAGATTTGTTCTGAGCGGAGCAGGCTGGAGCTCGGTAATTCCTCAAGCGTGGGTGTCTGCCTGGGGTGCACCAGGCTCCTGGCAAGGCCGTGAAAGCTCGAGGGATGCAGAAGTGACAGAAGTCACTTGTGGCCCAAGAATTTCTCGGTGGAATGGCTGACAGCAGGACTGGGGAAGAGCTGCCAGTAACAGCTCTGCCAGAAGCCTCTGGGTCAGAGGGAAAAGAGATTTGGATTCCCATCAAACTGGTTTATTTCAGGGTTTGCTGAAAACAGCAGTAAATGAAACCTGGAGGTAAAGGGCCTGATCCAGGCTGTGTGTATGATGCCAGCCCTTTCTGGGATAGGGAGAGAGGCCAGCAGCTCATAGAGGCCTTAGCTGGTCACTCTACTGGCAATGGTGCATGAAGCAGAGGAGAAAACAAGTCCCTTTGCCTCAGCTTTATTGGTTCTGGAGTGCTGTCGGTAGTAAAAATGTGTTTTTTCAGTAGACAAAGCAAATACAACCTTCAAGGCACACAGGAAGCCAAATGTGGGCAAGAGAAAGATGCCACTTCTGCAGGGTCACATCCCTGATGAGGAGAGAAGAGGTATGCAGCCTGCACTGCTCTGCTTAGGACTCCGGAGGCACAGCTCTGAAAACACATTATGTAAGGATCTGATTTCAGTCCATAACAGCAAGGATGCACAGAAAGAATTTAGAATAGATTTGTTTCCCATTAAATCTACTAACAGAAAAAGGCCTGACCTACTTCACCCAACCCAGTGCTCAGGGACATCCCACTGAATTCAGCCCACCGTGTCAAATCAGTCTGGCCTATGAGCAATGGTCTCAAGCTCAATGCACGCACCACTCAAACACAGAGGGACTCTCACAGAAAGTAATAAACTGCTACAAAACTGGGATGAGGAAGAACTATGCCAGGTGTGCTTGAAAGAGCCATGCCTTCCTTAGGAGTGGAGGCTTCCTTACAAGTATTCTTGTTTCCCTTACACTTAAAGATTATTTAAATCATGATCTCATTCATGATCTCATTGCCTTTTACTTCTTATTTTTAAAAATCCATTGGCATGAAACAATGTTTGTTAAAGAAAGGAAAACCAACAGCATAACCAAATGAGTTCTCTGCCCAGCTCTCATGCAAAGTTCTCGCATGGCTTTGGGCAATAAATGTCATAGCTTTGTGCTTTCCTTATTTGTAGAGCAGGAATGCTAATCCTTGCCTCTTTCACGGAGATGTTGGAGAGTTTGATTAGATGCTACCAGTAAATCTGCATCAATGCAGAGGGAAGAGTCCAGTGTTTTACTAAAATCATAGAGGAAACCTGTGATTGATAGAGCAGGCAACTGAATTAAAGTAACTTAAATTTTAGTCCTAGGTCCTCGTGAGCTGCTAGACCAGCTCCCTCTTCCTTGGTCGCACCCCTATAAATTTTGTAAGAAACTCCTTATGGATTAATTTTCTACCCTTTTTTAAATTGTGAATCCCTCAAGAATTTCTAAAGGAGATGCACAGCTTTCAGATGTTTTACGTAGTTCACCCATGCCATATGACAATCATCTACCCAATCTACATTATTAGCTATCAAAGGTCATGTATGACCTCACCCAGGAACCCATGCACCACAGGTAGAAAATAACTACTCTACTGCTTTCAAGCTACATTCTTCAGTCTGGAAAGATTCAGGGAGATCTTGCTGGACCTTTGAAATGTGGTGCTGCGTTTCAAGGTACCTCATCCATTTCCCTGCCCCTTTTACTGATTCACAGAAAGGGCCACAGAATAAGGGCTGTGTTAACGGACTACACAATGTTAGCAGGTGATCAGCTGCTCTGAAGGAAAACAGTTATGAATCACATACTTTGGAAGGTAAACATTTTTTGAGAGAGCAAAGTTCTACCTTGAAATCCCAACAGAATGGAGACAGGGAAGGATACATTTGGCCAAGAATCTGTATCTGCAGTGATAAATGATGTATAAATAATGTATTTTGAAACTAAGCTCTGGGATGAATGTTTTACAGTGGAGTAAATCCTAAGATGACTGATGCATTAAAGCAATGAAAAAGGCAAAAAAAAAAAGGAGACCCCCCAAATAAAACAAGTAAGTTATTTCTTAGTCTTTAAGTATAGCTATACGTAAAGAGATGTATCCATTGCCTTAAAAAAAAAAGGAAAAGAAAAAAAAGAGAAGGCTGTAAAAGAAGAGAATAAAATCTTGCAAGGTCCTTAAAGAATTGCTCTATTTTTCTCATTTCATGTCATTCTTGCTCCTAAAACACTGTGCCTCCTTGATTCTCAGCCCGCTCTCCTCTCGCTCCTGCATTTTTCCTAAGGTATAGACTTTTGTCTTTAGAACAGAGCTTGTGCATTCATCTGCTGATAAACTGTTTATCTTAGCTTTTATGAGGGCGCCTTGCTGCAAGCCAGCCAGAGACAGGATCCTGGGTGTTTGTCTTTTTTTTTAAAAGAGGGTCCGGGAAGTGACGGGTATTTATACCTCCCCTTGGCTCTATATATCATGGGAGGTGGAACTCCACTGTCTCTGTTTCTCGCTTTTTCTCTCCGCAGTGTCTTCTGCCGTAAATCTGAATCTCTCAGAACAGAGTTTACTTGGCTGCAACCCCACTTGGGGGAATTAAAGTTTTATTTATTTATTTACGCAAAAGGTTTGCAACAGAGAAAACCCAAAGTTCTTCTAAATCCTCCCCCTCCTCTACCCCACCTAACCATCCTACTTTTTGTGCCAAATACTAACATCTCAGCAGTCAAGAGAAGAGACCAGAGCTGGTTGAGTGTCTCACAGTTTGCAGACCAATTCATTATGGAGAGAGAGGCCAGTGGGAGAATTGGCAAAGATGAAACAGGAACCAAAGCATTTTTTATGTTAAAAAATGACACTTACATTTGCAAGCAATGGCTCCTGACAGGGATTTGAATTTCCACACAGGCAATGTTGTTTATCCAAACAAACTCCTTGTAGCATCATATATTACATATATACACACATGACAAGTAGGAATGTATTTATCCTTTTTTTGCCAGCCTGCTTATTAAGATAAACATCTATTGAGATAAACCAAGTTTTTATTATTCCGTTTTTATAAAACACTAAAGACAACTGAGTGACAGAGATTCAATGAAGCGAAAAATACAGCAACCCCCCAATCAAGCCCTGTGTGCATGTGAGTGATTCATTGATGCCAGCTACTGAATAACCCTGATACATAACATTTCCCACCTCTGATATTTAAAAAGACCTCCTCGCCCTTTTAGCACCAATGGAGCCCTTCAAATGTTTTATTGCTAATTGTCTAAGGCTACGTGATGAATGGCTGTTTGACTAAAAATGACAACCCCTCTTCTCTCAACTACTTCATTTTCCTGGCTCCAGTGGGGGTGAAGAGGAAAAAATAAATCCGATTACATCATATTTAGCCTGTTGGTTATGAATGAAGGAAAACTAAACTTATTTTAAAAGTACCTCTATCAACTAAGTCCTGAGCCCCCAGGTCCCCTGCACTCAGTAAATGTTGCCTCAGATGCTGGGGCAAAATGTTCCAAGAGACTCACGGGTTTTGTGGAAGCACAAAATCCCAAAGCAGGGTCTAATCCTGACCAGAAAGCCAGGGGGAGCAGGATCACAAATATATCTAACTCAGAAACCCCGGACCAAATCTACAATGGCTGCACTTCGTGCTCACAAGAAGTATTTTGGCTACAGGGTAATAAAAGAGCAGAATTTAGCTCCATATATAAAACAACTCCTGACTACAGTTTTGCCTCAAGAATAAATGCAGCAGAGGAAGGTCCCACAAATTGGGAACCGCTGCTTTATTAGACATTCTTTAAATTTGCTCTGGCTAGAAAATCTGCAAGGATGAAGGAGTTTTAATAACTAGAAAAAGATTAAACTGCTTGTCTTTCCCCAGCATTTTGTATTTATCACTTCTTTCCTGCTTCTTACGCTTTATCCCTTTAGAGAATCTGATCTCTTCAAAAAGAAGTAGATCACAATGATCAGCCGGAGTTGTGTGCATAACATTATCTTCGCAGCCGCCACAAAATGTCACGAAATACGAACTCAAAGCGACTGGGCTGGCTGTGAAAAGCTGTATGTTCAATAGGATACTTTTCAAAGAAACTTGTACTACCTTTAGTGGCAAATGGAATGATTTCCACTTTCTCTCACAAATGATGAAACAGACACACATGGGGGCGTGGGATTAATTCAGATACAGAAACAGACACAAAGGAGACTGATTCCAAACCTGCTCATGTTCAGTACGAATCTCTGGGATGTGCTTCTTTGGCTTGGGAGTTTCAAGTCTTTGCCTGTGAAGGCAAAGGGACCCAGGCGAGTAAAATAATGAATCTAGGCTTCCCAGACACAGATCTGACATTTGCTCTCTCCCTCTGACTCAGGCTTTGACTGGGTTCAGGGATTAATTAGGCCATGCAAACGAGTTAGGTTCTCTCTTCTGGCAACCTGGTCACGTAGGGAACCCCCACCCCTCCCCTTCCCCACACTCTCCTTCCCCATAATGAAGCATGACTGTAGTAAAACAAGTCTTTTGATGGTGCCTCTTCTCATCACTTTCAAGACAAACAATGTCTCAGAAGCCCCCCAGCTGCTTTTATTTTTCTTATATCTACAGTTACATCTTGGGTGTGTTTACTCATCCTCATTAAATATGTTGTTCCCCCCCTCCCCCTTTTTTAATATCCTTCCTTTATTGCAGTTTACACAACACATCAATTACAGGATAGAGTTAAAAGCTTTTAGAGCCATTCTTGGGTATAGAGCAACATCCCACAACACCACTGTCTCTGAAAAAGAATTGACACAGGGTATAGTAGGGTATAGTAGGGATCGAGACAAACAGCCCCACAGCAAACATCTCCACAGCAAAGAAAGAAGTGGTCACAAATTACTACTTTGCTCACAGCAAAGCATCGCTTACGTATAGTCAACTTCCTTCTATAAGCCTGAGTAAGGACTTTGGTTTTTTTTCATTAAAAAATATTAACAAGCGACTATTATCCTCCTCCTTTTAATACAGATACTTGGAAAGTCTAAGACGGCACAATAAGAAGAAACAACCCATCACAGGACTAACAATGAGCCAGACTTTCCCGCATACACCTTGGTCTTAGGATCATTTTCTTTGAAGCAAGATTGAAATAATGACACTTCAACTGACCATCCTTGCTGTTTAGCATGCCTTCTGAAGCCGCATCACCTTTTAAGGTACTTGTTTTCATAATAAACACATCAGCAGTTCAATAAGATGCCAGACACAATGGCATGTATTTTAACTACTATTTGGATTTGTTCTCTCTCTATACGTGTGTCTGTGCAAGTGTGTGTGTATGCATGCATGTGCAATTGTTCCCATGGAGGAACAGGCTTTCCATTACTCCCATTCTTGATAGGATAATGTGTCTTTGGAACACTATTCTGTTTTTGTTTACAAAAAGATCAAAACCAAACAAAAAAGAGAATTGCCCTGACCACTGTGGAAGTTTCACAAGAGTTCTCCATACTTTGAACACGAAGGTTAACTTTTGTAAGCAAACTGAGCACTTCAACTCAAATATTAGGTATTGAAACAGACTTGGACAAGGGATTCAAAGAAGAGACATGCCTTTGTAATAGAAAAAGAAGCAAAAGGAACACTGCTCATTTAAAGCGTCTCATAGCAGAGATGGCTTTTTATGCCACTTCCACTTAAGATCTCCCCACTTTTCTCATCAAAAAAGAAGGTAGGAATAACCTTGCTCTGCAGACCCTAACCTAAATCACTCTCTCCAGGGGGACAATTGAGCTCCAGATATCAGAGTCTCCCTGTCATCATTCTGTGTTAGATCTCTTCAATAAATAAATAAGCAGCCTTCCCCCACCAGCCTAAGAGGGCCCTTGCGTGCCTAGGCTTAGGTCTTGCCCAGTGGCTTACTGCTGCAGGACCTTAAGGGAGCAGGGCGGGGGGCGAGGTGGGGGCAATCGCCCTCCAACACTGGGAACCATTTGTAAATTACCCTAAGCTTCCCTTAGTCATTATTCCATTAACTGCCTCTTGGTAGATCTGTCAGTAACTAAGCTGGGACTTATTTGTAGAGAATCAGAGGCTATTTGCTGTACTAAGTGAGCCATGAGAGCGAAAGGGTTTGGGATTTATTTGTAATTACAGTCGGGATTTTTTTCTTCTCCTTCTTGCCTGGACCCCACTGGTACTTTCATTCACATTCCCTAAGCTGACGCTGGCGCCAGGATCACAGGCTGGCCCTGTGTTTATGTCATTGAGACTAGGACAATATTTCAGTGTGGAGCCAGACCGCAGGGATCCACTCTATAAAACCCTCACTAAAAATAGACAGCCGCCCTGCCCCCAGGCCCGCGGACCGCCGGCACCCTGCATAGAGCTCAGCCCTCAGCTGGGCCGAACCCAGCCCTCCCGGCTGGGCCTGCCGGCCCCGCCAGCCCCCGGGGCTCTGCCAGCCCCCGGCCCATCCTGCTCTTCCCCCCAGCGAGGGTCCCCATGAGCCGCCCCTGGAGCTGGCAGAGCCATTCAGGCTACAGCTGGCAGCACCATCCTGAGGGCTCCTCTCCTCCCTGACTGCACCTTGTAGTGCCCAGCCTCCCCCTGCTCCCACCTGGGTGGGAGCACGCCCCGAGTCCTGTTCTGCAGCAATCTCTGACCAGCCCTGCAAAAGCGCTGCTCAGGCTGCAGTGGGGTATCCTAAAACCCCACTGGCTTGCTGGGTTATCGCAGCTGTAACTGGGAGAGTAAGAGATACCTGCAAATATCAGTGCTTGGGACTCCTCCTTTCCCTCTCTAGCTTGTAAAGGCGTTCAGAGAGACCCCAGCAGGACAAAACTGGGTCAAAGACTTCACCTCTGTCTGATAAATCTTTCCCGCAGCAAATTAAAAAAAGAGCTGAACATTTCCATCTCATAGCTGTCAATTTTATTCAAAAGCATGAACCGGGGCAAATCATTCAGCCTTTTCAATGCCAGTGGTGCGTGATCCCTCAGCTTGGGAGGATAAATGTAACTAGCAGAGTGTTTATTGATTAGTTCAACAGCTATATAGATAAGATATGAGGCGCTTAATGCACAGATTTTCAAGGTAAGAGCCTGATCCTGCAGCTTAGATCCTGACATTGGAAAGGGCTTCATTCAAGACACCTGTGAAGTGACAGAAAAAGCTCACATGGATTTTAATGGGCAACAGAGCCTTCCAAAAGACAGCAACAAAGAGCAATTGAGCCTCTTGATTTCCTTAGATCCCTGTTTGTTTAGCTGCTGAAAAAGCATACCCAAAGGCAGCAGATGTGAGTGTGTGTGCTCGCACACACAGGTATCCCCAGAAGGGATGCTGCCACTGAGTGCCAACGAATGCTGACCTCCAGGAGGAACAAACCCCTGAGAACAGCTTCCATCCACCTGGCACTGAAGCACTGTCCTGGCATAGGTCGTGTTTATTAAGTCAGTAGGAACCGGACCCAAGCGTGAAAGTTTGCTCAAACCAGTGGCAAAACTACGGTGTGTGCAGGCGGAAGAGTCAGATGCTGAGCTGTGATACAGAACAGCTGGAAGGGAACACCAGGGTTTGGTTAGCTAGAGGACCCCGTCTCACTCCCTCACCCGAGGACCAGGCCAGCCTGACTGTTCTCCAGCTGCGCTGCACGGCTCATTCCTGATGCAGGTGCAGCCAGTCACCACCTGAGCAGAGATGGTTGCAGGAATCTATGACAGCACTGAAAACTGAACTCAGAGCTCTGAAATCCCAGATAGTGCTTTAAAAGCCTGCTGTGCCACATAAGGTGCTGCTTATAATGAAACTTGACTTTGATTTGATTGGCTCAAACTACATCATTCACTGGGCACTGGGCAAAGAAGCCATTTTGTACAAGGAAATAAGACTATTGTATCATGGACTAAGAACGTAGGAAAATAATGGCTCCTTGTTGAAAGGCTGCTTTGAAAATTTTCAAAACATCAAGAACACGTATACAGTAGTATACAAGGGCAGCTCTGGTTTCATAAAGAGATTTATCAGACTTTGGGAAGAGTATCCAACAGATTTCATACAAACCGGTACATGTTTTCTGCACCATACTATGTGTACTGAGCGCTTCCTCAGTGACTATCCTGTTGAGTTCAGCTTCTTCTGTCAGTTGTTCACTTTGCTTTTTCAGCTAAATGTATCAGGTGAACGTTAGCACAGTGTAATCAGGATCCCTTTGCAGTAGGCATTGTGCATGTGTTGAATGGCAGTTCAGGGTCTGAGTTCTGGATCATCTCGATAGATTACACAGATGAAAGGTGGGAAGACAGAAGCTCACAAAGTACAGAACTGGCTTGCCCAAGGTCACAAAACAGCAAAATTGAGAAGAGGGTTCCACTTTCCCCGCTTAGGACCGGTTCCTATCTTTTATAAGAGTAGCACGTTGGCAGGAATAGGCCACAGGGCCTTATGGATTTCATAGCATCTTCTGATTTCATTAGAGTGGAAGTTAGTCATCAATTAGAAAGGGAGATCCAAATCACAGCTGCATGAAAGGCAATGACAAAACTCCACAATGCTGCTAACAGTGGCCTTATCAACTAGCAATGAACATGACAGAATAAGAACTGTAGCTACAGGGAACAGTTGTGCAGTGTGTGAAATGCCGGTTGTTCTCTGCACAACTTCTCAAAGTAATCCTCGCAGCAAGGAAATACTACATAGACAAAATTTAGTTTAGAAGCAGCCTTATAAATTTAACATAATTGTTGCTTTTGTAGGGCTTCTCACTATTTTATCTGAATAGTCACTGTTTTTCAAAAGCGTGATACATAAAGGAATGAAGCTGGAGGGCCTTCGTGTGGAGGAAACACATTTTTTATAATGAACCATGTTCTATCATGTGCCATTACTGTCTGAGAAACAGCCCTGAATTGTTCTCACACTTCATGCTACAGCTTTTCACTACTTGAGCAAATGCCATTTGTTCCCTATGTATTTCTTTCTATAGTCAGTGTGCGGACTTTCTTTTTCATCTTGGAGCTCGCTGATCGTGCACCTGACAATGGATATGCAATGAAAGGAGACTGTTGCAGAAATAGGACTCTCTGATTTGTTACAGTAATTAGATGCTAAGTAGTGAAAGAAGCAGAAGATTGCAAGAAGATAAAGGCAACACTTGCAGGAACTGAATATCATCACAGAAAAATCAATCCTCTCCCTGTGTTCTGCCAAAGAATCCCAGTGCAGTAGCATATAAGCAACTGAAAACTTTTCACAGGTGGCCACTTAACGTATACGTCTCATTTTCGACAATGTTTAAGCTATGCAGCCTCAGTTGGGACTCCATTCATAGCAGGGTGTGCATTCACAACAGCTGCAATTCAAGCCAACTGGAACTGTGCTTTGAACATATGAAGTCCTGATATGAAATATCAGCTCTTAGGTGGCTTGAATAAGCACACCCACAATTAGGGGATACTCGATAATTTTGACTGTAGACCATCTATGTCTTAGTTCTCCAGCCATAAAATGACATCACACCCATGATGATACTAGGAAGATAAAAAAATATATCCTTTCAAAGATTTATTATTTATATTATCATAGTACCTAAAAGCTTGGACATGGACCAACCATGTTTGGTATTGTACAAATGCACAAGAAAAAGGCATCCCTGCTCCCACAAAAGTTTATAGCATAAGTTAAAACCATGAGGTGACAGATGATATGACAGAAGAAAGACAATGAAACAGTACTGTCTGCTGGTTTGCTTCAGCACACCTGTGCTTCAGCACCTACGCTCAATTCTTTTTTTCAGAAAAAACAGAAAAAAAGGCTTTTAAAAGAAGGCTTAAAAAACTTCAGATACTGCGGTAAGACCCAGAAAAAAAATTCCGTACAGCCTATGCACTAGGCTATACAGCCTGTGTTCCATACGTTTTGATGAACGCAGACTCTTTCAAAAAGTCAGTGCTGTCAACTGCCAATGAATTTAAAAGTTTTAAATAATGCTGAGTGCTGCAGAGGTTGTCTTCACACAGAAATGATCACATATTAAGAGGTAAAAAACCTGTCTACATATACTATAGAAAGACATGGCGATTTGAGTTTTCCACATAAACCAAAACAAAGTCTTTATTATAGTTTTTTTTTTTTTATTGCTACCTGACCAACCCAGTCAGATGTTAGAGCCCACTATCTCTCAGGCCCTAGGAATACATACTATAGGGATTGTTCCCACACAAGTACCTTGTTATGTGATGGCTTTCCCAGCTAATTTGAAAGGTAATAATTTATGTTAATTTTAAAAGAAAAGTTGTTCTGAATCTGCAGATCTCTGCATTCTCTTCAAGTGAACAAGCAGACCCGAGAATTTAGCAATCAGCTGGATTTTATACATACTTTCAAAGTACTGCAGTATCTGTTGTGGGAGCAATCTGCGGACTCCCTTGAAAAAGTTCATGGAAATGTATTCTTTCAAATCATTTCCAGCCTTTCTCCCTACCGTCTACCATTTCAGGACAGGAGTACATATACAGTTCTCTCTTTTCGTTGGCATCTGGACAACTCTTCTACTGTCACTGCCCTGTAGTCCTCAGCTGGCATAAGAATTCCAAAATAAATGAGCGTGTTGTAATCAGGAGAAAAATATTGTGTCCTTGTGGTGTTGATGTTTTTGCAGCTCAGCTTCTCAATGGCCACCACAAGTTGAGCTGCATATTTCTTTACAAAAATATGCTTGCACTGGTAACTTGGCAGGCCACTCATTGAATAGACATTTAGCTACTTAACTGCTTACTGTTGCCAACAAAGTTCAGTTGATGAACTCGAAATAGGGGAGAAGAGGCACCTTTACAAACAGTACACGGTTAGCAAGCAGGCGAGCGGTCTTTATGGCAAGCAGACCTTTACTGCAGATCTGCTGGTCAAGAGGCTTTTACGAGTTTCTGTGAAACCCAAAAGCTAATAGTAAGAGCAACATATTATAGCAGAATGTCTTTAAAGAGACAAAGATACTGACTAAATATCTTCTAAGTTTTAGGATGTTTCAAGAAATCACATAAGCAAAATAAGCCTCAGCAGATAATTTATAAACCTGCCTACAGGCAACTAAAGAAGAGCACAAGCCAATACTCAAAACCAGCACGGAAGTACTTAAAGGTGTGTTGCTGTGTACAGTCCCACAGCCCGAGGGAATGTATTACCCAGAGAACTAAAAGGGCAAGGATGGGATTTTTGAAGCACTCGCTGTTGGCTTAGCTCTGCCAACTTTCACTCCTGCCAAAATGCATCTAAAAAGGCAGGTCTTGTGTTCATCTCCCAGAACCAACACTCTTCTTGGGGCCATTCAACTTCCAGTATCCTTCACTTCTTTCAAAAGGTGAAGTTCTGTCTGAACTTCATTTCCAGTAAAACTGGATGCACAAAGTCCCAATTTATTTATTCTGTAGCCTCAGTGCTCCTACAAGTGTTTTTGCCTGCCCTCCATCAATTCACACCAAAACAATCTTCAAAGTATGCTAATTTGCACTTTCAACCCGTGCCTTCTTGCCAGCCTAGAGGGTACAGGGTAGAG
This sequence comes from Aptenodytes patagonicus, assembly GCF_965638725.1. Classification (NCBI taxonomy): domain Eukaryota; kingdom Metazoa; phylum Chordata; class Aves; order Sphenisciformes; family Spheniscidae; genus Aptenodytes; species Aptenodytes patagonicus. Next base: position 2,855,742 of record NC_134964.1, on the reverse strand, counting down.
CCAGAGCCAGCTGCTCAGGCTGGAAGATTTAAGTCAAGATCACTCACACTGCCAATAGTTTTCCAATGTCCTTTCCAAAGGTCTCAGTGGAATGACAAGTTCTCTGGCCGTAGATTGGGACGGAGTCAGCACCAAGAGCTGAAGGAGATGCTCCCACACCAGGGCGGGCACTGCACAGACGGCAAGGTCACCGTCTGTGCAATACTCACTCCTGCCTGACGACAACCCGACCGATCAGACTACCTACTCGTTCCCCAAACTGGTTAAGCAGCCCAGAGGTATTAGTGCACTACTGCTCAGGGCTCTTTGCATTCTCCAGCAGGGCTCAGCGGATTAGGACAGGGACAGAAAGGCCATAGAGGAATAGGTACAGCCCAACTGCACCATTTTTTCCACAGCTGTTGATTTTTATTACAAAAGGACAGTGACTCTGTGTTATGAAAGTCCACAAAATATGAAGCTAATAATAAACTGCTAAGCACAACGTGGAGTCTAAAACTATGCTTCATTTCAGTGGCTGCTAACATGCAGGCTATTTAGACTGGTTAACAAAGTAGACCAAAATAATTCCTGTATGAATTAAAGCATGGGACACATTAACTGTTACACCAGCAGGACTAGCTAAATTATGCTGGAAATATGTACACCAAATGTACATGGTGAAGATATAACGGAATGGGGACAATTGGTTATTTTTCCACAAATTTCACATTAAAAAGGGGAATTGCTATCTTGTGCCATCCAGTATGAAAAAGTATTCAACAGATATTTTTTAATTTAAAGAATGCCCCAATACAAGAGACATTTTCCAGAGGGAAAGTTCAATCCATTCTTCAGTTTTTCTTATAACTTTTCACATAGCCTTAAAAAAAAATCAAAACAGACCTTGGGCACACAAATTGGGCTGAAGTGTGACCACCTGAATTGATTTTTCTTTTAATGACTTCATCTTTATTAATTTCCCCCAACTTTCACAGAAATTATGTGTGCGCATGAATAATGCATGCATAGGGCCAAATACAAACTATTTTGAGAGCACAGCGCTTCCTAAAATTTTTCATGGGAATGCATGCTGTGGTATAAGTATCTCATGGCATATGTATTAAATACACTTTTAGACTTCATCATAAGTCACATTTTTTGCTTTTCCTTACTTAACAAAAGGTATTGGGAGGCAAATAATTTCTTTTTTTTTCCACATCCAATAAGAAATGTGAATTTAGAGGGGCAGTTCAGTGCAAAGGGCAAGTCAATCTTCAGTAAGTTTCTCCAAAAGTTCATTGTACTCCCTATTTCTGCTCAAAACTGCTCCAGTACCCAGACACTGGGTCTCACAACGCAGTTTCTTTTCAATGTCAGGACACCTTTACAATCTGAAGCATCCTTCTCATGAACATACATACTGAACAGGAGCCAATAGCTCTTAGTCACCTTTTGGTTAAACGAACTAGAAAGAGTTGCCTAGGTATCTTGCTCTATGGTATGTTTTCCAATCCCTGAATCATTCTTGTAAATCTCTACTGATTCTGCTGAACCTTTCTGAAGTCTGACTACCAGAACAGGTTGAAATACTTTACTACTTGTATTAATATGCATTAATATGGATCTGTATGTGATCTGTATCTGACAAGAAAAATACCAGTGAAAGACATTAGTTTGTCACTTCAAATAAGATTTTTAACATGAAAGCCGAAAACTAGATTATTGCCTGCTTGGAATGTAATGAGGTAGCTGATGCTCAGTGCAGCTGCACTCTCTCCAGCTTTCATGGCTTCAGTGGACGCTGAAAGGATTCTTCAGTTTGTTTTTAAATTTATTGCCAAAACTAAAATATTTTTTCTCAGCATTGGTTGAACTGATTGATTTGCTGTAAACTGATCTGGCAAATAATGTCGAACATGTTGAAAGTGAAATAATAAAGCTATCTGTCACAAAAACAATGGACCTCTCATCAGCTTGCACATTAGTAGGCCCAACAGCATGGATCTCATTTACTTCATACTTGCTCCAAAGTGAAAGCTATCATCAAGCACGTAAAGGATATTCTATTCATAAATGGTAACTGCTTTGCCTTAAATATAATTTTATTCAATGGATTTTAAAAATGCAATACTGGACACTGGATGCAATCGCTACAGAATGTAGGAGACCTGTGCATGAGAGAATTTTCTTCTGAGTTGCCCCTTTTTCCGATATTGTGGGAGTTCACTGATTTACTTTAAGGAAAAATATTACCATAAAAACTCCAGCTGGGTAAATGTGGTTTTAAAAGCTTGTTGCATTAAGCCTTTTATTTTACTTACATTCTTACCCAAATCTTACCCTTGACAGATGCAGATATAAGAACTGTGGTCTTTGAAGAAGTCCAGAATTGTATATATTCATCACCTATTTATATTTTAACAAGCAATACAGTTTCAGCAGCCTCGTCCTTTGAAAACCTTTAGGACCCAACGCCAGCACGAAGCTCAACACAGAAGTAGTTACCATCTGAGCTTACACAGAAGAGAAAGCTCCATTTCTTTTCAAGTACAATAGATTAATGTAGGGGGAAAGTCAATATCGCTAAATTCATCCTGAATGTTAAAACCATGGATTGCAATGGTGTGAAAGGTCAGAGATGAGTTTGGCCTGCTGTGGCTACAGCTATCTAATTTAATTAACATTTACGTTCTAAAAAAAACCCCATTTGCAAGTACTAAGTAATATGGTAAATATGGAACAAATTATCAGCAACAGCAGGGGAGATTTAAAATATGCATCCTGAGTTTGGAGTCACTCAGAAACCTGTGGTGATGCAATCACTCAAACAGAGTAAACTTTATGAGTTTAACTTTGCCAAGAACGCATGTGCAAACCGTCTTCCAGAGGCTCATCAGCATGGATGACACAGAAGCTGCCCTTGGTTGTTGAAATGCCTCATCCACGTGGACCCATGCCTGAATGTTTTTGCACATCAGGTGTTTCCTAGTGACTTCGAGCAGTGCTTTTCAATCTCTTTTGATTTGAAAACCCTTACAGCTTTTCTAAGGCACGGTGCATATCCCTGTATAGTGAGTTTAAGGCTGGTGGTGATGGCTGCAGGTTGCAGCTTGGGAGGTTCTGACTGGCCATGACTCTCTGTTGGTGAGCTAAAGGCATGCCCGCCCCACCCCACTTGTGTCACGGCCCCCATCGCCCTCAGCGGGCCTCCGGTCACCTCAGAGCCCAAAACCCGATAAATACCTGAGAGGCGGCGGCAGCGGCCATCGATGGTTGGTGTGGAGGAAGCGATCCATGCAGGCTGAGCTTTAGTAACGTGGGCGCCATGTCTGGAGCGTGGACCTGCTGTAACATCACAGCTAAGGGCCCAGGGGCTGTGGAAAACAGCAGAAGGTTTTCTTCATCCCACTCGTTCATGGGTCCTTGAACGAGGACCCATCCCCCGCCCACGCCCCGCAAAGCCCGTAGAGCACATTAGGGCATTACATCTAACGCGGGGCACCCCAAGCCAAGCCTGGCAGCCGCCATTACCTCAGGCTGCCCAGGAGAGGGCGCCGCGCGGCTCCCGTGGGCCGCCATTTTGGGCGGGCCCGAGGTGAGGAGAGGCGCGGCGGGAAGCGGGGCCCGGCCCGGCCCGGCCGTGTGCGGGCAGCGCGCGGAGCGCCCGTGCCGCGGTGTGCCGGCGGCGGGCCCCGGCCCAGTCCCCAAAGCGGGCACAGGCGGTGGGCGTTCGGGCAGCAAGGCGAGGGGTGCGGGGCAGGGTCAGCCCGTGGCTGGTACCGAGAGTCCCACTGACCCTCCACAGGAGAAAGCTTTTTCCCGCTGCTGCATGCTCTGTCACCACAGCGGCATCGGAGGCTTCGGGCTGCTGAGGTGTAAACCTGCGTAACTCTGTAGAGCTGACCCAATGGGTGTATTTAGTAGCAAACTAATGAATAAGGACATACTTAGGCTGGTAAAAATACATTTCTTGTTCAACAATATAGTGTTGCGAGGTGTCTTAGATTGGTATGGAGGGTGATGGGGTTATGTATGATATGCAGCAAATGTAAAAAAAAGTAGGGTAGGAGGCTGCTAATAAATAAGATCCCAGCTCAGAGCTTGCTGGCATCAGGGAAGAGCTCTCCGTGCGCAGGATGGGTTTCAGCTGACACCCTGGCGCTCTGAGCAAACCAGGAGTACGGGGCAGGAGGAGACGGCTGCTGTATTTGCTGCCTGTATTGAAGGAGAGATCTGCAAAGCTGAGCAGCAAAAACCGGCATGACTTAGGTGAACTGCTAACCTCTGTAACAGTCTTTTGTAAAATTCACATCTCTGGATATCTAGGAGAGGGTGCTTGGCAGTTTACGGGCTTCCTCCCTGAGGCCCACGGCACAGCCAGGCCTTATTTACCTAATTACTGTCTGGGGGGACAGGCTGTGGAGCTGATATCGCTCAAAACAGGAGCGTGTATCTGCAGTCAAGCTGCAGAGTCAGCTGCAGGAGTATGGATTCGGGCTAGGACCATTAACACATGCGAAATGCCAGTTACAGGCATCTACCCAAATAAAAAGATAAGGAGCCGCTGAAAACCTGGCAGGGGTATGTCCACCTCTGTAAGACAGGGCGAGGAGTCGATGGCGCTCCATGGCTGATTTTACAAAGTACCTGAAACAGCCCCCTCCAGCTGAGCCTGTGGCGCGTGAATTTACACTTGGTGCATCTTACATCTGGAGACAAGCGGCGTGTAGCTCGTGTGCTGGATCTGTGCCAGGGTTAAGCCCCCAGTAGTCGAAGCTGGATCCCTGGTAGCACTCGTGATGGGAGGTCAGGCGCAATGAAAGAGCCCTAGTAGTTTGAGAAGGAACACACCAGCACCTCTCCTGATGGGAGGTCAGGCGCAGTGAGCAGGAGGGCCCCCCTTGTGCTGGCAGCTCCGTTCCAGTGTTTGGCCAGACTCCAGAAGATTAAAATAGAGCCTTAGACTGTCCCCTCGGCAGTACTGCCAGCCAGAGCCCTGACAATTCTGGGGTTGTACTCAAACGTGAGTCCCTTGGGAGCGTGGGCTTTACCCTAACAGCTGAGGCACTGAGTAGGTCGAAGCAGGCAGGGTTATTGCTCTTGTGACTCAGACTCGAGGAAGAGAGAGATCAGGATGGAGCCACGAGAGAGCAGGGGATCAGAATGAAACCACAAGGCACAGACGGGGGAAGGAGCAAGTGTGCCCCAGAAGAAAGCTTGAAAAAAATCCTTGTTCTGCTGGGGCTGGGTTCAAAGCATCTGTAGCCATGAGAATCGGGCGTTAAACTATTGAAGCCCAAATTCTGATTTAGCTGCTTTCTGTGACCATTTCAGGAAAAAAGAAGATAAGCAAAAAGAAGAGCAACATTTTCCTTTCTCGAACATTTTAAAAAGCAATATGGGAAAAGGCGAAGGCCATGCAGGTTCTTGTGAAGAACCTCCACGTAGGTGGCAAAATTTGTTGTGGTCCAGAAATGATCACAGCTGAGGGGAACTGGAGCCACATTCTCATACATGTGTGACTAATATTAAGCGCTTAAACAAAACACCTGATTTTCAGAAGTGAGGAGCACTCCCAAGTACCACTAAAATCAACAGCAGTGGCAGATGTCGGCATTTCTTACAGAAGGGTGTTTCAACCCAGTCAACTATTACGGATTTGTTTGTCACCACTTAATGAAGGCATCCACACTTGAAATGTTTTGCTTCAGGATTTTCAGAAAGTGATTACAAACAGTGCTGGACAAAACATGTTGGCATTGCCTTTTTTTCCCCTGAAAAATCAAATTTGGTTGAAATGTTAAAATAATTTATTTTGAAAATATCACACTGATTCAGTCAAAAAAATACACATATCACCAAATTCAGTGATTTGATTTTGATATTTCCAAAACAAAGCATTTATATTTACTGGTATAAAAGGCTGTTTTGTCTTTAAATCGACTTTACTATTAGTTTATAAAGCTCAAAAATTGCTGCTGAGTTTACCATTTTTTCTCTGTAACTGAGTGTGTATGTGAGTAGCACAGGGGAGGATTCTACCTGAATTTTTTTTCTGCATGTTTGCTATAATAAAGATGAACTGGAAAATCAGAATAATTAGATCTGTTATTCACACAGGTAAGGAGCAGAAGTCCTAGTGATTAAGTAGGACTAATTAATAAATGTTAATTAAAAACTCTAAGAAAATAGAAACATTTTTAATAACCCCTTTCTAAATGAACATGTATTTGTTTGAAAAGAGAGTTTGAAAACAGCAGTGTGGCGAAGAAAACGGCGGAGCTTGTTAATAAAGATTTTTTGTGTGTTTGCAAAACAAACAAAAAACCCAAATCAAACCCAAAGCTTTTATTTAAAGACAGACTTAAAAAATAAGTTAATAGTTTGCTCAGAGAGATGACAGTTTATATAAGTTAATACATTTGAATGGAACAGCGAAATGGTTATCTTTTGCTGTCAGAAGAACGAGTCAAAAACATGCCTATAAGAGTTTGCTTCCAGTTGGTTTAAAAGCATTTCAGTAGAACAGCATAGAACACAGAGGCAATTATAAAACAGCACTGTCCTTCAAGGAACCATGGCAAACTTGTAAAGGTGTGTAAGAATTGCACTGTTCACCTACTTATCTTCTTATATAAAGAAGAAATCTCGGCTCGGGGCAAGCAAAACATACGAACAACCAGGCCCTAAAAAATGCATGGTACATGCAAAAATGCACCAAAGTAATTTAAGTACATGCACACAAAAATCCTTCTGTCTTGCGGTGTTTTTTCTAGTTAATTTCGTAGGTTACTGTACATGACTAATTACTCGCATTTGTTTTTTTCTTTTACTAATTTAGTAAATGTGGTAACAATCTTAATGTTTTGAAATTAAAAATCAAGGAAGCAGAAATGACTGACAGTCACGTTTTATCTTACATTTTAAGAATTATTTTGCTCTGCTGCTTAACTCCACTTTGGCTGTGTTTTGGTTAAAATATTTTCCATGTGTGAAAATACCCACAGATACTCCAGTAGGATGCTGTTATTCTGAAGCTTGCAATGGGTTGGCATGTCATGGCTGAAATACAGACATTTGTCAACGTTTACATTACCATATATACTTGTGCACAAGCTATGGACAACTGTAAGGATGCTAGCCAGAAAATGGTGTCCCTGCTCTGTCACAAGCTCTCTGGGTGACCTCGGGCACGTCAGTTATTCCAGTTATGGCATTATCTGTGCAAAAGGGAGAACAGTACATGACCCACTGAGAGGCTCAGACAGTATGGTAGTTGAAATACATTTAGCAACCTGTCCATCTTTGAAACAAGGTAAACAGTGACCCAAAGCAGAATCCTTCCAGTTTCACTTCAGCATTCAAAATGGAGTTGTTCTTACTTCTTTTGCGTAAATACAGTGACCTGATTTTATACTACATTAGAAACGTTGCCATGCTTTTCTGTGTACAAGAATATGTGAAAAACAGAGGAATCGCAACACAGAGTGTGTTTCACTTTTATAAGGTACTTTCCTCAGTAGGTAATATCTGGGGTGTTTCTCGACTACAGGCAGATTATACATACCCACGATACCGTGTGTTTACAACGTGGCTTGAAAGCACAGATTCACACCAGAAAAGCACAGCGGATTCTGTCTGGCTGTCATTGTAAATACACAGCTGAAAGCTGCAGAGCCTGTACGACAACCCCCAGGCTTGGAGAAAGAGGGCTCAGTCTGTCAGCCTGCGAGATTTTTATGCTGTTCACTGCTTTGATGCAAAGATGCTTGTATGCCAGCAACTTCTGCAGTTGTAACACACAGATTAGAAAGATGCCACTTCAAATCTGACCACCCAGATACCTCTTCTGTATTAAGGCATTTACATTTATATAAATTGAATTTCAATTTCTGTTGACTTTGATGGGAGGTTACTTTTACCCACAAACTCGGGAAGCCACGCCTATTTCATTTAGGTTTCTGAGTATGCAGACCAAAGGCAAAATTTGGAGACCATATTTGAAAGCTTGGCCTTAGAAAAAGTCACTTTCCAATAAAAATAAAAGAATTCAGAGAAAAACCCAAACTACATTCTGATTTCCATGGATTGTAAGCTCACATACATGGGTACCTGATGATGGTCAGATAGAACATATTTCAAAAAATACAGTTTAAAGATGATACACAAGTACACATGGTATTTAGGATTATGTGAATGTATACACTAGCATTTTTTTGTTAATGAGGGAAAGACTTGAAGTGCATAATTCTAGAAGATCACAGGAATTGTAAGAATGCAAGAGCACTTCAAGTCTTCTAAATATTAAAAGAGCTAGGTTTCTGTGATATTAGATCAAACAAAAAAATCTGTGTTAAGAACATTTTTATGACAATGATTCACTTGAATAAACCTAAGATTTCTTTTACCAACCAATCTTTTTTCTAAAATAGTATTTAATATCTGAAGTTATAAAAAATATTTGTAGTCTTGAAAATTATTTTTATTGTCTATTTTATGTACTATACATGCCTCTTTCAGGAATTATTAAAGAAGCATGAGTCATACGGCACTCATTTACTCTTGGCTCATGGCCATCCTCAATATATATTTTGCTATTTTCAAACTATTTGCAGGTACATATGCATGGAAATACTGTTGTGTCAAGTCCCAAGATCACAGTTAGCACAGCATACATTGTTCATCTATATATTTACAAAGTTTTAAAGCACATAAAATTGTGCATTATTATGTACCAAAGTTTAAACTTTAACATACACTTGGTTGCATATATAGCAACAAGTTACAATAAAAATCTGAACAAAGACAACCAATAAACAGCCAAATTGCTATGTACAAACAAGGCAGGAAGCAATTAAACACTGCCTTGCACATTTCACTTAAATTACTTTTTCTCTGAGGGGAAAAAAACAAACAACCCCTCTTCCCCTCCCCCAAGTCCCCAATAACCCTAAACAGTCTTCATCTTTATCAGCGAAATAACGAACTGCCATTGCATTCGGTAGGGGATTCATTTGCATAATATGGGAGAGAAATTTGGTTCCTGTTATACAATGTAGTGATATATTATGCAGTATGTATTCCCCCCCAGTACAACTGGTAGCACAGCAGCATGGTGGGCTCGCTCTCTGAGCCTGGCCCCAACAACGGTCCCTGTGACCTCTAGGGGAGTATTCCATGAGGCAAAATTCTTTTGTCTTCCTTACACATATCATTTTTTACACAAGCATAAATGTGTTGTTTTCATGATGACTCCACTGATCCAGATCCTCAGCTGGTATCGAGCCAGCCTTATGAGCGAGTGGAGGCATGCTGATTTATACAAGGTAATACCTGACTCAGCTTCAGTGGAACTACTCTTGATTTACACTGGTGCAAAAGAACCTGGAATGAGGTCCAAGGACAGCAGGATTGGGCACAAACTGACCTTTATATAAAGTAAAACACAAAAAGTCTGTGCGTTTAGCTTAAAATCTGCTTAATAAATTACTACAGTTCACAGTAATAAGGTAGGTTAGTGCTACACCAATCACTTTCTCTAACGTTAGATCAATTTCACATAGCTTTTACAAGAAAGAAAATGAAAGTAACAACGAACATAAAAAATCTATTCTTATTATTTGACCAGCAAAATAGGAGGTTTTCTGTAGCCTAGTGACAGACAAGCTTAGTAACACATTACCCTATTACAGGATGACCGGTTTAAAGGCTAAATCTTGCCCAAGATGCTGTGGTATGAAAAGGCTGAGGAAGGTATTCTAGCGCGGCTCTTATTTCACCCCAAAAGCCCAGTATGAGAGACAGCTAGCTGGGTAAGAGCTCATAAACACCAATACCGAGGAGAGATGATCTCTGAGCTGGTAGGATCTGTACAGCTTTCCACAATATATGGGGCCGGCTCCAAAGCCCAGTCAAATGAACAAAATGACTCCTAATGACTTTGCAAATGCTTACTTAGCAGAAAGAAGAGAGGGCTGTAGTTGGTGCCTGCACAAAAGAGGGGCGAGCTACTGGCCAAAGCACGCTTCCAGAGTGTAACTCTCAGCCCACCATGGGGAACGTTGCCCTTGGTTTTTTTAAAGAATATACTGGGCCAACAGCTCTGCTTCTCACTTCTGGGCATGATTTAGCCTTATGAATTCTACTTCATGGAATCAAAAGATAAATTATACTTAAAAATAAAGCATTATAGCTATTTAATGTTTTTCTGTAGTGGAAAAATCAGAGACCCAACCTGATGAAATCTCTGTTGTCTGAAAATTTTACTAATTTTACCTCTTTACTAAAAATACTTTTTGCTGATGGCAAAGTTCAACACCTCAAAGAAATTCAGAGTACGTTTCCAAGCTGTATACCATATTTTCAAACACACTATACCCTTGTTGTTTGTAAGGCTGTATTGAAGTTTTACATAACAGTCATGAGCCATGCATTTAAACACCTTAAAAGAGTTGACCAGCAACTTAATGCATTTCTTTATACCATAGAGAATTTAAAGATGTACCATCTCTTTCCAAAACACTCTAAACATAAATGTTCAGGACAAAATATTCCATCTTCCCCCTCCCCCTTTAATGTCTATATTTAAAAATATTAGTTTATAGATTACTCTGTGTGTGCTCTTACTGTATAGAAAAGCCAATTGTTAATTAATATCTAAAGGCAAAGAAAAAAAATAATACAAGCATGGGAAATAAATGCTTGAGCCACAGGTTTCGAGGCAAACTGTCCATGGGCAGACTGCTTTCTTGTGGATGCAAGGAATTTTGAGTGTAAACCTTGCAGTTTACCTATATCTCGCTTCCTCCCAGCAGAAACAGAAAAGTTTTAGACCATAGGAGATATGGTCCACATTTTTTTTCCTTTTTGTGGAGTCATAATGTTAAAGCACTATATTCTTTTCTAGCCAGTCCAAGTCATGCCTAGAAGTAGGAATGACTGGGTTCAGCCCAGGTGAAAATATACTCCCTGGAAAATGCAGGACAAAGGTTCTGTGGCAAGATATATGAGTGAGAGAGAGAGATATCCAGAAGTTTGCAAAGCCTAAGTACCCATTTTAGAGCAGAGCTTCAGCTGATACAAAGTGGGTACAGACTCATTTGAATGAGCTGTGTGCTGGCTAATGAAATTCTAGTATGCTGTGGGCTCTGAGCCACAGCATTTCCCATTTCTGTGCAAGAATCCTTGGAGGGGCACTCTAGCTCAACCTGGAGAAAGGGTTCCTAGTAATTAAAGCAAAGGTCTGAGTTCCTAATTTTAATTTGATTCCTGGCTGTGAGCCTTTACTCTAAGCTCTACTCAGAAGAGTCACTCATGCCTTCATGGACTGGGGATAACAGAGCTGTGTTTTGCAGGATTCTTCTGAATTGCTATAGTTGCTTGTGAAATGTGTGAGTGATCTTCCTAAGAGAACCACAGAAGTATTATGATTAATATTGTGACAATACTTGAAAGGCACCGCTTTCTACTATTTATTTATCTCTGGGTGTTCATTACTATTCTTTTAAGGAGCTGCTTTTCTCAGTCACCCACTGAGTAGGTAGGGATAGCAATTTTGAACAAAGAACACATATTTCTACCAAGAGATAATTCAGTGCTTTATAACCAGAAGTATTTAAAGTCAGAACTGTCAATTACTATTTTGACTATTAAAGCATGTGGAAGAACCTCAATCTAGAGGTAACAGGATCAAGGAAGTATGCCCCATTGGCCATCACGTAAACACTACTTCCATATAACAAGGTTAAAATCAAGATGGGGGAGATTGTGGCTGGCATTTGCACTCCCAGAGTCAAATTCCATCTTAGCACAGAAGATTAGGATGAAGTCAAGCCCTTTCTACCAGTAAAGAATCCAGCTCTTTATTAGATACATGACTACTTCTGGAAAAGTCCAGCAGCAGGAGTAGATAACAGAGATTTTTACATCCTTATCTAACCAGCACTGAGTACCCGTTCTGCTGTAGACTTTGCTACTTCTTGCCCTCACTGTTCCTGAAGAGCCAAAGCAAAGCAAGGTGGGTTTCATTTAGGAACATCTTGTTTTATCTCACTTCCTGCAAAAACATATGGCCTCAGCATATTGTTATTTTTATTCTTTAATAGACAGTTTTATGGCAGTTTTACTTAGAGGCTAAACAGATTAGGGGAGCCTGGGCGAGGTGCTGTATACTAGAAAACAGTGTACATTATTTTGACTTCTGAATATGAGCATTACATTGTTCTGGCTCTCCCTGGTGAAAAGCCTTCTGCTAATGAACATAATCTAATGTAACAAGCTGTTACTGCCTTCAGTGACAGTAAAACATCACTGTTTGGTTCTATGGTGTGTGAGTCAGGTTTTCCCCATGCAGTTCCATGTGGCATAAAACATACAATGTATGTCCTTCTAGCTGCAAATTGGCACTGACACTGCTGCCCCCCCCGCATCTTCTCACCCACAGGAATTTTCAGAATGGGTCTCATTCAAAGCCTGTGGAAGTGAATGGAAGTCTTTCCACCCTCGCTGAGCTTTGGATCAGGTAGTGACTGAATATTTTTGGTGCAAAAAGTTAACTTCCCTCTCCTCAAAAGAGAAGTTACAAATGTAAATCCCTTATAGAAAGTTTCTGCCCTTATATCACTGCAAAGACTCTTCTTGGCTTCCACATACTGACCAAGCATGAAATAGTGAATAACATTTATTTTTGAATTTATGGATTGAGTTCACAGGGATTTTAATAGCACTGGGGTTATGGAAGTGCTATTTTAATAAGGACCACAGATCATGGGCCCAAATCCTTACTTTTACCTCAAGGACTTGTAAACTGAACTATTTAACTCAAATCTCTTTATTGGAGGCCTTAGAATGTATCCACCTGGAGGCTGAAAAATTGAAAGGTAGAAGGCTGCGCAAACATGGAGTGAGGGAATTTAACCAGCAGGAATGTGGCCCATAAAATTAAACTTCAAGAACTGTTTAAGAAAAATTAAAGCTTGTGCAACAGCTGGGGTTTCTCTTCACATTAGTTCATTTCTTAGTGACTCAAATGTTATGGTTCTCATTAATATAGATTTCATTTTTGAGATCATCTTCTGTAGTACTATAAGTCTTATTCTGGTTGCAAAGGACAAAATCATGACTCACTGTGATCTGCCTTCAGACAAATACGGCATGCTAAAACACCACCTCCCACCCTCCTTATGATATTAATATTTATTGGTGGCCCAAACAAAAAATCTTAGATTCAAACTGCACCCCAAATTTCCCTAATCTGAATTGCCAGACTATCCCAATTTCAGACATGGTGATCAAATACCCCTGAAGTTTACAGTGAATATTCAGGGACAAAAGCAGGGGCATTTCTTTCTAATGAGTGTATGAGAGTGCCGCCAACATAAAGAAATGCGCTTTTGTGTGGTGGGCAGAAGAAAAGACCAAGCTTCGCTTCAATCTCACTTAGACCCTGCATATTATTCCTTCAGAACTTGGCCTCATTCTGCCTGCTCTTGACCTCAAAGGTTCACCTCCTAAGCTCTTAAAATAACTTGCTACTTATATAATTTGAAATCTAAGCTCCTGAAAAAAACCCCATTGTGATTATTATGTCAGGCTCTGACAGCATTCAGAGAAGGTGTTGACTACATTTTCTAGATATTGAAAGAATTTTCATTTCTCTGTAAGAGGCTAAAAACTCTGGGTTAACTGTGTTACTAGACCAGTTAGCACTTTAGTTATATGCAACCTAAATCCATTCAAGAAGGCTGAGAAGTAGAAAAATTCATAGGAAATGGTGGAAAACAGGTTAATAGAAGTTTAGGACACAGTCCTAACATGATGACACCAAGGATGTTACAGTTTCTGCTAACTTGCAGGCAGAACCACTCATGCTTAAAATTTTGCATGCTCAGAGATACATGGAAATCAAGAAAACCGCAAAACCCGATTCCTAGATTTGCAGCCACAGATTGTTCTGTTATGTGGTGACTGTTACGACTCTACCTGCAAAACTGCAGATGCCAATAATAATGCTTGCATCATGACAGATACCCCTGTAAGACCAGAAATCTGGCGATGGCGTCAAAAGATTAGGATTCTTTTGAGTGGCACGAGTTGCCATTTCAGGAACTGGATTTTTATAAGCGGTTTTGAAAGCGTGGCCCTATATGCATAATGCTCACTATCGCATTGTGGAGCAATGGGAAGCAATGCAGAAGCCTGGGGTTAAAGTGTGCTGCTGAAGACTTCTGAGACAGCAGAACCTGACTGGTCATCTGGACCCATTCTCTGTTGCATAGCATTGTGCACATCCCTATGTTCTACAGACTGTGTGCTCATTGCCCAGGACTTGCCCTCTTCACCCAGAAATGTTGTTTTGTAAGGCTCCACATGTATCCTATGGACATTCTGCCTTGATTCCTCATACTTGCCTTTCCCATCTTCTGGAAGGCTGGATGCATGAGGTAAGAAAGTGCTCCGAGACCCATCGATGGCAATCTTTAACTGCTCACCGGAGGTAGGTTCCTGAGACAAATCTGAAGATCTCATGAGATGCTGAGTATACACGCCTTCAGACAGAGAGCCAGACTGTGTCTCGCTGTGCACACGCAGCCAACGATGATGCCGGCTGAAGTAGTTGTAATGTTGATGTTTCCCTAACTTTTTTTTTCCTAAAAAGCTCAACGGCTGCTTGGAGCTAGAGGACTTGTCTATGCTTTTCGATGTAGGCCCTGACATTGTTAGATTGCTCATATACTCTGTGCAACATTCAGCATTAGTATCGAAGGCACTACACTCTGTCAGGCCTTCTTTCAATGTTAGGCAAGGCTTCATGTCGTGGACTTGGAGAACATCAGGTGCACTGCCACCCAGGCCACTGCCTGCCTGCTGGGATATGTCATGTGAGGAGGAGTAAATCAGGTCTAATTCTCTGGGGCTTAATGCGTCACTGGAGTCATAGTCACTGTCAGTTGGAAGGAATACTTCAGAGCAGCATTCTTCATCTGAGCAGGGCTGGGAATCTGCAAAGAGAACTGATTAACATTAAGAGAAGCACAGGACAGAAATTGCTTAACTGTCATTTATGTATTTTTTTTCTTGATTTAGAATCAAATCTACAATTCTGAAAATGTATGTGTGTTTCCTCTGTGGAATTGTCCATGGGCCTAGGTGACAGCAAAGACAGTAGTCAGGGAGGATTTACAGATGTGTTAGAGAGGTGGTGGTAGAATTAGGAAAACCATAAAGGATTAACATATTAAATTAAGTGCAGGGAAGAATTTTAATTTGAATTGGGATTAAGTTCTGAAAGGATCTGTTTTCTTTTATCTTGTTTTCACCAAATTTCATAGAGATGGAGATTTTGGAGAGAGAGAAACTCTAATCCAGGTTCTGTTTTTATTAAAGATGTCAGTTGAGTTACTCCAGATTTGTACCTCTGTAACTGTGAGTAGGGTGCAACTGTATGTGTGCGTAAGAGGCTTGAGGCAAGACATGGATACAGATGAACAAAAACTACCCTTTTGCTGATCAGGTGCATTATGTATGTTCAAATCCAACGCAGACACACTTAATTCAAACGTGAATTTATTGGCGAAAACTCACACTGGCACTGAAATCACTGCTGTCTTTTGGCTACAGAAGGATCAATAACAATAATTAGTGGCATATGTGATAGAATGGATTATGCTCCGCTGCCCTGGATAGTTTATATTAGATCCAAGGAAAAAAAAATGTAGATTTTATACAGTGCTGACTATTCACTTTGACCTAGTGTAAATTACCATATAGCACAGCAATAATGAATCAAGCCCATGCAGGACAAGATAATGCTCTAGGTTACACGGTGCCAGAGCTAAGGATTATTCTGCATTCATGGTCTGTAATACTGGGAAAAAATTAGCTCAGGGAGAGATGCTGAGAAAGAACACCACTGTGTAATGGAGCGAATCAAAGCACCATTGTCTTTGGGTTTCTTTTCTTTTGACCTAATCTAATCAGAGTAGATTTATTCATTTTTCTTAACTGTATAAAACTGCCAATTTGAAAAAACAAATTATTATTACCAAAATGGTCATGGCAGTTGTTTAACGCAGCATCTGTTGCTTTTGTTTCTACTGTTTCATTTACTCATTGCTTAAAGACAGCTCAGCAGAATGACGGTTTACATTTTTCTCCAAAGTCCTTATTCTGTTAGCAAATCAGGTGTTACTGTTTAATTTGCTTCATCTTTATTTGCTGTGGTCCATTTCTTTCATCAGTTTAATCTTCCAGCTGTTCCGAGAAGTAATAATGTTCAATGAGGTGGGTACTTATTTGTGTAATTCTGTGTTTTAAAGTGCTTGTCTAAAACACTGAGAACACCAAGGTATGTGAAAACGACTGTTAAATCAAACTGGACTACTGGCACTAAAATTTGCTCTATCAAAACAAAGCAAGAGGAGCATAAGAAAGAATTGCTCCAAAGCAGAGGAACAGTCAAAGCATGGAAAGAAAATGCCTGCAATATCAGAGAAACAGAAGGTAACAAATGGAGACTATGGAAAAGTCTGACTTAGATTTCGGACAAATTATTAGAAACTATGGTGAAGAATAGATAGATACGTGAGTGGTGAGCAAGGGTCAATAGCTTTTGCTTAGTAACTCACATCTCACCAATCTAATAAAACTCTGAACATGTGCACAATTAATACACAGGCATCCTTAGATTTCTGAAGAGCTTTTGACAAGGTTCTTTACCACAGGTTCTGAAGAAATGAAGCTGTAATTGAGATAAAGAGAAAGCTCCCTCCATATATTAATAGCAGATTGTTGGTGCAGACAACAAATGAAGTAGTCAGCTTTCACTATGAATGGATTTTACTAATTCTGGACATCATGTAGAAGTTAGTGATAGCACTTGTCCCTTCCAACCTGTTCATTAAATGATCTGGAATAGTGAGGTGACAAAGTTGGCTGATGATGAGCAATTATTCTAAGTAGTTGAAAACAAAAAATGATTATAAATATTGTAGAAGGATCTCAGGATATTGAGTGGCAAATGATTGGTAAAATGATTTTTAAAATACCTTGGCAGGTATGGAAAAAAATTTACTCCTTTTATAAAATGACATACAAGAACTATATAATTAAAAGGGAGCTCAAAGATTTTGCTTGATGAACAAAGAAAAATTCTCTTACCACTCACAGCTTTTCTCCTCTGGATTCTAGCCTCAGGTGAAGGGGGAGGTGAAGGAAGACAATCTAGATGTGAAGAGGTTGAACTGATTTTCTTTTGAGAGTGTTCTTCTGAAAGATCCACAAGCTTCTTTATGGGTAGGCCAGCTGCTGGCTGCTTGTATCTTGCATACTGCAGTGCTTCTGTGATCCATCTCATTTCCTTCCAGATCTCATCAATTTGCTGTAGAGAAAAAAATGGTTAAAAAGTTAAGTCTGTGTATTAATTTTACCTAAATGTGTACTTTCGTCAGGTGCCCAAGTAGGTGTGTAGTCACTGCCAACAAAGAGAAGGAGGATCCCCTGACAGGACACTTCAGATTTAGGTGGTCTGAAGTGCCTTTGGTTAGGTGCTTGTTCTCCTCCACCACTGCAGAGGGCTGCTTAGGGCCACCAGACTCTCAAATTATTTATCTCAATTAAGAACCTGTAGTTAGGAGGGGTGAATCGAGGCCTAAACTCTGACATGGAAGAAAATAAAAATTGTCTTTTGATGGAGTATAAAGTTTGATCAGTTTTGTAGCACACTTTAAAGTTGGTTTCATTCTGTACTGGAATGAAAGCAAGACTTCCTGAGCATCCTTGCAAACCCAGGATTACGTTCAAAAGCAGAGTGCTCAGATCAAACCTAGTTTTTAACAGAAGAAGAATATACATACATGGAGGGTTGAAGCAAAGCTATGAGCCAAACTGCAGGTTTTCTCCCTTATAATTTTGGTCTGCATGCATTTTAATAGTATAAATCCACACTACGACAGTTCTAACACATGCCTGTTGATGGCAATAAGAGACAAGTGCCTAGATCAATAGCAGGATATAGCTTTAAGTATCTATGCAGAGAGGAAAGATGCTGTTTAATGTGGGTCTTGAGAGTCTTTTGATAATGGAACACTTTTAACATCTTTGATGATTGAGTAAATGTTGCTGCAACCAGTGAATGACAGTAGCTGTGAGTGTAATATCCTTCTGCTGCAGTATCCTTTCTAGAACTTCCCTTGTGCTTCTTTTCCTGCAGAAGATTCTGCATTTAAAGAAGTGAGACTTCATATTAATATTGCAGTGTTTAAGGGAAACTGCTTTGCAGTTACACAGGCTACATTCTGCAAGAATGTAAAGGGCATACAGCCCTGGGTCAGTAAATGGATAGGCAAAAGTGAGTGGTATTTTGTGCAGTATTATCTAATAGGGAAGTAACAGAGGGATCAATGCAAAGGAGACTGCAGACTGATGTATTCTGGGTAGTTCTCCAGCACATCCTCTTAGCTGGAGATACTTCTTCACAAAACGCACATTCAGAGTGTGGAATTTATAGCCAAAGGATACTGTAGATGCCAGATTAGCTAGGGTAGTTCTTGATGAGCCATGTTGGAGACAGGATAGCTGGATAGATGGATCTCTGTTTTGACCTAGTATGGCCATTTTTATGTAAAGGTGAAATCCTGACTCCAATGATGTCAGTGCAAGCCTTGCCACTGAGTTAATTTGAACTAAGAATATACACTGATAAGAATAGCAAATGGTTCAGAGATTAATTCATAATCCTACATCATTTCAAGACTTCAGTGTAGCTCCATGAAGAGAATACCAGTTAGCAAATGTCTCACCTATTCGATTTTGGAGATTTTCTATTTCCTTTCTGTGATCCTCCCTCAGCCCCAAACAAAAATCATGTTGCATGCAGTTTAATAAAATGCAAATCCTGTCAATTTTGTCCCTGATGCCATTCTGCAGTGTCTCCTGGGATAATGGACCAGTCATTTTAATGAACTGTGGTTCTTTTACAATTTAGGAATGTTTGAAGCATTACGCTATATAAATTACAGCTTAACTTCAGTTTTAGTTTCAGTGTCTGTAGATTTCTTTTCTTGCTGTATAACATTCTGGTAAAGACTCCAAGTACCTTATCAGCCTTTTTTTTTTTTTTTTTAAATTTTTACTTTTCAGTTGCCCTCTGACTCCTTTTCAGAACTGCATTTATATAGACTCCCTTGCTCTTTACAATGTTTGGTTTGTGTAGTGACTTCAACACTGTCTTAGATCTAGGATCACACAAATGCTCTTGCGGTTTTGTGGTCACCACTGAAGATTGCGGTATGTGGTGGGCTGAGATATTTTTGCCAATAGGTGGAATACAGCTGGTTTTCATTTGAGAGGAAACCTGACAAGGCTAATACACTGTCACAATAATTCAGCACAAAACACTGAAGTTTAAAATGTTCTCCCATATTTTCCCAGCGTATATATGTGACTCAAACACTTTGGAGAAGAGGAACACAGAACTGTTTATACAGTGCATTCGTGTTAATATACTTATTTTTGATGTGAAGGATAAAAATTTTCCAAATTCTGCTGCACGCTGGGAAAAAGCTAAATCTTCTGAGTGTGGGAATGGGAAGATGAGAAGGAAGGAGATGACTGAGTGGTGAAAGTACAATGGAACATTCCTCTCTGCCCCCCTGCAGGTTGCCAAAAGCTCCAAAGTGGACAAGGCAAAGGGGATCTGAATTCAGAGCAAAGAGGAACAGAAATATTATCATCTTCTGTTCATAATTATGGAGGGCCAAACATATTATCAATGGGATAGTGGTTGTCTTGGCCCCTATTCCAACAGAAGGTTGCTTGAATATTAAGAATATAGAGCTGTAAACTTATCTGCACCTCACTTGTAGAAAGACAGATCAACCATGTCCATAGATGCACTCTGCAAAGGTCATGAGTTTTAGCTATAATTAACCAATTGCCAAAATGGTTTGCAAAAGGACAGGCCTTGCTATGCTGCACAGTCGGGTGTAGTTCGAAGATCCCTGAGTTGAGTAGGTAAAGTCCTGATCTGGGAACAGTACAGGAGAATCAGCGTGAGAGACAGAGAGTAAGCAAGATAGACAAGTATGATAACATTTGTGATCCTTCTGCACTGGGGGGCTGAAGCAGTGTCACTGCATGGTGCTGGACAGACTTACAGACGCTTTTGGGGCTAGCTTGCCATCTTAAACACAGAGCTGCTTTCTTCACCGTGATATTGTTGATGAAGACTGGCTCCACAACCTAGTCTGAATTTTCATTTTAATTTTTTTAATTGGCAATTTATCATGGTGAAAAACGTCCTCAATTCACAAAGACAGAGAAAAACTATTACCCAAATGAATGCCCAAGCATGGTACTAGCTTACCTCACATTAGATGGGGGTGAGTTTTACAAGCAGACTGACACATTTCTTTATAACAGTCTAGTATAACTGTCATTTGATTTTACCCATAAAAATCCTTGTATAAAAGCAACAACTAAGGAAATCATGTTCTGGGTTTGAATTTCATAAAACCAGAATTGCACTTTTGATACAACTGCTCTTTTTATGATGTCTGTGAATAATTCTCCATTTAGATTTCAAATTACAGCCCTATGCAATTTTTAAGAAAGCCACCCTAAAATCTCCTTGGAATAGTCAGAAACAGACTATTACCTGTATGTAGTCTATAACTTGCTGGTGTCTTTGTTTGGCTGCAGCGACTTCACTGTCTGAAATTGCTTCCCTTAGGGATTGCTGGGTTTTCAGAGAGTCCAGCTCTATGACAGCAGAAAGGCGGCAATACAGGCTTATAAATTTTTCCTTGTAACAGCAAAAATGAACTGTGAAAAGACCAAGTGCAAAGGAAACACTGTTATATTCTGGATATAAAATATGAAATCCTTAGCTTTAAGAACACAAATTTTACTAAATATAATTACTAACTCTCTGGATGGGTTACTTTAAGCTAGAAATAAATAATAGTCTCTAATTCTCCTCTCATTTACACTGGATTTACTCTGTAACTTCACTGATTTCAAGAGAGTAATTTCTAATTTGTATCTAAGTGAAGGGATAATCAGGTCCTTAGTATGCAACTCCAGAGGCTATCTTGCCCTTGATAGCTTTAATCAAAAAGGCTGTTTCTGAGGCATTTGTAGCTCATCATTTCTTTTATCAAGAAAGTAGTGACAAGACTGGAAAATGGAACTCATCTATTTTTTTTTAATTGAGTGTTTCAGAAAGAAAGTATCCTTTCAAAGGATAACTTTCTTTTGGGCTAGGCTAGCTTAAATCAGTAACTTAAACGTAAATGACTCAGCAGTAAAAGCATTTCAGTGATATCACAGTTTGGGTGAAACAAAACTCTTCTAGGTGTTCTCACACATCATCCTCTGAACTCTCATGCAGAAGGGTAACACAGAAAGTTCAGACATGACCTCTTGTTTTGTGTAATTTGACCTCGGAGTAGCACAGAGCTGTCCAAGCTACCTCTAGAGAGGTAACTAGATTACAGAGACAGAACAGCTACAGTGCCATGGAGCTTCACAAATGTTAATTTACCTGGCCTCTTAAAGCTACATTATTCCAGAACCTGCAATTGCTCAGGCAAAACTTACCAGTTATCTCTGTGAACTGCAGTACAGACATACCGAAACTTGCTGAGGGAGAACAAGTTTTCAGAAAAACTTCCCCATTCATTGGTGCTTCAATAAATGCAAGCACACAGCGTGATCTTGTTATAGCAGTGAAGGCAATGCCAGTTGGCTTACTACTGCTACTTTTCTGGATTGTGGCATGATATTTTTCAGGGTGTTTCAAGTGTAAACTGCATATATTCTTCTTATCATAAATATTAAAAAAGAAATAAAAACAGCATCACGTATCTACTTATCCCTTGCAAACAACATGATAAGAATAATTGAGAAGAATTCTCAAACTAAGAAATCCAATCACAGAAACATCATTAGCATAACAATAAAGGCCTAATCTGAACATAAAAATCCCACAAAAAAGAGAGTGAAAGAAAGAATTCTACCTTCTGGTTTCCCAATGATGCCTAGATATTGCAGGGATCTAGTCTGAATAGTGTGTGGTCTTACAGTATATATGCCATATGTGGTGGACTCTTGAGTGAATTACAGCCGCGGTTTCAGCTTCAGTGCTGAAGTTTCTAGCCTTTGTGGTTTTAAGTCAGACCCTCTAATGTTACTTTAACAAATGTTACTTCAACATAGTCTTTTGTGGTTATGCAATTATATAGTTGGTAGCCACCAGCTAATGGGGAATGGAAGCTTCTAATATTTGAGATGTGAATCACAGTCACTTTATAGAACATCAGGGATACATATATAATAAGTCACATAGAAATGTCATCTGCCTTTGGCCAGATGATTGCTTACTTAAAAAAAATACTCAAAAGTAAAATTCAGCTTTCCACACTGTTCTCTCCATTAACTGCTTTCCCACTGCAGCAACCTTGCTAAACAGAGAGGTCTGCACCCAGAATGCCATTTGAGAGATTACTCTGTTGCATGTTTATCTGCACCACATCATCCCATTCAGTGTCTATTGCTTTGTCAGCCCGATGCAAACTATGGCCCAGAGGTGAGAATGACTCCTGCCCCGGGCCTGTGTACCACATAATGAGAGTTAAATGGTCTGCAAAACCTCTAGTGCGGAGATTAATTTCACCAGAGATGAATATGCGTCATGCATTAATTTGTACAGTGAATGCAGCAGTCACCTCTCATACGGAGAAATGATACGCTCAATACACAGAGCCTAACTGTAGACTTCAGGGTTGCGTGTCAAGAAGATAGTAAGTCTGGCTTTAGGGCACTACAGCCATGGCCATATGACCCAAAGCACTGAACTAACTCTTCTAGTTCAATTACTGTAGTTTTCTTTTGAAGGGGTAACTTTTCCTTGGCAGACTACACCAGCTCATGTATTGTCTGTCTGTACCACTCATAATTTTATGGCAGCTCAGCTGTCATCTGTCCTCCCACAACCAGCATAAAAACCCAGAGTTGTCACAGGCACCACTTTATGTGCTCTGGCTGATGTGGCATAAACACAATCGTATATTCCTGCCTTATCCAAATGAAACTTGTGTTGCTGGATGGTGGTAGGTCACGGATCTACTGTGGCTGCGGAAACATAGTCTTGGTAAGACCCTCCATTAACATCGAATCATCGTTCTCCTACATTAGTGACTCTAACAGCACTTAGCAATGATATATAGGAAATAGGATGGTAATGGTGTCACATAAACACCTGAGAGAGAGAACACTGAGGACAGTTGCCGCTAGAGACCTATTCTGTAGTGGCTCCTTGTATAGTGACTCCATCAGTTTTGGCTCATATCTTTCTCTCTTCTCCAAGGCAGAAGGATACCCAGTTTTACAGGCCAGAAGGAAACAGAGGAGACTAATGTGTAAGGCTCCACAGTCCCCATACTTATTATTTCTAAAAATAACTATTAAGTCTTTATGAGCTCCTTTTATGTGGAACCTTTCTTTTCTCTGTGGACCAAAGAAGAAAAAATGAGAAATAGAGGACCTTGAAGCTAAAGCATCTTATGCCTTCTGTGAGACAGCTGGAAAACTCTGTTTTGGGGAATTCTTACCCAGTCAGCGGTGCAGTGGAACAAGCAGGCTGAATCTGCTACAGCACAGGATGTGCTCCCTAAAGAAATGAATCAAGTCCAGTGCTTTGGCATTTTTCACAATAACAGGCTTTTCCTGCGCCACAGCAATAGGACTGAGTCTCCTGCATTTTTCCAGGAACGAGAAAGAAAAAGATGACCCTCACGTGGGAAACTCCACTCAGATCTTTCACAAAGTTGTGAGGGAGTCAGACCTTGAGTAGGACTACCTGCAGTCAGGAACTGCAAAAATTTTCTTCTACAAAACTGGTGATTATTCTTGTGACAATTTAGAGGGATGGTTTTTTTGCATCTCCTTTCACGCTCCAACCTTGCTATGTTGTGTGTAATTTTTTGTTTCTGTTTTTTAAAGAACATCATCTTCCAAATAAGCTTATAGACACATACTGGATAACTGTGGGCTTTGCACTATGCTTTGCATTTCAATAATGATTGCTACAGTATATGCTTTAACCGCTGTGCTCCCTCTATAACTTGTACACAGTTATAGGTAGTGTTGTTGCCAAAGCCATCATGTGATTTATTGACTCTCCACTGGGACAAGGGGGAAAACAGATACAACTTTGTGATTTTATTATAAGGAGACTGGGTTAATATTTCTAGGTGAAGCAAGCTACTATACCGAGTTCAAACATCTGAAGAGGGAGGTTAAGAAATCCTGAGTGTGGGGTGTAAGGATTATTCTGTCCTGGGGCAGTGCAGACGTCGTCTGAGGCGGGGAGCAGGAGAAGAAAGGAGACATTGTGACCCAGTTCCAACACCTCCTGTGTATACAGACGGAAGTGCTTAGCCTGTAGAGGGACACGCGCGGGGGAAGAAATAGGAGAGAATTACAACATGGCACTTATATAAACAACACCCCAAATGATATAAAACATTAAAGAAAATTTGCACAACATCAAGCTCGGAATTTTTATAAAACATAAATATTTGGGGGGGGGCCCTAAATGTGGGTTCATGTCACTACATAAAATAAAGATTTAAAGCTGCAATGTTCCACATTAAAACAACACACACAGGCACAACCCCCCTGAAAACAACATTTATGTTTCTTATTAGGCAGAAAATGATCACATGCCATGTGCTTTTCAAGATTATGATTGCATAATTATGTGAAAACATGAAAATGGATTCAATTAAAAACCTTTAAGATTCAATTTAGGGTTGGTTAAGAGAAATATGCAGCTCTCCCTCAACACAGCACTGAAAAGGTTTAACAAGTGCTGGAGCAAGAGAAAATGGCACACACAGGAGTTGGCCTGAGGCTGCTGTAGAGCTGCTGTGTGCAGCACTGCATTTTACCCTGGGTATGCACCAGTGTTACTGTCCATGATTCTGTTTACCACAAAAATAATAAAAATACATAAATAAATCTGTTGAATTAAAAATTCAATTCATTAACGTAGAAGTTTGGTCCTGAGTCATCAAAACATTTACAACTGTGTTTAACTGCAAGATCATGTTTATGTGTCTCATGCACAATAGGCGAGCTTAAATCCTTGGCTGAACTGCAGCCTAAGGAACATATTTAACACTGATTTAAATATTTTAGTCCCTAGCTCAAAAAAAAAAAAAAGATGCACAAAAGCTATAACCTCCAAGAAAATACACTAGCATAGAGACCTGTACAGAGCCCTATTGAATTAGAGTGACCACAAGGCAGCACACCATCTGTCTTAATTTTGGATTTACTTCGAGTCTTACTTGGCTCTTCCCAGACTAGAAGGTGCAGCACTGATGGATTCCTTTTTGAAAGCAAAACCTAAACTTTTTAAAATCAAGAAATGTAGAACCAGATTAATTTATTTTAAGGCCACATCTTTCTAGCTGCACAAGCAGACCTTGAAGTGAATATAATGATGATTTACTTCTACTTTAAGCCCTCTTTACCCTTGTAGACCAAAATAAAATGGAATTCATGTAAATAAGAAACAAACTCCTTAGCTTATTTTTTCATGGATCTTTCACATCATAGATTATCCTCCCTGACTTCTTTATTTATTCACATATGCGTTTCTTGTACCCAAATGTAAAGCCAGAAGCCAGATACCTCTCCTCACCCGCAGCAATCTGGAGATCTGGAACTATGTGTTTTAGAAGTGCTACGTTTATCTGTGTGTAAAAGAATAGCAAAACGCTGTGTCTTCAGCAGGCCTTTCATACACCCTCACTATTACCTCCAAGAGAACAGTCAATTGCCCTGCTTACCTGGAAAAAATACCTATTTTTCTTTGCCAGCTGGGTAAAGGTGCTCGCAACTACTAGTTTTGTGCAGAAGTGCTTATTTGCACCTGCCTGAAGTTGCACAAATATGCTAACAGATGCAAAAATAGGAGCTAATTGAAAAATTGTCTCTTAATCCTTCTATGTTCAAATATCCAGGAAAATAACTGTTTTATTGAAGATGTTCCCCCCCCCCCAGAATAATTGAATACAAAACTTCTCTGCTTTTCTTTTCTTGCAGCCATAACATTTAATCCCTACTTGCAAGTTACACAGTTTGTAGCTTTTAGTTGTATTCTTAAGAATCAGTTTTTAAAAAGGTGATAAATACCACAAAGGAAAATACCTGATGCAGAGGTAGATTGATCTGTTTAAGGAGAGCTTTCACTGCCATCTGGAGCTCATACAAGAACAATTGAGTAGGGCAGTCTGAAGTATGATCCATACTTTCCACAGATTCTGAGCCAGAAAGTGTTTGGATCCATTCCCACTCATCTCTGTATGTTGAGTCAAGTTAAAATTAGAAATATAACAAAAGTTCAGTGCACAAGCAGGAATTCAGTGTATGTGCATTTGGGATCTGTTGATAGATTAATCCTCATACAGCAAAACATTCTAAACTTGTGCTATCCTGATTGTTTGTGGCTAAAAATCTAACTTTGAAAAGTTTAATTTTTCTAGCACATGCACATCAGGCTGAACATTCCTTGCAGACCTGTGAAAGTCAACTGCCTTTGAAATATTTCACTAAGGCTTCTCACTCCAGGTTTTCTTTTTCACATACTTCATCCCCTATCTACCACAATATTTTAAAAAAGCATGCATTGGAAATGACAACAGTGACAATTTGCAAGAAGTTTAATTTCTGTGACAGACTCTCTTGTACTCACTGGAGCCAAAGAACTTCCCAGTTTGCTCAACACGTGTCCATTCTAGACCTGATAAACATGGGAATCATCTTTCTGGATCAAATCCTTGATTCACCCTGCCCAGTATTCAGTCTTGAAAAGCAGCCAGCAACAAACATTCAAGAAAAAAAAGTACAGGAAACCCCACTACAAGAGGAGTAATAGATGTGGTACAATTTGCTCCTAAAGATCTGATCTGAAACTTCAAGAGTCAGAGATTGTTATAAACCCTGAAGCACTAGGCTTCATATTCCTTCCAAAATTTTTGTTAGTATTAACTACTACATTCTGGATATCCGTTATCCATATAGATATCCAGTTCCTCTTTCCTCATGCAAAATTATCAGCTGGTTGCTGAAATGATACGGGATTAAAAAGCTCCAGAAAAAAGCCAATAAAATGTGTTTCCCACTAGGCAAGGACTATGCAGTACAAATAAGTGCACTTGCCCAATAGGCAAGGGAAGCAATGGACAAAGGGGAAAATGGCTTTCCCAGAGCACAGCGGTTCAATGGCTGATAGCATTTGTCTGAATATGTGTTTTCAATTGCTGTATGTTTGCTGTGGATTAGAGCAAGAAACCAGGTATTACATAAGAGAATACACAGAAAAATCACCAACACCCCATGGTCAATGAAAATCAATAGGAAGAGCAACATTGAAGTCACTGGAGGCTGAATCAGGGCTGCAGGCTGTGATCTTCCTAACAGATATATGGAAGATCATTACCACTGGGCAGAATCTGAGCGAATACTATCCTTAGAAATCAATGGGCTCATATGTATAGGCCTTCTGGATAGGCCTTCAGATTGCTGCAAACACACAGGTGCACCTGTTTAGTTCAGCACTGATCTTTATGATGGTACACACCTGAGCCAAACTTTGCTGGCAGCTGCAATTTTGCAATGGCAAAATTGCCTTAGCATTTAAATTTTGATCAGTTGTTTCAAACTTAAAACAAATGTTCTCTCTCTACATATGTGTGTGTAAATATGTATGTATTCACTTACTTGGAGACATTGCTGTTGTCTCGGATTTTAACATGACACAGGACGTTAGGCAACTTCTGCAACACAAGCACTTTGATTTGATCCACAGAACTGCAGAGTTTAAGGTAACCCAGATACAAGCCAGGAGGGAGGCGTTGCTGACTTCGTTTGTGATAGGAAAGTATGTCCTGTTTTAAGAGAAACAGCCCTACATAAAAATCTCTTTTTTTTTTTTTTCCACATAAGCAGAAGAGTTTGGGATCAAAAAGCAACAAATGTTTTTACAGCCGTCTTTTTATTTCAACAGTGTTCCCAATTCGCAAAGTGTTTAAGCACATGCTTAAGCATATAAATAAGCTCTGGTAGTTTGGATGCACTTGGACAACTTTTTACTTAAAGCCAGGTTCTGGTTTACAGTAAACAGGTTTACAGTTTACAGGTTCTCTAAGCTCTCCACATCATGCAGGAATTGGCTCTAAAAAACTGAGGTTTCAATCTTCTACAACTGTAGTATTTAAACTAGCTTAAATAACACCCAGCTCCGCACTCCTGTCTGATCATTTCAGCAGTGAGCTGGGTCAGGGAACTGATTCAGCTGAAAAACAACTCAGGAAAAGGAGCAGTCATTTTTCAGCCAAAGCAGTTCCTTGGTTCATGTTTCGTACGTAGCTACACAGATGGAGCAGAGCAGCATTGGGAAAAAGCTATCACCTGGGTAAGGTGGAAGAGAGGGGCTGCATAAGCCAGTACTGTCACCAGAGAAACGCATGGAGAGTCACAGCCTACATCTCTCAAAAACCTGCTCTGTATCACCTGCTGTCAACAGGAAGATCTCTATGAGCATGGGGGTTGGTGGTTTGCAAAGTTTAATTAATGGCTGTGTTTTCTGAACAAATATCTTTATCAACAGATAGAGCTTAGAAGGAATTAATAATGATGGCATATTTGCTGAAGCCAGGAGACATTTTTAAGGCTATGTATAGCAGTCCCCCAAAACTACCCTAAAAATGACGTCTGCTGCCATCCTGAGAAATGTGTGCTTCTGCAATGGGTGAGGATTAAGACACCTGGCCTTATGCCTTTACTCTTGGAACCATCAGATTATCTGCCAGTGCTATGCTTGGCTCTGACCAATGCAATTAGACCCTCATTTTCACAAGCACTTCATGAACAAAATACCCATTCGATGATTAAACAAGTAATACAAGAAAGGGTGGGCATTAGATAGGAATGTGTAAACCATTAGGGGAACATTTTTTCCACTAGGATCTCTGTGGAAATCTGATCAGGCCTGTATTTTGGGTTTCCTAATATAAAACTTTTGCCCAGATTGACATTTTTCTACACCTTTAACACATTTTAATACATTAAATCTAACATAGATCAGGTAAGTTTTATTGTCTTTTGGAAATTTTTTAACGTTTCTAAAACGTGGTAATGTATATTTTGATTGCCTGTCAGTTTCCGGTACGAAAAGCAGAGTCTCTGCCCAAGAAAGTGCCTCTAATTCAAAAATTAACCACAGCAGTCATCGTCTAGTTGAGGTTACTAAAGAAGGGCCTAAGACAATGATTTGTCTTGTAGTATTTTGGGTAACTATGCAACTGAGTTTTAGAGAGATTGGCTACTGACATTTTGAGAGAAATAGGTTGCTGTTACCTACAGAAAACGTGTATTTATCTTTATGTGAACTATCTACGTTTAACATGAGTTTACAGATACCCCTGAATCTTGAAGGGCTGAAAACCCATGGCTCTCAATGACGTTAACTGAACTGACTAGGCAAAGCAACTTCCAAGATCAATCCTTACCTTGGTATTTTTCTAATTGTGAAGTCAAGGGGCATGTTATGCAGAAATTAAAGGAGGGTTGTGGTCAGCAAAGAATTCTTTAGCAACTATACCAGGCTCCAAGGAACTCTGAACCCCACAGAACAAGTTTATTAAGTAGAACAGTAAAGTTTTAAACCTAGATTTAGTGTTCAAGGTTGGATGGAAAAATCTTATGGAGTGTAGAAATTGTAAGTGTCTGTATAGGTGCTTAAGAACATCCCAGAGAATTTTAAAGGTTTTTATATCCCTTGCAACAGAACTCTATAGCATGGTTTCCCGAAACTGATAGAAACTGTACTATTCTGTGCTAGGACTTTGAAGTAATTTCTTTAGAATCTCATGGATATTTTAAATATTAAGGATCTGATCCCAGACCCACTGGAAGTAATAGAAGTCTTTTCTTTCAATGGGAGCCTTGCCATTAATTTTATTGGGCACTGGATTAAGGCCTAAAATTCTACAAGACTCTTCCAAAAGTCAGGGCTCTGGCACAGGCTTTACAAAAGCAAATAACATACAGTAAGAGAAGCAAAGCACTACCTGGATTGTTATAAGCAAGATGTCTAATGCTGTTGGCTCCTCTGGAGTTGAAAGGGATTTCCTCTGGCTTTGTAGTTTGGATACCTGCATCCATTTGCCATTAAAAAATGAATAAAGACTCTCCACTTCTCTTATAGTAACTATCAGCATATTGCCATGTCGATCCTTGATTGGCTCATAAAAAACTCTGCCTAAGTTGTGAGTTCCCAGCAAATTCTAGAAAACAAGCAAATTATAAAATGAGAGTTATATATTGCATATCAGGAGAATGGTATTTTTTGAAACTGGACTTTGTGCTCACTGACATCAGTCCTATTGACTTCAATAAAAACTAGACACACACTGTTTCTCAAACCCTTGCCCTATGGTCATATCATTCAGTGGCAAAAGGAAAAGTTTTTCCCTAGGTTGTGTTTGTGGATTGAATTGTGGATCCTTCGATGTGTTTGGTCCAGCAGCGTTTAGTCCAACATTTAATGGAGAACATCAGCAAGACTATTACGACCCAATGCCCTTGTAAAAGGAAACACTGCAAAGTAATTCACTTACTTGAACAGAACTTCCTATTTTTGCCCAGTCATGTAAAGATAAAGGATGCAATTTTCAAAAGCATTCAGTGTTGGTCTACGGGTGATTCCTTTGGTATCAACCCTTCTGATTTGAACTTGCTGAAGAGCTAGGTGCTTATCTTAACCTCCTCATAACCAAATGTCAGAGATGATACAAAATTCTTCCTCTATCCCCAAATCATTCATATTGGACACTTCAAATGTTTTCTGTTAGTGTTGTTAACTATAATCTCCATTTTCTGTTCTCTGTTTTAAAATTATTCAGCAAGAGGCCCTCATATCTGTGTTGAATGTAAATAATTCTGGAGCTAAACTGTGGGGTGTGTTTGTGAAGGAACACAGAGGAATTTGAAGAGACGTGGACCCTTTTCCTTTTACTTCAGATACCAAGAATGTGCTAGACAAAACCGACAGAAACTAACAAACTACAAGGGCAAAGCTCTCCAGGATAATATGTGAGGATTAAAGAAAAGTAATTTTAAAAGACTCCACATAAAATACATATTTTGGTCAAAATCCCTTTCCTCACACAGTAAGGCATCTGCTTATAGGTGCAAACACATTCAATCCAGTGACCAGCCACTGAAGAGATTCCCAGATGTCTTGAAGAAAAATGCCTAACATTTAAAATATGCTCATTACTTTGCGACTTTTCAAGAGATCTACAGTAAGCTGGATAGGGATGGGGGTAGTTTAAAATGAAAACTTCAATCGCAATGTAGCACATTTTATGTTTAGGGAAGTGCTGTACATTAACTTAATGACATTGTAAATGGATAGATTATCCTGAATTTATTTATCTGTAGTTAGCAGGCAATATTTACTTATAAACTGTATTATTAAATTGTTTATAAACTCTAGGTAGTCAGCACAGTGACTGCCCTTTATGTGGCATAACTTAGCTATTTTAGCTTTATGCGTCCCTCTCCAGGGCATACTGTTGATGTCTATATAGCACGTCCTCTCTTCTTTTTCTAACTGTTCTGCCTTTTGAGGTTAGCCTCCATAACTGATTAACATGGGGTGATTTGAGTACACATTTTGTATTAACCCATGTGTCCACAGGTGGAACAAATCATTGCAGGTAGATGTTAGCCATCTAGTTGTCATAATAATCACTGCAACATATGAAAACAAACAGTTCTTTACTGTCACTGACTGTATGTGCTGAATGGCATTCCAGCACAGAGAATGGGGGTGCCTACTAATATAAATATGTGACTAATTCATATACTAAAAAAGTTTTGTGTCTGCTTAGCTTGGCACCAAATCACTTGCGTTTTGTTTGCTTTAGTTGTCTAGTGGTAACAACAGGCAAAATTACAGTCCCTGTTGTCTCTGAATCTACTGATCTAGTCCCTTAGCAGCTGTGTTGTCACTGATCTTTTCCATTCTGTCCTAAATTCCTGTGGAGTCAGTCTATTAACTGCCTCAATAAAATGTATTCAACCATATAAACTTTATTGAGATCCATCCATTGGTGGATCCCATTAGGCCACACACCGTTAGAGGTTGGCAGATCGGTGACAATCCCTGTGTTCATCAGGGGACCAAGCTAACAGAACAAACGTTAAGGACAATAAATTTGCCAGAAATTCAACAGAGCAATATACCACATGGACACATTTGCTATATCTCTGTGCTTCAAGCTCTGCTCTTAACATCTCTGGTAGCAAATAATAACACAATGTACTAGGAATCTTGGTTATCTTGAAGTGCAGTCCGTGCATACTAGCAATGCTCTGTTAAAGGCAATCTGCACAGAGGGAATGAAACTGAGCTAACCGAAGGAATATGTGCTACCTAAGCTGAGCTAACCACACCAGAGGGAACATTCAGCAGATATAGTTAAAACTTTCTCTAGCGGCAGCTCAAAGGACCGACAAGCAGCTGCTGCTTAACACAGGTGGTCCTCCAATAAAGGTACAGCAGACTGGCATTCCATATATTTCGGGATACTTTGGGGAAATCAGTCAAGACAGGTGGTTGCCCAGGAAGGCTACTCTCTTGTACAGCGTGCTTTGCCAAAAGATGTAAAACAAACCCCACATGGATATTCTTAATAATGGTCACAAAGTATCTGGCTCTCATAGCTAGCTTATTGCATTGACTGGCAATAACAAGAGGGATGGCTGTGTGGCTAATACATGAGCCAAGCAATATGAAGATCTTCATTACAGAATCATAGAATCATTAAGGTTGGAAGAGACCTCTAAGATCATCGAGTCCAACCGTCAACCCAACACCCCCAGGCCCACTAAACCATGTCCCTAAGCGCCTCACCTACACGTCTTTTAAATACCTCCAGGGATGGGGACTCAACCACTTCCCCGGGCAGCCTCTTCCAATGTTTAACCACTCTTTCAGTAAAGACATTTTTCCTCATGTCCTAATGACATCTAATCTAAACCTCTCCTGGTGCAACTTGAGGCCGTTTCCTCTTGTCCTATCGCTAGTTACTTGGGAGAAGAGACCGACACCCCCCTCGCTGCAACCTCCTTTCAGGTAGTTGTAGAGAGCGATGAGGTCTCCCCTCAGCCTCCTTTTCTCCAGACTAAACAGTCCCAGTTCCCTCAGCCGCTCCTCATCAGACTTGTTCTCCAGACCCTTCACCAGCTTCGTTGCCCTTCTCTGGACATGCTCCAGCACCTCGACATCCTTCTTGTAGTGAGGGGCCCAAAACTGAACACAGTGTTCGAGGTGCGGCCTCACCAGTGCCGAGTACAGGGGCACGATCACTTCCCTACTCCTGCTGGCCACACTATTTCTGATACAGGCCAGGATGCCATTGGCTAATTGCCATTAATTCCATGACTGTACCATAGATTTTTCTGGGAAGCTTTGGTGACTTCATTCAAACAAAAGGTAGGAGAAAGCAAGGCCTGGATATACTTTTTCTGTGAGTATCATGCGCACATCTTTTTGAAAATGTAGTTTCCCACAAAAGTAAATATTTTACGAAAGTGTCTGCCTTCTAGCTAGAGATTTCATGTTATCATGAAACCCATTCTTCAAAAGCTTTACAATAAATGCCAAAACATTCTGCTAGAGAAAGTGTAATTACTATTTGCATAACAAATAGTGGACCGAGACACAGAAGGGTTAAGTGGCCTGTTCAGTACCACTCAGGTTGTATCTGTAGCACAGGTTGGAACGGAACCATCCTGAGAGCGACTGCTATGCCTTAAGAACATGATATGAATAGTGCATGTAGTGCTGCTGTCCCTACCACTGTGCTGAGGGGTCAGCACAAGATCTATGCACCACTTAATCTCAGTCTCTGTTTTTAAGGGTCTAAATAGGTCTCTGACTGGTTCTCTGCACAAAGGTACATTTCACCTTAAAAATTTTGGCAGCTCAATTAAGAACTTAATGAAAGATTCATTTTTATTTCTCCGCTGACAATCCACAAGAGCGTAGCCATCCTGTTTGTCAGACAGTGTAGTTCTGCCCTAGAAGCTGTACTTGAGCAGTTTGTAAGCCATGGATGAATTGAGTATTATTCTGGAAACTTCAGCAGTCTACTTGTCCTTGCTGTTGGGGACAGAAGCTACCTACTGCTGCAGGTTCCCATATAACACAAGGAAGTGCTAAATCTTACCCAGAGTTTAAATGCTTCATTAATATATTAATAATTAATAGGCCTTCTAAGAGGCTTTTGAGCAGCAAATATTAGGAGTATAACTCTTGAATTCCCAATCTGCAAACCCACAGGCATATCTGTGGTCATTATTTACTGCTTCATATTTGTTTTTTTCTTCGTCTGCCACTATTGTTTCTTTCCTTTCTTTTTCCTACTCTTTACTTTTAATGTAACTCCTTCCTTCCAGCTGGCAAGAGAGGCTCAGTAGCTCATTTCATTGTAGATGATAACGCTGCTCCAAAGAACAGGCCAGTGGGGAGTGGTGAACCATAGGACAGCTGGCAGTACTATCCCTTAGAGATCAGAAAGTCACTAAGTTAATAGCTAGAAATATGCAATGCAACCAACCTGTAGCTGTGCTGCTGCTGAAAGCATCTTTTGCCTGGCTTGAAGTGCTGTTGATGAGGACACGGATATAGACATATTCTGCCTTAGCCATCTGATATCATCCCACATGCAAGACAACTGCAAAAATATATCCAGTTCAATCAGTTTTTGTTCTCAGCATTTACAAAAGCAGAAACGAAACTAAAAACATTTTGGACTTGGAAAAATCAGTAGACATCGCTCATTTTGAGTTTCTGCAGATGGCAATGACTTGCCTACATAAACATGAAACAGATATTGAATCAGACACAGAAGTTGTTCTGTAAACATCATGCACCTATTTAAATTGCTTTTTGGACTATTGTGTAAAATTGATTTACTGTTCTTTGGGGTATAAAAAATAGTGTGAAGATATCTTGAATGATGGCATAACCATAATACCAACTTCAAAACTTCTAGTTATTTCTTTAGGCTCTTCCTCTAAGTGTGCATAAAACCTTTATGTACCCAAGTAGCAATCATTTATGTAGGATCATACATTTAAAAGAGCTAATTGGGCCACAGTCAGTGACCCAGTCAGAATTTAACCCATATAAATGGTTTGTGCAAATTGCATTTTAACATGAGTGAAATGTAAAGCACTTCATCATTTAGCTTTTTAGTAACGTCATTTCATATATTCAGAATGATGAGCTAAGGCCTATGCACTGCTAGCAAAAAATTTGTAGAAGCAATATATGAAATTAGGCTCCTGTTACCTTTGTGAACCACAGGAAATCCTGCATAACTGAACTACTGTGAGAGTCATCAATTTCCACAATCGGGATTTGATCTTCATTGGTTACTATTAAATTGTCTTTGTAAAAAAATATAACAGATAAGTAGAGTCCCCTAAAGAAAGAAGGAAACATTGTCAAACACCTTTCATGTCTATTCACATCCACGCCGAATTTTAGTCAAAGAATCATAAATGTTAAGTTCTGAGGAGACAAATTGAATCATCCTGTCTTAACTTCTGTTTTATACAGATCATGCAACTTCAGCCAGTGAATTCTGAAAAATATTTGGGAAGCTTATCACTTTAGATGATGTGAGGAATCTAAGAAATTATGAATCTGTGCAAGTGACTGACATCAGTTTTAGTAAGAATTTTGCCAGAGCAAACAGTACACAATGGAGGCTTTATGTCCTTTAGAAATCAGAAATTTTACCAAAACTTTTTATCATTAATGGGCTTAGTTCTGCCCCCGTTTACTTCAGAGTAAATCTGAAGTAACTCAATTGAAATCAGGTGGGTTATTATGGATTTACATTAGTGTAATTGAGTATAATTTGGCCAGCATATCTGCAAAACTGTTTATAGAGATCATTCCTTTCAATATTTACCCTTCCAATTAGTTACATACTTTAAGTAGTTGCCTTAGGGAATTTAAAGACTCTGGAGAGCTCTTCTGAAAGAATCAAACTCTTATCAAAATACAAAGAAGAAAAAGCGAACTGAACACTCCTGGCAATGAAAGAAGAAATAATCCAGCGTAAGCAACTTCCATTTGCTAAAACAAATTATCAAGGCTGAGGGTTGTTTGGGTCACACTGCGTTACAAACCTAGCTAAAGGTGTTAAAGAATTCTAGATGTGTTGCTTGTTGCCAATGGACTATTAAAACATGTTATCTGAACTGTGCATTTTATATTATGAATGAAATAAATACCATAGTTTCATTATTGAGCAGTAACAGAGGCAGTACTTCGAAAACACCTCAGTAACTACACTTTGTGTTTGCACAGAATATTTCACTCTGTTACAATTCAAATCCATTACCAACAGTAACAATGAAAAGATTCTATTGATTTCAGTAGGAACTGGAGCATTATTTTCCTATCAGCTGCACCAGTCTTACATTATGTGATTTTATCAGGTTCATTCTGATTGATGGTTGTTGCATTGGTAGTGGAATCTTCACATATATTTCTACGGTGCTTTTCACTATTACATAAGAGCAACAACTGCTGGCTAAAACTCAGAAAGTTTGGGAGATAAAATGAATGACAAACCGTTTCAGAGTCTTCACAAACTTGTTCGATGAATGGAAAAGGTGCTTCAGGCTTCTGGACACTGATTGCTTGCGACCAGCATTCTGTAATTTAGAACTTTCTAAAATGGAAAATAAAAAGCAAACCAAACCCAGCACTTAAATTTGTTAGTATCTCATAAAGAACCTTTGTCTCTTGAACCACAATACTAAATTTCAGTCAGTGCCCACTATATTCCTTTCAAAAGACAACATTTAGAAACATGCTCAAATACAACCTTTTGCTTATATATTCATTATCTTAGTGATATGTGACAGCAAGCAATTTCCTTACTTGCAGCAAACTCAGACTTGGTAAAAATGTTTTGCTCTTAGGCAAAGTATAGCTTGAACCAGTACCATGCACTCATAATGTTCAGAATGGATATGAATTTTGCAAGTGGTCTCAAAAACCCAAGAAGAGAATCGAACCATCAGTCAACATTTTAGGGTGTTGTAATTCCTCGGTTTCTGTCCATATATACCTTAAGCTTCTAAGAACTGAATAATTGGTGCCCTGGTGATCACTAACATCACAGCATCACCAGTCTAGTCTAAGTAAAAGCTTTAAGGAAACAAGTAGATTGACCCTCATCTTTCCCTGTATCACATTAAATGCATGTGCTTTTGTTTGGATTTTTTTTCCCCATCACAACAATTTCCACTCACCTGTATTGCTTCAGAGCTTTCACAGTTACATTTGCTCCCTAGTAATCTGGAATCCAAGGAAGAGGTGTTTAACTCATTTGTTCACTTCATGTCAAAGCTGAGACCTGCTGTGTGCCTGCAAGGATCTCTGGACCAGCTCTCTCAATAGAAGAACTGTATAAATTCAAATATTTGGCCAATATTCTAAAAAATGTGGTTAAATTTGTATACATTGTATTATTTTTCACTTTCATGAATTTGACTTAAAGTCTTTCCTTCTCTCATGCATGGCCTGAGTTTCCTTGTAAGCCAAAGAAAAATCTTCCAGTGAGAACTGAAACTCGCAAGCTCTGTGAAACAGCTGTCCCCACCTGTATACCTGTAAAGCAGATTTTAGAGGGGATGCCAATAGATGGCAGTCAGGAACATGCAGGATTGTATAATGTACAATGTATTGTCAGTTGTTGTTGTTCACATATGGCATTTAAAAGGAACAGGCGCTTAAAACTGTTTGGGGCTTTTTTTGCATTGTCTTTTGCGATGTCCCTCCTGTTTAATGCTGTTGTAAGAGAAACAGCAGAAACGTTTAATTTAAAAAAGAATTAATTCTTCAGATATATACTGTGATCTGAAAAGAAAGACAAAAAGAAAAATGTAACTGTGAAACTACATCTCGGTTTTCCAGGATCTGACTGTTTATTTGGATGAAGCATGGATACCCATCCAGACTGAAGCGTGAAACATTTTGAGGGACACCCTTCTCCAGTGGGGAAAAACATGACTTGTGAAGAACTATTTGCTGACAGCTGCTAATCAGTCTGCTTAGGTGTTTTCAGAGTAACGTATTTCCCACTTAGCTCCAATGCAAAATAGGAGGTGTCTATCTGTGTCTCCCTAGTGAGTTTTAAGTTTGAACATTTAAAGAACATCTAAATTTGCTCTTGTCAAAACCCCATCTGTGTAAGTGCTCAACATATTTTTAAATGATGAATAAATTTGCACCATAATTTGCACATTGAAAACCACAGAAAGAAGACACATTGTTAGCAATAATTACCACTCTGCTGAACAGCAAGTACAAAGAGAACAAGGTCCTATTGGGGGTGAAATCATACAATTCAGATGCATGAGACTTATTAGATCATCAAATCCATTGTCTTTCCAGTGCAAACTTGTTCTCTGTGGCATATTCCCCAATGCGCTGTTCAGTTTAGTTTTAACAGACTCATCCAAATCCATGACTGCTCCTTTGATGCAACTGATCTTGGTTTTCTTTTCCTCTTAAAAAAATTTGGTTTTCTATCCATATCTCCTCAGATAATTTTTATTTTACTGTGAACTTTTTTCAGTATAACACGGTAATGTAAACCAAATGCTACATGAAAACTCCTGTCTCACTGTTTCCTTCTTCCAAGGTTAAGACCAATTTAGGAATATAAATTTCATTCTAATTATGCAATTGTTATTTTCTTCTATATTAAGGTTGGAGGGAATGGAGGAGGAAATTGCTGAAGGCAAAGCGACATGATTCTGTATAAAACACCCAGAGACTGCAGCATTAAAATAAGAGGGCACATTACAAGTGAAATATATGTTATTGGGCTGTTCAGCGGTTTGGGTTTAGTCCACAGCTTTGCAGAAGCCAACAGCAAAAGAAATAATGTAAAACTAGATGGAGACTGTAAACTCTCCTACATTGCTATTTGCTTTTGTTTTACAGTACAGTGTGTCTAGAAGCCAAAAAACATGGAGCTGAGATTAGGGGATAATTTGGATCTACAGGAAATGGAACTTTGTCTGTTATTTAATTAAGTAATAAATAACACAGAGTTACCTTTATAGAAAAGCCCCAGTAACAACAAAGTAAGTTTATATTAACAAATGACACAGCAATAGAGTCGTGAGCTCTTTTAACAGAAGCTCAGGAGCGAACAAATTGTGGCTGAGATTAGAGAATTTCCAGTGATTTAGATCAGAAGCATTGAAACCTGGATTATAGTAGGCAATTAGCTACAAAGGTATATTTACAACATTAGCGGTTTTTCTCTTCTCAGGTAGGATATATAAATGTTTCTTTGCAGTTCACTTAAATACAACAGATACTTAAAAGTAACATAAGGCGGTTGTGGAAGAATAAGAACAAACTTGCACACTCAGGCTGCTAGTATGCATCTGGGGTCTCTGCTCTAGAGGAATGTCTGTTATGCTGTGCCATTTCTCTGAGGAGGAAGATCATCTGGAATTCTTTGTCCTATCACTAGACAAGTGGGTGCCTCTCCTCAAGTGCGGCAGATGTGAAGTAAATGGAATTACCTCAGTGCAAAATTATCTGAGATCTTAGCCCCACAAATCAGACAGCCTGTGGAACAGCTAGATATCATTTAGGGTGACCCTGAGTAAGGAAGCAAATTAGCACAAGATGAGCTAGATCCCACTGAAATCCTAGTGGAGGGCATAAAACGGGGTTTAGAGTTTTCACTAACTGTGTAACCTTATGAAAATACATCAAATAGCTGGAAACTTCCAGACAAATTCAAACTCAATTTAAAGCTGCATATTTTTAGCAGTGCAGACAACTGACACTGGGATAATGTGCATGGAGACATAATTCCACGCAGAAGTTAAAGGCCTAAGTAGTGGCCAGAAACTTCAATAGCTTGAGACCATGATAGATTCTGTATTAGCTCACCTCAAGGTGGGATGTCTTTCAAAAGAAAATTCTTGTGAAGAAGCTATTGGCATGACAGTCATATTACTGGATGGTGTATTTTGGATTACAAAGTCAGGCTCAACAGCTGAAATTGTAACTTCTTAAATTCCCCACCTGAACTTCTCAGTCTATGGCTTGGCTCTCAAGCCTGCTTTTGTATATTCTCACAAATAATTATAATCTAAACATTTTAAACGCCTGGTGGAATCAGAGATCCTTCTCTCTGTTAAATGCAGTAAAACTATGCGCTCTGCCTGTGAATCAAATTACAATTAGAACATTTTTATTTCACCTCTGACTGGTCTAGTAAAATACATTTCAACCAAATTTCAGAAAGAAAATATCTGGTAAGCATTTTACTGAAGAGTTGGGTTCCTTTCTTAATGAAGCATCACACAATTACTTAATCCACTCAGAATTGTTTAGAAAGAATGATCTACAAGAAAAAAATACTTAAAAAATACATTTGAAGTGTTGCCAGGACATACAATTGTAGTAACTCAGTTATGATAGTCTGTAGCATGGTATTATGGAGACAAATGGATGGCTGTTGTTTGTAATCATGAGGGTTTTCCAGAAGATTAAACAGATGAAAGCAAAGCTCCCTAAGTAATTCCCTAGGAGATTTCATCATATCACAGAGCAGGTTCAAAAGCAACAGCTGATCTAATTCCAAAAGCTCTTAAACTCACTGTACATTCCAATGTATTCTTCCTCGTATTTTGGTAAGCTTGTTTTCTTCAGCCCCTGCAATGCAAAGCATAGGGCAAAAGGCAGGCTGCAGTGCAAAGCCTGAATGAACAGACTTGGGCAAGAGATCTGCCTGGAATCTGGGCAATTTAACCCTCCCTGATCATGCTGGAGCAATAGCACACAGCCTTGCTCTTCTAGCTCCTCTGTATTCTGAGGCTTTTGCCTATGTTATCCAAGTAACCTCAGACCTTTTAGATCGATTACCTTCTCAGTTTTTTCCACCTCCCTTGCACTCCTCCTCCACTCTCCTTCAACCAGCCTGAGCGTCATGAGTGTGATAACCCCGCAGAGGAATCACTCAGTGAAAAGTCAAGGTGCCAACACCCCAGGTTTGAGTCCTGTCATTGGACATGAGGAAAAATTTCTTTACTGAAAGAGTGGTTAAAGATTGGAACAGGCTGCCCGGGGAAGTGGTTGAGTCACCATCCCTGGAAGTATTTAAAAGACGTGTAGATGAGGCGCTTAGGGACATGGTTTAGTGGGCATGGTGGTGTTGGGTTGACGGTTGGACTCGATGATCTTGGAGGTCTTTTCCAACCTTAATGATTCTATGATTCTGTCTCTGTCTTCACCTAGCTTTAATTCATGCAGAGCTTGATTCTGCTCTCATTTATAAACCACAGCAAATCAATGGTTGTAAGCAGATTCAAGGATACCCTACAAACAATGTCCAGCTATTTACTGGCATCTCTAAAATGAATGAGGAAGACAGAGGTTACAATATTAACGTATAATCAAAGAAGAGTGTGGTAAAGAGAAGCATGATAAAGAATGGATAAATGCCTGGGCAGGTCCTCAGCTTATGTATAACAGCATATCCATGCTGACTTCTGTCCATGTCAGTCAAATCATGCTAATTTACATTAATTAAGAATCTAGCTCAGGCCTCTGTATTATATGAAGCGAACGCCATTATTTGGGCTTTTCAGTCATACACAGTAGCTTATCTCAGATCCTTGATCAAACTCCTCAGATTTCACTGAGGTTGATAAATACCAGAATCAAATTTCAGAGTCAAAGTGATGTCATAATTCTTACATTTGCTGCAAACTCTTTGTCTTGATTCTTTACCAAATTACTGAAATATAAGGGATGGACATCAGTCATATATTTAAGGCAAGTTCCAAAGGCTCTTCTATTATGTTACAATCCTGATTTATCCAAAATATACTACTGTGTAATGCTAGCATTACAAGCAATTATGAGATTTTTATTTGGTTGGAGGCAAGGGTGTTGCTCAAGCTGGCTCCACAGTGTAGTACTGCCACATGTAAGCTCCCACATCCTCTTTCAGACATGCAAGAAAATGTTCTGAGCTAAACAGATTTTCTATATTGTTGTTATTTATTATTTAAGGAAAAGGAGTTAGGAAATCAACAACAGAGTTGTCTGTGCTTTGCTTTGAGACTGAGGTTAATTTCTGGAGCAGTGAAATTTTATAAGAACCAGGCACTGGTGTCAGATTCTCAAAAGGAGGGATTTTCTGCATGTTGTTTATAACTGCTTCTGTTCTGGGCTGGTATGTCAGTAAAACAATTTATACTAAGAATATTCTCAGATACTTTATCTCTTGTTCCCTGTTGACTAGGAAGGTGGCCTGAAAGACCTGAGATATGTACTAATTTCAGAAAGGAAAAACTGTACCATGTAAAAAAGACTTTAATAGCATGAAAAAGCTATGTAAGAGATAGAATACATCATCTGTATTTTCAGTACCAAGGCCACCTGCAAGTGATAATGCTTGTATGAATTTTAATTAGGGAAACAACATTTTCTTACAATATCTCCTTTCCCTTTCCAAGCAACATAGCTGAATAGTTTAAGTTGCTATGGTTACAATGGGTTGTGGCAGACTGTGGATCATCGTGATAGTGACATATTTGCACGTAAAGAACAAAGGCCGCATCTTTCCATTTCAGCCAGATGATTTTAGCCCTAAGTATTTCTGTGATTTTAAATCAATTGATGCAGCTTGACATAACAGTCATACTAGGTGAAGAAAAATGAAAATTCATGGTAGTTCAACTTTTCAGTTTAAAATAAGTTCCTTTGCAATGAAGCATTATTCCAGTTAGAAGTTTATTTTAAGAAAATAAATAGTACTTTTCAACAATCCATACAGAACAGGAGTTTATATATATGCTTTAAAAAGAATGCCAAGCTGTTGCCTTGGCTCTTGAGCTATTAAAGGCACAGTCTGTTTCTCATGAATGATGAGCAAAGAGCTGGCTGAGATTCGAACTCTCTCCTAGTTTTGATCCATTCTATTTAAAAATGTAGCAATCTTATCTTCCCGCTGCATTGTGCAAGTATTTTTCATTATAGATTGGCATCACATCCACTAGAGTACTTAGTGTCTTCCATTTGGAGGCAGCCAAGTCCCCTCTTTTTATCCAAAACAGTTGTTAACTCTCTAAAGTATTTCTTTATATGAAAAAATAAGAGAGAGATCCTTGAAACATTTTAGTGGAATCCTGTGTGAAACTAATTTGTAGGAAAAAACAAATCAATAGGTGTGTAGGGTACAGAGGGAGAAAGGGTGTGTCTGTGCTTGTGTGCGTTCTAGCTTTCAGATGTTTTCATCCAACTAATTTCAAGGGTTAAGAGCAAGATAGTGCACTAAAGTGATTCCAGATGGGCCAATATTAATATCTTTCTTTTCCTGATGAATGAGAAGGTATGACCTAGTTAGAAAACTGCTAAAATTACAGGCGCCACAGAGGCTTCAGCTGGTGCCCTACCACATAGATATTTATCCTTACCTCTGCAATTATAATGCTGATGAGCTGCTCGAACCTGCTGAAGGAGACGTTCCAGGGCCTCAGTGTGTCCCCTGTGCCGAGGTTCTCTTCCACTGCAGTCTTTCCAGTCTATTGAACAAAGGAAATAAACAGAAATGAAACACAAAGGAGCAGGAGAAGGTTTTAAAATATTTTCTTGCCTCTGATACTTCTTGGCTTTAGAGGAGTTTTACATCTGGGCACGCAGGACAAAATGGCAGTTGTTTTTAAGTCTGCTGTTGTTACTTGTATAATAAGTTTCCTTTGCCTTGTGCCAGCTAGGTAATTAATCATAATGATTATTAACAAAGAGCTCACAATCAGCTCCTAGAAGCTCCTGTAGTGACTGACTAGACAATGGCTATTTCTCTTCAGTACATAAATGGCCTCTGTTGCTGTAGTGTCAGAGCTGCTCTCAGCCTCTACCGTGCTGACACTGTCAGTACTTCACTAAGATCACACTACTGCTCCTTCTGCTTTTTGTTGAGACACCAGGAGGCTAAATGACTCTCCTACAGTTATACAGGAAACTGATTGCAAAGCGGAGAATGAACATCTTCCTACATCCAGAGCTAGCTCTGTAGCCAGAGAAACATGCTCTGAGTAAAATCGCTTCTGAAAATGTGCTCCCAGCAGAGGCCTGAACAAATGCTGGCAATTCCTGCCCTAGAGTCTACGGTCTGCTCAGCACTGCACTCATGAGGCAAGAAGCTGCGGTTTCTGTCCCACATACCTTCAACCTACAAAAAACTTTGTTTTCACTCATTTGCTGCTAGCTACAATCTCAATCTTGATTTAGAAGAACAGACAATCTCATCACAAATAGGAGGATGAAATTGTGTGTATCAGAGAGGAGCTTTTTAATTCCAGACTTGACTATTTTCATACTTTAATTATAATGAGAAAAAAGTATTGCACCAGTTTCCTGACTCAAAGTAATGATGGATCAAGGTATTAAGAGATCTGTCTGCAAGGGAGACATGCTGCCATCTTGCTGGCATAGAGGCCATGTATGTATTCACAGCCACCAACAAACAGTTTGCTCACTCACTAAATATACAGATCTAGTTTCTCGTGCAAGTTTGGAGTCAAGCATTCCTTCCAATGGGGTAATTGTGCCAGGGGTAAAAATATGTATTTGCTGCATTTAGTAGAGCAGCTAGAGTAAGCCCCATGAAAGGGTGGACAGAGAAGACATTTGCTGTCCTGATAGCCTGTGGGCAGTTGTAACAGCTGCAGAGTGGCTATCCTGCATGTTGTATGCTATTGCAGAGATCAAGGGCCAGCTGCATTTATAGCTCTGTGTGGGGAGGCCAGTTCTTAGATCTCCTGTGAGCAGCCAAGAGGAACCAA
The DNA here is from genome assembly GCF_965638725.1 of Aptenodytes patagonicus. NCBI lineage: Eukaryota > Metazoa > Chordata > Aves > Sphenisciformes > Spheniscidae > Aptenodytes > Aptenodytes patagonicus. The sequence continues at coordinate 2,810,766 of NC_134964.1, read as the reverse complement.
CTGGAACTCACCAATCTCAAAGTGCTTTGGTGTCATCAAACTGGTAGAGTTTCGAACAACCTCATGATTTCTCTATCCCAGTGGTTTCCAAACTTTTTGAGCCTCCAGATTGCTGACTACCTTAAAAATGACATGGAAATCAGACCAGCTTCCCTCATTGTCCATCACTCACATGCTAATCAATAAGCCTAGAAATGTTACTATCTACTATGATTTCACAGACCAGCTGCCCAACACTGGCCACCACTTTCCAGGCTGCTACTGTGTATGTGGGGGAAACAGGACAGTGGCAAGCATTCACTGTCATGCTACACAGATGTGTCTCCAAGGATGTCACTAACCTTTGATGCTCTGGGATTGGAATGGATCAGGATTAAGCCCTGAAGCTTTCATTTCCCTTGCATATTCTTCTGGCTGCCATTACAGACAACTTTGTAGAGTATTAATGTATTCACATTTAATTTTTAGCTTAGGGCCATATTTTGTTGTGCAACACTGTGTAATTTCAGGTTGCTGCCTTCTTGCCAAGCACAAATCTGCTAGTTTTCAAAACCAGTGGTGAAGGCAGTCACCTGGATAAGGAAGTTCTGCCCCCAGTAACTGCTGTGGTAAATAGCATCTTGTTTCTCAAGCTAAAATTCTGATGTTAGTATTACTTAATGAAAGAATTTACATTTAGGCTCTGATGGTCTCACTTGTTGTGAAGCTTAAGCCTGTGTCACTAAGGATACTTAATGAAAATACCACATTCTTGCCAGCTATCTATATACAGTGAGCTGAGTCTGCCTAAAGCTTCTGTGTTCTTCAACAAAGAAAACATACATATATAGCCATGAAGAAACATTTCTCTTTGCCATAAACTCACAAAAAATCCCATATATGTCAAGTGATGCTCCTGCTCTCCTACAGGGAAATCCAGGGACTCCTTTTGTTACCTTGGCTGCCTTTCAGAGAAACACCACCACAATGATTGTCCCAGGCACTTTATTAGTACTCCCATGGATGGTACTGCTCTCCCTGGTGGAAGCAGGGACTTCACTGAGTTCTGAGCAGCTGCACGTGACAACATGGCCCTAATGCCGGCAAGTCGAGGACTTTCTGCTACTCTAAAGCCCAGAATCCCTGAGACAGTAAACATGCGAAATGAACTTAATTCTCTGCATAGTTTTTGTGTTGATCCACTGAAATCTGCAGGAAAACTTCCCTTACATCCCAAAGCTTTGGAACTAGCACATATTGTCAGATTTCAGAAGATTAATAAAAGTGGACAAGAAAATAGGCAGGGAAGACAATGCAATACGCTCAAAGCAAAAGTTTGTATCGTACAAAGCTGTAGTCATAAATGCCACCTATCTTGCCAGGAGTGCTCTGTTCTTTGGGGATATTTAGCTGAATAACTAGCAGCTACTGTAAAAGAGTCTGTTTCTCAGCTGATGTAAATTTTTGGTTTGTGGGGCCAAACCCTGTGCAGTTATACCTGGCTATAGTCACGGTAATTGCATGTCACGAAGTTATTTAAAACAACTCCATAGTAGTGAGTTATCCGCATAGCCAAGAGTAGAATTTTGTCCCACAATTGTAGCACATTTTTGTTCTCATACAGAATATTTCTTTAGCCTTGTTCTGGTTTTATGCTGGGGTAAACAAGAGCAAAATTGAAGCAAAATGGGGCAATGGTACTGTAAGAGCCTCACTTATCCAACCCTCTCCATTATGACTACTGAGAGTAGGTACAGCTTGCTTTATTTTCTCACATTAGCATGCAAGGTTATTAAATTGTTACATTAGTCTAATAAAAAGAAGTGCTAATGCAATAAAATGAAAAGTCCCACTTTACTGCATTAATCAATACAAGGGAAGCTGTAATATGCTGAGGCAGTTTGGCAGTGAACTGCCAAGTCTGGAAAAGCAACTAACAAATACAATGTGATTATAATAGATTAAAAATTACAAATGAAAAATCATAGTCCTAATGGAGTCTGAGAAAACCTGTCATAGGTTTGAAAAGGAAGAAAGGCTTTTGGACATGTCTGGAACATTTTAGTGCTTACAGTCTAGATCCCATCAACATGCGTGTCCACACTGGAGTATTTTACATACAGGATGCTATAAGAATGGTCCAGTGAATGGGATCTATAATGCTACAAGGCAGAATACAAAATTACATATGATACATGTAAGCGTTGTGGTTCTAGCAGTTCAGATTCAGGTTTTGATCCATTCATGTACTGACAAATGAGGTTCCATATAGCAGAACTCTATTAAGAGAAATGAAGGTCAAAATATTTCTAGTTTTTCTTAAGTGTTAGTGACTAGATGACAATGTTCTGTCAAAGGACTGGAGAAGAATAAAAGATAAGACAAATAAATATACATATATGATTATTTTACTTATTTTTGGGGGGTGGAAGGAGTTGAGTTTTATTTGTTTGTTTATTTCACTCCTAGATGACATGGCAATTAAATCATGAACTACAGAATATTTGTCTTTTTCTGTTCTTTGAAGAGGGAGAAATTCTTACAAAGCAACATCACTAGTCAAACTAGGAGGGTAGACAAACTCAACCTACTTGAAGGAGAAGCATATTCAGGAATAGATTTGCGTGGAGGTCCCCATCCTCTCATGTTGTATGCTGAAACATGGACATAATACCTCTGGCCCTGCAAATGGAAACAACTGGAGTCAAAACTACCACTTGACTCAAAATCTTGGCTGTAATAACTGGAAAGCAGTCCCTCCCAAAGATGTTTTCTTTGAAGAACTTAAATAGTTTTCAGCGGCATCAACTGATGCACAATGACAGATTGAAACATAGTACAAAGATTTCAGGACAGGTGATCTGTTCAAGGTTAACAGAACACACCAATTCCAACTGACAAACCGCAATCTCTTCTACCAAAGCCGAACCCTAGGAACTCCTACAATCAGACTTCAGGAATAGGGACTCCCCTTTTTCCTGTTGTGTTTAACAGAGTCTCTCTGCCAGCACAGCGATGGAAGAAGCTTTGTTTGGCTGCCACTGAAATCGGTCAGACCTTTATCACTGATTTGATGCATAAATCTAGGCCGATGGAGAACACTTCTGAAAGTCTAACTTTTAATTTAAATATGTTATATACTTTGGAGAGTATAGACAAACACACAGTAAGCACTGTTCTTAATATGTGCCTATGGAAGTGACTGTGCAAGCTTGCTTCATTTTAGCTTAAGAACAGTTACTCTGGTTTGTTGTTAGAAAATGAGAAACAGAGTTAATGCATATTGTGGCTCAGCTCCCTGGAAGACAGTGTGCTTCAAATCAAAGATTTCTTCAGATAAAAGGCTAGAAAAAAATCAATATTTTTTTCTATTCTATATAGAGGGTTTTATATTGTGCCCATTGCTTACTCTTTAAAGTTAATTCATTTTGAGAGCCCGTGTTTTGGGGCCAAGGGTCACATGCATACTTCCCCCTACTATAACTTTGTAGGCCTGATTCAGTGTGCAGTGAATTCAGTGGAAAGGCTCCAGCTCAGTGGATGCTGGATTGGGCCCCTCTGATGACGCTTCCAGTGGAAATCGTATTTTGAGCAAGCTTTATTTTCATCAAGTATTTTGTGAACCAAAATTTGCTTGCACAAATGGTCCTGAACAGCCTGTAGGAAAAAGACTTTCAGACACATGGTCAAAATTATTCTGCTTAAGAATCCATATGAATATTCATTAATTTTCTCCATCGCTGACCCAGTTCTTATCAGTGTAAAACATTTATACAAAAATAAATAACAAAAATGAAAATTATTGCCATCAACATGTGTGTTCCTGGAAAAAGTAGAAGAGAAAGAACTGTTATTTTAGCTATTGGTCATCAGAGTCAGGACTAGATCTTTCACGAGCCTTTGATCTGCACTAAGATTATCCTGTGATCCAGAAAACAGCAGCTTTCACTCGTCTTTTCTGATCTCCTCTAAGCATGACAACTTAAAAACAGTTCATGCTGTCTGTCTATTCCTTTGTGACTTTTGGATTATGGATACCAGACATATTATGCTTAATGACTGGAACTTGTTGCTAGAAGAAAGGCACTCTACAGTTATTACCAACAGGGATGGATGCAAATTATCAGTGTCCTTGTATCACTGGGGCGGCAGGGGGCCTCAAGATCTAAATGAGCCATTTGGCACTTACCGTTCTGAGACCTGTGATGGTGCACCTCAAAGACTGAAGATTATCCATAATTATTTCACCAACCAAAGGAGAAAAGTCTTCTGAAGAGCTCCATTCCACTAGGAAACAAATAGCAGGAGAAAATCAAATCAGATACCAGTCCAAGCAAAGAAATCAAAGTACTTGAATCACTCACAGGTTAACTTTTCTCCTAGCAGTTTCCCATTCCATGTGGATACTAAAAGTCATGTTTAACAATAATGTTTAGCAAAACTTCACACAATAATTAAATTATATCTCTGTGTATGAGAGAGAAAACCAAAATATTGCTCAAAAGCTTTTCAGGAAAGAATGCTTAAAAATACACTGCAATACAAATTACATTCGGTCAACATTTGCCATCATTTAAACAATTTCCTTTTAAAGAAAGAGAAGTAGTGGAAAAGAGTAGGTAGAAGATTTGGGCCTGCTAATGCCATTTGGCAGTTTATACATCCAAACCAACAAAAAGTACTGTTTTGCAATTGAATTGGCATAGGTAGGCAAGGGCAGAGAGTCATTTTGGCTCCACAGGTCCACAAAACTCTCATCACCTAGCCTTGGCTAATTTGTACAGGAATATCCTCCTTGGACTAGATCCGACACTCACTAGAGTCTCTTCATTGGTTTCAGTGGGTTCTGGCTCTCTTGTCCAAGCCTGATGCTGCTGTGGTCACTGAAATTACAGAGCTCCACATGGACCTATTAAGTCGTATCCGCTTTTGAAGTGAATTAAATGGTGCTGGACTGACACATCCCTCCCAGCCCATCCTGCAGCCTAAATTACAATGGGTACCTTCACCAAAGTGCTCCCATCAGCTTGTACAGACGACTCGTATTCCTGCTTAAGGGGTTATGAAATTAGTAGTCCTGCTGTCAGTACTCTTCCTCAGTACTTGCAAAAATGAATGTGCACATACAATAGTATCAAACACACCATGAAAAACTACTAGATTATTTTAAAAAAAGAATATATGCAAGTGGGGAACTGATGGCTGCAGGTAGGAAAACAGCCTCTTTTTCTTAAATTATACTTTATTAATGACAGGTACCATGATTAGAGTTAAGGTTAATCCTGGAGTCACACCTCTGGGATTTAGTAACTTGTACCTTCAGACTCAAACTTCCAGGAAAACCTATCAAAAACATAGTGAAATTAATCTCTCAAACAGTTCTACTGTAGACATGGGAAAATCCCATCAATTTTCTGGATTTATGCCAAAGTAGAGAATTCAACCCAAAGCTTTCCCTTTAAGATTCACAAAATAGTTTAGATACTTTATTTGCATATTTATTAGTGTTGGAGTCAATAATTTAGAATAGATCAGAGGATATAGGTATTTTAATTTCAGCATGTGGACTTTTCATCTTCTGGCTGTGTCTTACTGGTATTTTCACATTAAAAAAAAAAGGCTTCACCGATTTTTTTGCTCAGCATATACAACACTTAGCAGCCAACACATTTTTCTAAAATAGCCAAGTATCAATAGCACAACTCATTTTTCCTTTCCCTCCTAATTGCTCCTTTTCTGTGATTGCACAGCATGTTCTGCAACATTTTTGTATTTGCTGCAATGAAAAGGATATTGGTTTTGTCTATTGTCTTTGAACTTTTTCAGTATATATTTTTCTAGTTTGCCCTGAGTTTTAAATACCTAATTACTGCCACCTTTAGTGGAAGCTATCTCTGTACATTAGTATGAAAATGTAGAGAATGTTACGTTACCGTATTGTAGGTTTTTGTCGACAACTTAATTATAGGAATGCTTATAAGTACCATTGAACTTGATGGCCTGTCAGAGTTTCCATTGTAAACCATGATTTTCAGGGTTTATAACTCCACTGTATTAAATCATTGAGGACGTTGTATACATGCTGCAAACTTAGACATGTTGTCTGTTTTCCAGAAGGATAAATTGGAGAAACCCTGTTTGAACTGCTGAACGTGTTATCAACAGGCTTGCAGTCACTTCAGATACCATTTTTCTTTTCAAAGATTCATGTAAAGCAAGATGCTGTCACCCAAGACAGATTCTGCCAAGAAATCCTGTCTTCATTGAAATCCCCAGGCATGACTGAGCGTGCTTCTCAGCACGAGGGGCAGTGGTAAGGTTGCACTTTAGGCAGCACGAAACAGAAGCCAAGGGTAAAATACGCAAATTAAGTTGCTTTTGAGCTTTCCAAATTTTTAGCTGTTCTATGGACTGGAGACTGCCCAAACATAAACTGGTAGTTCAAGAGGCATATTTAAATTTGGGTAGCTTACACAAATAAACATAGCAGCCCTATTCTTGATGTGGGTCTCCTTCTCAACCCTTCCACTTGTATTCCACTTGTAGAAAAGTGCTTCTGATATTTAGAGATCCTAACACACTGCCTGAAGAGTAATTAACTGCCTTAATCTAAACAGGACTGCAATCCTACATGTTTGCAAGCATGTGTACAGCAGGAACATCATGGTGCTAGTATCATGACTAGCAACAGCATGGCAGTTTGTTCTCAGAGATAATCAAAGACCACTGATTTCAGAGAAAGAAGCTGAGGTACCAAGGGGAGAAAAGGCTGTCGTTGCCTTTAAAGCCGCCCCAGGAACAGCTGAGGAAGTGGGTTTTGAAATAATAAATCACAGCTTTGCTCTGGTGTTCTAGGGCACACTGTTGCCCCAAGTCACGTTGTTAGTGAAACCCCACGTGCAGGGCAAACACCCTCACCCACTTGCTGGGTGACACCGTGATCTCCCAGTCCCTTGAAGGACAGCTACTCACTAGGGAGAGCGACCGAGTCTGCTAGTCCTTTCACGAGGTACTGAGGAGAGCTGTGTACCCCTCTGATCCCCTCAACCAGCCAAGTCTTCACTGGCTGCTAGGCTGAGGCTCAGCTGTGCTTGTCGTTACACAGCCAAGTAATGCCAGCATTTTGCACTTGTTCTTTTAGCTTACCCTGTGATGGCTGAGACCCATGAAATTGAAAACATAGGAATATGATATTAGCTTGTGGATCAGGTTATGGTTACCATTACGATTGAGAACCCCCCTTTTAAAGGATATTTACCTAACAAGATGGCGTATACAAAGTTGCTCAAAATTCAGTTTTCAAATATATACATTTAAAAACCTCACATTTGGAAAAAAAACGGCCCCCCAGTTTCAATTAAAATTTGCATAACTGAAAAATAAATATTTTTTGAACAGCTGTGTTGGAATAATGCCTTCTTTTTCCCCTTGTTTCAAAGTACTACTGAAAACATATCAACAGGATACACTGAAGCATTGCTATTTTTGACAGAATGTCATTCTCTGACTCATGATATCTGTCATAAAGAAACTCATAACAAATTTTGGAATTTTTTGCTTACTTTTGATTTTAACAAACTTTTTTGGCCCGTGATTTTACTGATTCAAGTGAGAAGAGGATGACACGATATAAAGAAATGCAAATCAACTTAAGTAATTTATCACTTAAGTTTATAACTCTTGTTATACATTGCCAGTTTTCAGCTTTCTACCATAATGGTCATCTAAAAATAATACATAATATTCTACTATACTCATTCATTGGGTTTTAAACCTTTTAGAAGGATGTGAATACCAGCGTCCCTATTTTACAGATGGTAAAATGAAGGCAAGGAGAGGTAGAGCACCTTGTTCACTCATCAGGCCCCAAAACAACAAGGGACAAACTCCTATGACCTATGTTACATTTATTAGGCCAGTGTTGCTCACACTTTCTGGCTACGTGGGATATATATAGCTCTTTCTGGTACCAATACAAACCTACGCATCCATGGTCTTACCCTTGTGATTAACCTGGATCTAAAAATTATATAACTTTGTGCATGAGCAACCCATCATGAAGATTTTGCTAAATCTTTGCCTACTTTCTGAAAGAGTGTGCTACGAGAGACTGCTCCAGTAGTAGCCAAAAATTATCAACCGTTCGTGTAACTCTAAAGTACTTGGGACTTTAAGAAAGAACAAAAGGCTAGCTAACCTCAGCACTTTAAAAGTTGCATATGAAAATGCTCAAATATAAAAACCTGAAGATGAAGTGGGTCCTTTATAAGAGCCCAGGAACAAGAGCTGGTCTTGTAGACTGTACCAACTGTGCTGTAAAGGACCTGAAAGCTGTTGGGTGAATTAAGGATGGAGCATGTTCCAGTCCTGTTCTGAACACCCCAAAGGGCTGCTTTGTCGTGAACGCTGAATGTCTTTGCTGTTGCGGCTTTCCATCTGACACTTCACGTTATGTCAGAGCAGGGTTTTTTTGTGTGTTTAATATATTGGTGACTATGTGTTTTAATGAAGGTGCCCTGTATTCCAGAGCTAGCAAATGCACGATGTGTTGCTGCGGTCGCCAAGATAAGTAGTAATTTTTAAATAAACAGCAGTATAAACAGTTACATAAAACTCATGTAAATTGCTGGCACATAATTTTAGACTGGCTTAAGTTATGTAACTTACTTGTGGCCAAGTTTTTTTTTTTTTTTTAATACTCAATTCATGCACTTTAAAATAAAGGGAGAAGTTTATTTTCACCTGTTTCTTTTCCACTCGCTATCTTTCAGTTATACTGAGCATGCCTTAAACAGTTTATCAGAGAGATTGACGGACAGACAAGAGACAAAGTGAAGGCACAAAACACCTCCTGACCCTATTGTAGATTCATTCAGGAAAGCACCTTCTCCTGAGTCAAGTAAATAGCCTGAGCCACAGTAGAATTTGTCACTTCTCTTGGCATTTGTTTTTGCTTACACTTAAATTACTCACTGAATTGCTGAGTAGATTATTTAGACAGAGCGACATGAGTTCTGTTGCTAAGTTGATGGGGTCTACAGAACAGTGTACAGAGCTGGGATTCTGAGTTTTATTCTTGTATTTGCTGGTGACTTGCTGTGTGACCTTGGGCAAAGCATTATGCCGCTATGGCTTTTAACCCAGACTTAGGCAGCAAAGATTGTCTCTCCTTCCCTTCCTCCCCATGTTCAGGGCCTAGGCTGAAGGACACTGTGATCTTAGCTTATGTTTCCAAGGGCCTCCAAACAAACAATTGCATTGTTCAATAGCTTCCTTTGAAACGTAAAACTGGAAGAGAGCACTAACACCAGAAACCACTTCACACCATCTTTTTCTGCCTGCTGATCTTTGTGATATAATTTTAATAATTTACACTCACAGTATCTTAGCGGCTTGATTTAAGGATATTGAACACTGCCATTTGTGTGAATAAAATCAGGATGAAAGTACCTAAACAAATATTTAGAAGTATAACACAAGTGAAGAGAATTGAACACTAGTGAAAAGCAGGAATCAGTTTGTTGGTGTAGACAGCATCACCAGCTCAGATGGAGAACATTGTTTGCAGTATTTGGTCAGCTCCTCCTAGCTGCCTTGAACTGTTCTTCCCAGCCTGAATTAAGAAAGGAACCCAATTTTTGCAGATTTGGGTTCAGGCTCTGTTCATGCCTCTCTCATGTTTAGAAATTCTCCAAAGAATGATAGGAGAAAGACAAGTCATACCAGCTGTAGGGATTACTTAAAGGGATCCCAGCAGAATGCTTCCATTAGGAAAAAACAAATGTTTGGCACTGAGGAGTTTGTATTTGTTCCCATGGATTTGGTTTTTTGCATGAAGGGTATAATCCATCCATAAATGCACACTAACTTAGAACATCTGGAACTGGTTGCATTCTGCTCAATAAGAGTGTAGACAGGGACAATATGATACGAGCCACAGCATTTACAGAAGGGACAGGTGAACTTTTCATTTGTTTGTTTAGGGACTCTAACTGGGATTTACTACAATGCCTAAGGGACTTAGGCATATTTCTGTGCAAACACAGAAGTTAAAACAGTGTAGTCATGGCCTGGGACTAGGATTTCTAGGTACTACTTAAATTAAAACCTGAGCTCCTAACTGCTCTATATACTAGTGTTCATTATTTTGGATCTTATCTATTATTTCAGTTATTTCTGTAAACTTATTCAAGGCTCTGTACTGGGTCAGAGTACATCTGATGTACTGTATTGATGAGTACTACTCATCAATAAGGCTGAAGAGGAATGAAAAAGATGCAAACAAACAGCACTGTGTCCACCTGAAGTAAATAAAGCACTGCTGTGTTTTAGTGTGAAAGAGCTACAGGTGGGTTTAAGGGCCTCATCAGAACAACAATCAGAACAGTACCAAGAGCAGCATTCCTAGACTATTCCTAGAGAGCACATCTTCATTTGAAACTTCGGTGGCTATAAATCTTTGTGATACTTGTTTCAGAGAATTTTTTTAATAATCAAATACTTTATTTGCAGTAAAGCTTCCTCCCAAACAGCTGTGGGCTCCTTTACCTTTTACGCCTGCTAATAATAACCGATGATGTTAAATAACCTTTCTTGTGGCCCTGTTTCTGGATGTTCCTTTGACCCAGGTCAGAATACTCTATTTTATGTCTTGATGTTTATGGGAAGCATTAAGACCAGCAGGCTGGGTGCCAAAGACACATCTTTGCTTGATCATGGTTTCACTAGTTCATCTTATAGCAAATCTACATTATATAAATGATTTATAAGATACTATTTTTATTGCATTTTAATAAAATTCTCACCAAGAGAAAATAAAAAAAATTATTGACTGTTTTTTCTCAAGTATTTTAATTAGTGTTTTTTAAGTACTAACAATTCTTTATCCATTTGTAATAAGGTCAGCTATTCCAGTTCCAGAAGGAACTTTTTCCTTTCTGTTAGTGAAAATGACATTTCTTACTAACATTTTATAAATAACTAAGAAAGTGTGCCATGTGGGTGCATATTGCCTTCCAATGTGGGCCAGTGGTTAAAAAGCTACAATGGATTATAGTAACAGCCAAGATTTGTGTCAGTCCTGCAATGACAAACATATCCCACTCTGGCTGTGGAAAGAAAAGTGGGAGAAAATACGCGTTAGAACTCTGAAAAGGGATTGGAGAATAAATGGGGTTCTTATGCAAAGACTTCACATCCTAGAAAGGTATAACAGGCTTGGCTCCGATTCTGTGAATTTCCACTCCCTGTGGGTACATTTTATTCATGTAATCTATGTAACCAAAGCCGGTGGGGAAGCTTATGAACATAAGGACTACTCATTTGTGTGAAGCACACATGGGTTAAGCTCAGCTTCTTCCCAAAACATAATACATTAGAATCTAATTAATAATGAGCAGTTGGGAAAATGCAAACAAAAAAGTAGTCTATCACAATGTACAAGACAAAGCAGAACACTGCACAGCACTGTTAACAAAGAAAGTAAATACACAAATGCTAATTTTCAAGTAATCTGTTTAATGGGATTCCACTGCTTTTCCTCTGGTTCTCCTGTAATATATTTTTAAAGAGGGACTTAGCTGCATAGATGCTAATTAATTATATTTAAGGCTTTTGTTTCTTTATAAACTAATCCCTACAGTAACTTAAAGGGCTTTCACCTTTCCCTAGCACTGCAGCCAGGTGTTGCAGGCAAAACAGTCCTGATTTGGGGAATTTTTACTTCATTTAATTTATTGTCAATTAACACAAACTTCTAACCACTCATTTGGAGTGAGAAGAAAGAAAACAATTAAACAAACATTTAAGTGAACACCTTTCCACCGCCTTTCCCAGGCTCAACTTAAGCCAAACACCTATCCTCCCCCTTTCCTACTGTCAGCTTCCTTTGTCTCCACTATGGGGTTACACTCAGCGATGGGGTTTTCCATCGCATTTAGAGCTAGCTGGGCCAGTTGTGACCAGCACCCGGCATCTCCTGACCTCCTCCCACATCTGTGGCTCCTGGTACTGAAACCTGCCATATATGCCCAACACAGTACTCAGGCGTGAGCTAAGTGGGTGCTCATGCGTGAACTCATTGGGTGCTCAGACATGAGTCAATAGGGCACTCGTGTGAACCAGCTGGGCGTTCATTAGTAAATTAAATGGGTGCTCATGCATGAGCTGACTGGGTGCTCATGCATAAATTGATTGGGTGTTCATGCATGAACTAATTGGGCACTCATGCATGAAAACAGTAAACCCTGCAATTTATGCTCAATACATGAGGTAAGAGCTTGAAGCAGATCCAAAGGCCTGATTCCAAATTTACATTCATTTATTAGTTCGGTGGGTCAGATCTAATTACTAGAGCAGTATCAGGGTTTGGTTGGAGGGGCAAACTGGCTATGTTTTAGACCGTTTATGCTTGTAAATGGTCCAGAAAAGTCCATGATGGACCAGAGAAGACTTCAGACAAAGCGGTGAGCAGGGAAACTTTGCCACAATCCCTTTGAAGACATTCTGGTTTTGTTTAAGTCTCCAGTGAAGAGGCATTCCCAAACCCATGAATCAAAAGATCTGCTAAATCAGGAACCTCCTTCAAGATGGAAGCTGAAGGTCTTGAGTTCCAGTCCTACCACTGACTATAAGAAATTCACCTCTTCTATGCAAAACCTATGAACTGGAAGCTATAACACTTAGCCATGTGCAAATAATTTTTAAAAATACTTACTAATTTTGGTAAGTCAAAGCAAATGTAAAAGGTAAAGCAATGTCTAAAATTCAGCAACATCATGATATGAGCCTTTTTTCTTAGACACCAAAGGCAGACAAAACCAGAGCCTGTATGTCTGGGTTTTCTCATAGCCATTCATCTTGAGCTGCTGTTCAAAATCCTTGTAAAACACAGAGCAGGAGGAAAGAATGATTGAATTGAGTAACCGGTGTCTGATCAACTACATTAGTTAATTACACCATCACTTAATATGATCCATGTTCAAAGGTAGTTTTAAATACATAGCAAACTTAAAAAATAGAAGTTCTTAAATTTTATGTTAAGTCCAACACATACTACAGACATTGACAGGAGCTAGAAATAGAAAGGTTTGTTTTAACATTTATACATTTCTGTACTTGCTAGGCATAAAAATAGAAGTCAAATTGCACAGTCCTGTTAGCTACCAAAATGTAATGTGCAAATAAAGCGCCCAGGAGACCTAATAAAATGCCATAAATGAACTACTGTAAAAAATATCAGACCACACCTATTCAGCAGGATGAATTCAAATGTCTTACTAAGAAATGTACTCTCTTTCCTTTTTATGGAGTAAGAACTGTTTTGGGGAAAGAAAGAATGAGTTTCACAACATACAAAGAAACTTTGAATAATAAGTGCAAAGGGTTTCAAGATCAAGTTGAATGCAGAATGCTACTTAATTCCACTATAGACTGGAACACGATCAAGCAGTGACATAGCATCTACTTTAGAAAGATGCATAGGTATTAATATTAAAGCACCACATTTTCATACCTACGATTCACTTCTATAAGCATTCATTTCCATAACCAGGGTTCTTCTAGAAATCAAAGAAAGCGCAGGCTTGCTGTTTTCTACTCTGACACTGCTATGTGAACAGTTAGTTGCCACCAAAGTGGGGAAAAAAGCTGGAGATGTATTTAGGTCTTTGTGTAAGCTCTACCTATTAGACTAGCCAAATCTGTCTGGAGTCAAGCCCACTGTACAGTACTAGAAGGATCACTGCAGGAAGCCTGCTATGGAACAAATCCAAACTTGATCAAACATGGCAAGTCAACTATTGATAGACAAGTCAAATACATAATTACAAAACATATGGTATATGCTGTTTGTACGTGCTCACAGGGACGAGCAGAAGGCCATGCAAAATGATAAGCTTATTTGGTTGTGAAAGGACTACCCCAAGAGTAAAACATGCAGAATCACACAAAATTTGTAGATAGTTTTTGTAAAATCTTTGAGGTTTTTCACACTGAAATTTTCAATGAAAAATTTCCATTGGCACAGTGAGATGTCAACTGAGAATCTCAAACACAGATGTTTTTTTGAGCTGCAGAATATATATCATACAGGCCCAACCTGGCAGGCTTTCTTATCCCATGATTTCAGGTACTGACCCTTAATGAAAAGGCAGCTCCGTTCATCCTTTAGTTGAGACTTCCAATGATAACACCAAATTGCATCAGCCTCTCCTGGACAAAGGTATTGCCTATAACCACCCCATTTCATGCAGCCATGCGATAGCAACATACTGTGGCTACTGCATATCTAGCTAGGACTGAACCAGTGATTTAAAGACAATTTAAATTATTCTCATGCAAAAAATTCTGAAACGAACCACAAATTGCTTTGGAAGAAGGGAGGCAGGGAGTGACTTTTTGTCAGAATTTAAGCAAGACATAACTCTTTCTTTCCTGATCTAAGCTGACGTGGTGCTGGTTTGTTTTTTTTAAGAGCTACACTGACATAGAAAATAAAAAAATCTTCTCTCCATCCAACAGAAATCCTAGAAGGCAGCTGGGCAGTCCTGACAAACATGAAATATTCTGCTAAAATAACAAACTAAACAAAAAGGTAACAAGGGTTAAAGTGGCCTAGCTTAGCATCACTATCTGGAAAATAACTTGGCATCCAAGTCCATGGCTACATCCAAACAGAGAGAAGATCAGCTCTGTTTGCTACATCAAACATGGCTCAGATTTTTTTCTCTCTTCCTCTCTCTTCAAACATAAATAGTTCCAGGCTCTTAAATAAATTAGCTCAACTTTGGTTATACAAGCTGTTTCATTTTTTCTCCAAAAGGGAATATAGATGTTTGTTTAAAGATTGTAAATAAAATATAAACGGAGATTTTCCATTGCATAGTGATCCTTTCCAGTAGGTAATGATCAGTGCTATGTCCATTTTTCTTCCTTATCCTATACTTGGGGATAATAGCATTGTTACTTTTGCTATACTACTTCTGATGCAAAATGGATGAAAAAAAATTATGCAATAAGAGGAGGTTTACCTGTACTTATTCACCGTAAAAGCAAAATAATAATCAGGTTTAAAATGCACAGAAAATAAGCGCAACAAAATTACTTACCATTACTTATAATTTGTTCTTTAAAAAACCTGCTTTCTTTACATGTATGTGTGGAACATGTGAACCCTAGGAAGGTTAATTAGTGAAAGACAACAGTTCTTAAAAGCCCTACCACTCGGCTCTATTGGGACTGTTCCTAGGAGTCAAGTGGTGCCTATCTGGATTATGTTGCTGCTGGGATTTTTTGCATCAAGATAGTTACAGTAGTGTAGCTCTAGGATAAAAATACATCATGCAGTAACAATATGACAGTGTAAACAGAAGGTTCACCCTAGCTTCAAACTGTGGCAAGTTATTTTGTATATTAGTGTGGAACGTTTTGATTGTGTTTTCAAAGATGCAAAACTAAAGCAGGTCTTCAGTACTTCCACGACGGGATGTGAAGTTTGGCCGTAGGGCATGATTAGCCAAAGGCAGGGGTTTTTCTTCTCAATATTACAGTGATGCTTCACATCCTTCCTAAAACTGGCTGGGGTGAGGTGTCTCTGGCTTTGAATCTTTCTCTAGCATGGAGCAGATTATTACTATTATTATTGATTTATGTCATGCCTGTCTGCTTCCAGCCTCAAAACACTTTACTAAGTTACAATATACATAGGAATCATTTCACGTCAGCCACCACCATGCTGTAGCCTTCTCTGGAGGGAAACTGAAGGGAGCCATTAGGATGGTGCCTGCAACATTAAACAACAATCCAGGAGAGGAAGTAAAGAATACTCTGGCTCCTTAAAGCAGTGGCTCAACAGAATGCAGTCACTGAACTGCCATCCAGCTGGGACACCAAAGTCAATACCCATTCACCGTGTGTGGTTAAAATTAAATCTCCTAATGAAGTGAGATGGTTTTAGTGGTTAGAGAGTGAGTGCAAAGTATTATTCTCCTGTATTATTATTTGTAAGTTATACAGCTAACAAGGGAAAAGATCACACACAGGAAAATAGCAGACAGTTAGATAATGTTCCAAGCCCAGTTTCTAAATGACATTTGGGCAAATAAAGCTTCAGAAAAATATGTTACAAAAAAAAAAAAGATGACACAGAAAAAAGGAATTGGCAGTTTCTCAATGTTTTTAGGGAACTAAACTAAACTGAACAGAAGTGATGTCAGTTTTTATCCCCTATAATTCAGGTCCGGAGAAAAGAACATTATTAGCTTCTGTTAATGAGCAGGTATTCCCTAAACACTGCTGCAAATGCTCCTGAATTTTAATTTGCTTAGAAAAAGAAATGGTAAAGTATTGAGGGGAAGAAACCCCAACAGCTTATTTTTGTCCCTGAATTAGCAAAACGCTTAGATGGTTTTCTGGATAGGAGGTTTATATATCTGACTAAAAAGATCCTCACACAATGTTATCAAGCTCTCCTTTCAGGGCTAGTAATTGCTAGCTGGTTCTAATCATTCTTGCAAGTGATCATTTGAAAGGTTCATTTTATGACCCCTCAAACTAGCACAAAGAATCTCACTCCATAATGTAATAAACAATTCTACAACCAGTGCTTAATTAATTCCCGAAAGTCACCAAAAGGAGCTATTAATGATCTTTCTTTTTAGCTAACCATAAATATGCAAGTCTCCTGGGATAAAGGATTTAAAAGGAACATTCTGGCAAAACTAACTGTCAACTTGATAAAGCATAAAATGATCACCAGTGAGGGTAATTCAAAATGCGACGGCAGTGCTACCTAGTCTGATTAGAAAGTTAGGTCAGGTTGGATTAAATTTCTCTGAATGTTGTGCTTACCAAAAAGCGGACGAATTGACATGGTGCAAAACAGACTCAACCCAAAGGAATACACAAGAGAAAAATACTACAACCTTTAGAAAATTATTTTTAAAAAACAATTCTATTTGCAAATTTTCTTTACTGTGAAAATATCAACAATCATTATAATTAGAGTGTGGACAATATTTCAGGGTTGTTTAAAATATGTGTATTATAAAGAGCAGGCTGATATTTTCAAGAGAACTTAAGTGTTTTAGGAGCCCAAGTATCATTTTCACAAGTAAATCAGGCAGTAGGAAGCCCTTAAATGAAATTTAGTTTCCTGGCAACCCAACCCATTGCTGAAAATTAGATTTAGGCTTCTAAAGGGCTTTGATGTTTTTGAAAATCACACTTCCTGCAGCACTGCACAGCTGACTAGGTGTAATACAGTAATTTACCCTTCTACTGAGGCTATCAGGAATGGAATCACTCTGATGGCTTTAGTGATGTCTGGGAGGTTGGGTTTTTTTTCTTACACTGTAAAAAATTTTTTTACCGGGCATAGATAGCGATGACTGGAATCTCTGACCAGAAGCAGGGGGAGGAAAGAAAGAGAGAATCTGCCTTTTCCAAAATAAACTCATGCAGTCCTTTGGGTGCTTGTGCTTGATGCCAGTGGAGCCTGTGCACCAGCATGTCCCACCTTCAGAAGAGCTCCATGAGCTATTGGACCCTCAATGGACCGGGGCTTTCCGAATCTCTCCTCTTGAAGCAATCCCTGTGACACCCACACATGGAAACATGAAAACAGACTGCCCCACAACACAGCCATTATGGTTCTTGCTATGTGTATGGAAATGCAAGGTTCAAGTACCTCTCAAATGCATTTTTAATTATTAATACAAAGAAACAAACAAAACAGGAAACATTAAGAGAGACACAGTGGGAAATAACTAAGAGGACTTTCAGGCTTCCTACTCCTTGACTCCCCTGGGCTGGGCAAAGGCGGCCTCAGATCTTCAGAACAGTGCTTTTCAGTCCCTTGACCTGTGGAAGGACTCAGGCTCCCACTGGAAGATGGAGGCTGTGGATTGCTGCGCTTAACACTGAAGAACTTACTGTTCCAAACATTTTGGAAAACCTGGAAGTTCCTTTAAACAGGAAATTTTAAAATTTCTCATTTTTGTTCTAATCTTCAATAAAACTTTTTTTGTTTTTTAAATATTGGAATTTCCTGTGGAACAGAAATTCTGTTTTAAAACCATTTCTATTCAACAGCGCTATTCAGATGGAAGCATTTTCCTATTCATTTCACTTTGCAACTAACTGGTGCCACCCCAAATGTATTGCTCTTCCAAGAATGATGTGGCAGCCCTGGAATAGCTAATTAGTTGGGTTGTATGATGCCTCTGCCAAAAGTTTCAGCTTCCAGAGGAATTCCTTTAAGGAATGGTGGTGTGGGTTTGGCATTTACAAGGATACACATGGTTTCAGGAGCCCACAGGCACCAAAAGTTAGCTTGTGTTTTATAACTGCTCATCTCAACCCAGTCATTGAGCCGATGTCCTAACCACAGTGAGTCAAGCAAACTTCTTCAAAGCACTCACGGCGAAAGCTTTTGGTTAATTTTTTTTTTTTTTTTTAAATAAAAATTTTGTCTTTGGGGAATCTTTTAAAAAAATTCCACTTCTACAGCTATTACTGGGAAAATAATTAAATTCAAACATTACTAGCATTGTAATACAATCTCTTGTAGATAAATACCTTTGTCATTTAGCTCTCAAATTTTTGTACATTGTTAAGGTAAATGAAAGAGATGTCTAAATCCAATACCTTTATACTTGGTCACCACAGCTGAGTTGACACTCAGAGGTTCTTGGAAGGTGACAGTGAGTGATGTACTGCTTGTTACCATGAGACAGACATTGGTTGGCGCCTCAGGGGCTCCTGGGAGAGAAGAGAAAACATCAGCTCTTCAGCACAACAAATCCTATTCAAACAATGTTTCTGAGTCTTCAAAGAACCCACTGAAAATCACCCTGCAATTGTGAGCTTTGGGTTGTAGGTGTTTGTGTTCTCTGCCTTTTGAGCATTTTAATTAGTGCCCCTGCTAACAATATCCTGCAGACACCATTTGTTTCTATCATGGTTTTTGGCTCCTTTCGGTTAAAAATATCTTCCTGCATATATGTAACCCAATAAAACAGATTCATGCTAATTATGTCAATGAAAAGCCCCTATAAATCTCTTGGGGTGGGTAGGAGGAGAGAGAAAGGACAAAACCACAAAGAGCTAATTAAACCTTTATGGTTTCACTAACAAACTCAAATTTATCAAATAACAGAAAACATTTTTACATTATTGTGATTCAGAAGTTGCAAATTCCACAAATGTTTCAGTGTAGTAGTTCCAAAATACAGTTGTCAGTTGAGGCCTAACATAATTTAAAAAAAAAAGCTTAATTCACAGAATATCAATCAGACTCAATTCAGAAATCAAACACAAAATGTCATGACTTACTGCTGGGATTGATTTAAAAAACCATTATATTAACTTACACTACTGCTGTATTTCCTGTATTTAGTATCTAATAGAAGGAGCACTACATCTGTCTTGGAGAAGTAATCTTAGAATACAATAAATCTGAGAAAATTATTTGTAAGTACATTTATATAAAGATGGTTGTAAAAATATTAATGGCAATGATTGTATTTCGTTGAATAGGATACAGCTAAAAGATCTACATGTGAAACAATTCAGCCCTGTTTACTCCTTCCTGTGGGCCCAAATTCACATTTACTTTGGGTACAGTCTCGCTTGTACAACTGTTTAAAGTGACACAATCTGTGACTACGCTGATGAAACATTATATGTGGATGCCAAAATTAAGATTAAGTTTTCACAATTTTTATATGTAAAATGAAATTCCATTGTTTGATCAAATGTTTAGAACAACTCCATTCTTCTAAAACAGAATACACTTTTTTTTTAAAAATCAAATTACAACAGAAAAAAGGTCAGTGTCCCCATCCCTCTTCCTCCCTATTCATATATTCTTTTCTAATCATCCTATTTTAAACTCTGAGCACATTAAATGAGATCCAGGAGTAAATGTGAAGAGAAATAAGCAGGACAGAATCATTAGATCCTGAACCAAGAGTTTGGAGGTCTCATCAATTTCATGCAGCCCACTCCTAAAGAAGCTATGTGCTTGTTGCTCTCAGATATTTGGTCCTCTATTGTTCTAACATCAATTTCCTTCTCATTCTTGGGAAGGCCATTTAGTCGTATGCCTCAGTTTTCCCACCCTAACATTCGTCTGCTTCGCAGCAGTGCTGTGAGGATCAGGTAGCGAGAGCGTCTTTGCTCCACAAAGGCAGAGTGTTCTCAGTTGTAGAGTTCTTGTCTTGGATTTTGCAAGTACTTTCTTCTACTTACTAGCATGCTCGTAGCCTGCTTTCATGCGCTTGTATAGCCTGTATCTCCATTCCCATGCTTTTAGTTGCTTCTCTTTTTCTGTGTTGTCTGTACCAAGGCCTTCATTCATCACTTGTGCAGACAATTCAGTAACTCGCTGCTGTGCTTCCTGGACCAATGTACTCAGATGCACTGACCTGCTTTCCATGTTAACAACTACCAAGAAAAGGGAAAAGTAAGTAATTGCTTGGTAGACTTATGTGGCAAAATTCTGGCCTTATGCATTCCGGTATAACACATGTAAGGTCAAATCCTTGAACACTCTCTGTCTTCCAGTAGTTATCTTGTCATCAAGTGGATTAGAGCATGCCAATTTATACCACCTAAGGATCTGGCCACTTAAATGGGATTAACAACATGAATAAATTGAGCAAATTTTATCTTCCAATGTTTCTCATATGTTTAAAAATGTCTCAATTAGACTGAAATTGCATATATATATTTTAAGTTGGTGGAATATTAAAAATGAACTAAAATAATAAAGCTTTTGGTTTCTATCCTACCCCTACTTTGCCAAAATATCATAAGCTTTCATAGAAAAAAAGAAGGTTGTACTGGTTATAAACACATACAGTACATAAATCTCTACAAGCAAAGAGAGATCTAATTGGCAAACTTAAGAATGAGAGTTTTGTGCCTAAGGGCCATGGATGGTATAGATGGATCTCTTTCCAGGTTTTCTTTGTGCCACAGTTTTGCCCATGTAATATCTAATCGGTCCTCTGACAGACTGGACAGATAGCGAGCAGCTTGACACATGGAGATTTTGCTTTTCTCCAGTGCTCAGAATAATTTTAATTTGACGTTTAGCAGTTCAGATTGCCTGTATGAACTACTATGTTCTAATAAAGATGAAAATGAAGATCGCATAGGTTACAAACTAAGATAGGTTTGATTTTAGCCCAAGTCCACAAGACTACCCTAAACCAGCCCCTTGATTATACAGTGAACTGTGGTGAATCAAGCCCTATTTTCAGAAATGCTTTTAGCCTGAAATTGTTCAAACTATTTGCAGTTTAGAAAATAGGACTTGTGTTTAATCTGAAAAGAAATGCAACCACTGATCTGATGTTCAATATGCAGGAAATAGTGTACAAGAGAAGGAATTCTGAAATCACAGAAAAACTTTTCTCTGGTGTCTGGTATTTTTGCAGAAGAGCTCTGAGATATTCTTAATTTAAAAAGCCCCTATTTACAGAAAACACTGCCCTAGCACAAGCAGCTACTCTTAGCAATGATGGGGAGTTGCTATGTAGGGACAGCCAGGCTCTTGTTTTCCCTAAGGTTTTTACAGGAACAGGATGAATCTTGCATAGGACACACCGATCATCCATTTGCATAAGCCAGGAGCAGTAGCCATTTCTGAAAACATCAAACTGTACCATATAAAGAACCAAGACTCTGACAGGTTTTTGACATCAAAACACCACATGAGCAAAGATGTCTGCGCATATGAATGTGTTATTGCTAAACTGGAATCATAGGATTATGGGACAAATGGGATTGGAAAAGACCTTTAGTCCAACCTTCTTGTTCAAAACAGGGTCAGCTATGAGGTCAGACCAAGTTACTGAGGGCATTACCCAGTCTGGTCTTGAAAACTTCTCAGGATGGAGGCTTTACAACGATTCTAGGCAACCTGTTCCACTGCTTTACTGTCCTTATGGTGAAAAAGGTGCTTGTTTTATCCAGTCTGAACCTCTCGTTTTAACTTTTGCCCTCTGTCTCTTATAACAATATCACAATGGAAGTTTAGCAGAGTCTAAGAATAACCCTACACACTAACGCGAAAAGTGCCATGGGATCTTTAAAGCCACAGGAGGAGAGCAAAGAATTACTCAATGCCTCTGACATCCAAAAGGTTGTTTTTGAAGAATATTTGTCTCTAAGACTTCACTTTCAGAAGCTGGCTTGAAGCCATCCTTCTTGAAGTTTGATCATTCTTCATATGGACATCAGAGACATACGGCCAGGCTTACTGGAATCTGCTGGTATCCTCAGAACTGCCTGTTTACTGGGAGGCCAAAGGTGATACGGTTTCCTGGATCCATGCCTACAATAAGCATGCAACACATCTGATAGCACAACAGGACTGAGGAAGGAGATTTTATGTGCCAGAACTTCAGGTGATTGAGAATTGGCATTGGTTCAAGTTCTCACTAAGGATCTGGCTCTATCTGTTCAATCAAGATTCTGATCCACACTTGTCAGGTCTTGGTAATGTGTCCAATCAGCCACTGGAAATTTTAATCTTATTTTTATTTGGGTTCACATGAACAAGCCAAGCCAAACCACGAGTATATGATGAGTAAGAGTGACTGAAAAGATAACCCGGTGGGCTTTGCATCCTCCCCAACTAAATTAATATTTTAAATGCTGTACTCTCTGATCGTACTTTGTGTTTAAGAGATGTTGGGTTCCTGTTGAGATTTATACAGTCTGAGCTCCATGTGGAAATGAAGATCATAGTTTTACTTTCTATTGCTTTATCTGCTGTTGTTCCTATTCCAGGCAGAAATCCGGGTGATACAGATGGAAGCTGTCTGTCCTCCAGATCCTCTTTTTTACAGCATTAGGTTAGGGGCTATAATGAGATTTCAGCTGGATGACTATGGCTAATATAGCGGAAGAGCAAGAGTTTTCTCTGTAGGAAGCTTTCTGTGTGTACTTGGAATGGGGAATTCCTTTACCCTGCAGTCTCCCAGATCTGTGCATCTGTCCTATACACTTCCAATCAGATTAAGAGATGCTTGTGTCCTGTCCCAAAATTGGGGTAAGTCAGAATTTTACCTTGGAATCCCCTCCCCTCCCACTCAGCCTGGGGAAGTCTTGCTCAGCTGCCCACCATAGAGAAATGAAAATGCTCCCACTGGGTGCTGGATCATGTTCTTGCAGCCCTGAGATCATACAAACAGAATGGATTTCATTCTAACAGGGTTAGTTAAGTACAGAAAGCAAAGCAGAAAGACTAAAGAAAATAGAAAGTGACTGCTATCAGTTCCACAAGAATGAAGTCACATACAAAGATGCTGTGAACCTTTGTTTTGAGTGCTGAAAGTAACTTTTTGTATTTTGCTCTCAAGTAGCAACTGTAAACCCTTAAGGTAAAAAAACCCCCAAACAAACAATCGATTGCTTTTTATTGAGAATGCTTCATCTATTATTTCAATCAGAAAAACTAAAAATCAAGATAAGTGAAGTGGAAATTTGGTGGGTATATTTTGAAATGGAAATGAGGTGGTTATATATTCATATTCTCTGTGTTCATAGGCATGTTTGCATTAATTACAGGAAATGAATACTAATTTATGATTGCCCCTGCTCGCCATCGGACTGCATTTATTTACAGATGAGGTCAATGAAAAATTAGTTTAGTCTTTTTTTACTGCTGTTTAGAACACTCAAGACTGTGTTTTCCTCTAGATTTGTCATGGTTAATGAATGTTGCTTCAGCAGTCAATCATGTACTCTAAATGCTGTCACACTTTTTTTTAAAGCCTCAGTCATGAACCATGACAGAAAAATAAACAAATAAATATAAAACTAAAAAACTCTTTTCACTGAGCAGCTACACTATGCAAAAATCTCCAGGGAAGGTTAAAGGAGGCCAGAATAAATGATAATGTAAGTGCTGTGGACATAGAAAAGCAATAAAGGTGTACCAACACTGAGGGTCTGGCAAAAAAACTCAACACACACACACACATGCACACACACTCTCCAGTGAAAAAACTGGCAATGTTAGTAGCCTCAAGGTGCAATTTCCTGGAGCACTGAGATTGACATGCCAGCACTAAATGTTGTTAATTTAACTAACTTCAAATTAATGGCAGAGTCTGCAGTGGCCGAACCCCTCAAACACAGTCTCATTATAGCCTTGCTGGGAATGTCCTAAATATAGGCATTGACAGTTTAAAACAAATTCGCATACATTGGTGTATTTTTAGACACAAGTAAGGCGTCAGAGTTTGTGTCATGGTATACAGTTGATTAATTGGGTTGGTAAGTCACCCTCCAACCCACAAATAAAAATGCCCATGAAGGAATACAAAGGAGTTTTATAACTACAATATGTAGTTATAAGCAATATTGGTATTCCAGTAAAGTGAGAAGGTCTGGTTTGTGTTTAGATTTTCTCTAGTTCTGTAGAACTTTGAAATTCTCATTTAAGTGGGATTTTAGGCCATTTGAAGACTAGGAGTGAGGAGTCTGTGGGCAATGGAAATGATAGATTTCAACACAACCTGTCTCCTGAAGGCAGCATAGCCAAAATCAAAAGGATAATAAAAATAAACCAAAGTCTAGACAACCCATCGTCCTTTTCATTTTTTATGACAAACTCCATATTTCAGACCATGATCTTTGAATCACCCATTCAGTCCCTGTTTCCATATTTTTAAAGATTTTTTTCTCAGTATGGAGATTAACTCAGCTGCCCCAGTGTTAATCACATTACAAGCTCAATCTGATTCATCAGTTGGTGCATCTGACATAGAGAACAAAAAAGATCTACTGAGCACACATTCAACAAGCAGATATTGCTGCAAACGTCCACCAGCACTGTGGTACTATTGCTGGTATGATCATCTTTATGATAAAATCAATCCATTTTTGTGTGTAACGTAATTAATTTCCCAAAACAGCAGCAAACCTAATCTTCTACAGGCAATTACCCAAGTCAATTCAAATTGTGTTCTTTACTTACAGTGTGGGCTTTCCTTTGCCCCAACGTGTAGAAGGGTCCTAGCAATAGGGACGTTGTTTGTCAAAATGGCAATATCCAAAGGAGTTAGTCCCTCACTGTTTGGTGTGTTCAGGTCCAGTTCCTCCAGTGTGTATTGATAAAGAAGAATCTGAACAGCATCCAGATCTTGCTGTTCTACGGCCTCAAACATAGCTTCATTGCACTGGAAATTCTGTGTATCAATAAAAACAGAAAATCAGTAGAACTTTTCAAATGTCAGTGTTTTAAAAATGAATTGAGAAAATTTGTGTTTTGTGAGATTGCTATAAAATATTGATCCTCCAGCCCCAGCTTAGGTTCAGCTAGAAACATGGAAATTGCTTGCAGCAAAACTGAGCTTGGTCTGCCTCTGGACTTGTGTGCTTGAACTTGCTTCAGGTCTGTGGGAAGATTCAAGTGAGATTCAAACCCATACAAAACAAACCCATACTTATTTAGACGTCTGTCCCATAATCAAACTATATGAGCAATATTATATGTTTTCAGTGTGAAGCTGGGTGAAAGACTATGATTTTGGCAGAGTCTTGGACTACTGAGTTTTTCAAACTCAAAATTTAAAGTAAAAATCTACAAACTCAGGTGATCAAAATCCAAATCAAACAAGCTATTCTGGAGAAAAATCTTCACAGCTCCAGTGTGAGCTAGTAATAGGTACTGTTCATTCAAATACTTCCGTCATTTCTAGGTGCTCATATTTTTGCATTTAACTTGTAACTAGAAGCAGCTTTGAAACGTATAGTCCTTAAATAAAGCAGTAGAAATGAGACTGAAAAGATTGACTGTCCAGTGTGCATGTCCAGAAAGTGATGTGTCTGAACAGCAGAGAACACAAGCAGCCAAAACCAAGAACATACATGGCACCGACTCTCAAGCAGGGAGAACCACTGAACCTTTTGCTTATCAATGTCAAGGAGATAAAAGAATGGTATAATACAAAGAAACTTATAGTTTCTTAATTGAGCTGGGGAGTAGCAGGTACAGGAGAGTAGCATGGCCTGCAGGTTTCTGTTATGAGAACATCCTTCTGGAGCCTACAGTAATGACGTGTTATTTGCCAAGATTCTTTAAATTGTCTCCGAGCATCTCGTTGCCATAATTACCCAATAGGTTTTTTTCCCCTCTCAGGAATGAATTAGTAGAAGCAAGAGGCCCAGCTATGCAGGGAGGGCTCAGCATGTGGTCACATAAAGGAGCTGAGATCTACGTAGACATATTTTGCCAATGGGCAAACTAAAGAAATGCATACATAAGAGAGCAAGCGACCCAGATACATGATGTAAACTAGCTTCCTGTGTCCTGAAACCCACATGGAGGAAACACAGAGAAAATTCTTATATAATAATGTATTCTTTATGATATGAAATAAATATTGAATTGAAACCGTCTTCTACTGTGATTAGAAATTAACATTTCAGCCACATCAAAACTTTTCTTTTTTAAATTGATGTAGTTTTATTTGGAATATCCTTGTCCAAGTTTTGATCTCAGTGAAACAACACTTTCTGAAAGAGCACTGATCTGCTGGAACATCTTCTGTCTCCTCCTAAAACGCAAAGACTAATGGTTTGCAAGCAGTTCTGAAAACCAGAGTCCACAGCTACACTTTGGAATTTGATCGGTTCTGCAAGTTTTTTTCAGTTGTGCTTGAAGTTAACAGTGTCTTCAGAAATTCTCAGGCCTGACAGAGATCTTCTGGTCTACTGTTTTGCATGTGAAGTATTGGTACCACACTAAGAAATTGCAAAGATAATGTTATCTTAGAGTTTTAATATGGACCCCACCTATGCTAAATATTAGGGATCAGCAGAAAAAGACGACAGATGTACATTAGATGATCTTTACCCAAAATTGTCAATATAGAGAAATGAGATACATTAGATGACTATCTAAGGATGAGATGAACTATGCAGCAATAAAGCAAATCTAGGAGACTAGTGCCAACTTGGGAATCTACCTTTTAGACACTTAAGTACAAAAGATAGGTCATGCTAGAGAAATATTTTTTCTGTAGATTTCCATGCAGAATAAAAGACACTACTTAAATGCTTCATCAAAATGGGTCTCTGTCAAATTCTTGTTTTCAGATTCTTCTCTAGGTTGTAAGATTCAGATTTAATTTCATTATCAAATACTTAGATCATACTTCAGTGTTAGGTGTAAGAGAAAATCTCAGAAAAAGGAACAGTTGAATGGTAAGCAGCTAGATTTATCATTCTTTATCCAGCCCTCTGTTCAAGGCAAAAAATTGTCTTTAAGGACATATACTGTCACTAGAGAGGGCACATCTCCAGAAAATTTTAGAAAAGAGGCCAGCACATATTTCTTTTATTATAAGGTAAAACTTAAAAATGGCAGAAATTTTTACTGCAATGCAGCAACAGTTCTTTTCATTCCAGTAGTGCCACACATCTGCTGTCTTGCTTATATAACACCTTATCATCCTGAAATCAGAGATCTTACTCTTATTCTGGCGTTTTGCCCCTACCCTCAATGGATGAAGTGCTCTAGCTAGAAATTAAAAGAATTTTAATTAATTTTAATTATAATTACAAAATATTTTAATTAATGGTATGATTCTGATACATGCTATATGTCATCAACTCCCACTCAAGTCAATGATATGCATTTAACAGCTGTATGTCACTGTACTATGTACTCAAAATTAACACAAATAGATCATTGATGTTCCACCTAAAGAGGGAAAAAAAAAAGCTGTGCTCCTTCACTCTTTGAAACTTCATTGTTATGAATGCAGAACCGTGAACTGATAGATTGTTTTTTCATATAAATTATTAGAAATGCAAAATATATTTACCAATTCTCCAAAAATATATATCAACCTTCTAAAAAGCATTAATTTCATCACAGTTTACACCCGTTTCAAATTCTTTTTCTACTGATTTTGGAGCTTCCTCTATTCTGTTGTTTATGGAAATAAAGCGTAATTAGCTTCAGAAGCATCTGCATTTTGATCCAATCAGAAAACAAGCAAAATCATATTACTCTTGTAACTGATCACAGCTAGGAAAATCTACTTATTTAACAGTAATTTCATAAAGAGCTTACTACAAAGGTAATTGGTTGAAGTAAACTGAATGACTATATTAGTTTCCATTTCTTTTAGTTAAGTTCATTTTAGGAAACACTGGCTAGCAGTCTGAGAGCAGAACAAAAAGGTACAGCTGATGATATTACTCAATGACAGGCTTGCGGTGCTCAATTAGGACAGGAAACTAGGTATTTCTCGGTTCACATTTCCACTTCTGTGGCACTGGGCACATACGTGGTTTTCCACTTTTTTGAAATCAGAACAGTCATTCTCTTTTAATTGACTTAATGTATGTGCATAAAAGTTAAATGAGTTAGCATTTGTAGAGTGCTACCCTAAGTGCTCAATACCATTATTTGGCTTTAATTCCAATTTTGTGTGAAATTCAATAGATCTTGTACTACATCTCAGGAGTTTTTTGCGTTATATAAAAACAAAAAATCCCTGTTATATAATGAAAAAAGATGGCTAACTTCAGTATTACAGCTGGAATTAACCCAATGATATGGCTGACAAAAGCATTTGGCCCTTTTCAAATATATACACACACCCTTTAACAACAGAT
Organism: Aptenodytes patagonicus; assembly: GCF_965638725.1. NCBI lineage: Eukaryota > Metazoa > Chordata > Aves > Sphenisciformes > Spheniscidae > Aptenodytes > Aptenodytes patagonicus. The sequence goes on along the minus strand of NC_134964.1, from coordinate 2,782,140 downwards.
TTTACCTACCTGTATGATTATCGTAGAATTATTTTAAGAACTTTGATTTGAATTGTATTTTTTGGATTCAGTTATCAAGATTTAGACCTGCCTAGATGCCTTTCAAAATGCATCTTTGGATTTTTGCTTGCCAAATTAAATACCTAAAGTATTTGTGAAATATTGGCCTTAAGTAAGTTGCTGAACAGAATCTAAGCACATGCTTAAGTTAATTCCTCATAAACGCTCTTGCCAGCTAATCTGTTAGCAAGAATGTTTCACCAAAAGGGAAAAAATAAAAACAAATTTCTATTTCTTCATTTCATTAGAAATCTGATTGAAAAAGCTGCACTAATTTAAACAAGAAACAGAGCATGAATTTTATAAGCTACTTCATCCAATCCAAACAATTATGAGACCAAATTGCAAATATCAGGTTTTCCAAATGAACAATTCAGACCCAAGCAATATGCTGAAATGTGTTGGCAAGTCTTGTAACTTCAAAGAGTGTAAAAACATGGGAACTGTGATATGGCCTTTCTAACTGGGCATGGATGCATCCCTCATCCACATAGCAGTGCGCATCTAAGCATGCTATATCTATTTCAGTCAAAAAATATCCTGGTGAAACAGCAAAATATCTACCATGTTTTCAGCCATGCCAGTAAATTGCCCCATTTGGAAGTCTGCATCGAGCCCAGCTCTCCAAGTCCAGAAAAACATTCTACATACCTGACCAACTTTTCCCCAACTATTTGCTTTCACACAGAAAACAGAAATATATTTGAATATTATATAGTTTTCTGTAAAAATCTGATCATATTCTACGTAAAAGACACTGTAGTATTGCAGCATTATTCAAGACATCTGCAGCCCAGGGGCAAGAAATTCAAATAGGGGTAAGACGTAGTATCTTTAGACCCATGTGCTCAATTTTATTCCAGCTGGTATTGTCACAAATACTAACAAGAGCCTTCCAATTTCTGCCTTCATTTACATTCGCTAGATAACTTTCTTCTGCTCTGAAAAGACAAAACCATTGAATTCAAAGACAAACTGAATCACATTTACAAGTGATCAAGTAAAGTTTAGGGGCAGTTTTTACCCTGCTTTTTGCTTGACTCAGTCCGGCAGCCTCTAATCATTAGCTAGACAGCTGTGCTATGTGATTAATTTATTTAGGTGTTACTCTGATGCACAAACGTATATACTGAAAAGGACTACAGTATTGCTTTGCCGTAAGTAATAACCATGTTCCAGTAAGTGATTCAGTGCTGGAGTGTTTAGAAATGCAATCTTATGAAGCTTAATTAAAATGAAGTGCCCCTTTCAAGATATTTGCTCTAGGTTTGACTGAAAAAGTCCACTATGTGCTACTGGAGTTGGAAAAAACGTTAAAGTAGTTTCTGCAAAGACTTGTTTTGATAAACATGAGTTCAAGAATAAAGCTATTTTGGGACATTGCTATGTCTGCAACAAGACAACAATTTACTGAATGGAAAGTGTTGCACAGCAAGAGAGAATGGAAAGAAAACTCTTCACTAGCCAAAGCTGAAAGAAAACAAATTCTAACAAATGTTGTTCACTTGTCTGGAGACATGATTTTAGTCATTGACTTAGCTCTGTAACACAGAAACTCAATGATTAGAAAATACATCAGCTAGCAACTTGACCTGGAATATTTCCACCCCTTCCTTTACTGATGGTTTCCTTGCTATTTATTTCTAGGGAAAACTGTGAAAACAACAGGCAGAATAGATAGACTGGGATCCAAAGCCTTTTGAGTTTGGTGGGAGTCTATTCGCTGTCTGTTGTGGACACCAGCTCAGACCCCAGGCTGGTAATACCTAGAGGTACCTATGCTCACTGTAGGTCAGCAGTGACAAAAGCTATGTCACTCCCATGACAGTGTAGTGGGTTGGGGGAAACAAAGTTAGCACAAGTAAGTCTATATCCCATTAAGCCGCCATCCACTTCACAATGTAAAATTGAGTCTCCTAATTACGATTACTGATTGAATAGGCACTCCCACCGCCTGACCAATCTGGACTGAAAAGGGAGAGAAATGAGATTGTAATTTGCTTTGTGGATAGCAGAGGACTTGAGCCTCAGAAGCAGTACACTGCTCTTCAATCTTTGGGCTATGTTCATTTGCCATTTCTCTTCTTTTTAGTTAAGTATGACAGAAGACCCCGTATTTGAAGGAATATGTAACTTGAAGTGTATCTTTAGAGAAACACTGGTCAGAAGATATGCTAACAGACTGGCATTCATTCAGTCTACACATCAGTCTGCTCTGACATGCTCCCCAGCACTAGTTTATCCTCCTCTTTCACTCGCTTAGTCACACACAAGCTTGCCATTGAAAAGAAAAAGGCAAGAAAAGATAGTGGCTAAAAAAATTCATCTAAAGAATCTTTTCCCACAGTTCATACTTAGAGGCCCAAATTCAAGTGATCCCTACAAACTGAAAGCATCTGGAAACCCACTGCCTCAAAAGCACAGCTGCTGGCTACTATGCAAAGGCTGTTCTCCAGCTATCAAGCCCTGTTTGAGTTTCAAGGCTTCTCCTTCTGTAAAACAAAATCTATTGGCTCTGGCAGAGCTGAGAGGAAGGAGCCATGATCCCCTGCTTCCTTCACATCATAGTCTTTCTTCACAAGAGACACAACAGTGTTAATTTTAGCTTAGCTCTTCCATGGGGCATGCATGGGTCCTCTGACTTCAAGAAAGGAGTGATCCTAGGGGATAGGATCATTGAATTGATTTTAAAATCATTTTCAATTCTTGCATTGATTAATATAACTTGGCTCACATGTAACAAAGATTTGTGAGGGTTAAAGGAGTCTAGAGTGTGCTTTTTCTTCTGACAAAGTGTAACATTTTTATTATCTGGCCCAACCATATTCACAGTTTAGTCCTGCACTGCGCTAAGCATCTGTTTTAGTGCAGCAGAGTAATGGTTCCAAGAGGTGTCTCCTGGCGCATTCACAGACACTGTCATAAGTCATTGCTCTTCAGAAGTGGAGAGGAACTCTTTTCCTCAAAATAATTCAGAGAAGTTGAAGGATGTGTCTGTTCTTCCTACTTATGGAAAAGGGGAATTTATTTTGTTTTGGCAATATCAACAGCAGGTTCATGTTCCTCCAGCAAATATAAAAGATTCTGTTTGTGCACTGAACTTATACTGTGCTATCATTCCAGGGACACAGTCCGTTCTTCTAAATGTATATGCTGGAGGTTGTGTAATTTCACCAGCACTGGCATAAATAGGAGCACTCATGAGTGTTAAGTCCAGCGGGTGCTTATATGCTTTCCTGTACTGGCACCAGAGTGCTCGGCTATGTTCTGCAACTAGGGTGGGGTACCCAGGCCAGCCTGCTTCATATGTGATCTCCTTTTTCCATGGTCTTATCTAGCGGCCATCACCACAGTCTGTGAACAACCTTGCACATATCTGTCACAGCATGTAAATTCCACTTGCTCTGTTGTTTGGAAAAATGGGAACTTCTATTAAGGTCATCTTCAGTTTTCTCAAAATACTTTTTCTTCATTTCTTGTAAGAGAAACACCTGTGTGTTTATATTGAATCCATTTTTGTCCCATTAATGCCAAGTTAAGAACTTACTCCTAAAATAAAGCATCATCACTTGAGTAAGGTAGCTTTTCTTTAGCCTTCAAGAAGGTCAGACTTTATTTTGACACAGGATCATAAATGGCAAGTCTGGGAAGAACGTACAGCACTAGTCAGGGAACAGACAAAGTGAGATGATGAAAATTGTACAGATTAAAAGCAAACTGATTACAGAGATTAATAGGACAGTAAATTGGCAGTTTGATAAATATCAAGTAATTACCGTTGAGGTCTTACGGAGACTGAGCCGGTCAGATCGAGCTCTGAAATATGCTTCATCAAAGGATGTATGACTCCCCTTAAGCTTCTCTGACAGGTTCCGATATAACCGCTTTGCAGCATTTGGAGAGGATGGCACACTGTTCTTTTTAGTCTGGAGGAGACTTAAGTTATGCATTTGCTGTGTCATTTTCAGCTAGTAGTTTCTAGAAGAAAAAACAACAGCTGTTTAACAAGGTTTTGCTACACTAAACATCATTGATCAGAACTGTATCATTGGAATACCATACATTGTACATTGCAAGACTTCTATGGCAAAAATCACTTTCACACACAGTTTTTGAACACTCAGAAGCACATTTTTGGGCTTTTTAAAAGCCAAATTGTTCTCTATGGAATTAGTCCCATGAATATCTATGGGGAGGGAGAATTAAGGATGGAAAAATAAAACAGACCACTTCAAAACTATTTGCTAATTTGTATAAGGAGAAGGGGTTTTGTTTAATGAGGGAAATGGCCTTTTGACAGAGTGAGTTGTGGTAATACAGGTGTCAGAAAAATGACACCCAAATGTAAATGTTACTATGCGATTTGGATAACGTACATAATCTGCATTTTGTCAGTACAATGGTTTCTTAAAACAAAACTGAAGCAATTGAGAGGAAAGAAATCTAACTGATTACAGAACATGGTGCAGGACTGAGTTTAACTGGTCAAGTGACTTAAGGTTGACACAAGCACAACTGTGGCAAGACATGCTTTATTTCCCACATTACTATCTGCTAGCAAACTGTGTGCTCCAAAAGCATGTGAGGTTTTCAGTTGGGTGGGTAGATTATCTTTCTCTAGAGACTCAAAGCAGTATTTCTCACTCAGGAAGTATGGCTGGATTCAAATACTTTTTCATCTCTGAACCCATCACAAGCTACTACAGAAATAATGCATGAACTTACATTTAATTTGCATCAAATGCTGACATGTTATCCAAATGAAAGTCCATTGCTACAGAGAATGCTTTTTGTTAGAGTTTTGAGGAGCATTTGGCAAGGGAGGGAACCTGCTCTGTGACCAAGACTCAAAGCATTATGTTTTAGCAAATAACAGCTGAAGCAGAAAACCTATTTAGGCTCTGTTGTAAGCATAATGAGGCATATGTGCATTTTTAGTTTAAACTACCTATGGCCAACTAGTGTCTGGGTTATTGCAAACAAAAACCTTACACTCTATGTTTTACAGTTAAAATAATCTGTGATTCTAACGGTTGCTGTTTACAGTTTCATACTGAGTAGTTTCTTCCCTCAGTTAGTAGGCAGGGACTGGTTTTGTCTATATATTGTATAACTTCATCCTGCTCTGTGTTTTCCCAGTCGATTTAGACTACAAACTCTTCCAAGAGGGACTGCCTCCTCTCTCTAAGACTGCCTAGCCTAATAGGTTTTCCATATTATCTCATAATTAAACAATACTTTCTATGCTCTAAGATTACAGTCATTTTTCCGCATTAGGAAAAATTGAATTAATATTTAACTCTCTAGAAATACTTTATGTGGGAATAGTTTTACCTTTCTGAAGGGAAACTAAGAATCAGTTTTGACCCAACTGCAAGCACAGGAAGCTATCCCAGAGATTTCTGTAATTGAAGAGGTGACGAAAATGCACAATTTCTTCACATTTCCTTTTTCCCTGCCAAGAGTGTGTACACATTTATAAGACAGGATGGCTCTCTAGAAGATCTCACAGTTGTAATAGTAAATCTGGCTACCCTTTCAGACTATCTTTTCCTGGAAATAAGCTTTAGATTCTTTGTACTATGATACAAATCCTGTAACTTTCTGTTCTCATGGTCTCAGCCTGCATCTAAGCAAATCAGACTGCAGGACCAGACTCTAATAACTATTTACAATCATAAAAGCACTCTTTACTAAACACTCGCCCTGCTGTTGAGGCTGCTCTTTGGCATGAATTGGTCTAAGATTAAAGACACCACCCAAGTCTCATAAGCTGTCTACATCTTCCTTTCTCATTTGTAAATTGTGGTGAAGCAGACATCCTGAGCACAAAAGTATCTGATTACTTGTAATCTCACATACTATCCAAGCTCATGGGGTATCGAAGAGAGACCAAGTCCCTGAATGAAGAGAGACAGAGTCAACATAATTGTCATATGTTATGAGAAGACTTTGTTAAATTAGAACTACAGTATGTGCAATCAGAAGAAGGGAATTATGTGAGCTGCATCCCTGAAACTAATGTGCAAGAGTGGATATGATAAGAAACAAGCTCTCTGGGACTCAGGGACTGACAATACTACAATGATTTTGGACTGCTTTTCTCTGAGCTCATGGAAAAAAGGTAAAGTGAGGCTCACACAAGCAATTCATCCTGCCTTTTAATTATTACATGCATTTCAGCAGTGCCTACAAGGACTAACTGAAATCACTGTCTCTTCAAATGAAGCATTTTATTCTCTGCCCCAAACAGCAAGCTTGCATAGACTAGATAGAAAGGCTGAGTGGAAACCAAGGAACATAGCAAAATATGTTTAATCAAAGTCTCTGTCATGAGAAGTTGCTTGTTAGTGTCAAACTAGAGCATAACACTAAAATTATGATCACCAATGCCAACTCACAAACGTTCCAGACATGCCAGAATTATTTGGAACTGTGTGCTGGAATCAGTGTGGGTTAGGCTTTACTGTATGGAAGTTGCTGGTAAGTGGTGAGTTTTAATATTGGACAAACTTAGAAGACAGCTTTTTGTTTTACAGATGCATCTGTGGAACCATTTGGGAGTATAAACATGAAATAAAATTCTTTAAGATGGTCAAAAAATTTCATTCACATCTGTGTTTAGCATAGCTTCAGTAGTTCAGTTGGTTTTCAGATATTTATTAAAAACAAGCTTAAGAAATAGCTGATTACCCCCAAAGCTGATGACCCATCTTCCACTGTTCCGTGTTATTAGTATTTTAAAGAAACTCAGCAATTTACCAAATATAATAATTAATAATTTAATTCTCAGTTAGAGTAACACTTCCACAGTTTTATTAGTATATAGAGCTATAGATTATCCCACAAATTTCTCCTCTTACCTCTGTTTTCAAGAATTTCTTCCTTCCATCAATAAAGTATGGGTCAAGAATCATTCCCAAATTGTGGATATAAATAGACCAATAAATGTCATAGGCATGTTTGTAAAGGAAGTTTCAATTTCCCAAAGTCATTTGATTCCAAGAGTACAGTCATTGAACACCAAATACCACACAGGTAGTAGTAAACTCATTGAACACCAAATACCACACAGGTAGTAGTAAACTCATGAGAGAGAACAATTTGCATTTACCACACAAACCTAAACATCAAGATGAGGACAAAAAAGAAGAGTAGACCCATCCAATACTTAAAGGTAGCTCAGTGTACTCCACTGTGTTTGCTTCAGAATTATATATGACAAGCAACAGCCTCAGCACCTCTGAGTGGCACAATATTACATTATGGAGAGATTCCAAGCTTCATTAAGCCTGTATGCCAATATGGAAACTTACTGAGAAGCTATGCAGACATTTAGTAAGTTTACATTAATTAAATTAGGCATATCTATTTAGTAGGATTTCTCATACCTATTGTGGTATTAAAACCAAACAAGAATACCTGTTATTAAAGCTAACATGGCTTATGCCTTTATCAGTCCTCCCTAGGTTGATAGAGTCCTCCCTCCATCTCACTAGACGAAACTACCGGCTTGAGTTCAAGTCCCTAAGTTATCTGTGGAGAGGACAACCACTGAAGAAGAACTGATCTTGGCTGGAGATTTTTGTTGTTGATGTGAAGAGGTGTTTATTTGTATTTAAAGTCTATATGCTTATAGAAGCTGTAGTGCTTCTAGTTCATAGAATTAGTATTATGACAATACTCTTGAGGATTAAAATAATTACTAGAAAAGGAATTTTGCCAGCCTGACTCCTAAAATAACCAATCTCTTCTCCAGCCTTCACTAATGCAGGAGGTGTATTTGTATCCATCTCCTTAAACTCAGTTGCCCAGATGTCTTTCACAGAATGTCTTGAAAGTCAAATTCAAGCTTTTCTCGAGAAGTAGAGAAGTTATTTTCAGAATCCCAACTTTTTACAGAGAACAGCTTGACAGCAACATTTTCTTTTATGAGAAGATATTAACCTGAGTAAGTAAAGGAGAAGCACCTCTCAATTTTTGAACAGTTTTCCAGAAAATCTGAGGGTTTGGTAGAGGTGTTCTAGTCACACATCTCCCAATACACATTCAAAACTCAGACAGTTTGCAGGTCAGTTCTCTCTATTTCAGTATGTACACTGTAAAAAGAAACTAGGTTTGCTAAATATATTACAGCACTCTAGGGTGCTGGTGTAGTCTCAGGACCAAAGCAAATTCAGGTATCATTGGGCTGCTAGCCTATGTCTCCAACCCAGAAAAGCCTAGCAGCAGTTTAATACCAAGTCTGCTCAGGCCTCTTCCCCATGGCATGGGTTACTGTTCATATTGACTGTATCTAAATGTAGTTTGACTCCAGCTATTACAATTCCTAGGGGTTGCTGGAGTCCTTCCCACCTCGATCTAGTCAATGAAACAGGATTTATACATTCAGAAGAAAACAATAGTGTGTTACTAACTGTCTGAACAATGACTTCCAAGGACAGTAACAATAGGGTGTCCATATTACACATGGAAGCTTTTTCAGTACACAGCCAGAGCAGATGCCCAAGACTAACATTAGTGTAAAAAGAGGACAGAATCTTTTATAATCTCATGAAAGTTTCTTTAAAGTCAAGAGCAGGCGAGTCTATAGAGAAACTAAGTAAACACTGTAAAAATTGCAGCTATTCAACAATAAAACAGATGGTATCTTTGCTATCCATACAGAATCAGTGCATCACAAGTGACCTGAAACATAGATGTTTCCTGTATACTAACCATCAATATCCTGAAATAGCGCATGGAATAAATGTGGGACAATAAAGCAATAGCTGGAATAATAAAATGCAAGTGAACTGCATTTTTTACCAGTGTACTGAAACAGTAAGATGCAAAATGCTACTGAAGATTATATCATACTTAACATGTCACATACAAGGTATGAAATGGAAAAAGGTGAAGGTAAGCTGAATATTCTAGAAAACATTCTGGAAATGTGATCTTATTAGGCTGTAGAAATGACTCCCAGGAGAGCAATGGAAATGGAGATCCGGCAAAATCATGGGTAAAAAGTATAATAAGAAATAAGGAAAACAGACATCTCAATTCACATGATTCTGTAATTGAAAACTTGTTTTTTATTGGATGTTGGCATTTTATTTTTACAGACATGAACTATTTTGTAAAAGCAGTTTTAGGCTCCTTTAAGTCATTCATTTTGGGTTTTTTTACAGCCATGTCCTCACCTCAACGATCAGGTGAAACCCTGAAATGTGCATTGTCTTGGTTGAAATAATGAATCCCTCAACTGAAATGCATTTAACCTGAAGATATATCATTGTCACAACTAAAACTGTTAACAGTATATCAAAAGACTAACAGTTTAGAAACAGGTGATGTCCAGAACTGATCTATTTATGTTTTTCACCCATGGAAGCCTCCGCACATACCTAGCATAGGTCAGAATGAAATAAGGACATCTCAATAAGGTTCGGAGTAGCCCCATGTGATCTGACTAACTAGCATTCTCACAGCAAGTCAAGAACTACAACAAGCAGCACATCACAAGGTTTCTCAGTAAAAGGCAGAACTAGACAGAATAACAACAGCAGCTCCCCTTATAACTAGTCATAATTAACAGTAGTCTGCATTTCCAAGAATTAAAAAACCCCCACAAAACGGAAGTCTTATGGCAGTGGTTCCAATAACAAATAACCTGAATCTCTGGGGAAAACAGTTACTGCACTACCCTGGAAATAACCACCAAAGCAGTCCTGTTTGTGTGACTATCACCCTGCTATAGCATGTACCAAACCAGTGATTGAAGTCTTCCAACACACATTTCATGCTGCATGTATATACTGTAGCTTAATCTTTGTGATTGGATTTCTACTTGCGCTTCTAAGTGCTGAAGTAACCATTTTATTCCCCAACCTCAGAGTGCTTTAAAAGTCAAATTCAAATACAAATGAATACAAATTAGTTACCCTTATAAAAGCTTTTTTTATTGGCAAATACTGACCTAATATTCACGTCCTTTTAAAAACATATTGCAGAGAGAGAGAAAAAAAAAATCTAAGTTATAGGTCACTGTCTGTTGTATGTGGCACATATATGCTGCACTGTATAGACAGGTGCACTAGTAGGACACAGCATAGCTGTAAAAGCATTAACTTCAGATTTTAGGAAAACACAACAGCCAAGAAACCACTCAACACTATATGTGTTCTTAAATATGTTTATGAAACAATTTTACACTTGAAACTAATAATTAAGAATATATGCATTAAAGAGTTAAATTAGACTTACCAGCTTAGGCTATCCAAGGCAAAACGTGAACAAATTGCTGGTAATTGTCCACTGTCTTCATTCAATGAACCACATTGGCTTTGCTGTCTCTGCTGGTTCAGCCTCTGGGCAGAATGAGTAAACCTCTTCCTTATACTGCATGAATGATCAGATATGAAAAAGCTTATTACTAGCAATTACTGAAGTCCAAGATCACTGATAAGATCTCAGAGCAAAACGGTATTTAAAGCAAATAGTGTTGTATCACAGGTAAAATGTTTGGTGCCTTAACTCTATACTAGTTACCTGTGCACTATAGGAATGACTAATACATAAGGCTCTTGCCTCCGTAGTCAAGATGTCCTGACTTCTGTATGCTTTTAGCTTGTTGTATCCCTTAAAACTGATCAGCAGCACAGCATGCAAGTAGAAAAATAATTACTGCCAGAGTAAACAAAACTGTGATTGTAATTAATTTGCCATGAAGTATGAGCAAAAAGACATTAATGTAGCCATCTTAAAGCAGTTGGTTTTATGTTAAACCAGTAAAAGGGGAAAAAAACCAAATCACAGTCCTACAATCAGTCCACTAATGCATGTTGCATGTGATGTATTGTTTCTTCTTTCTTCAAGCAAGCTATCACTACAGCTGTCTGCAATCATAGCAACAAAAGCAGCAACCATATCCATGGCTATGGGACATCTGCAAGATCATTTGAAAGCTCCCAGCCTGAACAGGTTACGCTTAAAAAAAGATTATTAAATGAATAAAAAACATTTTATTGATGCCTATATTTCAGCTAAAACAGATCCTGTAATGTCTGCATTAAGAGCTTCTAAAATAGTAGAACAGTGATATTTCAAAATATTAATTTTTTTTACTATAGGGCAAAAAATGCAAATGCTGAATCCCACAGAAACCCACAAAGATGTTACAAAGTCAGAATATGGAATAACCATATGCAGCCTTAGAATTCTAAAAATAGTGGAGGCGATAAACAAAGATAAAAAACAACCTAGAAAATCATTATCCTTCCTGGATAGTCCACTGGGTTAAAGTCAGGTAGACAGAACACTCCTGTGCAACATCTGGCAATAGAAAAAAATTAAGACACCCTAATTCCTGGGTCTGTCGTAGCCAATGATCATTAATATCTACAGAAAAGGTATTTTTTATTGTTTTTAAAGGGATACCAGAGCTACTGTTATAATCTGCTGAAAAAATTTCACTGGCTTTATTCAGACATGATGCTTGATTTTTGGAAAGTGTTGGAAACTTCCTAAAAGCTGGTGACCAGTCTGATTCTCCCACCCTTCAAAACTCAGTTCAGAATACTGGACCTCGGTACCCCTCAGCAAATAGTGTCCTGTAGCTGAAGCTAAAATCTAGTCCTGGGCCTGACATTTGTATGCCATGGGACTTGAACTTATTCTATACTTTTTAAATCAATCTGGATATGGACCAAGCCATTTTTAAGAGATTTTATATATGTATATGCATGCATCTGTGCATATAGGTGTGTATGTAAACATGCATATGTACATATTTCAAAGACATAACAAGAATATCAAATGCAACTACCTGCATGTTTTGCTGCAGCAGAGAATTATGAAGTGCTACAACAATATGCCATGCACAACATTCCTTCTCCTATACCGTGAAAATCACAGGCTATACGTGTATAGGATTCCCTCTTTTGTTCTGCTGCTTCTAAGGATCATTAGTCAGAAGGCTACAGGACAGCTGACTGAGGTCACTGCTCCTTGCCAACAGGAGGAAGATTGGAAATCTTTCAAAAACCACTGAATACCTCTCTAACACTGGGATACTATCTGGAAAAAAGCATGCTGAAAATCGGGAATGTCTAAATTAGTTAAAATTAATGTAAGCATAAAAATTCCATTTTCAGCACTGTGCTGAATAGGAATGATTCTTTTGAGTCAAAATCCCTGGTTAAGTTTTTTTGGTCTGTATAGACACCATCTATGGAACTCACTTATGAGGGAATTCTTAATTTCCAGCTGTTTTCAGAGGAAAAAGCTAAAGCGAGTTTACTGAAACTAGTCTATTCTTAAACATTTTCTAGCAATTTCTCCCCCTTCTTTCCTTTGCTTTCTCCCTTCAGCTTAGTGGAAAGTAGACCTTTTGCAGTCGCCATTCCAATTTTCATAATCCTTAGTACTTCTCTATTGCTACCCAAACATTATTTAGTAGAATAGTAAAAGACAAGATGTTTTCTTGCCCAAGCTAGTTCTATGAAGGCAATTAGTTTGTTTATATCAAGTAAACATATTTCTAATCTTCCTGTCATATGAATTTAAGTTCATTATTAAGCTGTTCAAAAGCCAGAAGACATAAAACAACACTCAGTAAGGTAAGAATAGTAATCATAAATTAACCAAATGATAAAAACAAAGTAAAAATGATGCATGAATGTGTGTAAATAACTGCGAGAGGCACTTACGTCTATTTCTGGAAATGGAGAAGACTAAAAGACCTACAGAAAACAAAAACCTGAGTTATCTATGATAAAACACATGCAAGCAGATCCGTTAGTCTGATCCTGTACAGAAGCTTGTGTGTTCTTAGCCTTTGATGATTCCATTAGATGGCTCAAAGATGTCAGCCATTTATTATTTCACTTGCCTATATTTCATACTTATTAGTTGAACAGACTATTTTGTTTGCTGTACTTATACTACTTACTCAACCTATTGCGACAGATTTTCATTCCATGTTTGATCACTCTGAAGGTTTACCTACCTGCAGTACACATCATGAGCTGATTCCACAAGCTGCTATTATTATTACTATTGCTAAAGCTGCACATTTTTATGAAGATGTAAGTTTAGCAGTACATTTTGTTTAAAGAGGCCACCCAAGTTGGCTGATTAACTGACACATTTACCAAAACGTTTACCCTGTATCGTTCTTAGCTTTATACACCACAGATATTTTTAGCAGCCAAGCAGCACATTGTATTGGCTATTAATGCCATTCAGCAAATTCTGCTTGTTTCTTCTGGACACCGGTAACATTTCTGGGATGAGAAGCTCACAAAACTGCCCTGTATAAAATCTCAGGGTAGCTGGGAGTCATTCATTTTCTTTTTGTCAATCAATAGGTGGCAGTATTCACCCAGTTCTTCAAAAGCCTGATGTGGTCCATGGAGCAGCAGCCACACACGTGTATTACATTGTCCCCAGTACACAGTGTCCAACACTTAATTGCAGATGGCATTTCAGTAGCAAGCACGTCCTCCATGTACAGAAACTAACGTTCCTGTTTCATATCACCTTGTGTTTTGGCACTACGCATACACTGAGTTTGTAAAAAACGTTTGATAGACCAATAGTCTGGAAACTGGGTGGGAAGTTTGGAGCAAAGAAACTCACTCAAACATTTGGAATTTGAAAACATCACATGGAGCCTGACTTTACTTCCTAATCAGTCAATGGCAAAGCTGTCATCATCATTAGAGACAAAGCTGTATTTTACTGTTCATAATCCCCCTAAAAGAACAAATACTGCTCAAAAGTCAGATCTGATGTCCCATACACTGTCACGGCCAGGGTCAGGCAATGTAGCCAGGCAGATCAGATACCTGGGAACAGGATCTCCAGCCTCCCTCCTAAAGTAGCATAGTCAGGCCAACTCTGTCTGGCATCTGTATGCTCTCTCATTTTGGAAATCCATGACTAGAAAGATGGTTAAAGTGACTCTGCTCCTTGAAACAAGATATTGGGTGTTTTTTTTCCATACAGCCAAAGGTATACAGTGGGAAAGGTTAAAACAACAAAACGAAAAAAACCCAGGCAAGCCTATAAAAGTGTATCTTTCTTTGTCCCCATACCTATTCTGTCTCGCAAACTTTTATACATATAAGCCACTGTAGTAAATTCCAACTTGGGTTTTGGCAATTTCTGCCTCTCTGGCTCCTTGTTTACCTATCATCTTTCACACATACCCTTTTGCCAATTTGTAAGTTCTCTGTCATATTCCCTGGTTTCTTGTGTTTCCTCAAGGACATTGATCTGAGTCTTACTGTTTCACTAGTTCCTTTAGCCAGTGTTCTTGATCCAAATCCATAGCAAATAACCTATTATCCACAGAGACACAGAAGTATTCAGTATATTCATAAAAAACACAAATATTTCCCAGTTCATCAGTCATAGACGTGATCAAACTCAAGAAATTCTGAAATTGTGAGTGAAGAAAAAATAATTGTGTTTGGACTAAGTTTAGAAAATTTCCCAATGAAATAATTTTCCCAAGTGTTTTGAAATATTTGAGACACCTGTGATGTAAGCAACTAAAAGAAACTGAGCTTGGCAGCCCCAGCTCCTCCAGGCTTCCCCCCTTAGTGGTGGTTCCTAATCTACAGTCCTCTCGGTACAACCTGGATTTCAACACACCCAGGCTCTGCTGCAGGGCTGAAGCTGGCAGATACACCAGCGCCTGGGGCTTGCAGACTCCCACTTCCACAGGAAGGGATGCGGACACCGGGAGCTCTGCAGCTTTGTTGTAGCCTGTATGGCAGCAGTGCCTTGGAGCTGTGGACCCTAGTGGCTTATATTGCAGAGTATGGTTTTAGATGAACTGGCAGGAAACTAGAACTGTTTGGTCAGAATTCTTTAAAAATGGCATGTTTTTTGTACAGTTTGTTTTTGACAAAGTGGCATTTTTTTCCCTAGCCTTTTAAATTGGAAAATTCCTGAGAATAATAATCCCTGGCTGCAGTGGAACAGAATCAGGCCTGGAGTGTTTGAGCCACAAAACACTACTTAATCATTTAGGATCATTTGGAGTGTAAGTTAAGGTAAACAGAAATACCTTAGTATAAGAAGTTCATCAGTGAACTTAAAGCCATTAGTGTTTGAAACAAGGAATCAAAGAGCAGCTGCTGTTACCCTAAGTGATCCACATAGCTATCAAGAGGTGCTCACCAACATTGCTTGATAGAAATGCTGCCATATTGCAAAAACAATGTAGAGCAGAATGCTCTTTGCTAATGGTTCCTGCAATTGTTCTCCATATTAGGAAAAAACCTAAACTTGTGCAAACACATCCATCTTCAGAAAGCTTATAAAAGTACATACAGGCCATTAGACATATCTGAAGATATTGCTGTTCCTCAGAAACAAATTACCCAGCTGAACATCATCGAAATAATGAAGTTGTCAGCAACAACAGCGAAACTGTGTCATTTTGTCAGTCTCATGTTGATTATGCTATCTAGTCAGACACTCCATATAGAGATAATTTATGCCATGTATTGTTTGGCCATGACTACTCCCAGCTGCACTGCATTTAATCCAAGTTACAGCAGAACATTTTACAAACAGCAATTAACAAGCTTTTCATAGCTGGCAATTTCTAGATTAGGAAAGAAAAAAGAAAAAATAGGATTTACCAAAATTGAGCATGGAACAAAGCTGAACAGAGGCAGACATGCATGATTCCAGAGAAACACTTTTTTTTTAAACTATAGCCATAGTCTTGATCTTTGCTGTCTTCAAAGATCAGAAGAATTTTTAGGGTTGTGACATGGTCAAAAAGACCAAAATGAACTTATAAATATATAGATAGATGTCATTGCAACTTTCATATGATTACAGTAATTAGCAATGTACTTACTAATAGAAGGCCATTTCTGAAGGTGAATCTCCTTTTTCTTCAAAATTTGATGTATAAGAGCATCTATTATAAAGCACTAAACAAGTGTCAGTATTTTTCGTACTGAGCAAAGAAACAACTTTGATACTAGAAGAACAACTTCCTACTATTTTGTGAACCCCAAGCAGTGTTTCTTTCACTAAGCAGATATTCCTTAAAGAGCAGCTTGCTTGCCTTGATAAGGCAGAAATCTGTTTAAGGGCAGTGATTTCTCTTTAGCAAGTATTTTATAGTGATTAAAATCAGGCATTTCAAAAAACAAGAATAAAGTACCATTTCAGAAAACTTTGATACTGAGGACAAGGAGTAGGGGGACTATTTTTAAAGGCTAACATTTACCTAGGGAGAATAATTTTTCCAGATCCTGATAGAGACAGACTATTCTAGATAACAATTCAAAACAAGAGCCTATTTGTCTGCATTATCAGAGAAAGAACCACAAGGAGATCTGTCTCACTAGACCAGCTTTTGTGAATAGCCCCAGGGGTCATCTCTGTAATAGAGAAACATCACACTTCCTGGCTATGATAGTTTTACACAGGCTGGAATTCATGCTGCAATCATTTGGTCTGATGTGACTGTTCATTTACATTTTAGTTAAAACAAAAATAACTCTGATGAGTTCCAAATCAGCGTCTCACAGGAGCAATGCAAAAACCTAAACAGAAGTGATTGCTGTGAAGTAACTCCAGGCTTTCCAGTGCAATTCTATTACGGATTGAGTTAAAAAGCACATTTAAATATTCATTTTTGCTGACCATTTATGATAGCTTTCAAATCATGAAAATCCAAGGTTTACTACAGAGGCAATGTACATGGACATAAAAGAGTTTTTGTTAAAGCCTTTTTATAATTTACAGAGACAAGGGCATATGATTATGTATACTTTACAAGGGGTACAAGGCACAGCAAAATCAGTGGCAAAACTCAAAATATGTGATTGTTCTTTCCTGAAGTCCAACGTTTCAATAAAAGTAAAGTTAAAATGCAGGAAATGCAACCAAATCTTTCCTGTGCAGAATATAGGAGATCTGTAACATACTTTGCCAAAAATCATTACTTTATTGCAGTGGAGGCTTTTAAAATATGTAGCAGTTAGAATAGCAGTTCACAAAAATATCCTCTCGTTACTTTCCGTAAGCCCTAAAAATGATGAATCTGTTTCCTTTCAATTAGTTATGTCAGCCTCTCGGTAAGCCATAAACATTATTACTAGTCCTCACTTTGTTGCCACAAGTCCCATCTCCACCACCACAAATGAGAACAGAATAGAAAGTGATCATTGCTCTTTAATGAGCACATACTTTTTGGATGTATGTAGTTCACAGCTTCTCTTTCCATTCCTCCATCTTCCTCATGTCCTAATGCATCAATCAACACCAAAGGTGAGAAATGAATCTGAAATAAATTCCTACTTCTCATGGCAGGTTGCAGCAAGCATTACTCTGTTTTCCAACAGGTCAAAGAGAATCTGATTCAGACCAGGAGATTCTTGGTTTTATTTCCCACATTCAAACTCTGACTTAGCAAAGTACTTGGGATGCAGCCTTCAAACCA
Organism: Aptenodytes patagonicus; assembly: GCF_965638725.1. Taxonomy (NCBI): domain Eukaryota; kingdom Metazoa; phylum Chordata; class Aves; order Sphenisciformes; family Spheniscidae; genus Aptenodytes; species Aptenodytes patagonicus. The sequence continues at coordinate 2,764,619 of NC_134964.1, read as the reverse complement.
CTTATTATTCCTTTCAGGACTCAAAAAACCCCAATCCCTCTCTATGAGGGATTGTGGTATAGGCCAAATCCTGATATGTTAGCAAAAGTCTCTGAACTTCCATGTTGTTAGTAGGCCACCTGGGACATGCTTTACTCATTCTCACTCATCCTTAAATCAGAAGGAACAATGCTGGTTAATCTTGGGGCAGAAGGAGCTTACAACACACAACAGCACTCTGGCAAGTGCCCGGATCCACTCTAGGTAGTACAACTGGCATGGCCTGCTCTAAGTCACACTCTGAGCTGGTTCAGTCTCCAGCTGGGCCAAGTTTCAAAGAACCTTTTGTTCTTCAACTCATACTAAAACACTTGTTTAGGACTAGAGTCCAAAGACCTTGGCTGGGAAAGCCTTTGTGATACCAAACTCAAACCCTACAAGTTTACTGTATCAAGAATGTTTTTTTATCTACATGTTCACTTATGTTTCAGTTACATGCAGCAAATTGAAAAGAATATTAAAAATTAACTTCAAAAAGTGAAAAACACAACATCCCAACAGCATATTATAAATAACTACTACCTATATTTTTTTATAAATGAAGTACTTAGAAAGTGTTTGTACATCACCATCCAGATATTACATTTGTTAGAGTTGTCACAGGAGACAGATGGGGAGAATAATTTGCTGTTGTGTTAAAACATTGAATATTGATTTGAAAACAAGGACTCGTGGTGCAATGAAACATTCTCTGCAGCTAGAAGTGCTGATCTGACTTCATCTGAATTGAGTTAAAAAATATTTGCAAAACCAGGCAGCTTAGGTGGCTTAATTAAGAAAACACTTGCTTTTCACCTTTAGGAATTCATTTCCTCCAGGGTCAGAGTTTGGTGGTCTTACAGCTATCGCACAAACTTCTACACACTTTGGAATGATTAATGATCTCTGTTCAGAAAAATTATGAGGTGCTATAAGGAAAAATTAACTGAATTCACACAATGTGAAACCTCTCACTGACTACCTTTTCACTGCTTTTTTTTTAAAAAAAAAGGGGGCATGATCTGTATTCATGTATTTCATAGGTAACTTGTATATGAGTAATCCACAAACCTGCACAGAAGTAGTATCTTATATGGTAATGCAGTGAGTCTCTTCTATAGGCAACACCGTGTCCAACTGAAATCTTATAGATATTGAGTGCTGGCAAGAGAATTACCCTTCAAATATCACTGATCAATATGACACCTGAGCCCTTGTACAGCAAAAATGCCTACAGGTTTTAATTCAGGTGCTCTTCTTGACTGTAACATCAAAAAAAATACCCACAAAGCCAAAAACGTGCGGTTTTATCACACCAATGAATACTTTTGAACTTCTTTTGTGACTTTTTTCTGATTGGTAAATAATATGCTTTAGATCATATTCTGCACTGTTTCACTCAAAGCAGATCTTTTGAATGATTGCAACTAAGAATATAATTTACCTCTTCGAAGATACCATTCTGGGCAAACTCCTGCCTCTGGGCCTCTATCCACTTTTCCAAATAGGCCCTATTGCAACAGATTCCATGCAACATCCAGTGTTGCTACTCAGCTAGCAATAAAGCCATGAATTTGCAACAAGTTTGCTTTGTGATCAGTTTTTGATTTTGCACTGATTTGAGTAGTATTGGCAAATATGCACACCCTGGTCAGAAACTGAGCACTTATTTTTCCTGTCTTTTGGCGATATGTTGTTGATCTCCTTCTAAAACATGACCACAATCATGTGTTATGATGCTGTTAACCAAAACCACTTCTACTCTGATGATGGTATATTAATTTAAAAGTTGATAGCAACAGCTTTTTAGGTAGAATATCCTGTTTCTTTAAGAAAAGAAAGGAAGTCCTGAAGATTAATGAACAAGTTGAAGGTTCAAGAAGCCCAGACAGCAGTACCGGTTTTAATATGAATATGGACACCTCACTGTGTCCTACATATGTTACAATTTCCTTTCCCCAGCTTCTGATCTATTAAATATACAGCTGATAGGTAATTGTGAAGCTTAAATCACCAATATTTGTCAAGTATTAAGAGATTCTCAGATGAACGATACTTTATTACATACAGTCCTCTAACAGAAAATCTTGTGCTCTAATGCTTTGGAAGCACCTGATCTTTTCTATTGCCTGTACTTTATAATAAAACCAGGTATTTTGGTTTTAATTAGGGGCCCCAATTAGAAAGAACTTGAGAGTTACCCACTATCAGTATGGAGGATGAATTTGCTGTCTTGCTTCATCTTTCAAATGAATTTGCTGAAAAACAGAAGGTCAAATTGATTATTCCAGCTGCACTTCATAAGAAGCAGTGTTAAAGATGAATCATAAGATCCTTTCTTAGAATTGCTGGTGCAGATGGCTCTGTTGCCCACTGTTCAATACAAATAAGGTGAATTTTCTTGAGAGAAATATTAAACTATGGGGGGGGGGGAGTCAAGCCAGTAAGAACTACTTCAACCTTGAATCACAGATAAAGAGCAACCATGAAAAAAAACATGAAAATTCCATTTTAAATTTTTTAAAAAAAGGAGCATTCAATGATAGAGTAATCCCTTTTACAATATTCTATCAGAAAACTCAGATACATTTCTTTACTGAAGTCAGTGTGAAAATGTATGTTTTGTACTGGAATTACTGTTATAAGTACCAATACTTGAAAGTTCAATGGAGAGCAAATAGATGGGACAGGAAAAGGAAAGTAGGAAGAGTGATTTGTCCAATGGTTACTCAGTGTAGACGTGGCAGAGGTAGAACTGGACATTAATATTGTTCCTATGCCTGTTTATACCTCATCACATGGCTTAACAGAAGTGCTGGAATTTTGTCCAAGCTTGGCTCATCTGACTTACCCCCCCACACACTTCAAGAAATTACCATGGAACTGCATTTTAAAATTACTGACACACTACACTGATACTTGTGTTAGAAAAGCCCATAGATTAGATTACATAAAATTAGAATAGAATAAAGTTAGTGGCTAATGAATGATGCCATCTTTTTCTTTAAATGAAGCTATGTTAAAAACCAGCTTAACACTAAGAAGTGAACCTGTACTTCAGCAACAAGCTAAAGTATCAGCATTTCAGTATTATAGAAAAGCTTGATTACTGAGACCATTATTACATCACAATCTCACAGTTTAAATACAGCTTCCTATTTTCTGAAAAAGACATCCAGACACTTGAAAAAGCATGTTCAAACAAGTTCAGTCCTTAAAGAATGATTCTTTAGAAGGGTGAGAAATCCAAGACTGTAACTACCAGCCTCCTGAAAATACAAACTAATAGGCAATCTAAAAATTGAATGCTCTGATATATCAGATACAAACTGTGCTGGGAGAATACAAAGTTGTGCGACACACAAAAAGACAAGTGAAGCAGCTGTGTTTTCTAACAGTGAAAGAAACACAGATACAAGCTTAATGTACCGGCCCACCACAAAGATTGCCTAGATTTTCCTCTATTTAGACCAGAATTTAACTTTTTAGTATATGTAATAGAAAAAACATGATTCATAGAATTCCAAATAGTTCTAATATGAGTTTAAAGAAATAATGCAGTCACAGTTATACACCGTTAACTATAGAAATTTTGGTCAGAGTTTTTCCAAAAACTTTTCTATGAACAATTGAACGTGATTTTAGTATGCAGCATCTTGTTCAGCAGGCTTTTGAGAATAGTAAGGAGAATAATACAACTGGTTACTTCTAGCCAGAATCATTTATACAGCCCTCCTGAAAAATAAGGAGTTCAGGCTTTACAGTGAAATGAATCTTCTCTAATTTTAAGTGAAGTTCCACAGCTCCATGCAATATGATCTTCATTCCATAATGGGGGCTCCTATTTTGTTAGCAAATAACCACCCCTCTAAGTTAATGCCTTTTGGATATCTCCTAAAGATCTAATGGTTTGTAAGCTTCTTAGCTCTTTGATCTTAGGTTTGGATAGGGAGAAGCTCTCAATAGGTTACAGATATGAAGCCTATGAGAAATATCTACTTTCTTCAACCCTAGATTCAACTATTAAAAACAGATAATCACAACAGAAACACCAATCCTAACAAACTTTGGCAGTACTGAGCTACTGCTGTTCTATGTTGTCAATCAGTTGTCAAAATGTAGAAGAAAGCTGTTTATAAGTTCAGACAACATCTCCAATTGTGCACATGGTGCTTACAGTAGATGACAGTGTAGGAATTAAATGCCACTTGCATACCAGAAATACATTTGAAATGTGAAGTGGAAAATAAATGAGTGATCACAAGTATACAAGAAAATAGTTAGGATTGCAGTGGTAAGTTTTGAATTTGCAGTAAGAGTAGTCTGCCTGCAAGACGTGGCTTTGAGAACGCATGCTCCAAAGCAGAATCAATTCCTTTTGATTTCTTTCATCTGTCTATCCAAAGAAGCATCTCAACTGTATTTCCAAACAAACAATAAAATAAAACTAGATGACTTCTCAGAGATAACTCATGCACTTTTCCTCTCCTTGAAAAGCAATGCAGAAAGTGAAGAAATTACTGTACTGAAAATTACTATGTCAATATGTGTCCGTTTAATAAAAAGCAACCAAGAGAGTTAGAATATATTAAAAAGAAAATATTAGATACGCACAATGAGGTTTTTAGACATGATTAGAGAGCAATTGTATTTCCTCAAGTATAACTACCAGGTAAATAATTTCCTGTAAATAGTACTTTGAAAAAAAACTGCTTGCAGATGATTTCTGAATAAAGAAAGGCAAAATGCACTACAGCATTTGCTTAAAATTATACAACCAACTAATTATCAAGTAGTGCCTTTCAATATGAAATAATTAATACCACTGAATACCATACACAGATGGATGAGAAAATTAAGCTTATGAGTAAAATATGAAAGTCAGTGAAGTCTGAAAGTAATTACAACAGAATTTTATTCCTTTAGTTCTATATATATAGAACTAATATAGAGTTCTCTTTAAACTCATTTTCACCTCTGTCTCTAAGAAGAGAAGGCAGCATACTGATATACAATTTCACCTATTTCAGATAACACAGGATTTTACACTGTTATTAATCCAGGAACAAATGGAAAAGGAAAAAAACAAAATCATCTTTCTTTACAATTGAGAGGTCACGATTAAAAAAAGGTCAAAAACGGCATTTGCATTATCTGCACTGTTCTGAAAATAATACTATATTAAGAATGAATGATGCAAAAAATCTCTTCAAAAAACCTCAACAAATGACACATGAAGACAACCAATCATGGATCAGAAATTACCATCTAAAGCTACTGACCACTATTAACTGCGACAGGACTTGAACCAATCAATTGCTTCAAGAGTATATTTGATTGGCTTAATTCTTTTGCTGGACAGCATAGAAGACATGGAAGGCTTTTCTTAACTACAGGTTGTACATTCTGCAACTTGTTCCGATTACCCACAACTCATCTGTCTACATTCTTTTATTGGCATCTTTTATGAAATCTGAACACCAAAGCTGAAAGCTTTCTTAACTTCCACTGATACCATCGTAGCAACAATAAGCAGCTGTCAGGGAATCAAAATGTGCAGCATCCACTATTACTATTTTGGAGACAGACTTTTTTAAATCTTGAAACACATTTTGTTTAAAAATTGCAGATGTTTAGAAGTCACACAGGAAATTACTATTGCATCTACAGCATTCTTCCAAGACAAAGACCAAAGCAGGAAGACATACTGAAAATTAATTCGGTACCAAAAGATAGACAAAGGATAGATTATAGTGAAACTAAAATAGATGAAAATGTAGTTTCAGTGATGGAATAATCCCTTGTCTTACGAGTAGCTATACTCTTAGATAAATAATTCTCACCAGTTTAAACTGATACAATCTCAGTCAGTAGAAGAAAGTGAGCCACTATTTTGGTAAATCATTTTGAAAGTCTCAATAGATGTGTATCTGAATCATTCAATGTGAAAACTTTAAAAGACAACATGGTCCAGGATGAGTTAACACTTATCTTTATAGAATGGATTTGTGACAAGGTCTGGGAAAGGAAAACATACACGGGACTTCTAAGAGCAACTTCTGATCATAGTTCTTCAATTACAATAGCAGTTTGTAAACAGCTGAGAAAATAGGACACCCCTCCCCATTAGGTATATTCTGTGACCAAGGAAACAGGAACTTGCTTTTCCTAAAGCTAAATGAAGCACAATGACCCAGACTTTATGTAACAATGAAAGCAACACTAATTTATTGGATCTTGAAAGTATAAACAAACAACATCAGATCTCTGCTGGAGTATGTATATATATCAAGCACTTTGTCTTTCTGGAAAGCCTCCAAAATCTCAGTCATTTGGCTGAAGTATTATACATGGGAATATAAATAATACCAGCTTACTAGAGAGATGGACAAAGTTTTCCAGTAGCTTTTGAGTAATAAAAAGATATAAGAAGTCTGTGCAACTGTTCAACTTGCATTTTTCCATTGCAATTTTGCAACTGTTTATTACAACCTAAAGATGCTCTAGTGATCACCTCTGTGCTGTCGGATTACAAGGTAATAGAAGACTTTTTAAAAAGTTGCATCAGACTTCCTAAAGCAAATATTTAGGTAACTGTTAGATTGCTTCACTCTTAGAAAATCAGGATTTTTTTTCCTCACTGCTTTGATGGTCACCTTCACGACAATAATCCTGTGAAATACACAGCTTCAGAGAGGGATTGGAGACAAACTGCTTGGGTAGCTCTTCCTTTTATTTATGCTTTATATTGAAAGACCAAAAGCATGCTGCATTCGGCAAGCATTGTCAGTGTCTTCAACTCATGCAAACTATTATTCAGAAAACAAAGCTGACTGTTACCCAGAACACTATTGTACTATCAGTTTGTAACAAGCTAGTTAAAGCAAGCCAATTTAATGACAGCTTATTATACCCAGAAATTTACTGCAATGATGAAATTGCTTTCTTGTCTTTAGAATTATAACAAAGCATTTTTAGAAATGACCGGAAAACATGAAAGTCTTCTTTCACACTAACACTCTACTATAAAAGTAGTAATTTGGAGGATTGGCAAAATAATACTGTGGAATGACAGCTCTGATCAAACTGCAAAGTGCTGGTTAATATCTCATTAACTCTGCTACTGCAGGAATAAGCCCTTCCTGATCAACATCTAGATAAAAACATTAATACTCTTTTTTACTTAATTATGTCATAAACAAACCATAGCATAGCCATTTCATAAGCATTGGCACATTTCCCTTCCCTCACAACAGAAAAGAAAAACTGCTCTCTTATGTTCATTCATCACCCTTTAAATGAAAAGGGAAGGATACTAGTCTGATAAATGTAAGAGCTACATTCATGATAAAATATACAAAATTATCAGCAGAAAGTTGTTACACATTAACGGTGTCCTCAAATAACATTCTGTAAAGCTTCTTGAATAACTATGTGACATATCACTACCTCAAAGATTAGGCAACTGAACATTTTTTTACCAATTTACATAAAAATACAGGTTTTCATGCAGTTCCAAGCAAGTCTGCTAGATTTTTTTAAACTGTGAATTTAATAATTAAGAGACACGTCTAAGTTTCTAGTGTAGCTGAAATTGCTTCCATTCTAGGAAACAAAATTAATAGAATGAATCCTGCTTTAATCTATATTTTCAGGCTTTTATGACCTTAACATTTTGTTTAAATTAAGATTTCTACAGAAGAGCCTAAAGGCTCCACAAATTATTGTAAAATTTAGAGAGGTAAAAGTTATTTGAGCAGCTAAATAAGTAGGGATTATAATCAGTGAGGCCTACATTCTCACTGAGCTCTGCACTTGTGTAAATCTGGATTCAACCCAAAGAATTCAGGAAGATTTCACATACTGAGACAATCATATATTTACTTATTTATGAACATTTTTGTAAAATTTAGCTTCCCCTGTGTAAATTTAGACATGAAATGCAGGAGAGGAACGCCAAGAGCAAATGTGTTGGGCTTGCTCCTGCAAACTCATGAGTACATGCTTCGCTTTATACACCTGAATAGAGCTGCTGCAGGAGCAAAGCTTATGGTCACAGCCATCCCTCAGCCGTGCACAGGACAGAGCGAAATGAAATAAGACCCTCTTCAAGTTGTGACTCTGCCCTTAGCTTGCACAGTGGGGACTGCACATTTCTAGAGCTAAGAGGCAGGGACAAGAAAAGGGAAGAGGGTAGTAGAAAGGATTTCCTCAGAAGATTTTCCTATTTCTGAAAGATATGGAGGGGAGTTCTCAGGACATATGAAAGAAGACCAGACAAATGATTAAGACAGTCCTTTCACAGATTGCAAGATGAGTAGCAAACACCCTCATGAAATACCTGTGCTACTTCTTAATGTAGATAAATATTTCTTTAAGCTGCCTCAAGTGTGCAATGGCAAGCCACAGACCTATGAGCAGGCCCAATACCAAAAAAAAAGTGAAGGAATTTGCACACACTGAGGCTAACTGATTTCTAAGGCTAAATTATATTAAAGCACTTACACAGCCATTAAACCTCATGTTGCTTCACCACAGCCACTTTACTAGTGATTGTAGGAAGAAACTGTTCTTTGATGAATTCCCTAGTGAACGAGACATTTTAGACTTTTCTTCATGATTACTCGTTTTGCCCACCCACTTACAACCTCAACTATAATAAGGCTATTTAGGGTAACTACTACAAGATAAATTAAAACCACATTTTTGATATGTATATGCAAACCCAGCACTCCACTTAATAGAGCAACTGTTTTTGTGCCTCATAAGGGCACAGACTGGATTTGTGACTGACCTATGTAGTTCTGCCATTTTAATATGCCCCTCTCCAACCTCTTGTTGGGATTCCTGTGCCACACAGCACATAACATTAATCAGCAACATTATGCCACACAGCTGCTCTTCGGCATCAAGATCGATGTTCCTGTTAAAAGAATTAAAGATGTCTCCTTGGTCATGCAAAATGCAGTGATTTCCAAGCATGTATATGACAGTAGGACTCAAAGCATTGTCCTTGTCATACCAGATATCTCCTAGAGCCAGGTACAGCTCCAGCTACATTTATAGTAGAAGTCCTTCCACTGAATTTAATACTAAAATACATGCCAATTCATTCAGGCCTCAAGAAGGCAGTTACTTCATTCAACACTGGAGGTACAACTGGATTAATAAGGATGTGTTTTTAAAGATATTGAGAAAAACTGGTTTAATGTTACAAGCAGTACCTCAGAAAGTTCTTCTGAGACAAGCTATGGTTTAAAACAAGTGGAGCATTTCTGACAGATTGGACTGACTCTATAGTGTTACAATTAGATCACTAACCTGGTAAGAGGGAAGCTCATTCCCTCTGGAGCCTGTGAGTTTTTAATTACTCCTTGATCTGCCTCTTTCAGAGAGGAAACATAAGTATGGATTGGAAGATCACAAATTCAATGTGCAATGGTCAAAGCTTCCAGTTCTCGCATCCCTTAGTCAGAAATTCAACCCTGAGCCTAGGAGATTACCCAAGTGTTGATGTCATTCTGTTTTGAGAAAAGCTTCCAGTTTTATAAAGAGCTTTCCAGTGAAAACAGTACAGTAAGAATACCTAATTAGCTCCTATTTAGGATGTTGTGAATGCACCATAATGACCACCCTCCATTTTGTATATGAAACCAGCTGAAAGAATCTCAATATATGAAAAACAGAAGCTTGGAACATTCTGCAATGTGCACAGTAGTTTGAAACAGGAAAAAAATGCTGCTGAAATCTTTACACTATTAAGATATGAATAACAAAGATAAACATATACTACATAGTGAGCAACAAGCATAAAGCTTTCATCTCTCTTCGTGGGAAATCCTACGGAAGGTGAATAAACCCATAGAGACCATTGTAGGAACTCATACCATACCATTTGAGAAAGCTTTCTTTTATCCCAGTAACTGACAAAGTATATTAATTTACAACAGATTTCTTTTTTTCCTGTATATCTGCAGCTAACTACAATTTTTAAAGCCACTCATTTGTTTAACTACCAGGTTCAACAAGGGACGTTGTCATTTAGAAAAATAAAATAAATCAAAATCAGTTAAATTTGTCACCTTCCTTGTTCATTCTTCCCCAATAGCCCTAACTTATGAGTGGTTATTCTCCCTTCTCTTCAGATCCTTCTCTAAGCTCTCGCATCAGGATTTCAAAGTTAGATGATCAAATGTGCAGGGAGGCACCTAATTTCTCACAGGCACTTCTGAAAGCTCCTGACTAGGTCTACAGTGAACAATTTTCTTTCTCTCCCCCTGCCCCCACCCTTTTTCTGGCCTTTGATCTTTAGAAAGCACAAATGCCATTACAGTGAATAAAGTCATAGCCCACAGAGTCAAACCCCTACTATTTACCTCTTTCCTCCCTGCCCCCCTTCATGACCAAGACTCTAGGACAACCAAGCTAGTTAAGCTGGGCTAAGATACAGCAGCAGGTATCATCAGCACTGTGACAAATGAGAATGTGTGTCAGGGGAGACTGTTTAAACAAACAGTTGGATGCTTGGGAACGCAGACAGAAGACCTAAGATCTTGCTCTTTTTTCTTTTTCTTTCCCCCTCCGTCTTCAAAACAGAAGATTAAGTTTGCTGTGAACATGAGCTGATGAAAAGAATTCAAATAGTGCTTTGAATAGTGCCACTGGGAGTGTCACAGGAGAATTACAAATTGCTGCTGGAGACACCAGTCTCCCTTTACAGAAAGTTAACATAAAAGTACACATATCTTCTTTCTATAAGGTACTAACTTGTAAATTAACCTTTAATGGAGTATAAATGATGTCCTGAAAGAACTGCTTATGCAGCTATATTTATGATCTAGAAAATTGCAAATATTTACAAGATTATAGGTGTTAATGGTCTGTCAAAAATGTTTGTATATTGTACATACATTAAACCTCAGCTTAAGACCACCCTGCTATAAAGACCACCCCATTTCTTGTCCCATATAGAATTTCACTTTGATTCCATATATTCCATTCCTTATAATGAGGCCAGGTCCCAGCATACACCCAAACCACTCTAGACAAGGAACTTCTCCTCCATAGGATCCACTCATTTTACTCTCTGTTCCCAGACCCTCTGTGCAGCTCTCTCCTAGCCAGTATTATCATTGTTATTTACCTTCAGTAAGGGATCTGAAGAACATTCCAAGTTGCTCCGCTGCTCATGACACACTCCAAAAGCAAAGCAAAGCTGGTGGGGGCAGGCAGGTACAGGCTTAGGAGAGCTGAGCAGTACTTCACTGCAATACCAGCAACAACTCCACCTTCCAACATTCCTGCCTCAGTTTCCCCACTCTGATATAAGCCAGTCATGCTTTTTAATGAAGCATCTTTAGCATCACTGTATACCCCTCTAAGGAATATATTTACTGTTCAAACACAGGTCATCAATAAAGAAAACAGATAAACCAAATCCTGCTGTCTGGCCTCTCTTAAGACCTCTGTTTCCAAGGGCTTCTGCTGCTGTCTACACAGCAGGTGTACCTAGCAAGGCCTTTCATCTAGCTGGTAGAGCAAGCCCCTTTCCCTGACCCAGCACTTCTATAGTAGCCCCCTATTCCCTACAGCTCTCTCTCAACTCAACTGCTTGTTGTTCTTTTATCTCACCACCTGGGTGCAGCTAATTAATCACATGTGGGGCTACACACCCAACTCCTTAATACAATATTCTGTCCCTGTGGCTCAGTAAAATTCAAACTTTTCATATTCTACATTTAGGTCTCAAGTCTGAGCTTTCTTTTTTCACTAAGCTCATTATTTAAACTGTAGTTTTCCTTACAACAATTTTTAATTGAGGTTTTCTACCAGTGCTACAGTGAAATAAAAAGAAAACATCCCCTCTTTGAGTTAACAGCAAATTCTATATTTGCCTCTGATGTAATTTTTCTTTGGTAAATAATTATTAATATATCTTTTCCAGACATAAGTTATAGTGACAATAATTTCAATACAAGCTATTGAATATATTTGCTATTCAAAGTGAGAGACTAACTTGTCCTCTGATCTATTACAGTTTCTTTTCTGGGCAGCTGAGTAACTTTCTGTGTCAGAAATCTGATTCAGACTTCTGAATTGAAATTTCTTTTTCTGCAAGCATTGTCAAATAAAAGCAGTTGGAATTTGTCAGTTGTGATAGTGAGATTCCAGAAAGGTCAAAGTTTGAATGTTGAAAAAGGAAAAACTTTTCTTTGGAAATGTGCATAACTAAAATCAGTTTCTTACTCAGAAGATGTTACATTTTTTAATACTTGCTTTAGAAACATCAATGTATTCATGCATAAATACAGCTGGGGAAAAATAAATATTTTAGGAACAAATACTTGGGCCTCTGCCCAGGTTTTATTACAACAGATTATTTTCTTTTGTAATTTATCATTTGCTGTACATTACCTTGCTCAATGACTGAAAAAAAAAAGTTCTTCCTTAGGATAAAAAAGTCAAAGGAAAACTTGAAAAGGCTCTGTCCCCACTGACCTCATGAACATTTTTATTGATATCAAATTGCTCATATTTTTTTGCCTTGCCATTTTCATTTTTATACCTGCTGGGTCACATCTTCAAATGATGTAAACTGGCATAGACCTAATGGTTTCAATGAAACTATGAGAGCTGAGGATCTGGCATTAATTATTGGGGATTTTCTGTTATCCAGTGAGATAATGTAAAAGCAGTTCCTCTCCTGACTTCGAAATAGAACTATCTGTAAGCTAACTATAGAGATATGTCGTAAGTGAACTGCTATTAGGAAAACATTAACTTCTAAGATTTTACATAGATCTTCAAATTATCTAATTATTTTTATGCCATAATCCGTGATGAGAGAATAATAAAAGTTAAGTTTCTCACAAATTATGAAACATGTAATTTTCTTAAAAATACAGAATTTGCTTGGATAGCTCAATGAAATGATGCCATTTGAATTTGAGTGGTGTTTTACACAGAATGAGCTGGCTTATATCAGTTTGGCTGCTAGTAAGTGGCACAGCACACAACAAAGCTTATATAAAATTTTTGGTTTTCAAGCGTTGTATCTGACCTGGTTTTTTGGCTGGCAAAACCAGATACATCACCAAGTTCCCAAGTATTCCTCTCATCTCAAGTGCGTCTTCTCTTAAGTCTTCTTAGGTACTTAGAATAATCTTCTGATTATTCAGTAAAAAGAGCTTTTTATACAAGTCCCTAGATAAACTTCAGAATTTTATTTTTATAGTCCTACAGGTTATCTTCTGGTTTTGGGGCATCCACTGAGTAGAGATCAAAAGCCCAAGATCTCTAGCAGAAGCAGATCAATGAGAGGTTTTGTTGCAAGCAAACACTGTACATGTCATACAGCTTCTGTGCTTCTAACGGGTATTTCCCATGTTAAACAAAAACATTATAAACTATGTATTTATAACGCTGTTACAGAACAAACAAAACCTCCACGCAATCATGAGTCCAGGTCAATGAACTCTGAAGCCTCTAATGTTAGCTTTCAAGGACAAAGACAAAACTCCAAGATCTCTCTGACTAGATACCTGAGATGCCTCCTAATTTTCTCTGATCATCAGAGCACTGAGCTATAAATTTCCATGAATACAGTTGAGTTTCTTTCTGCCAATACTCATACAGGAGTGTTTTCCACCAATAGATGGAAACATCCTGATTCACTGTATGTAAACATATGTATTTGTGGCTAGTTTATATTATTTTGATTTTTTTCCAGTATTTGTATTTGGAAGTGTATACACAACTTTGGTGTCTTCCCTCTTGATACTTATACAGAGAGTGATCGTGGACCTTGAATTGATTAGTGGATTTCCACAGCACTTAAATGTCTTTGTGGATCTGAGCCTTCATGTTCCTGTATTCAAGGTTTTCCTCTGTAAAAGAAGAACAAACAGTCTTTCCTTTCCTCTCCTCTGTATGTTCATGTTCAGACTGTAAATTCTTCAGGGCAAGAATTCTGTTAATAAATGTTGGTTTAGTGCCTACTGCAATGGGTATCTGCTCACAGTGGGGTACTACTATGCTAAAAAAAAAAAAGTAAATATTACTGACAGTAAAAATACAGCTCGTCGACTGAAGGTGCATGAAAAGAATTTTGTCCTGTAGGACATCAAAGTTCTTAAAAATTCATATGTCAAGTATTGCCATCTGAACTAAATTAGTTTTGTAGAACTAAGATTTCATGGCAAATAAAAATAGTATATCATCTTAATAAAAGCATCATGTGCAAAGGGAAAATAAAAGCAAGAAAGATATAATTTTATAGTACTTGCACAGTTCTCCTTACTCTGAACTGAAATTCAAAACTACCAAAAGAAGCAGCCATCAACAGCCACATAATCAATCTGCTGCAAAGCTGGTGCTGGTCTCCAACTTATTTGATACAAAGGACAGTGGAAACAATAGGAAAGTTTGCAGGAGTGTAGTAAATAACTCTAATGCTTTGAATTGCAAAGGGTAAGCAGCCTACCAAAAGTATTTATCAAAGTCACATTGGGGGAAAGAAACATCACCAAACAGAACAGTGCAAGCCAGATGCTTGGAGATTAAATGGGGTCAAAAATGCAACCCTAATTTTCATAACATCCTCATAAAAATTCACAGGAAACTGCTTTCTGAACCTGTTATGGAAGAGATTTTTTTGAAAGTTAAAGGGGAGTTGCAGAGTGAGATTCTACTGAATAAGGTCAGAATTACAGAGGAAGGGAAAAATAACCTGTTCATTAAATAAAACTAAGAACATAAAAATCAATACAGAACAATGGCTAAAAGTAGCTGACAGTTATGTCTAGACTTGTGAGATCAGATTTACATCTTTCAATTTGCACTTGTGTTGAAGCTTCAGCTCAGAGTCAGATCTTTAACCCATTCAATGTAGGAACCGGAATTATTACATACAAGGGAACCAACATACTTGACTTTTGTGAACTCCCTAGACTTGCCCCTAAATGTAAATAAATAAAATAAAGTAAAATAAAATGCTTTTCTAATATTTGTAGCTCCTTTCAACCCTTGTGTCACTCCCCCTTTATTACTGCACACCATCTGCTCAGCAAACTGAAATCATATAATTGAAAATCAACACTACAGAGATTAAAATGGTTGGTTTTGAGTGTTATTGTTTGAAGCTACTCAGAAGCATAGAAAAATGTTTAGCTGTATTGATGATTTTAATTTTCTTTTTCTTTGAAATCTCAAATTTCAATCAAAGTTCTTATAAAAAGTTGTCCTGGTTCTGGCTGGGATAGAGTTAATTTTCTCCCTAGTAGCTGGTACAGTGCTGTGTTTTGGATTTAGTACAAGAATAATGTTGATAACACACTGATGTTTTCGTTGTTGCTGAGCAGTGCTTACACTAGTCAAGGATTTTTCAGCTTCTCATGCCCTGCCGGCAAGAAGCTGGGAGGGGGCAGAGCCAGGACAGCTGACCCAAACTGGCCAAAGGGCTATTCCATACCATGGGACGTCATGCTCAGTATATCAACTGGGGGGAGTTGGCCGGGGGCTGGTGACCACTACTCGGGAACTGGCTGGGCATCGGTTGGCAGGTGGTGAGCAGTTGCATTGTGCATCACTTATTTTGTATATTCTTTTATCATTATTATTATTATTATTTTTTCCCTTCCTTTGCTGTCATATTAAACTGTCTTTATCTCAACTCACGGGTTTTACTTTTTTTTTCCCCCTATTCTCTCCCCCATCCCACTGCAGAGGGGAAGTGAGTGAACGGCTGTGTGGTGTTCAGCTGCCTGCCGGGTTAAACCACAACAGTCCTTTTGGCGCCCAACGTGGGGCATGAAGGGTTGAGATAACGACAGATCTGACCAGAGCGTGTTAAGGCAAATTTGTTATAAGCATTCATTATATTGGTTTAATAGTCACTGGTCACAATGTTGATTAATTTACTCTCAAAGTTGTCGAGCTTGCTCTCAAAGTTGTGTTATGTAGCACCTTACTTGCTGTATATGTTCCCTGTTCTGCTGTTTATCACTGCTTGAGCTGGATCAAGGACATCATTTTGCTGCACTGTGTAACACTGGTTTATGATATAGTAAAATTATTGGTCGTGAGACTAATCTGGTATTTGTACTCAGCATTACCGTCATCTCCATACCTTGGGAGCCAGCTTTTGGAAACTATTAATAATTACACTCTTTACCTTTTCTCCTCAGGGAACCAATCTATGGGGGAGACGGGGAGGACAATTTCCCCCGCTCCTTCACCTTCCCTTTCTCCTTCAGGCTAGTTACAACAGCTCTTGAGAATTTTGAATATCCTTGGGATGTTCAAACTACCATGTTCCTATTGCTATGTCTCCTGAATGTGGTTCAGGTCTTGTTTAAGGTTAAACACTTATTTAAGAATACCATCCAGAGATCTACCCCCACAACAGGCACTGTAGCTACTCAAACCTCAGCGACAGGCACTGCAGCTACCCAAACCCCGGCGACAGGCACTGTGGCTGAACCAGAGAACCAACCCTTGCTGATATCAGTCGCCCCTATACACAAGAAGAAATAGACAAGAAAATCAGCTCATTTAGTAAGGGATGAAGATGAACCAGGGCCGTCATGAGAACAGGAGGAGGAAGAGGCAGAACCCATAAATGAGATGGCAACCACCCGATCCCTGTCCCTGAGTGAGCTGCAAGATATGTGAAAAGATTTCAGTCATTGTCCAGGCGAGCACATTGTCACCTGGCTGCTCCGATGTTGGGGTAATGGGGCCAGTAGCCTGGAATTAGAGGGTAGGGAAGCCAAGCAGCTGGGATCCCTTTCCAGGGAAGGGGGCATTGACAAAGTGATTGGAAAAGGGGCACAAGCCCTCAGCCTCTGGAGGTGACTCCTGTCAGGGGTGAAGGAAAGGTATCCCTTCAAGGAAGATGTTATATGTCACCCAGGCAAGTGGACCACCATGGAGAGAGGTATCCAGTACCTGAGGGAATTAGCTGTGCTGGAGGTGATTTATGATGACCTGAACAATGAGCAGTTATCCAAAGATCCAGATGAAGTCAGGTGCACACGACCCATGTGGCAGAAGTTTGTAAGGAGCTCACCATCGTCATATGCCAACTCATTGGCAGTGATGACCTGGAAAGACGGAGAGGAACAAATGGTGGATGAATTGGCTGGCCAACTCCAGCAATATGAAGAAAGTCTCTCTTCCTTCCTATGGGCCTGCATCTCGGCTGTGGAGAAACTGTCCCGGGAGTTCCAGCGATTCAAAGAGGTTATGTCCTACTCCCCACCTGTACGGACCAGCATCTCAGCCATTAGGAGTAAGCATCCCCCTGCTCAAGAGAGAGGAGATAGTGGATACACACCACGGGCCACCCTGTGGTTTTACTGTGTGACCATGGAGAGGACATGAGGAAGTGGGATGGAAAATCTACCTCGACCCTAGAGGCACGGGTACATGAGTTGCAAGGAAAAACAATCACAAAAGGGTGTTCTTCCAGGAAAATTGCTGCTCCAGTTTCCAGCGGGCAGTTCCCCAGACAGAGTAGAAGGGCCTATCTTACTTCTGATCTTAATGAAGAGACTTCTGACTCGTATTTACAAGAAATGAGAAATGAATACTATGACCAGTACTAGAGGGGACCTGCCTCCAGCCAGGTGGAGGAAAGGGACAACCGGGTTTAGTGGACTGTGTGGATTCAGTGGCCTGGCACATCGGACCCACAGGAGTATAAGGCTCTAGTAGACACCGGTGCACAGTGTACCCTAATGCCATCAAGCTATAAAGGGGCAGAACCCATCTGTATTTCTGCAGTGACAGGGGGATCCCAACAGCTAACTGTATTGGAGGCTGAAGTGAGTCTAACTGGGAATGAGTGGCAGAAGCACCCCATTGTGACTGGCCCAGATGCTCCGTGCATCCTTGGCATAGACTACCTCAGGAGAGGGTATTTCAAGGGCCCAAAAGGGTACTGGTGGGCTTTTGGTATAGCTGCCTTGGAGACGGAGGAAATTAAACAGCTGTCTACCTTGCCCAGTCTCTTGGAGGACCCTTCCGTTACAGGGTTGCTGAGTGTCGAAGAACAATGCATGCTGATCGCCACCACAATGGTGCACCGGCGGCAATATTGCACCAACCGAGACTCCCTGATTCCCATCCATAAGCTGATTCATCGACTGGAGAGCGAAGGAGTGATCAGCAAGACTCACTCGCCCTTTAACAGTCCCGTATGGCCAGTGCGGAAGTCTAATGGAGAGTGGAGACTAACAGTAGACTATCGTGGCCTGAATGAAGACACGCTGCTGCTGAGTGCTGCCGTGCCGGACATGCTAGAACTTCAATACGAACTGGAGTCAAAGGCAGCCAAGTGGTATGCCACAACTGATATCGCTAATGCGTTTTTCTCAATCCCTTTGGCAGCAGAGTGCAGGCCACAGTTTGCTTTCACTTGGAGGGGCGTCCAGCACACCTGGAACCGACTGCCCCAGGGGTGGAAACACAGCCCCACCATTTGCCATGGACTGATCCAGACTGCACTGGAACAGGGTGGAGCTCCAGATCACCTGCAATACATTGATGACATCATTGTTGGGGCAACACAGCAGAAGTTTTTGAGAAAGGGAAGTAAATAGTCCAAACCCTTCTGAAGGCCGATTTTGCCATAAAACAAAGTAAGGTCAAGGGACCTGCATGGGAGATTCAGTTTTTAGGAATAAAATGGCAAGACAGACGTCGTCAGATCCCAATGGATGTGATCAACAAAATAACAGCCATGTCTCCACCAACTAGCAAAAAGGAAACACAAGCTTTCTTAGGTGTTGTGGGTTTTTGGAGAATGCATATTCCAAATTACAGTCTGATTGTAAGCCCTCTCTATCAAGTGACCTGGAAGAAGAATGATTTCAAATGGGTCCCTGAGCAATGACAAGCCTTGGAACAAGTTAAACAGGAGATAGTTCATGCAGTAGCCCTTGGGCCAGTCCGAGCAGGGCAAGATGTAAAAAATGTGCTCTACACGGCAGCCGGGGAGAACGGCCTTACCTGGAGCCTCTGGCAGAAAACACCTGGGAAGACTCGAGGTTGACCCCTAGGGTTTTGGAGTTGGGCATACAGAGGATCTGAGGCCCGCTATACTCCAACTGAAAAGGAGGTATCGGCAGCGTGTGAAGGCATTCAAGCTGCTTCTGAAGTAATTGGTACTGAAGCACAGCTCCTCCTGGCACCCTGACTGCCGGTGCTGGGCTGGATGTTCAAAGGGAGGGTCCCCTGTACACATCATGCAACTGATGCTGCGTGGAGTGAGTGAGTCGCACTGATCACACAACGGGCTCAAATAGGAAACCCCAGTCGCTCAGGAATCTTGGAAGTGATCACGGACTGGCCAGAAGGCAAAAATTTCGGAATATCGCCAGAGGAGGAGGTGGCACTTGCTGAAGAGGCCCCACTGTATAATAAACTACCAGAAAATGAGAAGCAATATGCCCTGTTCACTGATGGGTCCTGTTGTATTGTAGGAAAGCATCGGAGGTGGAAGGCTGCTGTGTGGAGTCCTATACAACAAGTCACAGAAACTGCTGAAGGAGAAGGTGAATCAGGTCAGTTTGCAGAGTTGAAAGCCATCCAGCTGGCTTTGGATATTGCTGAACAAGAAAAGTGGCCAGTGCTCTATCTCTGTACTGACTCATGGATGGTGGCAAATGCCCTGTGGGGGTGGTTGCAGCAATGGAAACAGAGCAACTGGCAGTGCAGAGACAAACCCATCTGGGCTGCCTCATTGTGGCAAGATATTGCTGCCCGGGTGGAGAACCTGGCTGTAAAAGTACGTCACGTAGATGCTCACGTACCCAAGAGTCGGGCCACTAAAGAACATCAAAACAACCAGCAGGTGGATCAGGCTGCTAAGACCGAAGTGGCTCAGGTGGATCTGGACTGGCAACATAAGGGTGAATTATGTATAGCTCGGTGGGCCCATGACACCTCAGGTCACCAAGGAAGAGATGCAACGTACAGATGGGCTTGTGATCGAGGGGTGGACTTGACCATGGACACTACTGCACAGGTTATCCATGAATGTGAAACACGCGCTGCAATCAAACAAGCCAAGTGGTTAAAGCCTCTCTGGTATGGAGGACGATGGCTGAAGTATAAATATGGGGAGGCCTGGCAGATCGATTATATCACACTCCCATAAACCTGCCAAGGCAAGCGCCACGTGCTTACAGTGGTGGAGGCAACCACCGGATGGCTGGAAGCATATCCCGTGCCCCATGCCACTGCCCGGAACACTATCCTGGGCCTTGAAAAGCAAGTCCTATGGCGACATGGCACCCCAGAAAGAATTGAGTCAGACAATGGGACTCATTTCCGAAACAACCTCATAGACACCTGGGCCAAAGAGCGCGGCATTCAGTGGGTGTATCACATCCCCTATCATGCACCAGCCTCTGGGAAAATTGAATGATACAATGGACTGTTAAAGACTACACTGAGAGCAATGGGTGGCGGGATGTTCAAACATTGGGATACACATTTAGCAAAGGCCACCTGGTTAGTCAACACGAGGGGATCTGCCAATCGAGCTGGCCCTGCTCAGTCAAAACTTTTACGTACTGTAGATGGGAATAAAGTCCCTGTAGTGCACATTAAAAATATCTTGGGGAAGACAGTCTGGGTTATTCATGCCTTGGGCAAAGGAAAACGCATTTGTGGAATTGCTTTTGCTCAAGGACCTGGGTGCACTTGGTGAGTGATGCAGGAGGATGTGGAATTCTGATGTGTACCTCAAGGGGATTTGATTTTGGGTGAGAACAGCCAATGAATTAAATTGTATTATGTTAATTGCTATATAATACTGTATATCTTCACTTCTATGGTGGCTATATGCCATATCAATGGTATTACAGTAAGAATCACCTAGATTAATGAAGAATAAACTTTGATGAATCTGAGCAAAGTGCAGCAATGATAGAAACGGACAAGCACAGCAATAATGGAACCAAAACTGGCTTCAGCATGCAACAATCCAACACCACACACCATCTCTCCTGCCCTGAAGGACTGTTATGACAGATGGAGTCCAAAGTCCAAGTCTAAATAAGCTCAACGAACATTTGAGAGGGATGGCCCATAGACTAAGGGAATGATATCTGTGTGTATATACCAAAATACAGGAAAAGTGGTGGTGATTAATTGGTATGTATTGGAAAGTGTGGGACCTGGGCATGGTGTAGATGGCATAGAATAAGGGGTGGATACTGTCCTGGTTTTGGCTGGGATAGAGTTAATTTTCCTCCTAGTAGCTGGTACAGTGCTGTGTTTTGGATTTAGCATGAGAATAATGTTGATAACACACTGATGTTTTCGTTGTTGCTGAGCAGTGCTTACACTAGTCAAGGACTCTTCAGCTTCCCATGCTCTACTGACTGAGAAGGCTGGAGGTGCACAAGAAGCTGGGAGGGGGCAGAGCCAGGACAGCTGACCCAAACTGGCCAAAGGGCTATTCCATACCATGGGACGTCATGCTCAGTGTATAAACCAGGGGGAGTTGGCCAGGGGGTGGTGACCACTGCTCCGGGACTGGCTGGGCATCGGTCGGCAGGTGGTGAGCAATTGCATTGTGCATCACTTATTTTGTATTTTATTATTATTATTATTATTATTATTATTATTTTCCCTTCCTTTTCTGTCCTATTAAACTGTCTTTATCTCAACCATGAATTTTACTTTTTTTTGCCAATTCTCTCCCCCATCCCACTGTGGGGAGGGGGGGGGGTAGTGAGTGAATGGCTGTGTGGTGTTTAGCTGCCTGCTGGGTTAAACCACAACAAAAATTCATATTTACTTTTTTACCTGTTATGCAATGGGTTGAAAATGAAACAAAACAAACAAAAAAGATTTTTCCCTCTACTTTAAAATTTAGAAATATTGGACAATAATGGTTTTGAAATGCTCTGAGACCTTCCAGTTTGTGTGTGTTTTTTTTCTACATTAGACAACAAGATTCAATTCAAAATTAATTATTCATCTTTAAAAATTCTTATACCATTCAAGATGACCTGTTGCTTGTGTTACCCCAGGAATTTTGAAGCAAGTGCTATTATTTTTTTGCTGCATATGTAATAACAGGAGATGCCACTATTCTTATTTTCTCACTGGGACTAGAGACCATATGATTCAAAATACAGAAAATTAGGTCACCTGAATTTTATCAACAAGGGGCTCACAATAAGACCAGTTAGTGGTGCACAAAACTCAATTTCCAGGTGAATTTCTAGAAGCAGAAGTAGAAACATTGGTAGGATGTTGATACGATATTTAACCTACAAGATTGCAACTGTATTACTGATAACCTATATTCTCACAGATCTGTGCACCCTGGTAAATCATAACTGAGCAAGCCAAGAGAGGTGTAATAAATAAGGAATCGAGGGGAGGATGTGGGTAGGGGACTGGATCACTCTCAGTATATAGATGCTGTGCTTCTTTCTCATCCTTAGTAATGAGTTTCTTCAGCTTCTTTAATCTAAACACAGGTGTAAAGAGTAGGAGCAATACATGCACTTACAACATTGTGCTTTTTTATATATACAAACCCAAGCCTAAAGTCCATTGAATATAATGGAAGATGTCCCAGATTATTTCTATGGAGTACAGACTTTAGCAAAAGAGAGGATTTTATTTTCAAGAAAAAATTGAGATGGAATCCCCCCACATGCAAAGGCCAAGATACCAGAAGCCTCAAAAAAGTAAATCAAGGCCATGTTATTCAATATCTCTTAAATGTAATGAATGATGAAGCCCATTAGAAATTAAAGGAAACAGATTTTTTAAGTCCTCATGATGCCCTTTAGCTGCCATTCAAAAAGCCATCTGACATTTTCACTCACCACTAACAGTTCCCATGCCAGCAGCACTAGGACAATGCCCAAAGCAATGACAGGCATTTAATTTTCAGGCTTTGATATTGCAAAACAATGCAGCAAAGAGAAATGAAAACTTAACAAATTGGTTGACAATTTTCTTTTAGACTCTTCCCTTTCATTTCTACCACACCAATTTACCTCCTGCTGACTTGCGAAAGAAACACAGTGTAATTAATTTGCTTTAGTGGACAGTGAAGGAATACAGAATGCAAATATGAGAACCATAGCTTTGGTGTATTTTGGCTGACCGTTTAAGCTGTAATGATTATCTGCCAACAGTTTGCACAAAAGTGTAATTTCTAATGCAAATGAATTCTTGGAAGAGCAGACAATGAAGTTTTAAAGAAGTAAAAACCAGCCACATCTGAACATACTGGCCATACTCTTTTTGTAAAGAGAAAATTTAATAAGTTGGTGTGTTGATAGGACATGCGGTATAAATAAACTGTGCATAGGAGTTGACTACACAATGCATTTTATTTCCATCAATGATGAAAATAATCTACCATACTTATAAAGGTCATCTTTCTTCTTCTGTGGAAATTCAGGAGCAAATTTTCTTCTGTATTTCAGAGGAAAAGTAATTTTTAAATAAAACTGCAACTGAAGTACAAGTTGCAACTCTCTCCTAAATATTCAAAGCTACTATGGCTGTAGAGCATGGTTATGTTTTGTGTTCCTACAGCCTATGAATGAGTCTATACTCAGGGCTGCCCTATGCAAATATGATCCGTGTATCACATATACAGTAAGTCTAACACTTCTGCAGGTCATCAGATCTAGTGCACACGTGCTGCATAGACTGTCTTCATAATCAGATCGCCTCGTCTGATGAGGTATGTTGGATTAATATGCATGCTTGAAGTTGCTCTACGGCACATGCACGTAAAGGCTGGAGTACCAGAAGCACTTTCTCTGACAGCAGAGTTGACTTGGGGGTGTTTCTACCCTCCGTCATCTCTAGTTCCGTCCATACAGTAACAATGCAGTGCCCTGTGTTCTGCCATAGCAACTATTTGTGATAGCAACTGTTTCAGCTAAACATAAGACATAGCCTTCTGGGGTTCCTATAATAAGTCCAGATTGAAATACTTACACATACGCTGTGCAACACCTGTGCAGCCAGCTCAACACCTTGAAAACATCATGTCAGACCTGCTGTATGGGATATAATTGTTGTGCACATGAGGAACAGAGCAAATCTTCTGTGCATGCAGGGAAAAAATATACAGAGCTTGTGGAGCAGGTCAGATGCTTCCTGAAAGACTTGACTTACTGAGTGAGTGCAGCCTGAATTGAAAGCACATGTGTGGTAGGGCAGGTCTGTCCAAAACTTCCGGAAAGTGTCAGATCTATTGCAGGCAGACAGCAACTGTGTAGTGCATGTGCACTTACTCAAACATTTCTTGAAAGAACCAGCTTACTACAACTGCCACATGGGTCACAGTCACTGATGGTCCAGTTGGCCTGCTGTGTTACCAGGAATCCTGGATAAATGTTTGAATATGGCAAAATCTTTGAAGCTAAAGTTTTTATCCAGAAAGAGGAAAATCTGGAGTTGTGGTATCCCATATTTCTTCTTCAGTAAATTCCAGTGTGAAGAATTGTTTCCCAATTGAAATTCTTGAGTCACTGTAATGACTATAGTGTTAAAACATGTCAATTGTATCTAGTCTGACACATGACCGAAGTACAACAAGCTAAACATTCCCATACTGGAATTTTGAGATAACGTATATGTATACAACATGAACAATGTTTCTTGTATCTGTGGGATACTTCATCTCCCTGTATCGTTTGCTACACTCCCACTGCAGCATAAAGGAAGCAATCTCACTCCTCCTCCTCTCACTACAGAAGGGATTCAGCCTTGCCATAAAATTGCATGTTTGATTCAGAACGATATGATTGACTTTCTCTTTTTTACAGAAAAGACAGCTTATTGTAAGATGAACATGGCATACCAGGGAAAAGAGTCCACAGAGGTTATGACTAGCTTAAAAACTGGTACAAGTTATTCTTCTTGAAGCTAAAACAGCTTGAAAAGAGGTTTCCTTTGACAATCATCCCTAAATCTAAAAACTTGGCTGCAGAGACCACTAGTTTACAGTCCTTCCCCCACACTACACTTCTGTCTGTGAAGCAGCTAGAAATGCAACTTTGAACCTATCATATGTACAGAGGAAACAAAGAGATGATAAACTCACTATTTGTGCCAAAATTTTTTGCCTAATGTGCTATTTTGGTGCTAAAATACAACTGGAATGATGGTCTCTGCAGATAAATTAGAAACCTGATGCTACACTTGCTAAGTTATTTGCTATACCTGCACATTTAACTTACCTGCTTAAAACTTTGGTGGTGCTTATTGTCACATCCAGGGTAGGTGGGCTCAGATTTCAAGCAGTGGTTGAGCTTAAGAAATAACTAAGCATACAGATGGAGAAGCAGCGTGGAATACTGGATAACACGCTGGGTTTGGGAGTGAGGAGACTTCGTTTCTATTCTTGTTATATGACCGTGACCAAGTCGCTTCCTGTTTCTCTGACCCCTTCCACCCTCATCCATCATCTGTCTGCACAGCAAGCTTTCTTTCTTAGATGCAATACCTAATAAAATAGGGCCTGTAGGTGATCCTGTAACACAAATAATATCTGTACAATGCTTCTTGTCTATGTTTAGGATTCAAGAGATGGCAACATATAACCGTCAAACTCACAGAAGACATTATTATCATAATTCCCAGTGGCAAAACAGTCTTACAAATATGCAAACCATTAATGATGCCAAAGGCTTTTTGTTTCCGTTGTACTCTGTAAATCTTCTAGTATATATCAGATACAAATATATTTTCAAGCACCAATTAATATATTTTTTCTTATTTATTAAAGTGTGTGGAAAAGTTGGTCTCTGGCAATGTATCTTGCTACTATATCTGTCTGCTATTCTTTACCCATTTTTTAAACCCACAATTTCATATGTTATTCTTCTATTTCACATAGGGTTTCCTTTTTATGGAAAAGGCTGGCAGGAATTACTGGTACTAAGAGTTTAATTTTCTCAAACAATTTGTAACTTTTATCAACAATGCAAAAAGGGAACAGAAGTTATGTTCAAAGAGAATAAAGTGAATACAGTGAATAAAGACTGATCTAAAAATTGTATTACTGCTTCCTAAAAAATGTGAACAATAAGACAAATGGGGAAAAGAGTATGAAAGAGAATTGGAGCTTTTTCACCATTATCTGAAGACCAAAAATACAATTTTTATTATATACATACTTAACTATCAGCTGCCATACAGTCTTTTTTGAGCTACTTGCCAGCTCTGATCAAACCATAGAACACCATGGACAACAGCTGGCAAATGTAACACACACTCCCTGGTTAAAGTTCATGTCATCGGCAGAGTAAAATGCATAGCGCTAAACCCTAAAATGTGTTTAGCATTCTGGTCTTAACCCTGGAAAGCATTAAGCACATGATTTTCTTTAACCCCTCAGAAGTGTAAGTAGTTCCACTGAAAACAATGAGACCACTTAAGTACTTAAAAATTAAGTGGAAACTCAGGTAGGCTGCTGGATTGGGACCAACACACTTTGCAGATCCAACCACTAATTCACATCCTTATTTTCAGTTGAATGCATTTAGATTGCCCAGCTCTGTACAGTGCTTGATACAACAACCTACAGGTAACTGCAGAAGCACAAGTTCTGTGAAGGGTAAATAATGTTGCTACAGGTAGGCTGGATAAATTCACATAACATGGGTTAGATTTCAGTTAGTTCTAGTTAGGTCAATCTTGCTTATATCCCTGATATTATACATACGCAACATTAATAAGAGCCTAACATGTCAAATAACGTTAAACAATTTGTAAACCAAAAGTTTTTGTGAGAAGAGCTCAGTTTCTTGAAATATACAGCTTTTAATGGAACTGAGAAGAACAATTATCTTTTATCTGATAATGAACGAGACTAAAAGGGTACAAACCTAAACCTAAACTAATGAAAAATCTATGCTGAGTAATAAGGTGATTAGTTTCTATACCTTAAGTACTCCAAAATACACAAAGACACTGTAATAAATAATCATCAAACATCCATCTTTAAGATGGAATGCCTATACCAAAATTACTGCTAAACAGTGAGATGAAATAGGTTTTTTCAAACAGAAAATGTCTGTGCACTGCTATGTTAGTGACAAGGTTTCCTGGGTGGAGCTCTATGTGTGTAGGTCTCCCCACTCCAAGTTTCGCACATCCTCAAAGCATCAAAGTTGCTATGTATGGGCTGGTGTGTCGATCTGCCTATGTACAGCACCTTTTCTCCAGAGCTTTGAATTACAGAAATCCTGAAAAAATAGTTCAAATTATCTTCATTCTGCTCCAATAGATTCCCAAGTGAAAATAATCCAAACTCATTGAGTAAGAGTTGTCATAGTTTCACGTGCTGCCCATAGTGTCTTATGGTTTTTGTTTGGATAAATACATTCTATCTCTCACTAATCTCATACCTGAAATTAAAAAAAAAATTAAAAAGTATAAAATTTACCACTGAGTACCCCATTCAAGCAAATGTCATGATTGGAAAACTCACAACAAAATCTCTTTTTAAAACATAGTCTCTTTAGAACATAGGACTATTTTACATGTTTGCACTTAAGAAGTAGAAAATAAAGCTCAGCACTGCCATTTAATGGGAACAATCTTAAGGCTTGTCCACACAGGAAGTTAAGCTAAATTAGCTGAAAGGTGTGAATTTAAAGTGCATTAAGGTAAAGTGAACTACAGTCACTTTACTTCTGAATGAGAACATTCACACCAAGCTTTAATGCACTTCAACTAATATACTTTAAAATCATATCTTTAGTTAATTTGTCTTAACTTCCTGTGCAAACAACTCCTCTCTAGCAATTACTGAGAGCCACAATATAGATTGATGTGGGTATATTTATAAATATGCCTATTAACCTTAAGACTCTGAGTCAATAAAATTTGGGATGTTAAATAAAAATAAGAAATATTTCTTTGCATGAACTTCCTAGTCAATAAGAGTGCAAACAGTCCTAGTGTTCCTAGTGCAAACATATCATTAATTTAGCTCTAATTTGTATAAAAGTATATTAACTACTCAGAGCCAGATACAAAAAAAAGGCACTTGTGTACTGTAACTGACTATATTATGAATTTATTCCTGAAACAAATGAAAGGTAAATAAATAGAAAAGAAAGCTATGTTTTATTTAAATACAGCACATGTATTGAGATTCACCAAGAAGAGCTAAATATATTTTATTCAATTTGAATATATTCAAATTATATTTGAGTTCACGTAAAAAAAAAAAAAAAAGCAAGGAAAAAAGGCTCTAAAATTCTTTCTTTTCTGAGGGATGTCTGAAAGTCATGGTTATAAAGGATGCCTCAAATTATCCAGAGAAAGCAAAACAAGACTTTGCCTCAGATAACCTGCGAAATCAATACTGCGTTTTTCCTGCCACTGCTCAAGTTAAAAATAACCTTTTCAGAAACAGCTCTTATAGAAAGAGAACAGAGATATACTTAACACCCCGTGTATATTTACAGAGTGACTTAGTGCTCTGACAAACCAAGGAACAATGGTCTGGCATAACAACCAGTGTTCGAAGACTGCCATTGTGCTCTACAGACTAACACACTGAGCTCAGCTACCAGGAGTCTAGCTTGGAAAAAAAGAGATGCCCTTTGCAAGAGCTGGAAAAAAATCTGTTTTTCCAACCAAGCTGGCAGACTGACATTGTGTGTCCTTAGCACACAGGCAACCCTGGGTGCAGCCCCACATGTTCTCAAGGTTATATAGAAGCCTCCCAATTCCCCCCTAAGTAGCCTCTAAGTCCTTCCTCTGTCTTCGAAAGCTGATGAATAGCACACATTTGGTTCAAAAGGGAAAATGTAATAGTGATGAGACCTTTTTTTTTTACTGATGACTTAGAGAATAGGGATAGCGGACCATGAAAAAGATCCTCTTAAAAAGAGGACTGCTGAAGTAACAGCACTGATGGTTGTTAAAGCATAAACTTTTTACAACAAAATTATGCTGTTCAGCATATACCACCTTTTTTAGTTTATCAATTCACAAAAAGTTTGACCTGATTCAAGCACTAGATGTTCTGATTGACTAGGCTACAACAGAATAGAGATAAAAAGGTATCTAGCAGGTGACATATAAATAAATATTTGCATCAACCTTCATAAATATTTTGAAATGCTGAGTATTCCCAGAAAAATTCCTTTAGTTAGTTAACAGAAGAACTCCATCAGTTAAAGTCTTCCTTAAGCACATTGACAATTTTGCTAAAAGTATTGTATTAAACTGAGTATTGTATTAACACAGGTGGCAAAGCTATAGCCATTTACAGTTCAGCAAAACGTAGGAGACTGTCCTTGCTCAGGCATCTTGGTGCTAGGTACTGCCCATTACAAAACACACTCAGTGATGAGAATATCCAGGTCTGTTTGATAGCTTTTTCTGAGTGCCGACTGTTGCTTAGACAACACACAGCCTTATGCTTTGAATCTCAGTTAGAGCTACAATCCTCTTTTAGTTCCTTGTCTTTTCTGATTTCACCTAACTGGGCAGCCTGTGTATTATTCTTGAGCACTCAGTACTGATACGGCCTTTGGACAGGTTTCCCATAGCTCGATATTCTGCATTTTGTGCTGCCGGAGCGTTTAAATCATGGTTCATTTTCATGACGAAAGCCAGTCACAAACTTTAACTCTTATATTTAAAACAGAAAGGCTAACAATTAGGTTAAGAGTCACAGTCAAAGGCAGTAAGAATGTGTGTGGCAAAATTGAGCTATTTGTCCCATAGCCCCTGTTTGTGTGGTATCTTACTCCTCTCATATCTCACTTGGTACCTTCCCTCCATTTCCAACATGTTCTCTCTGAAGCCCTTAATTCTGTTATATGTCATAGAGTAAGTCCAGGAGAAAAAGCAGTTGTTGCTTTTGCCAACACTACAGCAAATGTAGATTCCCTTTAGGGGGTGGCCTCTTGGTGTTTTCCCTCAGCAGTGGGCACTCACCGAGTTGAGCTAATCAGATAGTTCAAGATTGTAAACGAAGATGTATGGTCATTTCTGTTTGTGCAACAACATTACATAGTCCTAAACTTTTGGGGTCCCATCATCTTTCTCGTAACTTCCCCCAAATCAGACTGTTATTATGCTTTAAGAGTTCTAGCTGATTTGGATTTTGGTCGTTTTATACTCTCAGCCCTTTAGAACCATGCTCATCGCAAGAGCCTCTAAACATGCTTTTCACTAGTGTGATAAGCAAGAAACAGCTCCCATCTCTGATGCTGTTTGCTACATCTTTTCCTTCCCCTTCTTTGTAGCTTATGGAGTGGGGAAGTTTGCATTTCATATTTTAATTATTCCTCCCTCCCTGAAGTTAACACCAGAACATTGCTATCTACAAGAACTGAAAAGTGGGAGCTGTATTCTACAGGAGATCCAGACCCTGCTTGGACTAGGCTTGACTCGGTGGAAGAGGGACAGTTTTCTATTTTGCTCAGCGGTATTAGTCAGGGGCATAATGTAATCTATAGAAAGTTGTGCATCAATCTTGATCGTCCCAGATATCACGTCCTAGAAATACAGGAAAACCTTAAAACAGCAAAAACATTAAGAGAAAACGCACCTGAGACAGGCAGACATGTGTCTAATTCATACCATCAAGCTACGAGCTAAAACTTTAACTTCAGTGATTATGCCTGAGACATTTAAATGGTTTTAAATTATAAGTCTAGCAGAAGTATTTTTCTAATAATAAGCCATTAATTCTGGCAGTTTCAGACTGTCTGAATCTAGGTGTATAAACTGTAGCTGCATCAATCAGTGCTGTGTGTCTGGCTATTTCAGGCATTCCTTGTTAGTGTAAAGAAAGAACAGTTTGTCCACCAAGCACAACAGCAGCTGAGATTCCCGTTGATTGATAACTAAATGTGCCGTAGTGAAAATATATTCGGATAGAGCTGAAGAAGCAGGCACAGCAAAGACGTAATGGGGGCGGAGGAAGGAGAGATGAAATTGGCCACAACAGGAAATTCCTTCTCATGAGTCTTCCAACTAGCTGACAAGATGGATTTCATTCCTGCAGGTAACAGTGCCTTTATATTTACTCTTCTACAACATCTGTAATCATGCAAATTCTTCACTACTCTATATGCAAGTTCAATTACTGAAAAATTGTTCTTGCTGTTCAGGACATTTCTCTACTGTATAGTAGTACTGTTTCACATACAGAATCCACTAATGACAACAAAATCTGTGTGTAAAGAAAGCATATATATAAAGGGAAGCTATTCTGCCAGTTGAAGAATCCTTTATTGATCACAATTAGGAAGTAGGACATTTCTGAAGTCTAAAGTGGTTTTTCAAGAGGCCTGTAGTATTTATTTCCAGAGAACCAATGATTTTGCTGTTAAAAATTGGCAGAAGTTCACAGATGTCACAGTATTTAAGTTGAAAAAACTTATTTTAAAAGCTTTACAGTTCTAGCTAGGAAAGGAATATTTTCTGCTGTAAACGTCGGTATCAGTATTATACACAGTGACAAGTAAAACTCAATTAATTTTCCAGTTTGGTGAAAATTTCAGGTTTTGGGTTCTCAGCCAAATGTCTGTCTGAACTTCTGAGCTTTGACAGCCTGAAAAACAAGCTAGAAGTTTCAGAGTAACAGATTTCCACCATTTGCAAACTGAAAATCTAGGCTATGAAACTTTGACAAAATTTGACCCAGATCCTGATTTTGTAGATCAAGTAGGTGAGCATCACCACAGCAGTTAATGACACAACATTAGAATTTCCTATTACATTAGTCTCTTTTCTAACATTCATTCAGTCGGTATGGAAAGATATTTTTCCTCCCATGCAGTAAAATATTAAAGTATGCACTTAAGTTTAAACAGATGCAGTCTTTCTGTCAATGGCATAAAAGTTTAAAGTGCAACAAATACTTACCTGAGAGGCAGATAATCCTGTAATCAAAATGCCGTGCTGTTGGCTCTGTTGGAAGACATAGCGAGGACGAGACAGTCACCCTGCCTTCATTTTAGGTACATACATTGGTAGTGAATGCTTCCTTTATTGTCAAAGCAGTGAGGCAAGCATCTCAGAGGAACTGAGACTGGTTAAATTTGGATGTCACCTACCTCCAATGAGGTGAGTCTGGGCCCCCCATTTTGCCACCTAAGCTAAGTGGTGCAAATACCTTCCATAGTGAAAGTCGACTACAATCCAAAGGACTGAACCATGAATTCACAGGTATATCTGGAAACAAATTTGGAACAATCTTTTCATCCTTAAATACATTTTATGAAATGCAGGTTTCTTGATAATGGTTGAGGATTTTAGACGCAGTTAAAAAAGATACTTGAAAGAATGAGTCTTTCTTCATGAGTGGGAATTCACACAGCCATTTCAGCACAATTAATTAATCTGCTTATATTTAGGCATAAGCTGAAATATCTTGGTCAGATGATACCTGAAAGGGGAAGAGCTTTAAATACAACATCAGAGATGTAATTTTTAAATGTTTTTGTGGTAATAGCCAGATTCAGAGCTCAGCTTTTCAAGGGAGAAAACTGGGAAAATAACTATATTGAATTAGTTTTCACCCTGCAAGAGAAAAGGCCGGTAGGAACACTCCCCTATCAAGATAGCTTATTTACAGATGACAGTCAAGTTTTCATTCTTATTCCAGTTCACGACTTTGTGTTTTTCTCATTTTTTCTTTAAAGTTCTCCAGCATTATCTTTTCTAATCAGTTGTGAAAAGCACAAAATGAAATGATGTGGCAGAGGTTTATGCTCTTGAGAAATCAGCCTCCTGGGGTGACTTCTAAATTAAGAAAATCCTTTTTTTGTTTCGTCTTTTTCTTGGCAATTTCCATGTAAACTAAAAAGATACCATTCCCCATCCCATCAAGCCACATCATTCTTGGAAAAAGAACCACAACGTTCATCTATACAAAAGAAGTTGTCTGGAACAAACTAGGAATGAAAATCAGATTTATTTTTATTTCTTTATGAGTTTGTTGCATGACCTGATGAAGGGGCACTACCCCATTCCTGGTGAAGAGAGTTAACTCCAAGTTAGCTTCCCCTCTTCAACAAGAAGTGCTGCAAAGAGATTTCCAAGGAGCTGGCGCTGGGGATGACCGCAGGGAGGCTCAGGTTGACACGCTATGTAGAAGCTATTAGTAGTAGTAATAGTGTGGTAGCATTTATGAGTCGTGGATTAGTGTCACCTGATGATACTGAACCCATCTATGAACTGCCTGTTTCCCTGCTGCAGTCAAAGACATGTCCCTATAGAACTTCTTTAGATAACAAGATAAAAAACAAATGTTGGTTGATCTGTCTTACCTAACTGGGGGAGAGGGGTAGAATGATCCCTTTGTCTTTCCTTCACTCAGAGGACTGGTAACAAGTCTAGTCTATTTTGTTATTTCCCTTTTTCTCTTCTGTCTTGACGTTTCCAATTTTGCAATGGAAAGTGTTCCTTTTCCCTTTGCTAGAACAATTTTTGTGTTGCAATATTAACCTTGCCTGGTGCAGAAGCAGGCGCAGGTGAGTAAGACCTCTTTTTCTCCTATTCACTGGAGATGATGAATCCAGATAAACCTGCAGTATGCACAGGCAAACCCTGTTATGTCTCTGACCAGGACACATTTGTGAGACTATGTGTTTCCTGCCAGCCTGCAAGGATCACTGAAGACTGATGTTACTAGGTGCTCAAATCTGGGGAGAAACATCTCACTTTGTGAAAATACACTACGGTCCCATTGCCAAAAGTCAGACCAGGAAATGACCCATATATTTCACTGTTGTTCAAAGGGCAAGATTTTGCAAAGGAGCCTACGAGATTTCAGATTGCTGTGTTTGGTCATTAAAATTCAAAATAAAAATAAAAATAAAATTTCAAAGGGAAATGTAACACTATGTTTATGAAAAGATCAGATTGTAACAGTTAAAATGAAGATATGCTCAGGTGCCTGGCTTATGTGAGCCATTTTTTATCTTTGTATTTCTAGTTACAATGAATGCATTTTACTGAGGCAGAAAAGATGGCTGTGGGGCCTTTGGTTCCCACTCCTGTATCAACAGCACTTTGCTGAGGGACAAATGCTTCAGTACACTAAGAGGGAATTACACAAAAAAATCTTCTCCAACTTTCCCATACACAGGGGCTGCATTTAATTTTCACAGTGGTTAGCAAATACTTTAATTTTACCACTTCTTTCTAACATGTATGACCAAATATGCCACATAAAAGCCCTCCCCATGCACTATCAAGCAGACTAGGAGAAACTAGGTAAAAATCATATTTAATTTTTAAACCTCCTATACAGATTAGTCAGATGCACACTGGGGTGGTCTGTCTACCACCAGTGATTGTCTTACAGAACGTGAAAACAAAACCACAAAGTTGCTGACAGTCTATTTTTATATTTCTACCCATACAAGTTTGGTCATGGCTTCTCTAAGGATGCATAGCTGTCCTCGTTTGAACTTGTAGGAGATCTCAGTATCCCCTTTTATGGACTGTGTTTCCTTTATATTCAGCCAGATGGAAACTTGGTTTTTTTTTCAGTTTTGCAGTCTGGATTGCGAGCTGGGGTTTGCTCTGCTTCTGTCTGTTCGTTTATTTCCGTTTCATTTTCCGTTGCATTTGTCTACCCAGGAAATTACTGCAAATTACACTGGGACATAAATTTACAGCATACCGATTACTTTGCAGTAATTCCCTGTGTTAATCCACTCACCATACCCCAAATCCTTAGAAAGTGGAATAAACTGGTTTGTACTTACTGAGTGTTCAAAGTGACCACACAGGGTTGCTGCATATGTTAATACACATAAACTGACACCATAGCTTCCTTTGCAGCAATTTTTCTATTGGCTAGTAACTATTTTAGGTGACATTTCAAAAATATCTTGAGACAGGTATATTATGTGTCTGCTGGTGCACGGGTTTGCATGTTAATAATCCAGTTCAGAGTCCAACCTTTAAATCAAAAAATGAAGTGACTCCCCATAAGGACAGATTTCTAAAAGCCACTATTTAAAAATACTTTTTGTTCAGAAGAACAAGCTCTTATTTTATTAAATGCCTACTGAACTCTCAACACTCCGTGTTCTCTCACACATAGAGAACACTGTCACATATATGGTGGAAGCCATTATTAGTGGCTATAGTAAGACACTGTAAGTAAGAACTTTCAAAAGCTATCCATTCCTGTTTCAGATTTAACCAAAGAACAGGAAGCCATTAATGATGAATTTCACCTGTAGAATCATGTACAAACTATTCATGTTTCATTATGGAAAGGAAATAATTTATCTGATTTACTCTACACTTCCAACCCTGAGTATATTTTTTTTACTGTCTGCAAGAATTTCCCTGGTCACACCAGAAAGACAAGCACAGCAGAAGATTCCAGTAAGTCTTTGCACAAAACCAAGGTGTCTCTCTCTCCCCAGCATTCCATACCAAACACGGTGCACATTTTGTGTTGTAGCACTCAACTATTACAAATTGACAACACAAATTTAGTAAAACTAAAAACTTCCACCCACTGCAAACTGGAACTTTACACATGACCAACTGTTAAATATTTTTTTTCAACTCTACAAAACAGAGAACTATGAACAGAAACCAGAACTTCCAGAGAGGAGAAAAAGTCTGGATCTTAGGAAAATTGCTCTTATTCTTGTAATACGGAAGTGCGAAGAAAGTAAGAGAGAATGTGTTGAGAGCAAAGACTGAATTACGATCTGTGGAGATCCCTAATGTTACAGATTTTGTATTGGGGAAGGAATATACATTAGAGAATAATTAAACTTTTTCAAAATAAAACAATTTAGTAATACATGGAAACATGGCACGCATTTTTATGTTTGTTACCATACTGGTATTACATTTCAGTTCTTGGGGGGAATACAGGTTAATAACGCCAGTTGAAAAGAATATTGTTGGCAAGCTTAAGGACACAAACCAGTTATTCTGTACCCAGTACAGCAGCCAGCATGACACATTTCTACCATAATCTGCAGCTGGTCAGATCTAAAACATCTAATTAAAGCAATTATTCTAGACTTTAATTGTTTATTTTTATTACTATAGTATCAAGAGGCCTCTGCTGAAACTGGGGCTATATGCTCTACAAACACTTAGCAAGAGAGAATACTTTCCCTTTCAAGGTTTCAATATAAATAAGTAAGACACAGAGGAAACAGCAAGGTGAAGAGATGATAGTCATGTGTGGGTTTAGTTACATAGTGGCGGAGACATGATTAGCAGCTGGCTCTGCTTACTCCCCTTCCAGTGTCTGACCAGTTGGATGTCTTGGGTTTTATATATAATTTCAATCTTTTCTTTAAGAACAACAACAAAAAAAATAGTAAAATGAAGTATGAGCTGCTATATTTCAGCTACTGTACTAGGTACTGGAAATTTCAGGGTTCTGATCCTAAAGGCTGTGTGGTTTTTAGCAAGACAGAAAAAAATATAATCAGGTTCATAAATGAGGTATATAAATAAGTTAATTAATTCTGAAAAACATCCTTTGAAAGTTAAACTCACAGCTCATTGAAATCAGCTAAAAACTTCCATTAATTTCAGAGGCTTTTGGATTATGTTCCCTTTCTGTCCCAACAAAAACCCTTTATGATATTAATTTGAAATCCCAAGATAGATCTAAAAACCCTATTTAAGAAATGTAGTGGCCTAACTAACATGAAATAAACAATCTAGCCACTTGTTGGGAAATCTATCACTGTTGAAACCTGGTCCTGTATGGCAAACTTTGTGAGCAGGATAAAAGTCCCAATGAAGTTGCCTTGGCACTTTGAAAGAACTATGGTATATTATGTATTTTATTGCTAACATGCATAAATCAATCAGTGTCCTGAAAGCAGTAGTCTTTCTTAACTCATTGATTTAAAGCAAGAAAGCCCAATCGGCACACTTATGTGTATAAATAGCTGATTTTGATGAGGTAAGACGCATGAGTAGGTGTTTGCAAGAGTAAGGTCTGAGACATACAATTTACAGAGAGTTTGCTGGGTTTACAACTAAATACACTTTATGTCAACAATTTAAATATGGAGTCTAAAACATCACCTTTTTCAATAGCAATATTAAGCTCAGCAAAAGTTTTCAAAGGAAAAAAATCACATGCAACAATGACTACACTTATTCTCAACAGTTTCTCAGTATTGCACTAAAGCACTGCATTACTATCACTTTTCTTCTCTCTACAGATTCCTGCAGGGGAGTTAGTTTTTAAATCATTTTAAAAGTTCACTATTAATCATCCTGATAAAAAGCATGCCAGAAAGCTGGACAGAGGTTCATAACAAAATAGCAGAGACAGAGAACTAATTAATATCTATAAATAATGTTCAGCTGCAAGTTATGAAGACTGTATAAAACCACATACATTTATCTCTCAGTTAGCCACCTCTGCCTGCAAAGGCACACTGTACTCTGTGACCAGGTAGCCAGGTAGACTAGAAGGTAATAGGCTAAAATATTTTTACTTTTCCCATTACCATCCTCCTAGCACATCTCTCCTCTCTCTATCCCAATTCCTTCTTTGTTTCTTGAATGATGAATCTAAATATAATCCTAACTGGCACTATAATCAGACTATGAGGACTGACAATGCTCAGTGTAAATAGTACCACTTTCACAGCTTTACTATTGCATACCATGGGTTTAAATAAATAGCCATCTGAAGTCAACAGCAGATATCACTTGGAGAAACTCTTTTGTCATTCTGTTTTGTTCCCTTAAATAGAAAATAGCAAAGAATTACTGTTGTTCAATAGGGACAATAACGAGATAGGATGGGAGCTGTCTGGAGCAATGGTTATCACCAAACTGCAGACAAGCAGCGACAAAAAGAAAGAAACTTCAACTCCTCAAACCAATCTTTCCCTCCACTCTGTTTTTCTCTTACATTGCTCAGAATCTGGTATGCTTTCCAAAACTTCATCTTCCTATCATCTTACGGAGTTTTAAAAATGCCTAGAACAGCATGCCTGTAGCATGACATCATGTAAAAATACATGCCTCACCGTGAGCCATCAAATGCTGCAACTCTCAGCTTCTTATTATTATCTAAATGAAATCGAGTTATTTTTTAATGTACTGCTGCAAGGAACAATTGTTTAGCTGATGTAAACTGTAGCAGTTCAATTGAATTTGGTAGTGCTGAAACATGTCACAGCTGAGGCTCTACCCTTACCCCTGTGAACACTCAGACTGCACACTTTCTGTCCTAAATGCTCAAAATAGATACAGATAATGAGATACAAAATATACTTTATATAAGAATATCCTGGAAAGCAGTGAACATATAGCTATTATGACATTTGTTTTTAATCCCAATTGACCACAATGGTCAAGTTCAGACACCATCAGCCTAAGTCTTACAACGTTGTGTTAGAAAACTGAAGAACCCTTTAGACAGACAACATAGAGACATTCAGCTGCCCAAAGGAGATGTCACAGAGCTTCTTTGTACACAGTACTGCAGTGAAAAGCAATCAGATTATACAGAAGGAATTATACAATGGAGGTCACTTTTAACATAATCAACATTAACTAATTAGATGTAGGATATTTTATAATGTATCAGCCCATTTAGTTTTGAAAAGCCCCTAACAACCATCATCTGGTTTAAATTCCAACTCAAACAAAGTAAAATGCTATGTTGATTATTTTTAAAGAATAATTTTCTGGCTATATATCAAATAAAAATTGAATGATTACCTTCACTTTTGAGCCAAAAAGTATTGTCACACCAGACAGAATCCAGTAAAAATGGCCAGTTCTTTTCCATATCCTTTTGCAATGACCATACATCAAATTTTCCATATATAAAATGCCTAGTGATACATATACTTTTCAAGAGGTACAAATGGCTAAATGACAATTCTAACTCAACATTAACTTCTGAACAAATTTGATACACTTCATTATAATAATTTTTGAAATACAGTCATAATTTTAAATATTATTACAGAAACTTCCCCAAGCACCATAATCATACATTCTGTGAAATATTTCAAACTTTTTCCTTTGCTTTTCAAAAGTGCACTGACTGCACATGTCAATTTTCACAACATATTATTTTAAGCATTAATATGTTGGACCTGAAATTCCTATCTATTTCAAGTGACAATCTGACTGATCTAAAACTTAGTTTGGCTACAAAAAGCATTGTGTTTCAGTCTGAATATCTAGTCTCCTTTTTCCAAAAGAATTTGTTACTCCCCTGGTGATGCATGATAGCTATTGTATAATCTTGCACTGCCCAAAAAAGAAGCTATAGAATCCAGCCTATACAAACAGAGATTTATGAAGTGGCAAATATTTGCTTGAGACAATTGCTGACCTCAAAGGAACATCTTCAGGAGACCAGGCATGCTGAGCGTTGCCATATGATTCACACAAGGATTAGCTCTGAACAAAAGCTGCAGCAACTTTGTATTTAGAAGAAACTTGGATTCAGGTACATCTTCTCAGCTTGACTCCATGTGAAATTTAAATCCAAAGATCATTAATTTCAACATTGTCAGGATGCAAAAGGAAAGGGAGACATTAGCCTTAAAAGATTTAGAAAAGGGTGTGTTGGGATCCCTCTGCAGATTTCTATCTTTCTCCGCTCAACATCTGCCTTAAGGCAGGAAACTAACCCTGAACTCAGAGCTGTTGTATATGCATTTCTGATATGTTTCTGGGGAAGGCAAGTTTAGACATCAACTTTAAGCTCATACTGAACTTCCAGACCTTCCTCCAAAATGCACTCCAAACCCTCAAGGTTTACTACTACAGAACAAACCTAATCTGAATCATACATGAGATGATCCTTAACACAGACTTAACACAAAATCAGCGAAGGACTTTTTTCAGGTCTTGGTTTTACCTTTTTTAGATTAAAGAGAAATATTTCTTGAGACAGAGAAATGAAATGATAAACCACAGTTGTTGTTTATTTTGAAGACCCTCCCACGTAGTTTTTTCCTACAACTGTCCCAGGCAATAGGCTAGAGTCGAAGGATGATCCCATGAATCAATCCCTATTACAATTCAGAATAGCTTTTGTATAGCAGACTCTACAAACACACATTTACGTGCTTTTTCATAAAGGCGCTGAAAGAGTAGAGAAAGGAAAAGAAAGAAAAGATTCTTTTTTCATCCATTGAGTGGAAGAAAAAGAGAAAGGATGTATGAAAAGGCAACATCTACAAACAAAAACTGATACAGAAGTAAAATCAACTTGTCATAGGAAAAGGAGAAAACAGCTCCACAAATCCCATGACTAAAGAATTAATAGAAGCAAGTAATTAAAAATGAGGGCGTAAGGAAGTAATGCTGGTTCTCCATAGGCTGTCCATTAAAACTCTATTGATAACATTCAAGTAGAGAGAAGAAACATTAATCTAAGTCTTCGTATATGTATGATATTTATGAATTTGAAAAGGCTTTGAGACAAGGCTTGTTTATCCAAACTCCTTGCTGAACTCTTTCAGATGTCCCACCTACTCTTGCACTTTAGAGGATGTAAGTGCACTGTTCCTTGCCATTAAGTTTTTAAGCACATCACATTGTTATTTTTACATCTTAGTTGCTGGGGAATATGTTTTTTCAGTGAAGTAAATCTTTGGGCTATAACACTTTCCAGTTGTTTATTCAGTACAGTTTATACCACATCAAGTATGCCTACACATCAAGCTAACATAATGTGATTATAGCAAATTTTGTCATAAATGAGCTAGCAGGGACAACACTAGCAATGAAGACATGAAGGCACTAGATTTCCTACACCTTAGAAACTAGAGTGCTCTCATGGGTCTTTGGAGAGTTTGTCTTCTCATCAACCTGGAACAAGCTAAGCCCATTCCCGCAGTGTTTTTACAGCTGCTGTTACCTATGTCAGTAGGAGCACACTAGCATATGCTACAGTAAGAACTGTGTTTGGCTCAGTGATATGACATGACTAAATGAGATGTTGGGGCAATGAAAGATTTGGGGCACTTTGTCTACTTTCAGGGCCTCCATCTATATAAGTGAGTAGCTGGGCCATTAGTCCCGGGGACTAATTGGCATTCGACCCACATGCATCTCTCTAGCTACATTACAAAGTTTGCCATGTGGACATACCCAGAGTCAGAACTTAAATGACACAAGGATAAAGACTCTAGCTACTTTGCTGAACAACAGCTACAGACTGTATATGGTCACTAGTCCTGGCTTCTTAAATCCTTCAAGGCTCTTTGAAAATGCCAGGCGAGTTCCAGGATTAGAAACAGATGCATAAGAGCCATTCACAATTCCTAGGTTTTCTGGCTCTTTCCACAAAAGATGCTGAAAAGTCTTTATAGAAGAGGATGCCCACCATCTACCTTCATGCAATAGTAATGTATTTTAGCAGTGGATCAGATGACTGATAACAGGTTTCTAGGGGCAGTATTGCATCAGACTATCACACCAGTCCTCTTTTCAGGGCTACTATATAAAAAGCCATGATCCATGCATAAGCTAATATATGATTTGCTTTTTAGCCAGGGGTATCTTGGAGGAGTTATACCTGCTGATCTTTTAATGAATAAATCAGACTGAAAAAAGAATTACTCACATTGTAAGCCTTGCCTTTTACTTGGCATTGAAAAATCTTATAGTATATAAAAATGGTAAAATCCAGAAATATGATCTGTATGAGATTATCCTTCTTGCTAAAAGCATGAAACTTCTCCAACTTCTTGGCTGCCAGCCACATAAATAAGCTTCTCATAACTCTTCCTATAGGTCAATCATCATTCATTTCTTTAATCTTTAAGACTAACATCCACTTCTTCCGTTTCAGCTTACTCTATATATGTGTCCTATATGTGAAGCATCAAGAAATTGAAATAGGTGTTGGTATCAATCTAATCTGCTTCTTCTGCATTAGATCTTTGCTTCCTGTTCTAAGACATGTAGCACTTCTGTAGATTGTTAGAATTCTTGTTATTTACTTAGTTTCTGGATGAAGTGATCCCTTAGTGTTACTTCCTTGTCTCCAGATTTCTGGGGAGGCTTCATTTACGTTTGCAGTGCACTTCAAATGCTTGAATGAAAGGCACAGTAGACCTACTGCTAAAACAGTACAAACTTACTAAATCTGAAGTAACTCAAAGTGGTCTCAGTGGCTTATTCATACAAAACCTCTAACAGCAGGCCTGGCAAAAGGACTGACATTTTTGTTCATCTGAATGAAAATAAACTCTACCCAAAAAGATGGGGTAAATTATGAACAAGAGAAAACTGCAGAACTAGACACCAAATGGGGATGGGGGAAGTAATCAAGAAGATCAAGTGCAGTTACTTAAAATCTTTGCTAAAAAAACCCCTAAAAGCAGGATTTTCTTCATATACTACAAAATATACATACCAAATTGTAATCTGGAATTCAAACACTGCCTACTAAATGTAAAATATTTTAATCCTGTACCTTAGCTGGTATCACAGATTCATGCAGTAGTATTGT
Organism: Aptenodytes patagonicus; assembly: GCF_965638725.1. Lineage (NCBI taxonomy): Eukaryota > Metazoa > Chordata > Aves > Sphenisciformes > Spheniscidae > Aptenodytes > Aptenodytes patagonicus. The sequence continues at coordinate 2,722,123 of NC_134964.1, read as the reverse complement.
TTGAAGTAGAGCATAAAAGGAGGGAAATAAAACCACAGAGAGAAAAGAGGAACAATTCATTTCAATGACATTACATTATTGCCTTCATCTTTATTCAGGCACAAAAGCTAACATTATTCATAAAGGTGCAAACATGGCAATTTTTCTTAATTTAAATTGGAGCTAAGAGACAAATTGTCAATTACCACACAAAAGGGAGTATTATGACTGTTTGAACCTGTGATTATCTAGGAAAAGCTTAGTGGTACTGGGTGCTGTACAAGCACATAGCAAGTGATATGTAGAAGGTTAGCATTGCACAAGGAATAGGAAGAGTAATAACAGTACATTATTGACATGACCGTGGATAGCTGATGCATGATACTTCTGCAGCTGCTCTGCGCATGTAGTTACCAACAACTATTTTTTCCTGCAGTAATCACATTTGAAATAAGAGCAACTAAGTTGCCTGTAGTGGTAAATGCATTCACTGCGACATCATGAGACTCGTCTGTAAGTGTGCAATAAAAGGATGCCTGCATCCAAATGATCAGTATGCAGCACTATTTGTCAAAATATGAACTCAAATGCCTGCATTTTAATTCAAATGTGATGAAAAATTGTGACCAGAGGAACTTTGTACATTAAATTAGGAAGAACTGAGAGACAAATTTTCCCCTTATGCAAGTCCCCCACAAAATAACTGACGTAAAATTGGATTAATTCAGATGTCTCTTTTTAGGTAAAACGACTACAAACTTACGGAGTTCATGCATTAGGCTTTTGCAGCTGAGACTGGCAAGAGCTCTGGTAATATATAAGACTTTAGGGAGAGCAGAACATGTGTTTATTTCAATACATACAAAGATTAAATTCCATTATTTTATAGTATGCTGGATTTCTCTGAAACACAGCTACTATTTTACCAATGCTATAGCTATTTTGAGGGAAATAAACTGTTCTATTTCTGTTATTTATACACCAGCATACACAAATTTTTATGCATATGCACATGTATGTACAGACACTACATGCACATATGTCCTCTTCTGTACCTTGAAGAAAAGCAACTAGATCTACAGAAAAGTTAATTGAGCTAAATCTTCAATAAAAGAGCAATACTTTATTCAGATTCTGCACACTTTATCATTAACTTCAAAAGCAAATACAATTTTGCCGAGCAATATGGTATATTTCTACAGTACTTTGCAGTCCTTTCAAGATCCTCATGGCATATCATCTCCATTTAGTGGATGGGGAAGGAAAACAGAGAGGTGAGGTGAGATGTTCAGGGCTATAAAGGAAGTCAGTAGCATACTAAGGACTAGAACCCAGTTGTGCTAATGTTTCCAAACCCTGAAATGCTAAATACAGACATACAATCCTACCAGTAAACAAGGTAAGCATCACATTAGTACCCCTGTTTCAAACATACGTGCCTACTGGGAAGTGCTGGACACTTCTGGTTGCCAGCCAGTAAACTTTCCCCCTCCTCAGCATGAACTCTGATTGTGTGCCAGTTCACTTACCCATGATTATAATTTTTTCTGTCTGATGAGCGTAGAACAATTGCCTTTCGAGCACTGGTTAGCTAGAGCCGGAAGAACCGTTTGCCTCCAGCCCAGCTGTCGGAGTCTCCATGCAAGACGCTGTGCAAAATGTTGAGTTAAAAGAAAACACGAGTAGGGGGAAAAGAGAGCTCTCTGAGAACCTCCACATGGTTCCTGTTGCTAAGGGAACCACTCCCTTTGTCTGCATAGGTTAGGAATGGCTGCTTCGTTTGGAGTCTGTCTCTTAAGTACCGAAAACAGCACAACAATTTCAGGAAGAAAAAACCCCAAACCTCCAGAATATCTTATGACCAAAGAAAAACTGAACCGTATAGGAATTCTTACATTTAAACTAGCTATTAATAGTTGATTTGGGTGACTCCAAGGAGATGTAGAACTCATCTGTGCCATCTGATGGGATGATACACCACTGCACACAGTTTAATTTAGTTACTGTAATCAGCTTTTGGGGTCAAGGTAGCTGATTACAGAAAGATAGATCAAGAAATCAGGTCCAGTTTACTACAGCAAATGGAGAGAGATCAATAGCAAGAAATATAAGCTTTTAATAGGTATTGATGACAGACTATAGAAGAGAGATGCCTTTACTTCCATAGTCTCCTATAAAAGTCCAAGCCTGAATCCTTAGCTCTGTTCTCTGTGGCTGCTCTCCCCTGCTGCTTCTCATCCCCCAGGCCCAGCACTGCACTGGCCATGTTCCTGAACCTCCAAACATTTGAGAATCTACATTCTATACAGGCCCATTGGTCTCAGTCTAATTCAGCATATGGAGTTAGGAACTTCTTATCTTTGTCCATCCCTGGTTTTAAGGAATATACCAGGGTGTGTACTTCTGGATAAAGGTGATTTCACTGTGAGTCTGAGGTCCTACAACACGAAGAGCTAATAGAAATTGTCATGAAGGTTAGTACATTGGGAACAGAAACACCGTCAGTCTAACCTCAAACTTTTTGTTTGCATTAAGAAAATCAGCCTCCTTATGAAAACATACAGCACAACATGCATTGCACAACAGAATCATATCTTGCTCTCTCTTTCAGGTGACACCAAAACCAGCATCCCAAAATACTGTAAGTGTAGTTTTTTTCTGTGGAATTGCTTGTTTCAATGTCTTCCTATTATGGGGTAGAAATGGTCAAAGAACTTGGATCCAGATGCAAATTTTCAAGCATAGACTTATCTAAGCCCCTTAACACATCCAGAGAACAATCAGAAAAATGTGTTACATTATGTCTGGATGAATAGACAAAAGTTCAAAATCTTAGATGATGCACTTCTGTATGGAAATCAGATTTTTCTCATTCTACCGGAGAGCAGCTGCGAGTGCCTGCAACAGGGGAGAGAGGTCAGAACTAGTTCAGTCTTACAGTAAAGAGCTGAGCTTCACTTTATGCAAGGTAGTTGCTGAGGAAAGTCAGTGCCAGTGTTCTTCTATTTTCCAGAGAGTTGAGCTGATATTTTTTTCCCCTCAGTCAGACTGTTGCTTTTAGAGAACACTGGTCAGATAACAGTACGAGACGTCTTTGCTTACACACCACAGTCCAGCACTGATTCTTTGACATAAAGGCCTGAAGAATTCACTTGTCACTTCATTGCACATGTTGAATTGTATTTGCAGCATGATATGTGTTACACCCCCCCTCCCTTTTTCCTCTCACCCCAATGAGTCAAATAAAGCAGTCAAGATTGCTTTGTAGAGAGGCCCTTCTGCTCTCCTTTGCAAAAAGATTAGGAGATTAGAGAGGGCAACTGAGAGTTCAATTTAGGGACATTAGAAAGCAACCATTAACATACAGGTTTCTGTTGCGTCATTTTTAGCAAGGAACAATTAATTTGAAACCAATTAAAAAGTCTGTGATTTTATTAATCTTAAAATTTCTTTTCAGAGGATTAATTTGAATTGCTCAATCCTGCTGTGTATGTGTGTGTGTATATACACTCACACACATCCCATTTTCTCCTCCTCATGGATAGACTGATGTCAAGGTTAATGCAAGCAAAGGATCTTGGGATTGTGTGCAGCCACAGCGAGGGAGATGACAGCTTTTAGGACTGAACTAAAGTTTCTGCCAATAAATTCTTTACCCACTTTCTTCTGCTGCTTGCAACCCATGGAGCCTTCTTCAGCATTATTACAATGACAAGGGCAGAAACACGTACATTTAGAACATTCAAAGTTAACTCCCAGGATAATAAAAATCTTCAACACCCCAAATTAATGCTTAGTGAGTCTAACAGTGCATTTTATCTAAGCCTTTTACAAATATTTGTGTACATAATGCTATCATTAATACAGGACTATTTTGTTGATGATTCCCATTTTATCGCATCAGAAAAAAAGACATTGGGAGCAATTTCAGATCACATTACAATTTTGTGAAAGAGACAGAGGCAGCATCAATGCAGCCTCCTGCTCTACTACACAGTGTCCCCCCCCGAAAAGAATAAGTAATGTTTTTTTCCCTTATTTTGATGAAGAAAGATATTTTCTCTGTTTAATAGAAATTTTAGCATCTCATACAGGACATTTAACATTTTCCTATTATTACAAAAGCAATATTTTTTTGACAGACAGACAGTGAGGATCAGACTTGATGACCACAATGCCAATTTACACAGCAGTGGAATTCTACTCAGGAACCTTTCTTCGATGAAGTAGTAGGAACTTCATCTATTACTATAAATCCCAGCTTCTCAAAAGCTCAATTGAAAAATTAACTGCTTCAAGTACTGATCTCCTAAAGAGTCTGACTTTGTTATGCTAATCCAAGGTATTAAGAATAATCAGAAAAAGAATTCATTAATGGCTACTTGAATCAACTGCTTTTTGTCTCAAATGTGAACACATCCCCCCAGTCAGAAATTACCTAACACAGTGTGATTGAAGTTTATTTATTTACTTACATATAACAAGCGACTGAGCAGCTTGCAGTGCATGAAGTGAGGCTATGGAAAAGTACATTACAGTGCTCCTGCTTCAGGGACCTCTCAGTCAGAATTTCAGTATATATGCCTATTTTCTGTTTATTAATCAGCCAAAAACATTGAAACTCTCTATCCCCTCAGTCCACAGACTAAAACTTAGTGACCAAGAAAAGATTGCCTGGCTTATTTAAGGTGGTTTAAGAGGAATTTTTAAAATAAATATTTACAAAACTCTAAAAATATCATCTTGTTTTGTTAAGGTTAAGTGTGTAAACATCTTACCTGTTACAAATACAGATCTTGTTATGCAATGAAAAAGAAAAGCAGATGGAGCTGTTGATAGCCTCAAAGACAATAGTGCTACATGTAGTTGCACAGGAATCAGTATTTCCCTTACAAGGAAAATTTTTCATATTCCCCAATTTTTTTTTTCAGTTGCAACTTGGAATTAAAATTCCGACATGAGAAATTTTCCATAGGAGGGTCATATTTAAAAGACCCTCTATGTAAAAAAACCTTTACTTTGAATGAACTGACATGGATTTAAATGACCTGTGAGAGTATGTGTATGGTTGTATGTGCATGTATAAGGTTTCTTGTCCACTTTCGTGAGCCCAGACTCCCATCCTTTGTGGCAGTCTGCCAAACAGGCCAAGAACGTGAAGAAACTTGACTTTCTGGCACCATTCCACGTGAGATGCCGGGGAGCTGAGAGCTGGGAAAAGCGGGTGAGCTGGCAGGAAACCAAGCACATTTCCATCAAAAATTTCATTGGAATAGACATTTTCATGCAACGTGTTAGGTTTTGGTGAACCAGCATTAGCTGAGAGAAAAATGTTCCACTGGAAAGTTTCCAACTTGTCCTAGTGCTAAGATCTTGACACTTGGACCTCCTGTTTTTCATTCAACTGAAAGATGGATTTTTATTTCCCAGTGCCATGCACAGAGATAAAATATAGTTTATTGTACTACTGATTGTCTAAAATTATTTGTCCTGATATTGTAAAAAGAAGCCTTATTTTGCCATACTGCAGCAAGTGCTGTTCTCTCATGCCTGCATGGTTTTTTGCAGTTCCCCCCGCCCCTCAGTGTCTTTCATCTAAATGGATCACAACATGGAGTGTCAGCAGAAGAGGGACTCAGTGGTGAGAGAACTAGTTTGCAGTCAGAGACAGATTTTAATATCCATCTCTGGAACAAGATCTCTGTCTTATTTTCTGTATTGGTTCAGTAGGGAAAACAGTACATCCCCACCTTGCAGTGTTATTAGAATTAATACATAAGGATTATAATAATGGACCTGTAACAGTTCTGACAAATGTATAAAATACATTAACTTCAACTACTAAACAGCAGAAATCTCTTAAAAATGAAGTATTTAACATTATCTTGGGTAAAGATGTCACAAAGTTGTGGCACAAAACAGAGGTAGAAAAGGCTATAGCACTGGAGGAACAGTCAACCGTATATTGAATGCACATACAACACCCCCCCACACACTTCAAATATTTGATTTCACAGATTCTTTAAGACAAAAATGTATATGCAAGCTTAATTTTGCCCATGTGTTCCAACACTCCTTTTAATTATTGTATTTTCTTAATTAAATCTGCTGATTCCCTCTCCACTTTATTATTCCCCCAAATCAGGAGCTGAAGGGTCTGGTGTGTCCATATGGTCTTCTGCAGGGTTTCTTCCCAAATTTTTCCCCTTTATCTGAAACATAATTTCAGCTAACAAAAGATACTGTCTCCTCTACAAACCTTGCTTCAGATATCCATGAATCATGGACACCATACAATTATTCCAGCATGGCCTTTTTGCAAATCTATGTTTATTTTGCCATTTCTCCAAGGTTGCAAGTTGAACATGAGAAAGCCTCTGTGCATGAATTAATAGAAAAAAAACATGCCTGTAACCTAGCCTCACTGAGCCAAAACACTCAGCTCTGCTTTCAGGCACATACATAATTTTGTCAGTTCAATCTCATGTTTCTGTGTGAATATTTCATTGATCCTACTTCAAAAATTCAGACTGTATTCAGCAGACAAGAGTAGTTTATCAGTACGAAAATACTAGATCACTTCAAAAAATCCCAGTCGTGTTGAACAAGGGTTCTTAAAACTAGGGAGGGCCAGACGAGAGGTGCAATGCCTGCTTTATTAAAGAAGTTTTGAGAGTCCAGGATGGTGCAGGTACTGCAGAAACTGGAAGTGACACCTGGATGCCACTTCAACTAGTGAAAAGGACAGTTAATGTAGTGCTTACCACTGCTTAATAATCAGAAAAAAACCAAACATGTCTGGAGCTAGCAAAATTCCAGGGATGTTCCTGGATATGTTGTGGGCCCCAGAGCTGGATGCAGTACTCCAGGTGGGAGAATCACCTCTACTCCGCTCTCATGAGACCCCACCTGGAGTACTGCATCCAGCTCTGGGGCCCACAAGATGAGAAGGACATGGACCTGTTGGAGCAAGTCCAGAGGAGGGCCACGATGATCAGAGGGCTGGAGCACCTCTCCTATAAAGACAGGCTGAGAGAGTTGGGGTTGTTCAGCCTGGAGAAGAGAAGGCTTCGGGGAGACCTTATAGCAGCCTTCCAGTACCTGAAGGGGGTCTACAAGAAAGCTGGAGAGGGACTTTTTAGCAGGGCCTGTAGTGATAGGACAAGGGGTAAAGGCTTTAAACTGAAAGAGAGTAGATTTAGATTGGCTATAAGGAAGAAATTCTTCACTCTAAGGGTGGTGAGGCACTGGAACAGGTTGCCCAGAGAAGTTGTGGATGCCCCCTCCCTGGAAGCGTTCAAGGCCAGGTTGGACGGGGCTCTGAGCAACCTGGGCTAGTGGAAGGTGTCCCTGGCCATGGCAGGGGGGTTGAAACTAGATGATCTTTAAGGTCCCTTCCAACCCAAACCATCCTATGGTTCTATGATATTTCTCTGAAGTCCAGCTAACAGCCTACACAGAAAACAGCAGCTTACTTTGACGAGTTCTGTTCTGCTTCTTCTAGTTGGTCTTCATAAACTTTTGTATAACTAATTTTATGCTTCTACTATATTTGGGAAATGTCTGTTTGCACTCCACCTGTATTTAAGATAGTTTTATTATGCAGCATAAACAGTTATAGTTACTCAATGAAGCAAAAGTGAGAGGGGCATCTAACTTAGGAAACCAATCATAAAGTGATGTATGCAAGTAAGAAAGCCATTCTTTCTCAGTTCATTCTTAAGAACTACTACCAGCAAAACAACTATATGAGCCCTAGGATAAACCACCAGTTGACTGTAAATTCATATTTTATCTTACTTTTCTTTTTCCAAGTAGGCTTGCATTGAAATGTTTATAGGGGAAGTTAACATCTTTTGCACTGTGTTTGGACAGAATCCGGGTCTTTAACTAGGACACAAATTTTCCATTAAAATAACTGATGATAACCATACTACAGATATTTTGCAATCTCTCTTTGCACTTTATAAGGAGGTAAAACCATGTAATTTGGCACATACTTTTGGAGTGAAATTCTGACATTTTTCTATTCAGACCAAATTATTTACTGAAATCACAAGGCGGATATGTACATTAAGGTGCTTCAAAACCTAAATAGTACTGTTAGAATTAAAAATTTAATTAAACTTATCATGTAAGATACAATAAAAGCTCATCTTATTCAAGCTGCACATGTGAAATTGCTGAGCTTATTGGAAAACTTGAACCAAATTCAGCTTTGTCACTGATGGGATACCACAAAACTGGACAGTTTCTGCATGCTTAGCTTTTGAACCTGCCTCTCAGAACACATATTCATATTATGCCCCATTCAGGAAGTGATCTCACTGGAAAATCTGAGCAAACAGTAGGACAGAAGTTCCAGACTCAAAAAGCTAAAGAATGTTCTTTTTCCCCACTTCGTCTTCTTTTAAATTAATTTAGTGCTTGTGAAAAGAATTAGATCGACAACCTTAAAGACCAAGGGTTATTGTGTATGCACAAGAACACAGCCATTTTCAGTGTCCTGGCTTCAAGCTGATGTACGTTCACTCTGAGTTGCAAGTTTAACTTACCATCTTGGGCATTAATAGGACTTCATTCAAAACTAGTGCAGAGATAAAGCACAGATTTCTCAAGCCTGAGGGTAAATATCTATATAATCTTATAGACAGTTTATTAATGCAGTAATTTGTCACCTAAGCTTTTAAGTTCTCATAGCAGAAAAGAAACTGAGCAACCCATTCTCAACTGAGCACTAATACGTAATTCTTACTACTTGTACTGTAGTAGTATCCTTCAGTCACTAGCTCTCTCAATTTTGAGCAAGGGCACCAAACTTGAGCTAAAGCCAGCATTAAACATATCCTATAGGATTGCTGTCTTGCTTTTTGCTACTGGTAATGAAATAAGTATTAGTGGAGTAACAAAACATCAGCAATCTTGTGCTCTATACAGTAGACTAAATCCCAATCCTAGACATATTACAGCAAGTCTTAAGGAAGCCTGTGGACAATCTGGTAGCTTGGTGAGGCAGTTAATTCAGCTTCATGTCTCCATTTTACTTCCTGGAAATTTCTTATCCTGTTTGGAAGAGTAACTCACCTCATTTGCAAAAGTATGTAACTTCTTCCATCTCCATTTCAAGTTGGTGTCAATATTTCTGGGCTGTGCAACTACTTTCCTCAAGTGCAATTGACAACATTGGCTCAAATAATGAAGATATTTCCCTCTCCACTGCTGGTCTCTAGAAATCTCAGTATACTCATATTAATCATGGAAGTCTTCTAAATCTCAATTACGCTCATTGTTTTATATTCTAAATTCTTAATTCTGCTCCTTCCAACTATAAATTTCAAAAATATTCATGCCAATCCCTTGCAAAAGAAACAGAATAACTGTGTGCAATTTTTTAAAGAGCAAGGGTGGCCATCGGAGACACTGTGGCAGAACTGAAGAAGGAAAAGCACTAAAGGAGAACAAAGGAATGCAAACAAGTAGAACTCCCAAAGAGGGCAGGACCAATTAAATTAAATTAATTTCCAATTAATTTTTCAATAAAAGAAAATAGAATGTATTGCAAGCCTGCTGAAATTGATGGGAATCTATCAAAGAAAGTATTTGCACAGAATTAGCAAAGCACAAATCAGACCTGCGGATACATGTTGGTCAATATCTCAAAACACAGTTAAATTACTTCAGCTAGTGCTTGCTGCCTCTACTTGACAATGATGTGCATCTTACACTTCCCCTGACAAAAGCTGACTTCAGATTTGTTATCTCTGCTGTTAATTTCTGTTCTTTATAAAATATAGGTTTAGAAAGTTATGCCACCCACTTGCAGCAAATTTAAATTTCTAAACAACAGCAAAGTTCAGTGATAACATCATGAGTGAAGCTGCTGTAGCATATTTAATTATTTTCTTTACAAAGAGCAAGTCTCTCATACTGTGTTTAAGTTTATATATAGATATAGACACACATATATTCAGAGTAAATTTACTGTACTATGCTTGATTTCTCTTCACTATACGTATTTTCTGTGTTATCACTGAGAGCATTTCCAATGTACATATTTGCTCTGACACCTCTGGATATCATTATCATGTTCTCTCATGCCCTTGAGTGAGATTGACTCACTTCCATCTATTCTGTTGCTATGAAAAAGTAAACAGTAGCTACAAAGCTGTCAAAGAATTGGATCTCTTTTTCTCCTGTATGCCTTTAATCCTTTTATCTAAATACCTGAGATAGCTTATTCTATCATCCAACTCATATTCGTATTTTACAACAACTCTTGGTTAATTTTTGCAGAAATTTATACCTGGCTCTTGTGTTCTTTTCACTTTGATTAAGCCACACGAAGAACAAAATAAAACAAGTTGACTACATTTAATCCAATAATTATGACAAATTCCTCAAAAGTAAAACTTTCAGAGAAGCAGGCCTTCTGTGGGTGCTCCCGTCATCAAGCACACACAGGTAATACTCCTTTCTGTGTCTCATAAAGGCAAAAAGAACTCCTAAAATTGAACTTCACCCACTCCAATCAAAATGCCACTCAACTGCTGATTGAAATATCCTTCATTCAAATCAGAGTGAGTGCCTTTAATGGCTACCCAAACGGCTGTCAAATTAAATAAGAAACAAAATGCAAATAAATTAGCATTCCTAGCTACTGATACACTATAAATATTTATGAGGAAAAAAGATGCTGTAATTTCAAATGATACCACAGGCCTATTTTGTACAAACAGTTAAAACAGTTATACATGCAATACCGTACTTTGCAATTTTTTTCCATTTCACATCACCATAATCACCTAATAAATATTTAAATGGACCCATTTGCTGTAACTATAAAAGAACCGTGTAAACTTGTTGTCATCTAGACACATAAGCCGCAGTGGAGTCAATGAATTTCAACAGTCACTTAATATTGCAAGCCACAAGCTACCTTAAACCTGCCAGCAACTGTCTGCCAGGAAGCTACTGTAGCACCACGGCTACCTCCTCCAACCCAGGACACGAGATTCATTATGAATGCTAGCATTGCTACTCTAATTAGGCCTGGGAGAGGTTTAACAACCATGCTACAGTCTTGCTGCTGACAAATATAAAAATAAAGCCTTGTTCAAATTAGCAATGTGAAGTGAGAAGGCCTAGAAGCAGCAACTGTCTGACCAGTAGTGAAACAGTTCTAATCTATAGTGAGGTTATTTTGCTTCATAAACTGCTAGTATGTTACCTGCAGGAGGTCTCCCTGTAAAATGAATTATAGTAAGCTATATGTGATAATTAACCGTGCATTAGCAAATATCTTGAAACAGGGGGGCTCTGTTTTCTCTGTATTTTGACTAATAAAAGCATGAATTTGTTCAACAAATGATCATTTAGGTTGTGGAATGCTAAGCATATTGGAAGAACACAGTAAGCAATAGAATATTGTAGGTGGACTAACAGTTTCCTTACAAAAACAGGCTGTTTAATAGGCTGGCTCCATACTACGTTATTCACAGTACTAAAAACCACAGTGTTGGGAAGACAAATACAATATACATTTAAAATAATATAAACCTTGTACTCCTATTTACTTTAAAAATGCCATGGATGTGACAATAAAAAAAATCCATAAGCAAACGTTTATTTCAGAAAGACAAAATCCCATATGACTCCTTCCAGAATGTAAACAGACAGTGAGGCAATTGGTATGGTCATCTTCTCTAGAGGGGAAAAAAATGTAGCTGGGTTTAAAATAGTCTACATCACATGAATGTGAAGCAAGGCAAAAAAAAATCTTATTAATTTATTATGTATACTGCTTATCACAATAAAAATAAAGTGGTGCTATAATTTATTTTAGCTTCATTTACATCTTATGAAAACATATTTAACCATAACGCTTTATTGAACTGTGACTGTACCAGCCATATTCTTGGCTGTGATTCAGGGGTCAGAGCCACTTCGCCATACACAGGTTGACAATCGGTACCTCTTTATTCATACTAGATGGACTGGAGCTCAAGCTTCCAAACATCACAAGCTGCAACTCTTTTTACTACAAGTAACCTATTAGCTTCAACCAGACTCCATGTAGTAGTGACTAATTATAAGATTTGGCCTTATAATGGGAGGATATGCAGCCCCAGTGTTACTGGGATGAACCACAAGTAAAAAGAGGAATTAAAGAACAATGATGCTTCAGTTCATAAATATCAGCATTCGGAAGTATCTCAAAGCTTTTAAAATCTTTAAAACATTAGACGTGTTCTCTAATGAAATTTAAGATAAAGCCAAGATCAGAATATACCTCTCAGTTGTATCTCTCCATTTTCTTCCACCCAGCACAGCTCTCATCTGCCCTGTAACAAACAGCACGTCTGAAGTACTAGATCTTTCACTTCAGCATGCTGGGTCTATTTCAGTTGAGGTAGGGGGTATCAGCAAGATACCCCCTGATTTCCGAGGTAGGGAGTTATCGGTAAGGTGCCAGAATTACGAACATGTAGCAGACATTCAGTCTTAGAGTAAGACAGGATACTAAGAAAGTTGGTATGTGGAGAAAACTGAAAGGCTGTGACTCTAGCATCCTGTGATACACAGTCAAGAGCAAGAATGCTTCTCATCAGTTCCTTGCAGCCTTCCTCTTGAACATCCATTTGATTCAACCAAAGGATATTGGCTTGATATTGGCTTTCTAATACCTACAGAAATACTCTTTTTTGGCAGCCAATAGATATAGATATACATATCATATACATGAAATTTTTTCTTTTCTTATAGTTAAATTACTGTTGCCATCAAATTACAAAAGATGGGTCAACAAAACATTATTTAGAAAGCATATAGAAAGAAAACATGCATACCTCTTACAGAAAATACTATACATAATAAAAAAGTTACTACACATGAATGGCAAGCACATTTCTTGAAGGTTTTTTTTTTCAAAAGGCTACAGTTTATTTCTCCTACTTATACTACAGAAAGATAAGAAATTGTAAAAAACAACTGGCATGAATTTGGCTACCATTACATTCCTCCAAGAGAGTACACAGTTTTTGTCTTAAATTCATAAGTGGCAATCAGCTGGAAAAAGAAGATGAGTTTGAGATTCTGTTTTTCCCTAAATCTCCATCATAAATATGTTTGATTTATGTCCAAGAGCAATTTAAGTGTATAATTTATTATTTTTTTATGGTTCTCTCTTTCAACAACATGATTGTTCTCTACAAGTAAGGGCATCAGATAATTTTAACCATCACACTTTGAGAGTGACCACATGTATTCATACTACCACAGTTAATAAAGTTTGAAAATCCAGTAACACTTTTAAAATTTAATTTTCAAAAACAAAACCAAATCCCTAAAAGTTGTTTTTATCATTGCACTAACCTTCAATTTTCTAAGGTAAATGAGAACTTAGAAAGTAGCGTGCTGTATTTTCTCAGTTGAATTACATTTATAGACTTTCAGGCAGAGGGTAAGATTGCCCCCTTTTGGAATTTTTAAGTGTAACAGTCCAAATAAAGGATTAGGTGCAAAGTATTCCTAATCCCTACTCAAGATATGCATCTCATCAGGGATTATTTGTGCTTCATACTGTTGTGTTCTAGTGTTATTATGTATGTGGCTTCACGTTCCTTATTAAAGCAATAGGCATGAAAGAATTCAACTGCTCTTGCAAGCAACCACAAAGGCACAAAACCTAAAGTCAGATGAAGGTAAACATATGGAACCCTCCAAGGAATGCAGTAGTAAAGGTGGAACATGTGACTGCATTCTCCCCTTCTCTGCTCTGTAAGACAAACTTCAGAGACAGTAATCTATAATTACAGTGTACCATAAAGTAGCATTCTCTGATAAAATTCACAAAGAGCTTTGTATTTTAAATAAGAAATGAAACAACTGAAGTTCTGAAAACAATTAGGACAATTCTTCTGATTCCAGATTTAATTTAATAGCAAAACCACCCTTGGTATACTGATCTGGTGGTGTTTGGTTTTTTTTTAATTTGTCGGCTTTGAAACCTAAACAATGGTCTTTCATCAAGTGCTTTAGTCCTTTAAAGAAATGTTAATGACCACAATCAGAAAATGCACAGTAACCAGAAGTCTGGATGGAAATCTGTATTTTCATTACAATCTTATTTTTACATTATTACAGTCCCATAATTTCAAATATATCAATAATAATTTGTTATGAAAGCAATGCCATTTAGTCATTTAAAGTAGTTAATAATTAGAATTATTTTGCAAATAAAGCATCATTAGTCTGTTGTTTGACCAGTATCTTCTTGTGGCATCTGATTTTAGAGAGCTAATCTTTTTATAATGTATAATTACATTATACAGCACATTTCCTATTTTTGTTTCAAAACTGAAAAATATTCTGAAATTGTTTCAGTTCAGTTTGTTCCACAAAACTTTGGCATTATGGCCCTAGATCAGTGTTTCTTACTTATCTTTGCATGGGTGAAATCATAAGACCCATACTATATTTTATATCCTGAAGTAGGGTGATATGAACTCCACCAGTCTTCAAGATACAGTACCTTTTCATAAGGAAGTATGGGCACGGTCAAAGCTGTGAAAGCAAGTAATACCTTGCCTTAAAGCCACCAATGAATAAACCCGTGTATGCTGTTGACAGCATTTTTACAGTAAGGTAAAGCAGCCTCTGCTAAGGTGCACCCAGTAGGTGTACTCACTGGTAACGATGCACCAGAAAATACTCAAGACCAATGATGCACAGCGAGAAGTGGAGCTACAGGCTGCACCTTACATTTTTCTGTTACCTATATATTTATTTGGAAAAAGGGATATGGATCTACCTCCAGCCAGCACTTCTCTCAAGTGATTTGTTCCCCACACTCTCGTGGAAGACTGACTGAACTTAGTATGCAAAGGATATAATCACATTTTGCCATGGCACAGACTAAAAAATTGTACTTCCCCTGTCTGCCAGTCCAAACAAAAAAGCAATGACATAGCTTCAGATTTAGCCCATGGATCGTCTCCTACAGATATGGCTACTCCTTAAAACAAGGACGCCTCATTGACCTGACCAGGACTGTGCAATCGGGAGTCAGCTCCTATTAAAGGAAAACAGAAGCTCTGATGTGACTTTAAGGAAATAGAGGAACCTACATATGTCTTTTAATAGCATTATTGTTCATTAGGTGGAAAAAATTAATGGTATTAAAGTTATTTTTATTTTATTTCAGGTATTATTCCCAACAACTAAGTCCAGAACCCCAGTCCTCTTGAGATGGCACTGAAATACCTGCTATATCTGTCCTCTCTGCTGTTGTCTCAAGAGCAGGAAGTAATCTCATGTAAACAATTCCTGGTTTATTTGCTGACATTTTTCTTTCTTTCTCAATTGTTCTCACCAGTGTCTGCTCCATCCTTCTCGGCACATATGTTCTTAAGGTTCAGGTGGACAAGACTACCCTTAAACCTCTCCACATGTTCTTTTTAGCTATATTAATAAAGGCTAACTTTAATAAATGGCTTCAGCCTACGTAACTGAACAAACAATTAGGCAAATGTTTAAGAGCAAGCTCATTAACAGTCTGTTTCAGCATTGTTTCAAGGCTAGATTAATAATTATTTCCCAGGAATGATACTTTTAAAGCTATTTCAATTACCAAGTCCCACTCATTTTCATATGAACCTGGTCACTCAAAATCAGTAAAGAGTTTAATCTAAAACTAGAGTTTAATCTAGTTGGTCTGGAGAACAAGTCTTATGAGGAGCGGCTGAGGGAACTGGGGTTGTTCAGCCTGGAAAAAAGGAGGCTGAGGGGAGACCTCATCGCTCTCTACAACTACCTGAAAGGAGGTTGTAGCGAGGTGGGTGTTGGTCTTTTCTCCGAAGTAACAAGCGATAGGACGAGAGGAAATGGCCTCAAGTTGCGGCAGGGGAGGTTTAGATTGGATGTAAGGAAAAATTTCTTTACTGAAAGAGTGGTGAAACATTGGAACAGGCTGCCCAGGGAAGTGGTGGAGTCCCCATCCCTGGAGGTATTTAAAAGACGTGTAGATGAGGCGCTTAGGGACATGGTTTAGTGGGCATGGTGGTGTTGGGTTGACGGTTGGACTCGATGATCTTAGAGGTCTTTTCCAACCTCAATGATTCTATGATTCTATGATTCTATGATTCTAAAGAAATATATTAGTATGTCTTCACCTAGAAGCAATTTCTCAAGCAGTTCAACGGCCATCTGACAAGAGGAAACATGGAGAGATCTCCAAATGGAGACAGATTGATAGACTGACATAAACCAGCAATAAAGTAAAAATCAGAGAGTGTTAGTGGGAGCTACACTGATGTACCTCATCATAGCTGAAACAAGACTTCTGTTCAAGCAAACTAAGAAGAGCAGACAGTCAGTACACCACATCAGACACACAAAAAAAGAGAATATTTAAGTTGTGCAATTCTGCTGAAGAACTCATCACCTAAACTCTGTATGCAGTGTTAAGTAACACCATGCTGTTCCTGTCTCAGCCCCAAACTCTAAGGAATATAACATTTGGTTTTCCATCTTGCTACAATCAAAATTATATCACCAAAGGCTATTGTCTTCCAATAATTTAAGCATAGTTCAGTCAACTAAACCGAGATTAGATAGTAATACTGTTTATAGGAACAGCATGCTTGAGCATCAGTACAGATCTTATACCGTGAGCACAATGCTATGGAGCAATGTTCATGTGGATGCTATAAAACCACTCATATTTCAGTTTTTAAAATACCAATATTTCAGATTTTTAAAATTAAATTTCAAAATTTAATTTATTAAATTTTAAAAATGTTAAAAAATTTAAAAAGCCATCAATAACGTTTTTTCCTGTGGTTAATATTGTAATATTCTTATTCTTTTAGATACCAAACTTTAAAGAGTGTGATGAAAGTGATCATTATCACATACATATGCTTTATCTTTGCTTCACAGTAAATAGATTATCACAATACTGAAGATGAGATATTGTAATTTTTTATGTTTTCATAAAAAAGCTGAAATCCCAGCTTTACTGAGTAAAACTCAGAGTAGAAATCACCATTACATAAAAAGCACCAAGTGTAACAGGATGAACCACAATGTAACTTTCCAGACTGTTTGCCCAAGTTGTTTAATGCCATGTGTATTTCTGTTGAGGAAAGTGAGAGCTTAAGTTGAATTATGTCCTTGCTGCTTTCAAAATATTTTAAACAGTTAGTTAAACTGTAGCCAGTGTGTCATGCATTCCGATACAGAATATAAGAATCTATGTATTCAGTGTCACTGTAAGACTTTTAACTACAGTTTTCCTTTCAGTGCCATGAAGTTAATCACAAGGAAGGAATGCACACTCTGATCATGCTAATTAGCTTACTAAATATGACTTCTAAAGAGATCACTTTAGTGTGTCCTCGAGGATGCTTAAAAGCCATTTTATTAAGAGAAACTTAGTTTCCTTTACTGACACATTCATTGGACCAAAAGGCTGTCATTAAGTAATCTGTAGCTATCTTGATATCTATATATGGAAGAGGAATACCACAGCAAAACATACATTCTATATTTAATAACCACATTTTTTATTTTATAGTCACTGAAAAATACTCTACAAGGGTAAGGATAGGAGCAGGAGAAAATTCACTCATGCTTTCAGAAAATTTAAATATGAAATTTATAGGGCATACTTTTTTACATAAAAAGGGCATGAACCAGTGCTCTGGATCTCTCCACTTAATTCCGTGCTTTTATTTTACATCTTTACCATTAATGAAGGACACTAAGGAGCACTGCCAACTGATCTATAGTTTTGTTCATGATTTTAAAAGTGCTTAAAAAAAAGTGTTAGATGCAATAAACTTTTTAGCTGCTTCCTTAAGCTAAGAAACCCCCCCTCATGTTTACCATGGCTCAGAAATTTTCAGAGTATGTTCTCATCTTTGCCGTGTTTTGATATAGATTCTTCCCATTCTGTCACCAAGTCCCTTATTATGGACTGGGGCCTTAAGATAGTCAAGGTCTTAATTCAGTTACCACACTGGAAGCTTGGGTGGGAGGTTGGCCAAATATCCCCACCTACTGCTACCATCAGGCCTTCTCTGCTAATTCTTCAGTAGTACCTACATGAGAAACAGGTTCCACCTGCTTGTAGGCGGGTTCTAATGAACTGTGCTCTTCATTTTCTTTCCGTGTTCTGAGGAAGGGTGCACGGCATCATACTTGAAACAAACCCAGCATCACTGCATAGTAGTTGTCACAAGAACAGTGTTACTTGTAGGACAGGTAGGAATTCTGTTTGTTTATTTGTTTAGAAGGAAAAAAATCTCCATCATTAGCAAATCTATTATGGAACCTGACTGAAGCATGTGACTGGGCTGATATAATACAACAGAATCTGAGTATTCTTAACAGAGAATTGTTTGAAAATATTTGAAAGCCTCTTTGTGAGTGTAGGAGAGAATGCTTATTATGTGCTTCCATAATCACATATTTCATCCAAAATTAGAATCCGTTGAGTAAATCCCAAAACAATTTATGATTTCTCTAAAGCAATTCCCACACTCCCCAATTGTTCTTCATGCAACTAAAAGGCCATGTAGCACAGAAACAGCTGTAGGCCGCAGAATGTTTTCATCTGACTTACTGGTGAGTTTCCACTGTGCTTTTTTGAAAGTTGAAGACAGAGGATACACTACTGGGCTCACAAATATATCCAAATGCTGAAGAGGTTATAAGAGGTATACTAAAAGGATTGAAAGCTGTGTCTTCAATACAAAGCTTTCTTGTATCTATTAAGCATCAACTCAGCTAGCTTGCCTGTATTTACAACTCCCTTTATTTTTTCTAACACCACTTAAAAGAGGTCTAAGGGTTTGTAACAATATAGCTAGCTGTAACATATAATCAGCTAGCCCATTTGATCAGTAAATTTGGGTTGCAAAGCAGAAATTCTGTGTAAGTGGGAGGGGAACATAGAACAATGCATGCATCATGATTATTAAGTACTCTGCACAGAAATGACACTTCTAAGGGATATATTTTCTGCTGGTGTAAGAAGTGCTCTGAAGTAATAATTTATGCTAATAAATGCTAACTGAATACTAGGCCCAATATGTGCCAACTCGTTTGACACATACCAAGTTTCTCCACATGCCTAGGGAATGCATCAATCTGAAGGAGGAAGAAGGCTATTCTCTGGTGTTAACCACTAGCAAATGAGTTTCCCTTGATTCCTATATATCTTTAAGGCAAAGCCCTTGGAGCAACACTTTTCTTTGTTATCATCCTAAAAACACAGAATCATAGACACATGACAAAGTGTGTTTGTAGATTGAAACAGGGGAATAAATACTGTATCCACTCAGTGTGAATTCACTTTGTAACAGACCTTAAACTCTGAACTGTGAATTTTTGACAATAAAGATTCTTATCTTTTGCCTTCCATTTGAGAACTGCATTCAGGTGTTAGTAAAAGGACTAATTCCATCCCAGTCGGTACATTCTTTCAGCCTCCATTCATGTTTAGCATGACTAGGAGTCAAACTTGTCAGCTGCATTCTCCTGGTCAGCAGCTATCCAGGTTTCAGTCTGTTATCCCCAATTCATTCCTTTGTGCAATTCAGAAGACTTGCACTACAACATAACAGGAGTTCCGACACTTCTTGAAAAGCCAATCCCTTAGCTGGAAATTAGTTTCCTGGATTTAGAACTGCACTAATAGGGGGTATTTATATTTTGTTCAATGGCCAGCATTTAAATGAGGATTAGAGGTCAAATGTAATATTTCTACTAGAAGGTTTTGGTTTTAAATTAGCTTTTAAACAGAGCTAAATTTAGTCTCAAAACACTGTTTTTAAACAGAAGTCAAACATTTCTGCTTAATTTCTTTTAATAAGCTATAGAGCAGTTCAGCACTGATTCACAAATGGTTTCCAGTTGATAAAAAGTTATTCACCTAAAAACAAAAGACTAAAATGTAGCTCTAACTATTTCAAAAAGAATAAATTTACAACCAGTATCTTCTGGTTGCCCTTTTCCTCTTCTCATCCTTGGCCAGCCAGACATCAAAACAGTGCTGGCTAGTACTGAGCCACCCAAGCACTGGCTGCTGAAACAGTCAGAAGCATAAGAATGTTCCACCAAGTTTAGTGAAAGTATAGTCATTTATGCCAGAAGTGTACACAAACACATTTAGAAATATGATTATCCTGGGAATTGAAATGACCTCATTGACACTTTTTCCTCTTTTTAAAAATAGTGCTTGGGAGATTTAATACTTTATATAATAAATAGATTCATATTTTTATTTAAAAGTGATGAGATTTTAATCTTTTCAAGGAGATTGAAGCCTAGGTCTCCCTGTTTCTTAGAGAGAGCCACCATATTCCAGATGCATAATTTTTAATATTAAAATTGAGAAATTAATTAGCTATGTGATTTCAAACTAGCTGATCTTCCAGTAAAAATATTCCACAGAGGTTTTTTGGTGCAGACATCTGCACCAATCTGATATTTTCTTTGTTTTCATGGAAGATCTGGATTTTTCTCTGAATTATATGATTGCTTCAGATTACCATAAACCTTAAACAAAAAATCATGAATAAAAAATAAAATAATGAGAAAAATGTAAATGAAAAATAGTTTTCTAATTTTGATAGTTTCGGTTCAATCTGTAACAAGCAAAGCTTTAAAGACTCTAAAGTGTTTCTACAAGGCAAATTCAGTTGCACACAGAGCATTAGAACTAAGGGTAAACTCGCACCCACACCTAGCGCCTCCAGAAGTACTTTCCTTCCCTAATAGTAGAGGCACTAAAACAGCATTCACAAACATGGGAAAGAGTAAAGAAAGAGGGAAAGAATGGTTTAAATTTTGGATACAGCTTAGTTAATCCATTCAGTTGTGAATTTAACCCTATCTGATCATCATTACTGGTATTTTCTTTTTTGATAAATACAGAGTCCAGAAGAACACTTTTGCAATGATAGCTATTTAACACTAGAATATACAATGGTAACATTAGTAATTCCCAATTTCTTCGCCTAAGAGAGTAATGAATTTTCTACATCAAACATCATTATTGAGTTTATGATTAACAGAAAATGAACAGAGTTGTTTTAAAAAGCTTCTTATATGTAGTCCACAGCTTCATTGAATGCATTGATTTGTTCTACAGGTACACACTGAAGACAGTTTGGAGTTCAAAATGACCTGCCAATGGACTAAACTCTGCAAAATATCTTAAATATAGTTAACAGACAAAGATTAATACTGTTTTATATAGGAGCTTTTTCAGTCATAAATAATGTTTTTGCTAAAACCGCTATTTATGGAGAAATTTGTTTTCATTAAAACAAAAACCTACCTTTTTTGGGGAAGACCAAGTTTATCCTAAAACCAAAAGAGCAGCTGTAGTTTGCGGATTTAATACTAACAATACTGAAACTTATTTGATTTTAGGGGAAAGTATTTCTAGCTCTAATGACAGAGAGAATTCCCTGTCATCATTCAATTTGGCTGAATAAGGACTCCTCAATTTATTCTAAAAATGCAGAAAATACTTGTAAAAACCTAGATTTATAACTTCTAATAATATCATCCACTAACTTTACACTAGGGAAGCTCTATGAACAATAAAGGCAAGAAGTGCAAGAGAGGTCCTGTTGAGATTAGCAGTAAAGTTTTAACTCCAAGTGTAATTGGACATGCCATCACATTGAAAACAAAGGAAATGGGTATTAATTCCTCAGTGAATTACTGGCTACCCTTCTGTCATAGCATATATTGAGCTCGATACAAAGTTTTAGGTAAGTTCTTTGGAGACTTTCTTTATCGTAAGCTTAAAACTGCTAAGCTATCTTTAAAAAAAGAAACCAGTACCATTTCATTGAGTATGTGGAAAGAGTACAGACAAGAATGTCATGCTACTTCCAAGACAGTCAATTAAATTGTAACATGCATGTGCAGGCCAAGTTTCTTCCATCAGAAGGAGCAGTCTCCATGAGACTATTTAGTTACATGAATCCCTATTTATCTAAAGCCTCTGACAAGATACAGTCAAATCAAATTCTCCCAGAGAAGATATACTCATGCTAAGTTATACCACTGTTTTTCATTTCAAACAGGCATCATAATCAGTTTATGAAACATGCAAAAAATCTAGCCTGGTGCAGTGCTGCAGTTCCCCATAAATGTTCTAAAAACTAGAAGTGCCGTTGCTATAGCAGGCACATGAGCTTTGAATTAATTGCTAATGAATATTGCTTGTAAAACATACAGACAAATAATTGCAGGTTAACACCAGGTTTCAGAAAATCCAAATGATCCTTTTTTATTCTGTTTGTCATGGCAGTCCGAGTGTGATAGCACAATGCAGAGTTCCTTAATCTTCCATTGACTGGAGTTGATTTGTCCCATTCAAAACTGGTCCCATAAAGTTTTTGGTAATGCCAAAATTTACTTATTCTTTAGTTATCAGAAACAAACACATACACACTTTTTTGCTGAGAATCAAATGAAACAACTTTTTGTAAAAAACAGTTTGCCTCAGACTGTCATAAAACTCTATGCATACTCATTCCAGGCTGCCAGTTTTTAGTACTGGGTTTGCTCAAGTGTAAATGCAGGTAAGTTATTAATATTAACACCCTCCCATAAACCGGCTCTTGAAGAAAACAGTAGAAATGTAAACAGTTCCATAAATAGAAATTATAATCACCCAGTCTTAAATACGACGATTACTTGTTTATAAGTATGTCCCATTAAAAGGTATTGACCACACAATCAAAGTATCAGTATATACTTAGATTAATATATCAGCATATACTTGGAAGGCAAAACAAAAGTGTTTTCTCCCCTATAAATATTTGAAGTTCTATTCTTCATATAAAATATTCCACATATTTAGAGAACAGGAAAGAAATAATCTGCCTATGCATCACATTAAAAGAAATGCAATTTGTGTCCAGAAATGCATATAGTAATCTGCTTATCAGATAAGTGAACTCTGTAAGAAATTATTTGAAAATACATACAGTGGCTCCAGTTTGCTTTCCCCCTTACCAGATTACTCTGTTTTTTACTTCTGCTGCTGTTCAAGCCTCAGCTGAAACTAACCGTCTTTGACAGGGATGCATTTCCTCAGAGCTGCTTTGTCTGTCTGCAATTCCCCAGATGAACACTGTTCCAATAATTTATATCACTATTGGAGTTCTGTTGCTCCCCTAACACAGGCAGCACGTCCGCTCTGTCATCTCCCACTTACTGAGCTTCTGCAGGAAAGAAACAATAGATGAGAAACTGACAACTGATAGTATCCAACTACTCAAGGAAGAGCAACCTGAGACGACAAAGTAACACATTAGACTGTAATGGTATACTATAGTATGTCATCTGTCCTCCGGTGGCATTTTGAACCCCCAGAAAAACTATAAAAAACTGCTAATAAGTTTGTGAGGGCACAACAACACTGGAAAAGGATTTTTAAACAATCAGTAACATTAATATCATGGCATTCAAAAGGTAGATGTTCCTTTAAAATGATATTATGTCTTCATAAAAGGAAAAATTCTCAATTTCTCTTTACCAGGAGAACAGCAAAGGCTGAAATAATCCTGACAGATACTATGTTCCACTTCAGTGAGTTAAATTACATTACTGATATTAGCATCATAATGCTGACAATTATGTTGCATGAGGATCAGAAGCAGTGTAACTGTTTAAATAATAAATCTTCTGTTTAGAGGAAATAACAGGAAATAATTTTAATATTCTGATGAAGGGCCGTCTTTTTAATACAGCTTCCTAAATTTATTCTAGTGTATGAGAGACCTTAATTACAATAACTTCTGTAGTGAAACACGTGAACAGATGAATTGTAACATGACTCTTCAA
The DNA here is from genome assembly GCF_965638725.1 of Aptenodytes patagonicus. Lineage (NCBI taxonomy): Eukaryota > Metazoa > Chordata > Aves > Sphenisciformes > Spheniscidae > Aptenodytes > Aptenodytes patagonicus. The sequence goes on along the minus strand of NC_134964.1, from coordinate 2,698,270 downwards.
GGCGAGCTCTTCATCAAAAGGAGAAGTCTCCACAAGATTTAGTTATATGAATCAATAATAATTCCCACAAGCCTACTAATTTATACAGTGGTGAATTTCGTTCTGTGTAAAGGAGTTCACAGAAATTTTATCAGATAGCTAAGGTTAAGAAAGTGTTTGATTTGGATGGAGAGTTCAGATAAGAAGTTAAATCTCCGTTAGAAAATAATCAATGCACTAACATCTATTGATAACCACAAAAACTGCTGGAAGAGGCAGTTCTGTTACTACTTTTTTAGAGTTCAGTAAAAGTCATTTTTATAGACAGCACTAAACATTTTTAACACTTACTTACAGCGTCCTCTGGGATGGTATATACTGCTGCCAACTCAGCACCACTTCCTGACACTTTAAGTGAAAAAAGAAAGAAATGTTAAACACAGTGGCAGAAGAAAAGTTTAAGTGCCTTGATTCATTTTTCCAAATTGGAATCTGATTGCACTACTTGAGATAACATGGCTTTTATAAGAGGGCATTACCTTTTTGAATTGCAATCAATGAGTTGGGATTTCTGCCCCCCACCCTCCTTGCAGAATACACAGTATCAGGATATTGACATTTGAAGCGTTTATATTATATGGAAGAAATAATCACTTGAAGACACAAAGCACATAAAGATATAAATCCAACGTCATGAAATTCTTAAGAAAAGATTCCTATCTAATACTCCCCAAATACAGTGCTCGGATTCCAGAAGTCCTTAAGGACACAAAGCAAAGATATTACGGAGCCAGACTAGAACCACTTATTACCATGACCTCATTCACATGGCAGTGTTGGAGAGCAAGGAGACAAAATGATTACGGGTACAAGGCTTTAAGCACGACCTTCTGTGGACAAGCCTAGCCAGTAAGGTGCTATTCTCACCCCCCTAGGTAGATAGTAAGCTGGAGGAAAGGGTGGAGAAAGGAATCTGGTGGAAATTTCATTGTACCCCATTCCCTGAATGAAAGATCTTCTAGTGCACTCTAAAGAGAACCAATTTGCTGTAAATCTTTGTTTCTTTTACTTAGTGCAAAGAACTGATAGAAGACAAACCATTTCACAACTTATGCAAATAAAACCCTCCCACAGCCCAGCTATTTGCAACCATTAATAGAACAGATCTTGATGTGCTAGAGATGCAGCACGTATAGCTGGAAGAAGCAGTGGAACGTAATATGTCTTCTATTTCTGGTGGAAAGCAAAAAGCAAAGAGGAGGCTGAAGTAGTTACTACTTGGACACTCTTTTAGAATGGAGAATGAAGCAAGGTTTTGAGGCACACAAAATTATGCTCAAGGCCCAGAGTAAAGGTCTTGCTCACTAGAGCTCGTAGGAATTACAGTAGCACATGTAATAAATGAAGCCTTGAGAGCCCCAGTTGAAGCATTTTCCAACAACATATTATTTCGTCAGAAAATTCCTAAACTGTTCCCATCACCAAGGGCAAGCCAAACTGATGTCATCATAGGGGGTAGGGTCAATAAATATTTTTACACATAGACAGAATGAAATTATTCATTTAGAAGTTCACAAGATACTTGAGACCTTCAGCCAAAGAAGTTGAAAAATATTATATTATGATTCATTTTAGCAATAGGCCACAGATAACACTTTCATAAACGTCAGGTCTAACTTTCAGGAGTGATTCAAGCTCAGTCAGACTAGGCTTCTAAATCACTTAGGTGCATCTGAAATTTTTGCTTGAGATGAAGCCAATTTAAGGAAAGAATGTATAACCAAACTTTTCTTAAACAAGCACTAAGTAATGTAACTAGGCTAGAAAATAACTAACAGGGATGTGAATATTACTTGTTGAAAGATTAGAAGGGACAGTTACGGCTGGATTTCCTGTGACTTTAGGCAATCCTCAGAAGCAAAGGAATGATACTATTTTTAAGGCAGCTGCTGTTTATAATGTTCCCCTTCACATCTCCACTTCTAAGTTTCAGCTCATATTGCAGCAGGGACCCTCTGCTGACACGAGAAAATACTTGAGTCAGTTTTTTCCTTCCCAATCTTTCATCTGACCTAAGCAGCTCCTAACACTTTCCACACTAAGATGACTCAGCACAACAGCTAGATAACCTTTTTTTCATTCCTTCCTAAAGTTCAAATAACACACAAACAGTCTTTCATTCCTTTCAAGCTCAAACCTCAGTAGACCTCTTGCACCTGCCTGGCTCTCTGAAGCACCACCAATTCAGCGTTACTAAGGCTCTCACAAGAATGAGTCAGACATTGACATCCAAAGAAAGCAACCATCTCCTGCTGCGTCTATCATTATGTAGGAAGACTCTGACAGAAATTCTTCATTTCAGGCTCCCATGCCTTTGTCATTCGACTGTATTCCTAACCAAAGTTGAGTTTTCCCTTTTCAGACCCCTCCTGGAAGCCTACCAGCTACAACAGGCAATCCAGAACTGCTTTACTGGGTCCCAAACCAGACTCATTTACTGTTTTCATTAACCCTGAAAACGTAGTTTCTCAGGGGTCATTCAAAACCTAATTTTCTCAAAATATTAGCAAAATTAATATCAGAATTAGGGAGACACTAAACCTACTGAGATAAAACCAAAATGGACATTCTCCATTTCCTGAGTTGTTGTACATTTCCAAATGAAGACAGAAAGTTCTGCCAGAGTTTTGGTAGGTCTCAGGTACTCTGGACCTGATCAACACCTGCAGATTCAAAGGGGAATTAGTGAAATGCATCTGTATATGGAGCACATTTATATCACCAATTCCAAAAGTCCTTCGTAAACCTACTAATTTGTGCAAAGGTGAATATCATCCACTGAATACCAGCAGCACCACCTTATTCAGGAGTGTATTACCAACATTATGGAATCCCAAATCAATCCAACTGGGATATTTTCCCTGTCAATAGTAGCAATACTGGCTTTTGTTTGGAATATCTAATCTTTCCTTTTCATGAGCAGATTCATTCTACTTCAGAGGTGGGGAAATCAAGTCACAAGAAAGGTACTGGTTAAGTAAAAGTACCCAGTAGCTCAACGCCTTAAGGCAGGATTTGAACCTAAATATTTGAAGTTACCACCTAGTTTCTTACTAACCAGCCTGTCCAGACAGCTAACAGTGTTCCACATCCTGATGTCAGTTACAACTTCATCTTCAGTGGACAAGTTCAAACCTCCAGCAGCCAATAGCTGTGTGTACCTTCTGCATACACTCTTACTGACTCTGAATTATTAACTCTGCTGGAGCATCTGATCAGTCCTAGCTATTTTTGGCTGGTATTCACAGCTCCAATTGAGTAGACTCTGGCGAGTACACCTGGCAACACTGGCTCAGAACAAGGCTGACACAGACACACAACACAAACAGGAAGAAATGGAGAGAGAACCTGGGTGTTATTGATATAAGATTGTATTTTTCCTAGGCTAATAAATACAGTGTCTGCTCATTCCTGTAGGTGTGTGGAAACCTCATTTCACAATGTCACATTCCTGAAGAGCACAGTTGGCATAACCCAGATAATGCACTTTAAATACAACATGCATTTTATAAAATTGTCATTTTATAAATTAGACTGCAGCAGACTCAAGAAATAAGTAGGGGAAAGCTAATCCCATGGAAAACTGCTATCTTCACTTCTGATGCTGGTTTACCCACCATCATTCCTATCAAGCCAGTCTAATTGCTTTGTTTTTGTGGGCTCTTAGGGAATAACGTCACTATGAGTTTGGAAAAAATAACAACATTGACTGTGCTGACTTTTGATCAATCACCACCTAGCCAGGAACGTCAGACCTATTAAGTGTCCCTTCTTTGCTAAAAATTAATGAGCCAAAAATAAGTACCAGAGGTTGGAATCAGCTCTGTCTCAGCTGTATTCAATGCCACAGTCATGCTGGAGGATGAGGAAAGGGAAAAAAGGAGTGAAAGAAGAAAGTAAAGATTAGTAATAATTGCAGCACGATTTTTTTTGTTCATTATTAAGTATGAGCAACTACTAGAACCATATGAAACTCATGGTGGCCAAAGTGAAGATAGGTCATTTTACAATTTCTTGAACAAAGTTTCAAACAGACTCAAAATTAGTAAAGAACAATAAATAGCTCTTCTTGCTCAGCTTTTCACATACACATGGAGTTGAACAGAAAAAGAGTCAGCAAAAGGAACTAGCTTTGTATCAAAGAGAGTTCCAAAACCACCTTCTGAAACAGCACAAATTAACTCTTAGTTTCCCTTTGAGTCTTTCATTTTGTAGATGCTAGTGAATTTTCATGAGACTACTTTTGCCCAGGAACCTTCCCCAACTTAAGCTGTGTAGTACAATACTGCTCCAAAAGTTCTAGCTTCAGATCAAACACCTGCTTGCATGCTTTAAATGTAGTATCACCTCAACCACGTTAAAACTTGGATCTCTGTTATCTTATTCACTATCATCAACTGTTTTAAGGATTGTAAACCTAAGCGCAGGATATAGTTTTTTGGCATCCTGAGATGTAGTTAGGTCAAATTCATGAGATGGAGATTAGCCATAGACTTAGTTTCACTCTTTAATGGTCTGAGTGTATAAGCAGAAATTTATACTGCAATCTTAGAAGCTCACCTGTCACAATGAGTCTAAACTGGACACTTCGCATCTTGGAGCCAGATTCTGTCCCAAACTCTTTGATATATAAACTACTTTATGCTGAAAAAATATTAACCGGGCTTTCTTTTTTTTTGCATTAAGTTTAAAACAAACATTCTAATGTTTAAAAATACCACCAAGAATTTTTAAACTAATCCAAAGAAGCATGCTTTTTTAATTGTCCAGATCTTATAAAATTTCAGTAGGAACATATAGGATTTTAGTACTATCGCACACTCTGTTCCCTGTATTTCCCAAGATCTTTTGGCAACAATAAGCTTATTTGTTTTCCTTTTATAAAATGGTCAGAAGTGCTCTCAAGACAATTAAAAGGAACCATGCTGTTTGAAGTAACACTGTCATTATCCTGTCATTGAGCCCCTGTAACCCTGAGGTTATGGTAGGGGCAAAAGAATTTTAGTACAAGCAATGACAGCAGGTCCCACAACTTTCGAATTTGCCACATCAGAACAAAATTCCAAGAGGAAGTTGCATCCATTAGTATTATATTCTTGAATCATTCGAAGGTCAATACTTTCAAAATGAATAAAAGGTCAACACCACTGCAGGTTTGCATTTCTCAGGTAAAAGGCTCAGACTACTATCTCAGCCAGAATGGCTTAGGGTTTAATCAAAGGCTCAAAACACAAATTTGCAAAAGCCAAAAAATCATTTTGACTTATCTAATGTTTTGCTTAGGAAGAAATTAAATCTGAAAAATTTCAGAATGCCAATTTTGTACCCACTTTCTATATGAAGTGTCTTGCCTTTTTCTATTTGAAACTACCATTAGATTTCCACATTTCTTTATAAATCAAAAACTTAACAAATCTCAAAACATATTCTCGTGTGTTTTCTTTCAATTGTGAAATTAGGAGATGGATTGGCTAGCCACTCTCTTACGCCACAGCTAGTTCTTTCACAAACTGTGTGAAACAATATTTCTATTATTATATTATTATGTTGTGTACATGTATTTAGGGCAATGCTACATTTATTCCAAGCCTCTGAACAGTCACGTCCTAGCTGCAGTGTGAGCCAAGGCTATGGGATCCAAGGTCATGGGTGCCAAAGAGCCACCACACCTGAGGCCATGGGACCAGAAAGTTAAATTTGAATCGCCACTTCTAGTGTAAAACCTTTGCCTCTCCTCCATGTTATATTATACAGTTTCAGAGAAGTATTGAAATAAATATTTACACAATCAAAACAGACACATGCACAAACATACTTTTGTATGGGAGGCTGTCTAGATGGTTTTCTGACCACATACATTTTAGGCTCATTATCTTGGTGACTACTGCACTAGCATTATCTGAAACAAAATTTTTAAATGTGGCCATCAAGTGGCAGAAGTTCAAAACTACATCTTAAAATGTAAGTCGTGATTTTGTGTGAGCTGAATGATTGTCTGCTGCAGTCTCAGGAATCTCACCTCACCTTCCCACACAGCTGAACCTCCAGCCAAACCTTTCCACCCATGTCCACAACCCAAAAACCCAAATCTGTCGGTTTCATCAGACTATTGTCCTCCAGCTCCAGGGACTGAGGGGGCTGAGGGAAAAGAGTATAGTAAAGAAGAAAGATGTCTGAAATCTGGCTTTACCACCATTAACCCTTCAAAGGACACAGCGCTGCCCCAAACAAATCTCTTGGGCTTCTGAGGCTTCTGAGGCCCTGCTGATATCTAGGAGAGCGCACTTGCTGCATTTCATGGGCTTACAATTTCATCCCTAGTTTCTGAGAGTTTTCACCTTCAGAATGCCACTTTATTTCTGAGATTACAACCCCTTTCACCAGCTGCACTGAACCTCCCCTGAAACAGGCCTGAGTGTACCTCTGCTGTACCCTGCCACCTAGAGGAGACACTAATTTGTACCAATCTTCCCAGAAACTCACTGGCACTGTGACCTTCCAGAAGTGTTTCCTCTGCCTGCACTCCAGCACATGCTCTGTTAAATGGCTGAGAAGAAGCTGGGCCAAGGACTGGCTGTTTCCCTGGTCCTGCCTGTGAAACCCAGGCTCTGCTCCAGTCTCCCGCTAAAGGAGCCATGCTGCCCTGAATGGACCTGGGTGGGCTGGGCTGGGGAAGCTTCTGGAGAGCGGGTGGGGAGAGGGCAGTTCGCAGGTGACAAAATGGAGTGCCTCAGGGTGGATGCAGCTCCAGGGCAGGGCTTGACAGGAAAGCAGCCATCCCTCAGGTGACAGGAGACAAGTTTTCCCTCAGGTGACTGGAGAGCAGCCATCCCTCAGGTTACAGGAGACAAGTTTTCCCTCAGGTGACAGGAGAGAAGCCTTCCTTCAGGTGACTGGAGAGGAGCTTTCCCTCAGGTGACAGGAGAGGAGCCTTCCCTCAGGTGACAGGAGACAAGTTTTCCCTCAGGTGACAGGAGAGGAGCTTTCCCTCAGGTGACAGGAGACAAGTTTTCCCTCAGGTGACTGGAGAGGAGCCTTCCCTCAGGTGACAGGAGACAAGGTTTCCCTCAGGTGACTGGAGAGGAGCCTTCCCTCAGGTGACAGGAGACAAGTTTTCCCTCAGGTGACAGGAGAGAAGCCTTCCCTCAGGTGACAGGAGACAAGTTTTCCCTCAGGTGACTGGAGAGGAGCCTTCCCTCAGGTGACAGGAGACAAGTTTTCCCTCAGGTGACTGGAGAGGAGCCTTCCCTCAGGTGACAGGAGACAAGTTTTCCCTCAGGTGACAGGAGAGAAGCCTTCCCTCAGGTGACAGGAGACAAGTTTTCCCTCAGGTGACAGGAGAGGAGCTTTCCCTCAGGTGACAGGAGACAAGTTTTCCCTCAGGTGACTGGAGAGGAGCCTTCCCTCAGGTGACAGGAGACAAGGTTTCCCTCAGGTGACTGGAGAGGAGCCTTCCCTCAGGTGACAGGAGACAAGTTTTCCCTCAGGTGACAGGAGAGAAGCCTTCCCTCAGGTGACAGGAGACAAGTTTTCCCTCAGGTGACTGGAGAGGAGCCTTCCCTCAGGTGACAGGAGACAAGTTTTCCCTCAGGTGACTGGAGAGGAGCCTTCCCTCAGGTGACAGGAGACAAGTTTTCCCTCAGGTGACAGGAGAGAAGCCTTCCCTCAGGTGACAGGAGACAAGTTTTCCCTCAGGTGACAGGAGAGGAGCCTTCCCTCAGGTGACAGGAGACAAGTTTTCCCTCAGGTGACAGGAGAGGAGCTTTCCCTCAGGTGACAGAAGAGGAGCCTTCCCTCAGGGAAAGGCCTGAGCACCACAGGGCAGGCAGTACATCAGCACTGTGCTGAGGGCAAGCTGGGAGGAAAGAAGCCACTCTTCATGCTGGCAGGTCTGATTATAAACTCTCCTTCATCCACTTTAGCCTTTGTGCTCAACAGCAGTGCCCTTTTCCTTGCCATATCATTGATCTGGTGGTGCTTGCTTAGAAAATTCCAGAGGGCTTTAATGGTAAAGCGCTGGTCTAGTCATGGGTCTGGGATTTCTTTTGAGGCCTGGGTGATATTTTACTGCCATGTTGCTGTTGATTTTGCCGTAATTGTTTTACCCTCCCCTGTTTAGAGCAAAACTGGGGCTCACAGAGGGAAGAATCAATCAGGAAGGGACAGAGGAGGGGGATTATTCATGTGAATAATCTGTATTAGCAGATTAAGGGAAGGGACCCTTTGCTGCTTTGACAGGTATTGTCTTTTGGTTTTTATGTTTTGTACTTTTATTCGGAGATGAGCAAACTGTGCCCTTTTTTCTGACTTTTCTGTAACTTGAAAAGGGTTAAGGAAGAAGCTGCATGCACAGTGTATCCTCATCTTGGACATAGGTTTTGTCCGTGTGGCAAATGAAAACTGATTTAGCATAAACAGCTAAAAAGGGGGAGGAAGGTGCTGCAATGTGAGATATGCAGTCATTGTCAAAGATTTCCTTTGCTGAACTGTTACTTTGCAGATTTAGCTGCCAACATTACATAGAACAATGCTGGGGAGGAAGGAAATTATTCTGTTCAGTTTCTGCCATTGCTTTTATCTTGATTCCCTGGGGCTTTATGGGGGCAAATTCTAGTCCAGACAAGAAGAGCTGGGAGGCTATCTGACTACAAGCAGTGAAACTGAGGAAGAGATTTTTAGTGAATTTACTAAATACTGTAATGAGTGGTAGTTTATAGCTCAGGTATCAGAAGCCTCTGGTTCCCTGCCCAATGTTGTTTTGCTTTCACCTGTCCTGATTTTGGCTGGGATAGAGTTAATTTTCCTCCTAGTAGCTGGTATAGTGCTGTGTTTTGGATATAGCATGAGAATAATGTTGATAACACACTGATGTTTTCGTTGTTGCTGAGCAGTGCTTACACTAGTCAAGGACTCTTCAGCTTCCCATGCTCTACTGACTGAGAAGGCTGGAGGTGCACAAGAAGCTGGGAGGGGGCAGAGCCAGGACAGCTGACCCAAACTGGCCAAAGGGCTATTCCATACCATGGGACGTTGTGCTCAGTATATCAACTAGGGGAAAGCTGGCCGGGGGGCCACTGCTCGGGAACTGGTTGGGCATCAGTCAGCGGGTAGTGAGCAATTGCATTGTGCATCACTATCACTTCTTTTGTATATTCTTTATTATTATTACTATTATTATTATTATTATTTTCCTTTCCTTTTCTATCCTATTAAACTGTCTGTATCTCAACCCACGGGTTTTGCTTTTTTTTCCTCCAATTCTGTCCCCCATCCCACTGGGGGTGGGAGTGAGCAAATGGCTGTGTGGTATTTAGCTGCCTGCCGGGTTAAACCACAACATCACCACTGTTAGTTTCTTATAAACACATCTACATCCAGATAAAAGCTTCTTTGTAATTTGTATTTATTTGAAGGTTTCTACATGTGATGCAAAAGCTTTAAATGGTAGATGCAGAACCAGCTTTGGATCTAGGCAAATTTTGCACTCACCAAAACAAATTTGAGCCAAATTTAGAAGTAGTGCCATATGACATGCTCTTGGGGAGTGAGAGGCTGGCTGTAGGCCCAGATCTGACAAAGATCTTTTGCACATTTTTATCTTTATACTCTGTGAATAGTCCCACTGATCATTCTGTCAACCTGAAGTACTAAAACATCATCAGGCTGGCCTTTAAGATTTAAAAGATGTGATCTTTAAACCAAAGAACTTTTAAAAAAGGTATTTTTTAATTTGCTTTCTGTTTACTGAGCCTTAAGGAAACATCTGCGTCATGTTTTCCAGTCTTTTTCTGTGCAATGACAGAAAGGCTTTTTTTTCCCCAAATGAATCTGGAGGTATTCATGCAGACTTACGACTTTCAGAAATGAGATTTTAGGCAGATGTCATACATTGTAAGATTCTTGGTAGGAACTGAGAGAATTGGCAACATAGGCAACACAGCACTAAGTCATTGAAGCCCTTGCTTAAAGCTTGCAGAATCAGTGCCTTGGATCATAATTTCTTTGGGGCAAGAGTCATAACTGGATTGTGGCTAAGTGATGCACATGCAGTTAAGTGTGTATAGCTTCACTCTGCTGATGATTGCTTTAGGTATCTGCTTCAGTCTTCTCATTGCACCAGTTTCAGTCCCTCATGCAGCTGGTCCAATGAAAGTACCAGTGAATTAAAGATAATTACAGGCCAATGACTGACGCTCTTATCCTGTGGAAATCATGGGGGGAGTGAGTAAGAAGATGGCAAAGAGTCTGATTTACCTTCAGGGCAGATGTCTTTTGGAGAAAGCCAGCATACCCGCAGCAGCAAGAAAAAAAGCTCTGAAAAATACTATGGGATTTCTCCAGATAACAACCAGAAAATTAAATATTGTGTAAACGAGGACAACAAAATTAGTGTGTAGCTGGAAACAACAGAGACGCAAACATTCAAAGGGTATTACTGATGTATTTTAATTGAAAATTAAAGCAGCTTAGGGGCTGACCTAAAGGGTTGGCAGTGAAATCAAGCCAAATCCAAGAATGTTTGTTTTACATACAGCACTTAGCAGTCCCAGCTGAGATCAGCCAATACTGCTACAACGTTCTACAAAGAATGTAATTACACAGCCTCTGTCCCAAACATCTTGCTGTTTGAGTGTGATAGACAGAGGGTGGGTTTTACACATGGAGAAATATAGCATAGAAAAAGTGTTTTTGCCTCTGTGAAACAAAAAATATTTATGAGAGAGGAGCTGAATACAGATCTCAAGTCTGAAGGGAATACTATGCCTACAAGAGCATTCTTTCTTGTCAGTTTTGTGACAATCCACACTGTTACTTTTATTGTGTAATGGAAATATTTTTATTGTAGTTTAACTAAAGAAGTCAGTTGAATACATATTTACCATATATTTTTACAATTTGTCTCTGTGCACATTTGTCTCTGTCTACGTGTCCACTGTAATCATCGTAGATGCCCATGGAAGGATGAGACTTGATTACTACAGGGCTAAACAATGCTGTTGCTGCCTAGGTTGGTGCACATTTGAACATGTACAGCAAATGTTGCATGCAGTTTGAGTTTCATATGTTAAAATTCCTGGCTGGACTATTAAAATCTATTTTCATAACAAGCATGTGGACAAAGGGAAATGAAAGCAGCTTTGCTGGACCTGCAAGAGACAGATAAATAGCGAAGCAGAACTCAGTCAAAAAATCCCCATTTCTATGGTCAGGGCTAGCAGATAAAGTTAATGATGAACAGTCAAAAACATACTGTGGCAGTATCTATGTCTTTTCAGACTGCAGAAAAGGTATTTTCCCTTGCAAGATACTATCTGTAGCCAAACTCCCTCTAAGCTTAATTATGTACAGATTCTAATTACTGATTTCCCTGTACTGATCCTTCCTTAAATACATCCTTCTTTTGGGGGGAGACTGTGGGCAAAAGTGTTGCAGCATCTTTAGGTGCTCTGTGTTGGTACAGCCCTGGCATTGCTTAGGACTGGAAAGGCCTCAGTATAAAAATGGTTCTGCACACTTTTCCTTCAAAAGGTCCTGATTTGTTAGAACTTTCACAGGAACAGGTAACTTTCCCCAGAATTCCTTGGGAAGGTTTCTTGTGTCTAAATTACTCCGGAAAAAACTTACAGAATGAAAAATATCTGTGGGTGTCATGGTTTAACCCGGCAGGCAGCTGAACACCACACAGCCATTCACTCACTCCCTCTCACAGTGGGATGGGGGAGAAAATTGAGGGGAAAAAACCCAGTAAGATTCGTGGGCTGAGATAAAGTAAGTTTAATAGGACAGAAAATGAAGGAATAATAATAATAATAATAATAATAATAATAATAATAAAAGAATATACAAAATAAGTGATGCACAATGCAATTGCTCACCACCCGCTGACTGATGCCCAACCAGTTCCCGAGCAGTGGCCCCCTGGCCAGCTTTCCCCTAGTTGATATACTGAGCACAACGTCCCATGGTATGGAATAGCCCTTTGGCCAGTTTGGGTCAGCTGTCCTGGCTCTGCCCCCTCCCAGCTTCTTGTGCACCTCCAGCCTTCTCAGTCAGTAGAGCACGGGAAGCTGAAGAGTCCTTGACTAGTGTAAGCACTGCTCAGCAACAACGAAAACATCAGTGTGTTATCAACATTATTCTCATGCTATATCCAAAACACAGCACTATACCAGCTACTAGGAGGAAAATTAACTCTATCCCAGCCAGAACCAGGACAGTGGGCTACAAGGCTTGTTTCAAAGTTCAAGTGCAAAAACTTCCTTTCACTTTAAGAACGCTATATTGGATTATTGAAGTCATAATAAATTACCTAAGAATTGTTTGGGAAAGGCATCTACTTTGTTAGGCAAGTGGCATAGGACCCAAAATGCTAAAAATTTGACCCAGTAGATTTTTGGCTTCATCAGATCGCTTGTGAAGAGACCCATACTAGGTTCTTTACAACCACTGAAAAGAAAGCTTAAAGCATGTTTTGAAAAGCAAGTCATGGTCTCTTTCAATATAGTCTGCTCTATGTAGACAGAAGAGTCATAAATGGTTTCTGGGACAGTGTATTTAGTTTAATTGCTACTTCACTCAACAAAACCCTGATAAAATCCATAATAAGCAAAGCAACACTCCATAAGCTTTTTTATGATTGCAATATATAGGGATTCCCATTTGTCTTGCTGGCGTTATTTATATGAAACCTTCTACTACATACAGGTTAGGGCTTAATTTCAGAATTTTATGGCCCACCCTGACTAAACAATGCCCCATATTGTAGTCACTTTATTAACACAATTGGAATATGATCCTATTGCAATTTTATATAATAATATTCTTGAGGAATAGTTTTCTACTGTTACTGTGAGGGTGGCTATTGATTCTCAGTTGCTTAGCATTCTGGCACATCCATATATGTATACATATGCACAATTTTAATTGGGGCCTGGCTACTTGCCAGATTAACATGCTAAGAACCATGATAAAGGGGATAAATTTTACTCCAATAATATAATCTAGTCAAACATTGTAACCAACCCTTTGACCTCAGACCTTTGGGAAATGCCTTAAGCCACAGCTTACGTCACCTTTAGGCAATTGTGAAACCTGTGCAGAAAGCCCTATCTAGTATTGTTCAGGGAAGTGAAATAATAAGGCTGCTGGTGTAGGGACTGAATTAAATAAAGCCCTCTGTCCAGAGAGCTGCTGTTGCTCATTCTGTGTGTATGGTAGGGATAGAGGAAGAGGGGAAAAATGATGACTGGTAAAGGTGCAGTTAAAAGAGTTATAGGAAACATAAAAAGAAGTTGGTACAAGGGGAGGACAAGTGAACTATTGCACTATTTTAACCACTCCACTGGGGCTTTTGAAGCAGGAGTTGCAGATTAGGACAGTCCATACTAAGACTTGGAGCAACCCGTAGCCACTAAATATGGGCAGGAAATTACATGCACATATCTCCAATCCCCACATTAATAAGAATCAACTATATTCTTGGTCATTGCAACTGATCTCTCAGGAGTACTCGTCACCTTGAAAGACAGAGATGTACCTAAACAAAATTAATTTCTGCTTTAATTTTGGAGAGAGCTGGAAGGAATTCTTACTTCCAGAGTTTGTTCACTATAGGTCGATAGTTATAATATACATCTCTACTTCTAGTCAGGAGAACTTAAAACAGCTAAATCAGAGCTTCAGAAATTCAAGATATTATTTATGCAATCAAGTAGTTGTATTGAGAGAAAAATAGCTTGGCTTGTAAACATGTGGTGGTATAGAGAATACAAAATGGTGTCTTTAATAAAATCATGTAGAATGGGAGGTTAGGCTTGCATGGTTTCTTATGAATCTGTTGGTGTAATTTCTTGGGATTCTGTCCTTAGCTGAGGATTAAATTTATGTGTTTGCACAAAGAAGGTAGTTGAGTACATAGTCTTGTTTTAAGATGTAACACTGAAGTTGAAAAAATGAGGGTTAGCTATTGGCCGAAGAGTTGCAAACGGTTTGATTCTGGCCATGTTACCTAATTTCTTGAATTTTACAGTGTTGAAAAACAAAGATAGTATTTCCTTTCTCCCACTGTTCTATGGAATAAGCTTCTCACACCAAAGATTTAGTTTTTCTGTGTTTATGCACATTACTCAATATATTGTGGCAAATGGTTTCCTTATCGAGAAGTTTGGATAACCTGATTTGTCCAGTTGGTTTTCTGCTATTCAGATTTGCACTGTCCTAATAACCAAGAATGGTTATTTGGAGAAAATACTTTAGAGAAAAGTAATGATGGAAAGCTTGATTCAAATTTTTGGGTGCACATTTTGCATGCAGAATTTTTTTTTCTGTGAAGAGCTGTGATTTTCATTAAGATCTGTCTTAAATATAAACCACAGAAACAAAGAAAGTAATTTCTTAGGCTGCAATATCTAGAAGCACCAAGAGCTTGAAGCACAAACAACTAACGTTTTCTGAAGTAAAGTATTTAGAAGTTTGATTTTTTTCGTCTCTAACTTATATATTACAAACTATGAAAGTTACTATCAAGCAGCACTTTCCTACATATCTTTGACTTTGAAGAAAGCACTTAATAAGGATATGTTATAATTGCAGTTAATATATTAACATTTTTCTCATCGAAAATTGAGGCTGAGCAGGAAAATCATCAGAAAATAAACATTTTTTAAAGAAATTAAAGCTATTTTTATTTTGTTTTCTGTTTGAATTTAGCTTAAGACTGTGCAATCCTTTTATAAAATTAAAATATTTTATAGGAAGACTGATATTTTTAATTTAAACCTCATCTCCTTATAAACTGTTTTAATCTAGGTACATATGAAGTCTGAACAGCATTTCCTCAGATGTTGCTTTCATATATTTGATGGCTTCTCTATGTAAAAATATTAGTAAATAATTTAATGTTTATTTTTAGTATGAAAATTTGGAGGATTTGTGCATGACTGGATAGACAAATCTCATAGGTATTACCGTACTGCCCTCTGGAGTACAGTGACAAAGCATGCATATGATAAAAGTTTTATAGGCATCTGCTGTTCCTCTTTGCATCCAGGAAAATTACCACTGGAACAAGTAAAGCCTCGGCTGTGCTCTTTGAAAGGGAGGACGAATATGTAGTTTCGCTTCACTTAGCCCAGAATTTTTTGGGGGTGTGTCATGTTTTCAGTAGATATGTATTACTATGTAGGATTTTATCCCTGGCTAGACCCAAAAGTGTTTGATTAAAATATACGTGATTCTTGTAATGTCACCTCAGTGCCTGTTTTGAAATTCTTTAGTGTAGCTTTTAATGTTTGGTTTAGAAGCAGCAGCTTGAGGTTTCTCAGCAAAACTGAATTTTGTTATCCAGAGGTGCAAGACCAATGTCAGACTGTCTCATTGAATCAAGCTTTTGTGGCTCCGATGCAACCTAAGCCACAGAAATCCTGGGACTCTACTAGGACAAAGTAGTTGATCAGCGCTAGGTATCAAAGACAACAATAAAACACATCATTTTTCCTCACAAACTCAAAAAACCCTGAGACATTTGGAAGCCATATGCATCTATTGTTTCCTAAATTAATTCATCTTTTTCCAAGATTTGTCTTGTGGAAAAATTAGAAAATCCCCTTCGCTCCTCCCTCTTCCCCCTACCTTCCCCAAAATACTTTAATCCCAGATAAGAATGATAACAAAGGTCAGGAATTTATGTTATCTCTAAGTTCTGCAAAAAAAAAAAAAAAAGCAGAGTTTTGGCCCAATTTGAGTTATTTTAATATCTTTTTAGGACTCTGTGCTAAATATCTATATTAAGTATGAAAGATTCCCAGTTGCAGATTGTATATAGCTGGAAGTGTGGTTAAAAGACAGCACAGGTCCACAAGTACAAAGTACAACAAACCACTCCTTTATCCTGTTTCTCCAATACAAAGAGACTTTAAAGCGTATCATCTAATTTATATTCATTTCTGGGTCCTTTCTCTGCTTCCACAATAGGAAAAAATGCACAAATTAAAAGCAAAGGTTGTTATCTTCAAAAGTGTTTTTAGGGACTTTACAATGCATGCAAGCAGCTAATTAAACTGTTAGAAGTCGTTAAATATTTTAAGCACTTTTCCATTGGAAGTCAACAGGAATTAGGTACCTTATTTCTTTAAGTCCCTTTTTAATGTAACAAGGTGCCTTTCTTTAGGTGCCTAAAGACTTCTGAAAATATACTTTTCTCAAGTTTAGAGTTTCAGGTCAGACATAAAGAAAACGTAAACTAATTGACAGGAATAGCAGGTCACATACAGACTGACAAGTCATGAAAAATGAAGATCACTGACAGGAGTCTGCAACACTCGATATGGTGGGAACATTAAACTGCATTTCAGTATAACCATGTAAAATACCGTATATATGGGAAAAGCTACCTGTGAAAAAGATCTGAGAATTCTGTGGAAGGCTCAACAGAACATGACTTTCCTCCTCTAGAATCCCTTGGCCAACAGAGCAAATGCAGATACTTGTGTTTAGGAAAAGGAGACGCTGAATAAAAGTAGAGAGATTTTATTGTCTTTGTATTTGGCACTGGTGATACAACTCTTGAAATCTCTGCAAGATTCAGGTGCTATACGTCTTTAAAATTGCTGAGAGTCTGGGCAGACTTAAGTAAGAGCCACAGGAATGATGAAAAAGATTACTAAAATCTCCTTTATCTTGCAGGAATGATGCAGTGTTAGTGTCTTCATGTGCAGTGAATTCCTTTACAGGTTCCTTTATCCCTTGATGCCAAACTTAACCCTGCAAGACTCAGTAGCTACTAAATTTAGGGACTGTGTCGGGAAAACAGAGAAGTCCCCAAGATAACGACAGCAGTGGAGACATCAAGGCATTAAGCTGATAGGGAATGAAGAGAGAAAGGTACTAGCTGAGATGGACTCTAATTACCAAGAAAAAACTTGGTAAAGGAGCATTCCCACGCAATGAGGAAATCATATTTGAATTCTCACTGGAGGGGTGGGGGGAGAAAAGTATGACTAGATACACATTTGTTTTTTTCAAAGAATATCATAATCTCTTACAAACATTAAATTACATTGTTAATTACCTCACAATCATATTATATAAGCAGCACTGTAACTACAGGTGGCTCAAATGTAGGATCAGAAGTCTCCTGAACACTGTAGCTGTTCGGTTTTGGATTGGATCTTCACTACCTGAATTTTACTAGGATAGCAGCTCAGTTGATAAATGAGTGATGATCAGGTTTTTGGTGGTTGAACGTAATGTATGTTGGTAGAAAAGGAAGGAAAGTAAGCCCAGGTGTCCTGCTGTTTAAATCCTAATTAGACAGTACTGTCTCCTTTGCTGTGGAGTTTGTCCTAGTAAAAGCTCACCCTGGCTTTTTAGAAGGCTTAAGATTCTAACTCCCTCTGGCAGTTTTAGAAATACCACCTTGTATTAATAATGTCTAATGAGGGAAGGTTTAATATTACTAAATAACTGTTTGGGGAATATATTCCCCATACAAGTGAAGACTTCTTTGTGTGCATGTGATCTGCATAGTGAAAAAAAGCATTATTATTATGCCCTAACTTTTTTTTGAGAAAAGATAGAATCAGCAAATAAATCCACAATACCCTGGTAAATATTTTTAAAGAGGATCCAAAAACAGATCAGGGCACGAAGGTAGCTTTACTAACAGCTTCTACTAAGATTAAATATATATATCAAAATATATGTATATATCTCCCAAGACAAAATACACAGCTTCAGATAATCTGCTAAAGAGAAAAGTAAATATTTCGCAACCACAAATGAAGTCAAAGCATAACATTGTGGTGAGACTTAAGAGGAGTTAGCAGACCAAAATGTCTCATTATTTCACAAATTATAGCAGCATGAAAAAATACTCCTTTAATTTCAGGATACTTAGCTCTGTTTTATGAAATAAAAATACGTGGTTAAAACAAAGCAGTGTTTCAAGTACAGCTCTGGAAGCTGGCTTAACTCGGTGTGATAGGTGGGTAGGCTGCAGCGTGAGTGACACCGAGTCTGCACTTCAGGTATAAGAAATGCATTTCTTTCCACACTCACTGGCACACTGACAAAGTTCATGCACAACAGAATCTTATGCCCAAATGAAGGAGCCAGGCTTTCTCAGGCAAGGTGATACAGTTAATACTTTAGGTTCCTTTTGCTAATGGTATGGGTTAAAACATTAAGGATAAAAATGCATTTGGTGGCCTTGACCTGGTTTGTAGTGGATGCCGGGAGCCAAGTTCTGCCCTCAGTTACACCCTGTAGCTCCCCTGAAGTCCGTAGCGGTGCCAAGTGTAACTGAGGGAAGAATTCAGCTGTTCAAATATGCCCATGGTTACCAAGCCAACTGGCAGCAATTGCAAGGGAATAATAGGAGTGTTGAGGGCAAGAACTGAGGAGCCTTCGCAGGGCGGCCTGGAGATCTGCACAGTGCTTGTCTACAGACTGTCTGGCCTCCTGAAGTCAAAGCTATTAGTTTTTCCAATTTGCTCAAACGTACTGCATACAAAAAAAGCCTTTCACTGGTGAACTCTGATAAATGCCCACCATCTGGGGCTCCTGCAATCTCTTTAGTGCATTCTATCAGCAGCCTTTTGTTTGTGCCAGACCTAACCTTGAAGTGTCATGGGCAGAGAGCAGATCTGAATACATTTCAAATTTCTGGAACAGTGAACTATTATTGTTATTAACGAAGAAAAGCTGAGTAGCTTCCAGGCTACTTATGACACAGAAAAACTCATCATCTTGCAGCACAGCTAGTTATTTAGTGCTTCGTATTGCTCAAATAGGGAATAGGCTTATGGCTCATACAGCGACTCTCATCTGAGGGAACAAGAGATTATTTTCATTTCACAGATGAGGAATCAAGATCTTAAAGTATTTGTCTGAAGTCACATCGCAAGAAAGGAACTGAAACTCTGGTATCCTTAGTTGTAGTGCCCTCATATGTTAGTTGTTAAACCCCTTACCAGCTAGTACTACATTAGCTGTTTGCAGCCTTGGTGAAGTCCTGGAGCTTTAATCTTTCAGTGTAGAAGACTTCTTGACACTGAATAACCTTGAGTTCTGGTTTTAAAATGGAAAACAAAACATAACAATCTTTTTATGGGACAAGTGGATTCTTTGAACTCCTGCTCATATAGCTGTATACTATTTGAAAAGTGTAAGCTTCACCAGAACAGATTAAAATCCCCTGGCAGCCATTTCTATTCAGTTTCATGGACAGAAAACAATAAAGATATAATGAAAAATCAGATGGACTGAACTAAGAGGGTCCAACTGTTGCAGGCAGAGGGCAGTCATTGGGTGAGTAGGGAAGGAAAAAAAAATAGTTCTTGTGAATGTACAAGGCGTACACCCACTCTGATGCCAAGAATGATGTTCTTCATGAATATTGTGACAAGAAATTCCCTGTTTGTCTTACAAGGACATCATGAAATGGAACTGCTGCCATGAAAGTTGTGTACTATTTCATATACAGCTAACAGAAGAAAAGTAAGCAATGAAGTAGGGAGGGATACTACTCTAAAGCATCAGTGGGACCTCAGCTGGTGTTGAGCTTCTGTTGTAAGAGAAGTACTGCTTTATTACAATCCTCTACTTCCTCTGTTTCCATAAAGTTGGAATTTGACAAATATGCTTGCTAATTTTTCACTCCTTTAGGCGGCACTAAACACATTCTGAGCCTTAATCAAATATAATACTATTGTTGTTCTCTGGGATAGAGATAATACCATCAATAGTTCTTTTATTATGTATATTTTACATGTGGAAACATCAGGCTCTTATCAAGCCAAACTGCATCAGAGAAGCTATTTCTAATTTTGAATAACGAAATCGATGCTCATTTTGTATTGATCGATGATCACTTTGTTTTGAAAAGCTTTTTAGACAGGCAAATTATTAAAAAGAATTGGATGGAATCTCCGCATCTGGAACAGGTTAGAATTCATTAATCAGGCTTTCAGCTGAAATAAATCTTTCTTGGTCCATTTAAAAGAGTAGAAGTGTTCTGATTTGTACCAGTTCACTTGTTCCCATCCTTTGCGTTACAGGCACATTATCATTTGAAAAGGTCTTAAATACAGTAAATCGAACAGGCAAATACAGGAATAAATACACAGTGAGACATTAAATCTTTCTTAAACGCACTTTTGTTCTGTAAGTTCTATAACTAAGAAATCCATAATCACTATAATCATTTCTTTCATACTAAGCACGCAGATCCTTCCATTTTCTGTGGGGCAAATTCAGAATAAATTTTCCCTGCAAGAACAGATTTCTTCCACCTCCAACAGTTTGTTGCGAAGTCTGCAGTTCCTGACAATTACTGCAATTATAGAAAAAGAATTTGCACTTGTATGGTATTGTGCAATCTAAAAGATATCAAAGGGACACTTCACATGCAATATGCAAAGACAAAACTCGTACTTCCAGTCATTTCTGGAAGAAAATATAAAGGCATTTCTCTACAAGAAACTATATACCTCAGTATTTAGAATGTGAAGCAAGAAATTATTCACCAATTCAAATCTGAAGGGACTGTGAAGTGGGAAAAATGTTAATTGCTAAAGCAAGGATTGGCCCATTAGATTAATAAATCAGTTTTTCTTATCTAAAGCACTTTCTTTCCAATGATACAGAACTACAAATAGTCCAAAAGGGGACGACTGATACATGCAATGTCTCAAACTTTGCCTCAGTGTCTTCTAGGCAGCTGTTGTACAGCACGTTGAAAGACAACACCCAAAGGTGGGAGGGCAGAGACACAAGGTACTCAGCTGTAAAATGAGCCCATTCTAAGTACACTAAAAGATCCTATACCTTCAAATGGATGAATGTCGTTTATTGAATCACTCCTCATTCTAATTATATTTTCTCTGGAGAGACATCCATCTTCAATTATCTTTTCAGATTTTCATTGAAAAAGAAAATTATCTTTCAATAAAAAAAGAAGGATTGAAATGAAAACTACCTTTACAATTCCTTTTTTTTCCACAAGAAGAGGGGATTAAAGGAAAATACCTTATTTAAAAGTAAGGAAACAGTCCATTCCTTCCTCGTTGTCCTGTTAAAAATGGAGAAGGGCAGTCAAAATGATAATTGCCATTTTTTAGAGCTGTGTTTAAACATGATACTCTCCACATTACTGCATGAAGAGGACCAGTCTCAGGTGGCTGATATTGTCAGAATTACGTGGCAGTCAGAGGAGGTAGTGCTGATTTACACCAGCTGTAGGACTGACTCAAAGACTATAATGCTGGGGTTTGGGTTTTTTTGTTTTTATTGTTTTGTTTTGTGGGGTTTTTTTAATCACTTTAGCTGCTTCAGTACTCATCAGGATGATATTTTAGCATCTTAGTGCTGAAAAGTCCACAGTTTCATGGCTCTCTGCATCTGTTATTGTATAGAGGCCAGGGGTCCATATAAATTATTAAAAATGGCAAGGGATGGGGAGAGGTAGAATTCACTTTTTTTCAGTGTTGGTTTTTATACAGTACTGTATGCCACAGAGAAATAAAATAACATAGAGACCAAGTCACTCATAAAGGTGGTGGTGGGGGGGTGGTGGTGTAGAAGCAACATTCATAGGCATAAAAAAACCAAACAAAACTCTACTCTTATACCCAGCACAGATTCAAAGACAACTGAACAGCTTTTCTGTGACCACTGAGTATGTCATCATTTCATCCTCCTCTTGTAGAGCTCGCTGAGAAACAACATGAAAATGAATACTCCCACACTACCACTGTAACAGAAGATGCATCCACATGATCTGCATATAGAAAACACTTTGCCCATAGCTCTTATGCCTCCTGACAGCCTGGATATATGTTACCTTTAGAAGCCTCTGTGTTCATAAAATGGACATGGGACAATGTGACACTGGAGATATAAAGCATGTTGTGGGATATGGTATTCCGGTTTACCTCCTGCAGTCTTTCTGGTGAGGAGAGTATCAGAGGTCCAGAAGAAAGTCAGCATGATCTGAAGAACAGTTTGGAAGATGGGCAAGGACATAATCTATCAGTATAGTCCTCTAAGCATATGTCCTGAAATTTTAATGGCATGTGGTTGTATGTTTTTGTATCTGAATTTTAAGTCATTTAATCGTCATCCTAAAGTGGCTTAGGATTTCATAAATACAGACATTCTTAGATTGATATGGTTTTAAAGGTTGATTTAAAACATCCTTTTCTATCAATGAAAGCATGAACATGGGATATTTTAATCAAACAAGGAAGGTGTTATTTTCCTTAGAATCACTAATGAGAAATCTAGAAGAATAAAAAGCTCCGGAGAATGGAAACTTGTATTGTAATCATGCTGAATATAATAGAACTGCTAATAGTATAGAAGACAGTGTGGTATACTAATCCTGGTAAAATATAATAATGTTAATCAGCTGCTGTGAAAAAGCCAGTTCTGCATGTACAATAAAAACTAAGTAGCAATCAGTTTCCCATGCAAAGCGTCCTTCCTGGCAGATACAACTCAGAAAATATCTTAAACATGCAGACTGCTCAAAAGTGTTCTGATCTGGTTGGAGAGAAATTCATTACACCATATGTAATACATATGTACATTCTGTGATGTGGATGATTCACTTTAAAGTCCGGCATTTATTCCAATACATTTAGCTGATTAGCAGGGAAAAGACAAAACATTTTTGACAAATGTTAGTAATTTTCTGATGTTGAATTTACTTACAGCAATGGTGGTTTTACTGAGTTGCTGCTGGACTTTTTCTACAAAGGACACCTTGATATGCTTCATTCATGTGGAACATCTGAAATGAATAACAAGGAACGGATGGAATTTTCAAGAGAAAAAGAAAATAATAAAACGCCCACCATAAAAACTAATTCTCTATAAATAACCTCAATCAGGAAAACCTTTACCCCTGAGACAATCCAAGGCTGCCTTTTTAGTAGCTCTTTCCCTTGTGACAAGAGCAAACTTTCCCATGCCACAAATCATTCCTGTCTATCATTTTGATATAATCTGAAGGAAAGCCATCCTACCATCGTAATGTGCCTCTTTTTTTTCATGCTCAGATAGGGACATATTTGCATATTTGGTTGGTAGGACTTACTGTGCTTAGAATCAGTAATTATGATCTTTCTGGCTGTTTTTCCTACTTTAGACCAGCAATTTCATTTCTGTAGTTAAGTCCTTGCTTAATTGTCTTCTCAAGCTTAATCCATTTCTGCTGATGTCTTCTTTTGGATCAGCTTTTCGAGTTACCATTGTGTTGCCTAGTTTATATGACATCATTCACGTTGTAGAAGAAAGATGTTGGTCTTTGCAAAGAGGACATAGGAAAAGGTCCTATGGATCAGTATAGTAGTGCTGTTTATTCAGAAATTGAAGATTTGTTTCCTTGATGGAATGGCCTTTCCTTTAATCTTGTGAAGTAGTCTGTCTCAGTCTCTTCTAGAAGCTGATTTTAACTAAGTCTGATTTGTGAAGAGGACTGTTTCCTACATGCTTCAGCAGTCTCTCTTTTTGTATCATACCTATCATTAAGGTCACAGAACAAAAGCAGTTCCAGATCCATCATTAATATCTCCCAGGATTGCTATTTCTGTTACTTGGTTTCTTATTCTGTTGCTGTGGTTACAACAATAGGAAATTGTTTGACTTGAAAGCAATACTCCTCTATTAATGCATATCAAGCCTGTTTTGATCGTAACTTAGCAAAAGCACATAGTTTCTCTTCAGTGGGAAATAACTGCATTTGCCATTGGTTTTGGGTTATGTATGTTGCAAAGAAAATAAATAGCTAATGGGCAGGTTTTTAGATACTTTTTTCACTCTTTGGTACCCTGAGGGAAGATGTGTTATTTGCCAAGCCAGGAGATTTGTAAGCCTGGTTTGAGTTATTGACTGTGTGGGTTTGTACTGCACAAGGAATTCCAGTAATAAAAAGCTCATTCCTATCCTATGTTATTGGTCGTCCATCTTGGGCAGATGCTAGAAGACGTGAACTGATACTGATCCTAGAAAGTGGAAAGCATTGTCTCAGGAGAGCCTGAATGATGACTTGAATATATATAAAGATGGGAGAGGGACCAGAAAAGGAAGAGGGAGAGGAAGCAACCAGGCTTGCAGGCCTTTGCTCAAGAAGATAATTTATAGATACATCACTGCTATGTCCAATGATGATAAAATGGAGAGGTAATGACTAGCTCCTGGAATCATTGTAGCAGTGAGGATGACTTGCAGGCTGAATGGTAAAGCCACAGCTTTGGCTGTTGGGTAGGAAAAAGACTAAAGGATGCCCCAAACAGTAGGCACATTCCCATTTTTACGAAGCATACCATTTTGGGATTGATTCCGGGTTGTTCTTACACTCAACAGTGCAAAATGACAACATTCCACTGTTTTTGTTTTTTTACAAAAGTTATAAAATGTTAGTCCAATGCAGGGCAAAAGGAAATTAAGATTTCTTCTGATAACACCAGAGGGCTGTTGCAGATCTCACCAGCAGTCCTATTTGGTATTTTTTAAATTCAAGAAACAAATGTTACAAATTTGACTTGGATCTTACAATTTATAGCATTCCATTCACTGTAGGATGAAATTGGACTGAAGTATATTTTGCTAGATTGTAGGGTTCTTGCACATGGCAAGGCAGAAGTGGCTAGAAATAGAAAAGGATTCTCTTTGAACTATCACAGAAGAATTACAATGGGCTGCTTTTCTGTGTGCTCTCCTAGAAATCACTCTGAAGTATTACTCCTACTCTAGTTGCAAGCTATGTAATTCTATTAACTGGAAAAGAATGACTGCTTATAATATACTTTCACCAAATGGAGAAATGAAGAGCTACCTAAATTATGTAAACTTGATTATACTATGAGGCTGTCACAAACTTCTTATGAAAACATGAATGACTCTACTCAGCAGCAGCTGGTGTGACATTTAATCCTTTAAAAAGAAAGCAATTTTACAATAGCATGTTTTGATATGCTATAGAATTTATTAAACTACTTAATCTCAGTGGGACAAACCATGAAGATACTGTTCAGTTGCTTCAGTAAAAAGGAAAGCATAAGTAAGAATTTACGGGTTTGATCCAAAATAAAGAGTTGAGAGAGAATGTAATTTGCTTTATTTTTACTTTGAGCCATAATTAGAAAAAAAAAAATCTTTGAATCCTTTAAAAACTTTAGATTTCAATTTAAACTTATAATTTTACCTTTAGGGCTTAATCAGATGACAGCTGAAGTAAATGGAAGACTTTCAAAGATTTCAGTGGGTATTGAATGAAGCTCATACTTACTGCTTACATTCAGTTTATCAGTTTGTTGTGGAATATTCCGTAAAAAAGAAGAGTATAGCTGAGGGACTTTTTCCAATACTGTCCAAACTGAGTGAATAATTATCCTAACCTTTCCAGTTCCCGAGCAGCATCTCTATTTGGAGAAATAATAACGAGTTTTAAGTGAGAGAAATGCAGAAAAGACTTTTGCATGAGTCTTGTCCCACAAATATTTTAACTCTGCACTGTTCATGCTAGTTATAAGCCATACTTGAAGTTCTCTTTACACATTTTGAAGTGCTGGCCCAAAATTCAAATCAAGAGTCTTATGGACTCTGATAAGTTTTGGATCAAGTTTTGAACTATTTCTGCACGAATGTGGTTTTTTTTTTTAATTTCAACTTTCCTACTACCACACCAGTAACAATTATAGTTGTCAATAACCATGAGATACTCAGTGCTGACAGCTAAAGTTATTTTAGACACATACTACCTAACAGTGCTCAGAGTCCGTACAGTTAAAATATGTTTTTCCTTTGGTAGCCTTTTTCAGTGGTTCAGCATCATTTCCCTCCAGTTGTCTTATCAGCATCCAGAAGTTGGTCTCATAAAGCAAACAGCAAAACTTTAATTATATTCTTTTCATTATGAGTCAAGGGTCCAAATTTTGACCAGGAAGTTGCCTTAGCCTCAAATGTTGACAAATTTTTACCATATGATCTTAGGAAAACCTTGATGGGAAACCATCTGTATGCCACCTGAGAGTTCTGGGGTTTTTATTTAACAGAGGGAAAGACAGCCCTATCCTGGCTAGGGATTATTGGCTCATTGAGCAGCTCCACTCTTGTGATGTTGTCTCTGAAGATAATAGTCTTCACTTTTTCAGCATAGTTTCTACCACGCCTCTTGTCTGATTTTGGAGCGTTTTCATTGTTACAATCTTATTTTACTCCATATAAATAGAGGACAGGTCACAGGGCCAGACCAAAAGTCACCATGTCACTCAACTGTACCCTAAGCTTCATGGATCAACTGATAGGAAATGTAATCTTTTCATCTAATGCTCCCACGTGTCATATTAAAATATTATATTTCAGTTGTATGACAGAGGCTGAGTCTACTGCATAGCACTAGATGGCAGTAACATATTACACTTCTCAGAGAAATCATCAGCTCGCTGTGTCATTAGTCATCTGGGTTGGGAAATGTAAACTAAGTGCAAAATAGAACCACATTTCTTTTCTGAGTTTGTTTTGGTCTACAGTCTGAAGTTGATCTAAGCTGACCACAAAAACCATTTCTCATGCTGCATACAGCATACTTCCCTGCAAGGGTGAGCTAATTAAGCTCTTTATGTGCCTGCCAGGAAAACTGTAGATATTGTTAGTTCAGACACCAGCAAAATGGAACAGCTTTATGCGTATCACACTTAGCCAAATGTGCCATCATGCAATTGCATGGAATATTAGATAAATGTGATTAATGTCAATGGCATAGCATACAAAAATGTAGTTTCAGTTAGTCTTGCATGGAGATTTTTCATCAGGTGTAAACTGACATAACTGTACAAAAGTCTCTGTTCTTGTTGTCCAAAACAGATGTGAAACAGCCTGTGAACTGTTAAACACTCACATGTTTTCACTGCAGAAGCTTCTGTTAGTAATGTGGTGATATTAAGATGATAGATGTGTTCACTTGAAAGATGCGGAGCTATGATTTAAGGAATAACCAAGCCCTCTTATCAAAGGTAGATTTTTGTCTCTTGCTTTCACCAAAACACCTCTTGATTGTAGGCCAAGCAGACTTCTTTGCTGAGGCAAAGTTTTGATTAATAAAGGTTTGTGCGAGTGAACTTGGATGAACTATTTTGAGTGAAGGCTCACCCAAAGGAGGGTTGTAGAGTTGACCATAGGAAGTTTATTTCATGATAAAGTCAAAGTGTCTTGCAGGGTTTTGTAGTGACTGATCCAGAAAACTTGAGTTTCACTTCTTGTTCTGCTGTTGACTGAGTGGATCACTTTATCTTGTGTTCTGTCTTTAAAATTTAAATAATGATATTTAACTGTTCATGAAAGCACGTCAAGATAAACTAATGAAAGCAGGTTTTAGTTGCAATTACTACTGACTATTAAGTCATAACCTCTCATTTCATTTCAGCCATAATGAGGATTCTATCCCGTTCTTTGCACTTCATTACTCCGTGCTTCTTCAAGCAGAACCAGTATTTTATGAACAGAACCAGTAAGTCACTTTAATTTTACACTAGTTCCTTTTCTCCCTCTGACTTTTCACAAATAGTGTCCTTACAGTGTAAATCTCTTTAGAGGCAAACCCTTATACATTTTTGCCATGAGCTATGTGGTGACATATGATGTTATTTTTATATATATTTGAGACAGTGAGAGAGAATAATCTAGATCATTCCAGACCCTGTTCTCCTCAAATGAAAATGTTAGTGCCAGAATCCATCTCTTGAGCCAAAATTTATTCATGCATGAGACAAGGCTTCAGTCTGAGATACTGGTAATATTATACCTCTGTAAGTCTCAGTGAGAAACTGCAAACTGTAAGAAACCTCCATGAGTGATATTTTGGACAATGCTTAAAATTCTTCTTGGTCTACTTTTAAGATGCTATGTTTTTATTTTATATTATATGTGTACTCTGATCTTCCCGCTCAGGTTGGTTGGTATTTTACTCCATGAGAAATTTTGTGATGTTGAGATTACTTACTGTGAAATGTATTTATTACTCTTTAAGATTTTAAGGATCAGAATTTGTTTCAAAATGTTAATGCTGGCTTCTCTTGAAAACACCCTCACCATGATGGTGCAGTTTCAAACAGCCTATGTAATGAAGCAAAGTAATATTTTTCCTAATGTGCTAAGGTTTTGGGTTGCTTTGGAGTGATCTCACTAAAGGAGAGGTTAGTTCAGGCCAGCACCTCAGTTTAAAAACAGTTTTGCTGAAAGAAGAGTTCAGAAGACGTGGAGAGTAATAAGAGGGCATTTTTCTAAGCCAAGTCATGACACTCTGCAATAGAGCAGTCTTCGCCTAAAGCAGACATTGCTCTGCATTGCAGATTTTTATAATATCTTTCTATTTGTTACTTAAAAAAACAACTTGGAGATTTGATCTGTAAATTCAAGATTCAGAGGGACTTTGCATTGGGCTTTAATGATTTAGGTGTTTTTGCTAAACAGCTAGCTAAATACATTAAAATGATTGCTTTTAAGTGTATTCTTGTTTGATTACAACAGCTATAATTTTAATAAATATTTATTATTTCTTCTTCCAATCTGCAAATTGCCTTTGGTAGATCTAATTAAACTTATTCCATGCCCTTTCACACTAAATATTGATCAGACAAAATTTAGCTTCATGAAATTTCTATGTTCAAAGAACATTGAAGATGTTCTTTGCCCCTGGTAAGACAAAACCCACCAACTCTTTTCTGAGAATACAAAATAGCACAGTGGTGTTTATTACTCTGGTTAGTTCATTGCCAACTGTGATCAGCATGAGTGATCTACTGATATTGCTAAAATGTTTATCCTGTCTACAGAGCTGTGAGATATGGCTGGCTGCAGTTAGTATTTGTCAGTCCCCAGGAGGTAGGAAACAGTATTTTAATCTGTTTCCCTGGCTGTGATGAAGATACTATTAATGCATTTACATACTGTGAAGCTAGAGAGATAGTATCTTGACTTCTGATAGAGTGCTGTTGCATTTACTGGTGGAGATTTGAGTCAAATGAATCGTGTTTACAAGCCAATGGGGGGAAAAAGCACAGCCCAGTTCCAGTTCACTGTTCCTGTTGATTTCAAACAGAAAAAGCAGCCAAACAGCCCAAATCTACTGCTACGTGTACTTTTTGTCCCACTTTTTCTTTCATTACTTTCTTTTTTTTTTGTATCTTGCAGAAGTAGATTTATTACTACGAATAACATCCTCAAAGAGGAATAAATCTCTTCCCAATTTTTTGTACATCCCAATTTGATGTACGTCAGTAATGTGTTCCAATAGGGAATTTCAGTGTTCCTTGAAACCATCAATCTTCTGCATAGTAATTGGACCCATACCAAAGATGGTGTAAAGAGAAGCACAGAAATATTAAGTGACCCTTATAGGGACATAGTAAACTAGTAATAGAATTGAGTAAATAATCCCATTCAGCCCTGCTGAATCTGAAGGCTAGATTTCTAACCCTAAATGAGATTAGCAAAAATTTCTAAGCTTTTAATCTAGCTAGTGCTATCCTTTTAAAGATTTGTCTCTAAAAGTCCAGACACTTTGAAAAATTTCTGTCATTAAATGCCCACTACCTAAGCAGATTTGGTTTGGACCTTAATTTTAATAAAACAGTTGAATTATTTTTAGAAAAATCTTAGATCACAATGAATTGTATGCAAATTGAATGTACATTATAATCTGCCTTTGTAAATGAAAGCAGTAGCAGCCAATTGCAGATATAATGTTGGGGATTTTGCATTTTCTTAATTTGTTTTAGAATGGGCCTCTTTGAAACTGCCTAATGTTCAGCTGTAGCATGCATGATGAGATTGCAAAACAAAGTGCTCAGTAGGGAGAAAAAATATCTTAGGATGTTGCCTTTTGCAGCACTGCAGGAAAAAGTCATACTATCTAACAGCTCATTTGTCGTCCAGGGTGGTTTCTTGCAGAGGGGACAAAATATCTGTAGAACTTTTCAAGAAGGTTTCCTGTCGTTGTGCACATTTTTTGTGAGGTTTCACAGCCATAATTTTACAAAGCAAGAAGCAATCACTCTTGCTAAATTCAGAGAAAAATGGCCCCAGTCTGCTCAGTGATGCCACAGTCTATTATTTCTATTTTCCAGGAACTCTGTTTTATACAATCATCACCACTAGGTGTCACCAAAAAAATCCGGTAAGTCCTCACAGGCGCTGTTTTAAATAAGTGATAAAACCCACAGAATGTTTAAAAATACAATTTGCTCAGTATGAGACAATAATTTACAGCCGTAATCGGTTGATTGGAAACATATCTCCTGAGAAGAATTTATTTGTAGATTCTTCCCCTTTTTTCACTCTCAGTGATTCACTTCAGCAGAGCAAGATGACACTTTTTTTTGTAATCTCTCCTGTGCATATTGGAAAGTGATTTGGAAAAGGTGACAAGTTTCTAAGCACTGTTCATTTTGCCCTGTGGGACTGGCTTAGAAGAGTGCCTAATGCTAAGGCACTGTAAGAATTTAGTAAACATAAGCACTGAAGCAGAAAACAAGTACGTGAAATACTAGAAAATCTATGTCTTAGGTTATAAGCATACCTGAGAGTCTGGTGGGTAGACTCCTCTAGGTGACTGCTGTATCACTTTTTGAAAAAAGGAAGAGTGTGGGACTGAGAAGACATGAGAATTTATGGCTGAGTGGAGATACCAAGAGATGAAGTCATAGACAACCAGGTATAGCTCCAGATTTTAGGATCTGCAAAGATCCAGGTATAAGTCAGACCTAACAAGGACAGACTGATCATACAGAACAGCTACTAGAAAAAAGAAATCAGTCAAATTTTTCATTTGCTTAAAGAAATACAAGGTATTTGGTGAATTTGGGGAGGAATGGAAGGAATATTTTATGTTAATCTAGGCAGTTTTGACTAATAATCCAAAAGACATTACCAGATAGAAGTTTAAAAGACTACATGGCATTTCATCCATTGTGTTTTTATTAGAAGTAAATGAAAGCATGAAACTGAGTGCTTCCTTGCTCACATGTGACCAGGAAAATTTCAGGAGATAAAAAGAATTAATTTCTTTTGTCACGCTGGAAGTGAACAGGAACTGAAAAGAGACTGGGTAGGTGAAAGGCAAAGCGAAACTCCCACTGTCTTAGTGTAGGACTTCACCCTGTGTTTACAGCAGGCAGTTGCAGACTAATTAATATATCTAAGACCAAGGTTGAAAGGTCATCATTTTGCTGAGTTTCATGATTTGGGGGAGACTTAAAACTTCAAGTTACCAAATCTTAGTATTTACTTGGTTTTCAAGCATATTTGCAGTCTTCATGGTTAAGAAGCTTAAAAACAAATTTTCTAAGATGCCTACCATCAGATGCGAGAAATACATGTTTTGCATGTGCACGTGTGTTTGTGTAAGGAGGATATTAATACAATTTTGAAGGTATTGTGTTGAGGTTTCTGGTTCATTGAGACAGTGAAACTGCAGGGTAAAATTTCTGTATAATATCTGCACCAGAATTTACCTCTGTGCATGGGAGTGAGTGGATTCTCACGTAGACCTGAGTGAGGGTCCTTCCTAGGAACTGATACTCCCAACTCAGAATCTGCCTCAGTGTTTTCTTCAAGAATGGCCACATCCTACTGTTTTTCACAGACAAAACTATTTGAGCTGTACTTTATCCTCTGAATAGCATGAATTAGCAAAATACTTATGTTTTTTTAACCCAAATAACTTTTTTTTCATTTTTTCTGGTCTTTTTCCAACCCCACGTGAAACATCAGGAAAGTATCAGGAAAAAGGAAACCAAATGCTGATGTGACTTCTCAGATAAAAAAAAAATGATACTGTGTCCACATTGCTTCTATTTCCCCAAATCCCTGATGTTGTAGTTTGCACAGATCAGTAAGCAGTGTGTGCCCGGTGGTGCCCTTGTTTGTTACACTGTACCTGTGGCCCTTTCCTAATGCTTTGATACGCCTTCCTGGTTCTACTGTGTTTGGGTACCCAGTTTCCTGTAGTCTTTCCTCACTATTAAGCTCTATTTACTGCCCTTTTCCAGGTGCTGCTTTGCCCTCATTTACTTCACATGCATGCCTTTCTGTGCGTAGGTATTTTTGTTTTCCTTCCCCTCTGCCACATTTCAGAGTCAGTAATCCTGCGCTTGCAACCTCTGCCAGCTGACTCACCAGGCTGCGCATGCAAGGTCATTCTGTAAGACAATGAGGCTGCCAGTTTAGCAATATCATCCACTGGATCAGAACACATTGGTTTTGCTTCTCAGCTTCCTCAAGTAATCAGTATCTGCTGTCTTAAGTCCATTAACTAAAGATCTTATTTCCTGTGCAGATGCGGTTAACTCTCTAGGTAACTCTACTGAAGCAAAAGTTAAGATAATAAAAATATATTTATTTCTATCCTGCGAGGCCCCTTTGGTTTCCCAAACTGTGGCCTTCCAATACAAATGAAACAAGAGAGTATTTGAAGTCATATGGCAGCCTGGGTTGCCTTACTTTGAGATTGCTGGCTTCAAGATGGGAGTTTAGACTCTTACTTGTAAACAGTTTGAAGAGATCGTACCTGGACTGTGCTGCCCTGTACAGCAACTCTTCAACACAGGCAGAATTGATCCAGGTCAATGAGGAAAGGAGGCAGGATTCTTCTAAAGGCCCTGCTGAGAGGGAAGTAACGCTATGGAGCAAAGCCAATGTTAAAATTCTTAGTGTGTGGGGAGGTGACTTTCCACTGCTGCTTGTGCCATAGAGCTGTGAGAGAAGGAGGGACTTCTTTTCACAAAAGAAAAGTAAAAATACTATTTTCCTTATTTTTCCATAACAGTTGGAGCATTGTCCCAGTTTTCCCCCCAAACCTGAAGATTTATTTTCCTCGCTGCTATCCCTCTCTTTGCATCTTTGTCTGGCTCCATTTTATTTTTAATAGTAAAAAATTGAAAAGTGGGAGGAAAATGAATTGAGAAAAGCTTAAATATTTTGTATTTGCATTTGAAACTAATCCAATAAATATTCTTTTCAGTATGTTTTAAAACCGAGTGAAAAATTTGAACTTATTCCACTGCTTATTTGCGTACTTTACCACATTACAGACTTCATTAGTACTTGAAAAAAATTGTTGTTTGTGTGACAATGTAGGTGTTGTAGACAAAAACACAACCTTGCTTGATAAACAGCAACTGACAGAGAGAAATCCAAAGTGGAAGGCTCAATATTTGTCCTTTTAACCCACCTAAAAGTATGTGACATTAGAATAGCCTTCTACAGTATTTGCAATTTCCTCTAATATCCCCAGTGAACCAGATGAGCTTTGTGGATGCTTGCTTCACTACCAAAAATAGACTGCACTATCCTAGCTCACTGATGTTTCATTCATTTGATCTCTCTGCTGTGGAAACTACTGAAGGCATATTACTAATACTGCTGTTCTGAAGAGTTAAAAAAGGAATCTTTTTTGTTTTCCTCCTCGTTTGCTACTGTAGGCAATGAACTTATTCTTACTCCCAAACAAAACAGTGTTTGAATTGGAGCCTCTGTGCAAGGCAAGGGTGGAGCAATGCAGATTGTTTTTTTTTTTACCTTTCAAAATATTAGGAGAAAACAGGAAACTGCAAAAGTTGAAGCTATCTTATCTAGGGAAGAATGCTCTAAGAGCCTGGCGTTTCCATTAGTGCAACAGTGCTAGACTAATACAGGTTTGCAGTTTTGAAAGTCAGAAGACAGTATTTACTGGGACTCTAGCAAACATTTTTGTTCTTTGATTAGTTGGCACAGCAAGCCAAAAATGTCGCAATTTCAAAATATGTCTCTGCTTAATGAAAAAAGGGACAAATGTACCTGAAAAATTGCCCTGTTCTTTAATGGAAATCTGATGAAAGGTTTTTTTATAAAATATAGTGTATATATTTTATCACATCATTTTAAACAAAAACATATTCTGTTTTCAGAATGCTGCTTAACACTGACCAACATAATTTCATATTCAGTACTGTCTTTTCAGTCCAGTTTGTATTTTCCCCCTCATTTTTCTTAGTTTCAACAGTTACCAATTCCAAAAGACATAATTCTTATTCCCACATAAATCCAGATACATAGATCCACATACATATTTTAGGAATGAAAATGCATCCAAGATTTCTATAATACAGTAAAATGCACGAGCACTGACAGGCATAAAAATAATAGGTGGGTAGAAGAAGATCCTTGAGAGTGGTGTTTGTGCTTTACTCTCCAGGGCAGGAAGCATGGCTAAGTTGGTAGCTCACTGGGCTAAGATGTCAGAAGGTCGGATCACACATTAGGATTTGGGCTCATCCCAAATGTTGACACAATATTGAAGGGGGAAGGGAAAGGGAAAGGCATGTGACAGTAAAGGACATTGTATTCACCAGTAAACATTGATTGGAAATATCCATCACTGGACCAGGTAGAGGAAAGTCCACTATAGAATCACCACAAAGATTTCTTAATCTTCTGTTCCTAAATACTGAATTAGGCTGGTAATGAGCACCAGATCTGGTGAAGAAGACTCTACTTACTAACACTAATTATCCTTTGATATTAATTTAATTAAATATGATTGAGTATATGTTCCCATCTGACAAAAATAGAGTCTCACCATATATAAGGCTAAAATTTTGAATGCTGTTTGGTTCAGCATGTTGTCTTTAAAAATACTGTGCCACGATAGTTAAGGTAAAACTAGAGGATCATTGTGGAATGCTTAGATATTCTAAATCTGCATTTCATCTTCTCTTTTTATTACATCTCAACCTTGCCCGGTTGAGCCTTTCCCAGCTTTAACCTTTCAAATACGATCTACAGCTGCTGGATGCAACAGGAAATGAACAATAACTGGCATCAGTAACTTTTTTCTGAGTGTGCAGCACAGCCTCAGTTTGTCTGCTATTGCTGTCCTTTTCCAAAAGTAGTCATTTTTTTCACTCAATGGTGTATTTATTATGATATTAAGCTTCACTAGCAAAGATTCAGAAAGTCTGCTTTCATTTAATTTAGTTTAATTTTCCCAGATTTCTCACCAAACTCCTACCAATAATTTTAGTTAAAATAATAAACTGAAGCAATAATGCAAGCCTACAACAAGCATCTTTTCAAAAATGTGTGTGTACCTGTTTCTAATACAGATCTTGATTATAGGATTTTCATATACTTGTGCACGTCATTGTATATCATAGGAATTTAGCTCATTCAAGTTGGTCTGTTAAATAACAGCATTTGGAAAGAAAATAATGCTGCCTTCTCAGAAGGATTCACACTGTAATCTCCTGGATTTATTATTATTAAAAATCATATAATAATTCAGCTTGGAAGGGGCATATGGGATCATCTCATCATCTGGTCCAACCCACAGTCCAGTGCAGCACCAAATTTGAAGTTGGCTCTAATTTCAAGGTCAGATAAATTGCCTAGGGCCTTGACCAGCTGAGCTTTGAGTATCTCCAAAAATGGGGATTTCACACTCTCTCAGAGCAACTTGTTTCACTGCTGATTATCATCACTGTGAAAAAAAACTTCCCTTACATTGTCATAAAATATTCTGATATCTACCGATCACAAAAAAATGAAGAGCAAAACACTAGTTCACTACTCAAGCCGTATTTTCACAATAAACTTATTAGCAAAGCTATTAAGCATACAGAATTACTAGTCTGAAAGAGAAAATGGGTTAAACACATGCTTGTGAAACCTACTTTATTAAAGGGAGTGTTTTATATTACGTGATGCCTGTAATTGCATTTGGTGATCTGGCAGGTATTTCTAGGCCTGTCTTTGCTGAAAGACCTCAAAGGGTCCTCAGGTTACTTTTTTATTCTTATTCCCTAACTTGTTCTAAATCGTTGTTTTTCTAAATTACTGACATGCCTGCCTGTCATTGTAGTGAATTAATCAAGCTCATTATTCAGTGATAATGCTCTCAACTTCATGGTTCCTAGAACCACGCCTTAAGTGTTATCAAGGGTCAGTTTATTCCCATGTTACAAGAAAAAAATCAGTGGAAGGCAATGTACTTTTTCACATACCCACCTCACACTCTGAGACAATAGACCCTTTTAGTGTCAAAGTAATTTCCTGCTGAAGAAATGTTCCTACTGTTTGTTTTTATTTGAATAGGTGAACAGCATCATATGAGCCTTTCACAGGGTAAATGGGTTGGCCAGGCAATTTTGCCTTCTTGTGGGATCATGCTCTCCACTCAAATGTACAAATCAATTATATGACTTCCATGCTGAGAAAATGCATTAACTTTTAAAATGAACGGCAGCAGCCTGGTCTTAATAAAAATGTTTAAAACCCACTCTTAAACCACAACTCTAAGTTGCAGCTGAATATGAAACATCCATTTACAGCCAATTACACACAATTTCTATCGTGCTTTGGAAAATATGTATATGCACTAGGAATATTAAAAGCCAAAAACCCCACAACTCTAGGCGAAATAGGGAAAGACTTAAAACTTTTCAAGATATGCTTAGGCAGAAATGCAGTGAGCCTTGTAGCGTAACAGCAGGCATCTATTGAAAGTATGTACAGCACATAGCTAACCCTTGGCCTTACACATTGTAGAAGAAGAACTGCTACAGTCCAAAACTTGCCATTCTAGGAACAACACAATCTATTAAAATGATTCATTCTCAGGAGTTTCTTCCATAGATGAAGAATAAGACGACAATTAAGCTTGGGGCAAAAACTGACTCTTCCAGTGTCACAAAGCCCACAATAGAACCTCTCCTACCTCCAGTGATGAAATAGGCCTTAGAAAAATCTAAAAATCTGCATGAAATCTAGTGAGGACAAAGGCAAACTCACTTAAATCTTGAAGTTACAGGTACTCGAGCTTAAACTGTAGGAACAGCTTTCAGTTTAACTAGTCACACAGCTAGGATGCAGGAAATTTTTCACAAGGCTAAAATTAATACCTATATTCAAGGCCCTTCAACATAATTGCCTATTATGGCATGTTCCACTGAAACACTTATTCACAGGATGCAGTTCTTCTTACTTTGGAAATGAAGGTTTCCAGTGGAGAGTTGTTGCCATTTAAAATGTTCCTGTCTCACAGCAGGACTTCAGGATACTTTCGTAATTCAGACTCCAGATGAGAATAATCGTTTATGGTCAAGTTCTCAAAGAACAGGGAATACTGAACTAACAGAGAAAGATGACATTCTCTTTATGTGTGCATATGTGTTCATATGCAATCCTAATTAATATGTTAATTGGCAGCTGCAGAGAAGAATTAGTAGGATGCTTAAACACCAGCTTTATTTACCTTATTGGTCAGGCTTCCTCCTAAGTCTGCAGTTATAAGCCAGAGTGGTATGAAAAAATTTCAGCAAAACTCATCTTGCTACAGAGACTTGTTCTTGTTATTGCTCCTCAAAAAGCATTTATCTTCCATATAGTTAATCCAGATTTATAAAAACTTACCTCCTGTCGTAAGCCTTCCTTTCTGTTTTTGTACAGAAGTTTTCAGTGTCTTTTAACCTTTAAGAGATGAGTGAAAAACAAAGTTTTCTGTCTGAAAATCTAGTAGTCTCCTCTGATCAGAAGACTACAGTATCCTCCTGTGTAGAAGGTGGCAAATCCGTGCTCAGGGAGAGATTATTCTCAGCTAAGTGAAATTTAAATACCATTAGATCCCATTTGAAAGTTTTCTTTATACATAAAAAGCTAACATAATGGAAAGCAAAAGTGTTGGTGGGAAGATGTATCATCTACTAGTGTGCATTAATATCAGGAGTCTATCCCCCTATCTTCCCACATTTTCGTTCCACTAAATTATAAAAACAGCCAATGACCAGCTTGAGAAATGAAGTATCAACCAGATGTTTCCTGAGCAAAGACAACTTGTGTTTCCCTTTACACATCATCTTCTGAGAGGCAGCAGTACAGTGATTGCGTATCTGACATCATTCACTATGTTGACTTTGGGTTACTCGGAATCTTTCCTTTACTTTACCTTCCAACTCAAATACAATAGTTTTACAGAGAGATCAGATGGAAAGAATGGATTTGAATAACTAGAATACAGTTTGGAAGAACAGTTTATATTCACTTTGTTACAACATCACTCCTTACGGAAACAGGGGATGGGTGACCAGTCATCCCCAAAAAGAACCACTTCTTTATGTGAAGAACAACATGCAAAAATACATTTTTGTAAGAGCTGGTAATTTTAAAACAAAAGTTCTACATGAGAATAGATTCAAAGCTCATTATGATTTATGGAAAGTTTGATCATTGTGCTTTGGATCAGATGCCTGTTTATTGCCAGAAGCTACAGCATTTTTCTAGTTCTATTTGGCTACTAGGAAAACTTCATTAGTCCCTATTAATCTGTAGAGTGTGATACCTACCGATCTGTTAATGGGGGTGGGATATAGAAGAGAGGCTCAATCATCACCTAACAGAAATGCTTCGTTCTTTTTATTCAAACAACCCTATGTTTACAACAGATCACTCTAAAAGAACAAACTTTGAGCTCCATCTTTAGGCAAGGTGGTGGAAACAGAAAGCTAACTTGCAGGTGCTACGTTAACAAAAAGCATGGGAAGGGGGGGTCCATTTTTTTTTAACCCTGTGCACCAGAACTCATAATGCATAATGACTTACAACTTTCACAGCAGGTAAATTTCTGTTCAAGCTATCCAGAAAAGTTCACATGATGCATGTATAATTTATACAAGATCAGTATTTAATCAGTCATTAATAAAGCTCTAAAATGCTTTATGAATGTCTTTACATCCCAAGACTGAAAAATACCAACTCTTTCTTTCTAGTCGTAATCTCCCATTTAGACAAGAAGCCACATCACACAAAGCTGGAACTGCTTTTTCTTCCCTAGTAATACAAGATAGATGTAGTAACGCATACTTAAATAAACTGTTTTGCTCTTCTGTCTTCTTTTTGAACAATCTACCTAGTCCCGCCTTTGCTGCTTTGCTTCAGGACATAACTTGTATCCACATCCTGTTACTCAAAAGCAACTCTGGTATTCCTGTGGTTGCTTATGACATTTGAATTCCTACATACTTAGCACACTGCCAAAATGCTTTCTGAATTCTCAAGGTAATCTTTTTAAACACTGCCAAAAAAAGAAATTTGAGAATTTATATAGTCAGGTAAAACACCATCATATTCTTGGTATGATGGAGAGAATTCATTTTCAGTACACATAAATAAAAATTTGGGTCCAGTTCCAGTAAGCACATGTGTACAAAAATTATGGAAAGTTAAAGAGAATTATGCTTCAGAACTATTCTCTCTCGATGTCTGTTCTTTATCTGCTGGAAAAAAAATGTGACAGCTAAATTTAAAATGGATTGAAAGTTGTCTAGCACTGTAATATTCAATTCAGTAATGGTCTCCAAGTCCAAAACACTTGAAAAATGCCTAAACTGCTGGCAGCAAGCTCTTCAGAACACATGGAATCCTACTTAGTTCTCATAAATCCAAGTTATTCTTTCAAAAGCCTTTAAAAATAAAACAGCCCATGATATCAGCCTGTCATTTGTGATCTGCCCATCATGGCCACCCTTAAACGTGAGAGACAGAACAAGAGCACTGCATGGATAGAATAATGATTTATTGGAAACAAATATTTACACAAAGTATAAAGGCAATCACTTCACCCATTTCTTTTTTTAACAAGACAAAGCTACCCCATTACAAGATTTGTTCAGTAACAGGATTAGATTTAGCAATGATTCAGAATATTTTAAATCCCTGAGATTGAGGACCTCTCACCTTTTATGCACTCCATCCTCCACCCTGCCCCGCCCCTCACAAAGGTGCTGGAAATTTAATTTCCTGCTCAGTTGTGCTTTTAGTGGATTACCATCCAAAATTACAGTTTCATTCTTTACATCAGCATGAAATTTAAAAATGCAAGCAAGCTCAAGTTTCACATCAAGTTCATTCGCATTCAGTTGTAGGCATCCAGTTTAAAATTACTTCCAATTTAAAGTTGGTATCCAAGCTGCTTTATAGATAGGGCTACTGACTAAAGATAGAACTTGTTCCCCTTAAATCAGACATGGAAGCCAACTCCTCCTTTTTTTCTAGCTGGACACAACTAATAGTTTTTACTTTTCATACAAGAGTATTGAGATGTGAATGTATGGCTTTAGGCACAAGTCCTTTTATATCTGGACTTAAAGCCATCACAAGGAAGCTTAGTAACACAGAGTTCCAGTTCCTACTGCAGGCTTCTAGTAATTTACCCATATACTGTCAGCATTTTTTAGGTTTATAGCAGGCAGACAGTTTAAGAATGACAAACTTGGGTAGCAAAAGTGTTTCCTCCTAAGCAATGTAAGTTCCATTATTCAATTCCAATAGGAAGCCACCCTGCAAGGCCACAAAGGCAGATCCAGGCATAACATGTGCAGAGAACTTTCAGTCCAAGTTCAGACGTTTTTCCTAGCAAGATCGTTGTCTCTTGTCCAAGGATGTAATATTTCAATCAGCAGAACTCCTCTAGCTGACACATGGCAATCAGCATAAGCAAAGAATGGAGGACAAGGCTAAACTTAAGTACTTTCCAAAGGCTGCAGCTGGTGTTGGTGTTAGCTTGTCAGTGGCTAGCTCTTCAGTTGGAGATGGAAAAAAAGACCTAATAAAATTCAAGGCATAAACCAACTAAAATAAAATTCCTTCCAATATTAGTAGATTTTATCCAGTGTAATAAATAATAGCCACTCCTGTAAGTGCAGAGCTCTAGGAATTAAACAATTCAGATCAACTTTGACCTATGTGCTCTTAGAATAATTACGGCAAGCTCTTTGCATATCCTTCAAGAAAGTAGGCACACCACTCTGTAAAGAGAAAAGTGGAAAAGTCATTCTTGCATAATGTAATCAAGAAAAACTATAAGCAAGATGAAAATTCCCACTATATAGATCAAGGCCTTCAAATAAATACAGAACAATTCTAAGATCTTGTACAAAGCAGCAGGCCATTCCTTTAAACCTTCATGAACAGACTGCATTATTGAAGTTTGCTTGTGTTAAGGTTATTCACATATGCTCTGGAACATGGATTTGTTGTTTTTGTTGCACAAATTTACCTGCCTGGTTGACTAACCAAAGGAATTTGATAGGAATAATAATAAAAAAAAAAAAAATTAAGACAACTGCCATGAGAGCAGACAATAGCAAGACTCTACAAATGGGACTGCATAAAAGCTAGAAAGATCAATACATCCATTTCAGAAAAAATTCTACCCAACATGCAGAAGACAGGTACGAATGCGGTGAATACATTGTTTGAAACAGATTAGCCAAAGACAATTGTGCTGTCAACCTTTACTTACCTTGGCAGCCCAATTGACCAGCCATGATGGAATCATGCCACCAGGATTATCAAAATAGTACATATAGACTAGAGATGAGAGAGAAGTTACCAGAAAGTTATCCAGCTATAGTCTGAGTATTAGCTTAACACCATATGACAGAAGCTGTTGGTGTGCATGACTGAATCACCAAGTACAACAGTTCTGCTCTAAATTCTTCACAAAAAAAGTCAACTTGTACTGAAGTGGAATGTGAAGTAAGTACAGCCATTCCCAGCTAACCTCTGGGAAGCTGAGCGCACCATAATATTAATTTAGACTATTGCAAACCATTTTAGGCAGCCTGTCTTATAAAATAAGGTTGTCTTTAAAGGACTAATCTCAGGCAGGAGTCCATCTCTAGGAAAATCCTTTAATCTATAAATCTGTCAAACATGATACTTACACCATTGCTGAGTTTACCAGATTGCAGCTAGCATCAGACTCTACCCAATTAAACTGGCTATCAGGAAAAGAAGTGTGGGCTGGGGGTGGGATGGGGGAGGCAGAATGAAGTGGTCAGTAGTCTATTCTTAACTACCCAGCCCAACTGTTAAATAAAAGATTCTTAACGGTAGCACACTGCACTGGACGTTTCCAAAAGTTTCATTCATTTTAAAGTATTCCTAGTGCTCAGTACATCCACTTTATAGTAACTGGTTTTAGCTTAAAATTTCCAGTCTCCCTCTTTGTGGAGGGAGCTAATACATACATTCTTTGGCTACGTGACTCGTGATCACACTTTCCTGACCTCTTACCTTTAGATCCAGTCTTGCCATCACTTTCAATCGCCAGACTTTGTTTATAGCTTTTAACTCTGATAATACCAGGCTTTTCAGGGCACTGAGGAACAGACACACTTTGAGCTAACACAACCCAGATCTTCCGCCCATCGACATCCATCTCTCGACATTCACGAATATAGACATACTGTATTGCAAGTTGAGGAGGCATGTCAAAACAGTGTCAGTT
The DNA here is from genome assembly GCF_965638725.1 of Aptenodytes patagonicus. Lineage (NCBI taxonomy): Eukaryota > Metazoa > Chordata > Aves > Sphenisciformes > Spheniscidae > Aptenodytes > Aptenodytes patagonicus. The sequence continues at coordinate 2,655,906 of NC_134964.1, read as the reverse complement.
TGACATATGATGAATTGACAAGTGAATTCCATTACAAATACCAGCCCCTTCAAGTTATTTCTTATGCTTCTACAGCATTCAGTCCTGCAGAGTAATAATTCAGCTATGTGAGCTTTAGCTGTGTGTGGGAAGAGACACCCACACTCTTCTTCATGCTATATATACTCATGTAACATGAGGACTGAAAGATCTTAGATCAAGTGCAGCAGAGCAGTAGAATCAGCACATTGTCGGGATCCCTGGATGACCAGGTGACAAAAGCTGCAAGAGGAACAAAAAGCTTGAAAGGATACATCTCTGTTTGAGAGAGGAAAAGGGTACTTCACTTCCCAGTAGATTACTTTTTCACCACCATATGTTTTCTCATACAGTTCTACAGTTGAAAAAGGAAGATTGTTAGATATTTTTAATTTCTACTGCAACAGAACCATACATGGCATCAAGAACTGCTCAGATTGACATGAACACATTTTACACGCAACCCTTATGTCAAAATTGATACATATGTAAAGTTGTAGCAGTAGAAGACATTAAAAAAGTTCTGTAGCATGGTTGTTCAGGAACCAAATACACAAAAATAGGTGGCCTGTTTTTCTGCTGCTGTTGAATTCATTGATAAAAAAAAAAAAAACCAAAACCAACCCACAAAAGCCAACCCCCCCCCCCAAAAAAAATAACCCCAAAACACAGAACCAGAATAATTCTGGGGGGAGGCAGAGTCAAATTCCTTTTCAGACAGTTAGCTCATTCAAAGCCTTTCCATCTCAAAGCTTTTTCCTCGCCTATGCATATTCTGTATAATTCTGAGCCACAAGTACAGCAGACTTTTTCACAAGTATGTCATTATCCTTGTAAATGATCCTGAGTTAACATGGAACTAGGATGAGTACTGCTTTCTAATACCTAAAGAGGTCTTACAATGAGGGATTAATGAAGTTTGGAAAAGCTATTAGGAATTTCACAGCAGTATATACAGCCAACAGTGAACAAGAAGCTCGAGCAGTTTATGAGCCTTCATTACACCACCTTCACTCTGCCTGGAAACTCAATCAGAAGGCAGCTGAATAGGAAAAAAAAAAAAATCTAAGAATAGTCCCTAAAACATGGCAGTGACTCAGTCAGATAGTAGTGTGGCATGAAGAAGAAAAATTAGTTCAAATCAAACTACATAATTGTTTGAAAAACTGACTACTGTACAGCTTCTTCCCTTGAGGCAGTAACTGCCATTAGGGGGACCTGACAAGCCATAGGGCCGAGCCAGGATAAGTTCCTGTCTGCTCAGGGACTGGTCATTACATGGGTGCAGTTAAAAAAGGGTGTGATTCAGAAACACGCTTCACATTAACAGTCAGAGTGGTCTTTTCCTCCTTTAGAGCAGAGTTCTGCCTAGAGGTGCTATATATCCTTCAGAGGTAATGCACACAGTCTGCCACATCACTTTCAGTGGTTTTGAAAATAAGGCTAGAACAGACTGATAACCTCATTGCTAAGGCAAGAAGAGTGCCACAGATGGGAGATTCTTTCCCTATATGTGTTCCAAACTAGGCTTCTGTTAGTATGCCCTGCAAGTCAGCTGTCACCCACGAAAACAGCTTCTCTTCCCTAGGTTGGAGCAGTATTGGATGCACAATACTCCCAGTGCTGTAATAAGCTACAGCATTATGCTATCCACCAGAGGTCACTGGAGCATTGGTTTATTAGCTTTACTTTCATTTCTAACTGCAGAGCTTTCCTTTTTCAAAGGTATTAAGACACTATTTTAAAAGACCTCGATGCAATTTTTAGCTACTAACTCATGTACCTTTGTATCTTTGCAAACACAGAAAAACCACACAATAGGTAAGTCATGTCCTACCTGTATTCACTTTAGTCTGTCAATACTAGTGGACAGCGTCTGATCAAAGCAGAATACAGTGCATTTTAATCAATAACCAGATTTCACTTAGCATTACTACAATAGATCACAAGTCTGTTTTATTCGTAACGGGCACAGCTGCATTTGCTGCTTTAGCAGTCCATTATTACCATTAAATTGTTGGGAAGCAAATCTCAATCAGGATGGTGTTACAATCAGGAGTAGCAAGTTTCAATGTTGCTCAGGCCCAACCATTTTGTATCATGCCACAGAAGTATGCGGTACCTCAGTCACTACTCTACAGTTTAGTCACGGTTTCCCTGCTGAATTGGCAGCAGCAGCACAGACCAGATCTCAGGTTGTCCCCGTCTTGTAGATATCCAGGAGCCTGCTCTGGAAATAGCCAGGGTACCAACAGCAATGCAACAACAGCAGCAGACTGATACCAAAACTTCTGAGGCCTCAGGCAAACCCTTGGCAACAACAGATCAAAGCATGATCTGACAGGAATCCTGGCCATATCTGCCTCCAGTCAGGCCTTCATAAAGAGTTTTGCTGAACAGAACTAGAGGACAGCGATTAGCTGTCTGGTAACTGCAGGAGCAGTTACCTTTTCAACTAAAAAGGCACCTACTTCTACTCCGGTCACATTTTTATTTCAGTGCCAGCCAGCAGTTCAGCAGAGAACTCTTCTTTGGACTGCCATTATTGCATAGCTAAGAGCAACAGGGAATACAAACAGTAAAATAAATAGCAAGAAGGCTCTGAATGGAAGTTTTCTGGTTTTTCTCCCTAAATGCGAAAGGAGAAAACCCAAGCTTATATAGTTTACACTGAAAATGTTGGCTAGCACTAATTCATCTTATGTACAGTTCTAAAGAATGGGCGGGCTTGTGTCAATTTTTAAGCTAAAAGGAAAGCGTTAACATTATGTTTATGCCCTTCAAGAGTTAACTTCTGTGAAACGCTGGACTTGAAGTACCAGCACAAGTATAAATTCACAGATGAACATATCATGGCCAACAAGGATATAAACACCAGCTCTGCAACATTATCTAGTTTTTAGTTTAAGGGTGTAGCTTCCCCCAACTGCTTCCTTTCTTTTCTCTAAGAAGGAATTAAAAAAAAAAGTGTTTGTTTAAGAAGGATTCAGTTCTCCTAAATGCACTTAAATCAAAGACTACTGAAGTAACTTAAGATAACACAGTATTTTTACATCCAATATGATAATGTTGAGTCCCACTCCACCTCTTTGTTTCATTAATGGCAAAGCAGCCTTTGCTACAAGAAAGCTATTGCCCATTTTGACAAATAACACTTACTAATGAAGACATAGCTTCTTAAGCTTGACCAAGTACTAACATGAGTCAAATATGTGGTTCTCTGTACCAATACAGCCAAAGGCATTACCAGTAATTGTTCACCATAGAGCTGTCCTAGACTTAACAAGCACAACATTTAACAATTCTTTTGTTTTTAACACTGTTTGTTCAGCAAAACACTTTGGCCATGTTTCAGTTTTATTGGCCTGAACTGATTTTAAACACAGGCTTAAATGGGAAGGGCTCCTCATCTTTAAAATAAATGGATTACTGGATGCCTGCATCAGCTGAATCCTTGCCTTGTCACTGCTGACTTCAGATGTTTTAATATCATATGGATATCCAGGTTCAACTCCCTTTTTCAAAGACAACATTAAACAAACACAACTAAATTAGTTATTCCTTTCTCTGTAAAAGCCTGAAGTCACCAACTATTCTCTCGATACACCCATTTCTGATTGTAAAAGGTGCCAAGAACAACCAATGCTTTCAGGAAAAGACATTCCATCACGCATCAAACTGGTGCAAGCCATTGCACTGCTCCGCTGCAATATGCAAAGATGCACAAAAGGTACTGCCTCCATTTCTCCACAGAACATCTACTAAAATTTAACCTAGGAATTACAACAACTAGAAGCTGCAAGGTGCTCCAGCATAACAAGTGATGCCAGCTATGTGCTTTAACCAACATGGAAAGAATTCATTCCAGAAGGAAGCTATATGGTGATTCCACGTCAGTGTCTACTTGTATATTTGCAGAGTGCAACCTTATCCCAAAGGATACTTAAGTCTGGCTGGAAGTCTTTGGACGCAGCAATTTTAAAATACCTTTGAACAAAGTTTTAGCGGGAAGAGTCAACGTGGACATAAAGCTTGCTTTTAAACTGCTTAGATGAGCTTACCTTTAACATACTGATCCCATTGTTTTCTGAAATCTAAATCCATATAGACATCCGCACACAGTTTTGGGGGACAGTCAGCAAGACCACCGAAGATTTTATACTCATAAAGTCCTGATTGCTGTGGAAACAGAATGGGGAGAGGAAAAGTCACACAGGAAAGGGAAGTACTCTGCAGCAGGGAGAACAGCTGAAGGAAGTTAGGTGGGGCACATACTACAAATTTGCTCAAGAGCTGTGAAAGCAAGTGTTCAAAAAACAATGCAAGATTCAGTCTTTAACCTCTCGACTTTTTGATCTATACATGAAAGTTTAAATCCAGGCAGGCTGACCTGCCCAGCACAATGGTTGTTCCTTCCCTTACACCAGTACCCTTTTACTTCATAAGTAGTTCCAAAGGCAGCATGTTTCTTCACACACACACACACACACACACACACACGCCCCTTTTCATCTCCAGTGGTCAGTGTGGACTAAATCCTGCCCACATGGAAGCTTACCAGAAGCATTAAATTGTTGTGGCAAGGTCTCCAGACCCTATATAATGTATTTAAGAATCTCAGCCATTTCCAGGATGTTACCAAGTACTGCACGATCTGGAATAAGCTTTCCAGCTAGTCAGGTATGCTTATGCTTCAGGCTGTGATACAAGAATGCTTTATAATGTTCACGCTTATATACAATGCACTATTATATCTACTTTGAATATTTATCAGCTATTTTCTTTCTGAAAGCTGTCTGCACTGAAGGGGTGGGGTGCAGGATATCTCCTATGTTAATGCTTTTAATGTTTCAACATATGGAAACTCCATCTGTGCCTATAGAGCAATGTTTGTTCTATTGTTAGTACCAGTTCAGGACTAAATTAAAACAATGAGAGTATTTTGAATATACAGTGTAGGAGTCCAATTCAAGCATTCCCAAGGAAAGGGAGGGAAGGATTATACAACATTCTGTTAGTGAACGGTTGATTTTTCTTCTTCCCCTCCCCTCCACAAATCAACCCTAGAAGATGAAGATTTGATGTACTAGAAGATAATAATGGGACCAAGAAGCTTAAGGTACTCATCTTCACTGTGGCTTCACTGAAGCACCAATCCCTAGCTTCAAACCTGAACTGTTCAGCACCCGTGCAGCCCCATGCACTCATGTCACCTTTGTAAAAGGCATCAACATTTTTATTTTCAAAAGAAAAACTAATTTTGAAAATATCACACCCGAAATTGAGCCAAGACCCACCAGCATATGCCAAAGCACTACATTGGTACTTCAAAAAATAGTTGGTTTAGCTTAAGCACTATTTCATTCCAGGTCACTAGTCAGAAATGCTATGTGGATTATCTTGCATGTATGTATATTAGCATTGTCACATAAGGCAGGAGAATAGCAAACCACAATTCTCCTCGCTCTTCTAGTAATTCAGAAAAAAAGTCTTACTTCCTCATGTCATTGGGCTGCTCTTCCACTGAAGAACAGAAGTCTTTAGATTCTTTTCCTGGACTTTGATTATGACTGCATCTTGAGAGGTAACAAACCAAGCTCACCCGTAACTTTAATTCTGCAGTCAACATGCAAAGCTAGCTGTTCATCAGCACACTCACCGTTCCTTTGCATCCTTCAGCTTCCTCTAAATCTGTTTGATAGAAGAAAGCCATGCAGTAATTTTCTCACTTAAACTATCAGAGCTTGCCTCAAAGGTTTTGCATAGAATTGTGTGCTTTGTACCTTAGCGAGGACAGACCAGTTTCTCACTTCCAAACAGAGCTTTAGGACCACAAACTACTACCTTCTATTGCTTGTTTCTAAAGCTTTTATGTTCCACCCAATAGGCAGCTGCAAGTGCCTGTAATACTTTTAAACTGAGGATCATCAAAAGATATGCATACAATATAGGTCTTTAAAGCATTTTTGCTATAGATAGAACCTCCATCAGAGGTTAAAATAGAGCTGTAGTGATGTCATTTACTGTCACATAATTCAGAAGCCACTAAATACAGAGTGCAAGTGCTGCACTACCTAATCTCCTGACTTAACAGATGGGATTCTACCTTACATTCAAAGGTAGGCTCCCAACCGGTTCACAGTATCAGTTCAGTCATTCTTGCATCTGTAGCCTTCAAGTTCTTATACTGTAGCTCAAGACAGATCAAGAAATTATGTTGTTGTTCTCTACCAGTCTGTTTGTTCCACTGCTAGACAAATGGTGGCATACATCATTAAATATCTTCTACTAAAAAAGGTAGTATTTTGATAGCAGTATGAAATAACAAATCATGATCTGAAAAGTGAACCGTACATCTTGCAGGAGGCAAGATAGACATTCAATAAAGACAGCAATTTACAATAAAAAAGTTAAAACAAGAGTGGAACGTTTCAGGTTTTCAGAGGCCTATCAGCAGGAGAGTCAATCAGCAGGTTGGAATACAGCACAGAGCAGGAAAGCCCGGGAGATCTGTTTGTGTAGCCTGCAGAGAAGGTGTAAAGAGAAGGCAACAGGAAATATAATTGCTGCCTTCAGCTTCCTGGACTACCACTGCTATAGTGGACTCCCAGTTCAGTAAGTGTTAAAAGCCAATTTTTCCAGTAACAACTTTAAGCAAAGACCCTTCTCCTAGAGTTGGTTCTTCTTCTCATGTGGCAATTTGAAGCAACTGCAAGACAAAACAAACAAGAGACTTATTTCCCAGCAGAATCAGAAGACTGGACTTGAAAAGGTCCCTTGCATCCTACCTAGTCTGTCCATTCACCCTAAATCGGGGTCATGTACAAGATGTGAAAAACAACAAAAAAAAGACACCTCAATGTTTTTCAGCGAGCTCAATAGTCCTTCTATATAAAAGCGTGAGAAGAAGCCTGAGCCTTCCATCTAGGCAGCTCCAGTTTATACAATAGCAGCAAAGCCACAGCAACACTGGCTTCCCCAGTACAAGTCTCACGGACACCTGGACCCATTTGTTTGGCTAAATCCAGCCTCCAACTTCCCAAAGTTACTTTGCCTTCATTCACCGTGTGATGCATTTACAGGTCTGTGACGAGCTCCAGTCCTAAAGTCTCTATTTCATCCACTCCAGAAGCAACACTTCTAGTAACTTCTATTTCATCAGCATATCTAGTGCCTGCATAGATACCTGGCAGACACCAGAGGCTCACCTTTGCTGCGTGCTCTCATTGATAAGCTTGTCTTGCTATTGCCAGTTACCATGCCCACGCTGTAAATAAGGACTACTTGCCACCAAAAAATTCTGAGGTGTATGAAGTGACTTTTTTTTTTTTTCAAAAAGACTTTCCCTACCCTGTCTTGCCTTTCACACAGACCTATACGTTTGCTTTATTTGCTATATTTTTCTAACATGACCATGCCTGAAATGATTTTTCAGAATACAGATACAAAATTGTCATGCAAAGCACAGCATGAAGTCCAGCTTTATAAGGAGTTGAGAGGTAACTATGATCACAGAACTAAAGAAATAGGATATTTATATGGATTCAAAAGTCATTGTTAAATCATAAATCTGCATCAGAATGGAAACACCGTGTTAATCACTTACAAGTCAGTTCTGGAAGCCTAAACTTTTGAACTTCTTAAGAGAAGTAAGTCCCCCAAAAAGGGGGGATTTCATTTCAACCTTTTCTGAACTACGTTCTGATTTTAGAGGGAGAAAGGTGGAAAATCAGTTTGAAGGGAGTTTTGGAGAGAGGGAGAAGGAAGGGAAGCGGGAGTCTGCAGATCAGGAGGATGCTCTAACACGGGAAGTGCTGAGGGACAGGTCTCTCCTTCACCACACGCATGGCTCAGAGGGAGCTCGGGAGAGAAGTGGGACGCGCAGAGCAAACACTCCGTTAGACCCACGACTGCTCCTGTCGCCGACAGCACCTTCCGCCAGGAATTCCTCCAGCCACCAGCCGTTAACAAGCTTTAAGAGCCTCACAGTTTGCAGGTTCCCCCAGCAGTTTGTAAGAGCGGTGTTTATTGCAGCAGGGCAGCTTTCTCCATCAACAGTTAATAGCATTACCCTGAAAGCTGCTTTCCGAGAGCCTGGAGAAACTGAGCCGAGGCCGGTAGCGCCTAGACGGGCAACGGACCTCAGCCTGACCTGTGCGGGGAACCGGCGGCTCTGGACGGGGACGTGCCGGCGCTCCCCTGCCCCCGGCAGCCAGGCGCCCCCCCGCCCGCTCCGGGACGCTACGGCCGCGTCCCGCACCGCTCCTCAGCCGCGCTCCCCCACGCAGGGCTCAGCCCCGGGCGGAGAGGGCCCGAGGCACGGCCGCCCGCCGGAGCGGGGGAGTCCGCCCCGCCCGCCCACCTCGTCGTACAGCCGGTAGATCCTCACGCCCATGCTCTCCACCAGGAGCTGCCAGGGCCCCCCCGCAGCCGGCGCCGGCTGGTCCAGCTCCCGGCAGGCGGCCCGAAACTGCTCCTCGGAGAAGCCCCGCGACAGCGGCGCCTCCATTCTCCGCGCCGGCAGGAGGCGGCGGCCGGGCGCGGGGCATTGGCGGCCGCGCCGGGCCCAGCCAATGGCCGCCGCCGCCCCTCCCCGCCGGCCGCCCGGCCCCCGCCGCTCCCCGGGGCCGCCGCGCCGCCATGACAGAGCCGCGGGGCAGGGGCGAGCCGAGGGGCCGTCCCGCTGCGTGCGCGCCCCTGGGGCGCTGCCCGCTGCGGTGTAGGGCGCGGAGGACGTGGGTTTATGTCGATGTAAACCCGCCGGCACGCGTGCGGGCGCATCTTTTTGCCCAGCACGTTTTCTCCGTGCTTTCTGCAGTTTGATGGTAGGGTCTCTGTTTCTCAGTGGTACGTGGGGGAGGCGGCCTCGCGTGTCATCTGTCTAGTGCTGGAGCAGGGCCCGGTTCTGTTGGGGTGTTGGTCAGGGCCTTTTCTTTTGGGTGTTCCCCACGGACAGAGATTCAGTAGTCTCAGTGCGCACATGTATTTTTATATATATTTTTTCACGTTTTAAAAAGCAGTTTCCCTTATGGGCTGTGCTATCTAAAGAACACATAAACTGTACAGCTGGTTGGTAGGTGTGTTTGACACATACACACACCCACCGAAGCCCAGCCAGCCTGGCAGAGGGGGCAGCAGGCTCCGGCCCATGGTGGGCTGGGGTGGACAGGGTGGAAGGGGACAGAAAGCTTTGTCACTGGGCTGAGGTCCTGGGCAGGAGGAATCCAGTGACGGGGACACACCTCACACCTTATTTAGGCTCCTGCTGAATGACACCACTTACAACAATATGTTAATGTGTGAGGCTGGCACAGACAGCCAAAGCATTCAGGTCATCAAAATGTAAGTGGCTAGGGCGGGTTTTTTTCCCTGGAGCTGTAAATCTGTTTTCATTACAGCTTTATTCTTCTAATTCCTGTGAGATTTTCCTGCTGAACACTGTGTCTTCAGAATAAAACACAAGCAGCTCTGAGCTATGGGACATCATCAAACCTATTGACTGACAAAGAGCCTGCCTGACAAGACTAGCCCAATGCACTCGGTGGTAACCTCTGTGCAAGGCTGGCAAAATTCAGCTTTTTAGCTTCCCTGCCAAGTGGCTGACTTCTTTGACAAAGAGTTCACTTATGTCAGCTGTCCCTTCCAGTTCCAGTCAATTGGTTTGCAAGCAGAGCATGAGGATTTCTGGCTGCCTCTGGTTTGGATGTATAGGCTGACTGTCATCCTTGCACAGCCCAGAAAACTTCTGGAGAGAGAGTTGTAGCAGAAGGCAGGATGGTATCTCACAATCCTCCCCCCAGCGTGTAAATTTGATGCCAGAATTTGACCTGTAGCATCTTTCTAAAATAACGTCACTAATGGCGGAAAGTCTCTGCTTATACATCACCTGCTCTCATCTCCCCAGTGAAACTGCTAGGCAAACATTCCAGTTATTTTGTTTTATTTTTGTAGTATGCTTACATGTATTATGACCTTTTATTATTAATATTTATACAGCACGTATAAAATATTTTGGCTTATTTGTGTTCTTTGTGAATTACAATAGCGTGCTTTCAGTCAGCTCAGCTGGTTCTCCGAAACATGATGACAATACATTTCTTATGGCTGAACCCTTATGAGTAGATTCTTGGCTGAGCTAAGTTGATTTCAGTGGAGCTGTGCTGCTCACCCCGCTGAGGATCTGGTCTTTAAAATGGACTATGAGGCGATAGTCTGTAAGTGAGACTGATTTAGTTTATCTTGCAGAAATATTTCTTTAAACAGTAGTTTTACTTTTGCGGCAACTTTATCAAATTTCTCTCTCACTTTTAAATCCTATTCGTGCTCTGAAATAAGACTCACGAGAGACTGAAAGAGCTTGTGGCTCTTGTTTGTACAGACATGACTTTCACCCAGTATGAAAAAGGAGTTGTGAGTCAAAGGTTGATGTTTAACATGCGGCAAGGACACATGCCTGTAAATGAGCCTGTGAGACTACATGATCTCTTAAGGAGCCTTGTTTGTGCAAAAGGACTAAAGTGATCACGGTTCAATGTTGCCTATTGTTTTACTGTAAATGTTTTGCATTATATGGTTGTCTACATGGCATCAGAGTTGTAAGTTGGCTGCAGCTGCCTGGCCACTCCCTCCTCGCCCCAGCACTCTCATGGAAAAAAAGAGATTTATCTCACAAGGCTACTCTCGGGACCAAAACTTTCAAAAAAGGCATTACTATGTGACCTTTTTTCTTGGTAAATAAGGAGTGGTGATTACTAAGAAAGCACAAACAGTTCTGAAAGGAGACTTTATTTTCTATTTTCATGTATGTTTATGTAAGTGTTATTATTTATCACTTGTATGTCCATGTATTGCCCTTAGCTTACGGGTAGAAGCTAAACTTTGAACCTAAACCCTTTGATATCTGCACTACTGGATAGTGTGGCTGTAGTCTGGGGTGAGTTCACACACAGCAGGGACTAACTTCCTAGAGCTCTGCCCCAACAGACAGTGGGATAGCAACTGCTTCAGGGCAGCTGGTTCTGGGAACATGAACCCAAGCTTGAGTGCAGCTACCAAAGGCAGCCTAGATACAGCACGATCCGGTCCCACACATGGATCAGGGACCTAAATACTAACAATGAAAACAGAGGGTTACTATTCTAGGGCAATGAGGGGGAGTTTCAAAAGTGCCCACAACTTGACCCACATACTTAGTGTTTCTTAGGTATTTAGCTGCTGCTGCTTTCAGTGGGAAATGATACCTCAAGGAAACTTGCTGATCTGGACTATCAATGGGATTAATGCACCTAAATTGCCCACCTGTTTTTTAGAATGGAAATAACCTGTATTAATTCCACCCTAGTGCCTAACCTTTCTGCTACTGAAATCAACACCAAGTAATTCATTGAATTCTGTGGTGTGGAATCAAACCAGTAAATTGGAGAACTCCTCCATCAGGAAATCATATGTGGCCAGAAATGAAAACGGCAGTGAATACTACGTTGATGTTTTCAGGCCCCAGATGATTTTCAGTGTTTGTTTTGGATATGGGTATCTATATGTGAGAGAGTGCTACCAGCTATATTGTGTTTTCCTGCATCTGTCTCTGTGTGGCACTGGTGCACTTTGAGAAATTCTTGAAGGTGAACTAAAGATGTGGGATTTTGATGGATTCAACTGCTGTGCAGACATTTATATACTATTGTCATTCCATTTTACTCAGTGCATTCCAAAAACTTCGCAAAAGTGCTGAATAGTCCTGACACACCATTTATACAGTGTGCACATACGTATTTCTATTATACACAGCCAAACCAATTATAATCTTCTGCTACTGTTGTTTTATTGACTGCATTATGTAAAAGCCTTTCTTACAAATTGTTTCATGACTTTTGCAGCTTGCAAGAAGCAAGTTCTTCGTCCAGAAAGATGAAAAGTAACAATAGCATCTCCCACCACAAACATGCATGTGTAACGCAGTCTATATTCTCCTCTCCTGTGTGAGTCAAAGGGAAATATGTTTTTTCAACATGCTGGTGTGCAGAAAATCTAGCCTGTCTGCCACACTGAGATCGTTATATATTTTATGTATTTTATATTCCTGCCCAAGTATATAGGCAGGAAGGGGAACCCAGAGTGACAATCATCTCTTTTGCAAAGAACTAGCACAAAACATGGACTGTTTGAGCTGTCAGAAGAGGTCATAAGTGGCCATTGAACACTGACTTGTATCATCCTTCTTCATAGAGTTGAATTTAACCCCAAACTATGACTATATCTGTATTGAGTATCTAGTTTCAACAGAGCTCCACCCAAATAGAAGAGGATTCAGAGAATAACTGGAGTTCTGCTGATTTCCTGCCTTCTAATACCAAATATTTTTTATCTTTGGTAAAGAGTTTTAATATGTTGGACTTGGGTTTCAGGACCCATCTCTTTCATTTGGCCATGTTTACTTTTGATTTACACCTGTTAGCCACAGGTTTTCTGGAAAGTAATGCACTCCCAGTGCAAATAAACTGGAGATTGTGAGGTGCGACCTATTTACCTGTGCTTGAGGAAAGAGGGGTAATTTTAAAACTTCGCTATAGGAAAGAAGGGATTGCACTATTATCTGCATGACCTAAAATGACTCATTCAAAAGATAAGCAAGGCTATTTAGATCTTGACTTGATTTGGCAAATGGTTGTCACTACCACACCCTCTACTTTCCTAACCTGTTTACATGGATGTAGAAATATTTCTAAACATTTCCTTTAGCGTGTGATGCTAAAGCAGATGATATGTATTAAAAGCTCTCTTTTGTAGGAATAGTGAGAACTGGTCTTACTGCAATAATTCTTTCTTTTCTTTCTTAACTACCCTTTAGGTCAGACACTTGACTTACTGTTAATTTCACAGAAGTCATCTATTATGTAGGAGAAAATCTGGGTATTTTAGCTATATGCAGTATTTTAGATAGATCTTGTGTATAAATTAAGTCCCAAGGACTGTAGCGGAATAGGACAAAGAAAGACTCATCAGACAGGGTAAAAGCCAAAAGATTTAAAAGTATCATAAAGAAATTAGAAAAACTACAAATAAACCATAGTTTTCTAACAGTGAAGATAGATAGTAACATTTGAATGAATTGGCAAGACAAATTCTGCATCTCTTGATTGGATGGTTTTCTGAAAAATATACTTGAGATGAGCAGAGAATTCTGGGTTCATAGTACAGATCTTGGACTGAATGTAAAATTGAATGCTTTGTGTTATGCAGGATGTCAACTAAGATAATCTGAAGGCTTCTTCTGACCATAAACCTGTATATCTGTGCATCAACAGCCATTGAACACCGTTGGCAAGTGGTGATTTCCCCATAACACTTTCTTTCGCTTCTCACCAATTGTCCCAAGCTATCTAGCGTCTACAGAGAAGCTTGTTTTAAAGGAAGTAATTCAACCGATGGCCTGTGTAGGTTAGCTGAAAGCTCATAGTTTTCTTTCTACTGCTGGAGAGTCAATTACAACTGGCTGAAATGCTCCATATTCATTAGACTGACCATTTGTAGAGGGAACAGGGTATGCTCTTTATGCCGTATCTACTGGCAGAGCAGGGAAGCAAGATACAAAATGTCTCTTGACATCATCCGCTAGGTAAGCTTGGGCAATTCACTTTTTCAGCTCTTTGTTTGCATTTCCCTTCATGTCTTTGTGCCCTGTAAATTCTTTGGGGTACTCAGTGCAGGTGGAAAACCAAGAAAAGCCCTCTGCAGAGCCATGGGAAGAGATCATTCCTATGCTGACTTAAATCTCAGCTGAATCTGCTGGATCCTACTGCAATAGTTTCTAACGAAAAGCACTGTTATGGTGAAATTACATTGTCTTGTGTTTATTTACTAGGCTTTCTCCTAGCTCAGCCAGAAAGCTGCCATGTTGGCTGTCATGGTTTAACCCCAGCTGGCAACTAAGCACCACCCAGCCGCTCACTCACTTCCCCCCAGTGGGATGGGGGAGAGAATCAGAAGGGTAAAAGTGAGAAAACTCGTGGGTTGAGATCAAGACAGTTTAATAGGTAAAGCAAAAGCCGTGCGTGCAAGCAAAGCCAAACCAGGAATTCATTCACTCCTTCCCATCGGCAGGCAGGTGTTCAGCCATCTCCAGGAAAGCAGGGCTCCATCACGCGTAATGGTGACTTGGGAAGACAAACGCCATCACTCCAAACGTCCCCCCCTTCCTCCTTCTTCCCCCAGCTTTATGTGCTGAGCATGACGCCATATGGTGTGGGATATCCCTTGGGTCAGTTGGGGTCAGCTGTCCCGGCTGTGTCCCCTCCCAGCTCCTTGTGCACCCCCAGCCTCCTCGCTGGTGGGGTGAGAGGCAGAAAAGGCCTTGACTCTGTGTCAGCACTGCTCAGCAGTAATGAAAACATCCCTGTGTTATCAACACTGTTTCCAGCACAAATCCAAACCACAGCCCCATAGTAGCTACTGTGAAGAAAATTAACTCTATCTCAGCCAAAACCAACACATTGGCTAAAGATTCAGAGGTTCTGTAGCCGACTTGTGCAAGATTCAGGATTTGGCTTCTGGTGGTGTGCCACATCCCTCTTTTAATTAGAAGCACATGTCCACATGAGGAGTTGAGCTCTTCAAATGTGAACCTCATGTAATTATGAAAGCCATAGGAGATAAGAATAATTGTTTTCGGTTCCAGATGTCCTGTCTTCTTCAGCACTGCAGGAAGATTAAGTGAAAGTCGACTAGGGCAATAGCAAAGTTCAAATGCACAGCAGGATAACTGATGCTGACCAAAGTACTGGTAGGATCTAATGGAGTTCAAAGAAAATTCCTTTCCATATTCCTAGTCACCAAAGAGGTTTCTCACTATCATAAGCACATCCATTTCATGAGCCTGATTACACACCGAGTGCGTGGTTTGCATAGCTGTCAACCAACAGGGCTGAACTCCTTGTGCTGTAAACTGTTTTAATGAGAGGGAAGCTACAGCATTTTATGTGAAATGATTTGGTTCTCTGGTTTAACTGTCTTTGTTAAGGACTCCATTCCCCATCACAAAACACATACACTGCATGACATGATAAGGATAATTTACAACATATTAAACAAGTTGAAAGAGTGCTTTCTAAAAGTTCCAGTAAATGTAATCAACTGGCGTGTTGTGTCCGTGTGTGGGCTTAGGGATGAAATAAAGGAAAATTCAGTGGAGGGTTAGGGAAAAGGCAAAAGAAACTAATTGAATAGGGAGCCCACAATGGTTGTACTTTGCCAGACTAATGAATCACTGTTTGCTGTGCTGTTAAGGCCCAGGAGACTTAGAACCTCAAAGGAAGCCATGAAGTATTGCAAGTGTGTCTTAGTAGGCAGAGCAACAGCATTGCTTAATTTAGGAGTAAAACTCTGCTCTCTCAATAGGCTGCATGAGTTCCAGAATCACACAGGCTTCTTGCTTATTGTCCCAGCCGCTGGGGCTGCACCTCCTCTGAAGCAGCTGTGTTAAGCCCACAGGGAGGAGATTTTGTCATTTAGGGCAGGTCCTAAAGGGGAACTATGTAGCATTTAAGCATGGCAGTCCAAAATTGTGAACCTGTAACCCCTCACTGCAGCTGTTGCTCAGTCCTGAAGTTTCCTCAGCTGTTTGCACTGAATTTCTACAGGTGCCAAACATGCTGGTTTGGGTATGCTTGGTGCCTTTTTCCTTATATCCTTGGAGGGTCATGCTCAGAACACAGCAGGACCTTAAAAGGCAGAGGTAGTCAGTCATCCCTTTTTTAAAAGGCCAGAGGGGTGGTGCCCAAGTTGTATTCGACCCTTACTGCCCGAGAGCTACAAATCCACCCTTCTAGGGGAGAGCCCACTAATCTCTCAGCACTAGAGGGAGACGTCATTCCCATCACTTTCCATCGCAGCTTTTCTGCTTCACAAAAAGGAGCTACAATTGCACTCGGTCTAGAAGAGAGCGTGACTTTCTAGCCTATTGTTAGGGCACTTACTTGTACAGAAACGTGAATTCTAAGCCCAGCTTCAATGCTTGTTTATGTGTTCTTCAGATTAGTTCCTCAAAAATCAGTATTGGGAGTTATTTTATGTAATACTTTCAGTATTTTATGTAATACTTTCAGTAATAAACTTGGCATGGAAAAGTAAAAATGTACTAGTGAAACTGTTGATGGTGTAAGCATGGGAGGGAGGTCCTCTATCGACATAGGAGGACCAAATACTACACTGGAAGGACTAGAGAGGAATTGGTGTAATAGGAATGGGGTGAAATTTAGGTCATGCACATATGTGCTAACAGCAAGAATTTCTGATATAAAGTGATAAATGGAACTGATACTGGAGAAAAATCCAGATACACTGAACAATCAGAGGATAATTATGAAATGTTAGTATTTCTGGTAGAGACAGGAAAATACTTGCACTTCCATGCAGAATGCTGGTAAGGCCACATCTGAAAAAATGATGATCGAAAATAAGACTGAGAGAGTCTGATTTCTACCTCTTTATTAGAGGGTTAATTGCCAAAACAAAGAAGATCTATTTCAGCCAAAGGCTTGTTTATCCATGTATAATTGCCTATGAATACATGCAACTAGAAACAAGATTGAGGTTCCTAGATATCAGCAGAATAAGGCTCATAGCCTTCCAACAGGAGCAGGAGGAAACCCAGCTGGTCTGAGGTGGAACTCAGCAAGTTTAATAAAGGTATTACCTGGCATGGCTGCCTGTATTAGGAAGGACTGGACTTAATGGCCCAAGAGAACCTCTCTAATGACAGTCTCTTCAGATCCGGTTTGCTTGTCATTTCTGCTGAAATGCCGATGTATTTGGAGGGAGCACTAGCAAATGGGGAAAAAATGCCAGTTTCTTGTATAAAGCTGTGGAGCTCTTCCAGAACCCCCTGGCTGATTTGGCTGGAGGAGATGAACGCTTGGCAGGATCTCCATCACTGGGGAGTTCTTAATGATACACAGGGTGAAATCCTGACCCCTGTGAAGTTGATGGAAGTTTTGCTATTAATTTCTGTGAGGCCAGGATTTCACCCTGGAAAGGGAGTCAAAAGTACATGCATGCTTTCAGAGACAGAATGGCTGATTAAATACATCTGGTGCACTGCTCTTTTATCAATCATTGATAAAATAGTGCCTTTTAAATATAAACTTTGGGTAAGCTTAACCGCAAAATTCAAACATCTCCTTTTACAAGCCTTAAAAGCAAAATTTGTCTGCTTTTTGTCTGAAAAGAACAGAAATCGTGGCAAAAAATAACACATACCCGTACCCATCCACTCCAAACTCCTGTAGTATTTGTTGTTCTGCTGAAATGAGTGATTAAAGCATAGAAAAGCCAGTTAAAATATTTCTAGATGATACATAAAACTTTATCCTCTAAGGATGTCATCCAAAACTTTTCCTCCTCATCTAATTCCTGAGCAGTTAAACACCAGTTAGGAGTTCATCTGGATTTCAGCGTGGACTGTGCTTTCACAGGACCACCCAGCGCTGCCGCTTTTGACATCCCATAAAGGCTCAGGACAGGCAGCGAGCCCTCCGTCCGCACTCGCTCGAATCACGACGTGTCGATATCGATGGGGCCGGACACCCCGCACGGTGGTGTGCGGGAGGGCTGAGAGGGCTGGGAAACGCTCTCCCAGGCGCCGTGTTTAACCTGACACGGCCAGGGTGTGATGCAGAGCCCCGCCACGGTGCGTGACCTGGCGAAGCAGGAGACACGCATGTCCCCAGCGTGCGCGTCTCTAAAATGTGCATGTGAACCGCGCAGCGCCAGCACCGCCGGCCCGGACAAGCAAAACCGCGGAGGGCAGGGCAGCCTCCCTGCTTGCCCTGCTCCGCCAGGCCTCTCAAGGACAGCCTTCCTCCCGGCCGCCCTCCCGAACCAGAGCGGGACCTTCCCCGGTGAGTGCCGCCCCGCCCGCGGCAGCTCCCGCCGCTGAATTTGCTCCGGTCCCTTAATTGTTTCGCTCTCACCAAGAACTTTGTTTACAGTCCCTTGTGCAGCGAGCTGCATCCCCCTTTTATGCTTGCTCCGGGCTAGTGTCCGCCGCAGTCCCGTCCGGCAGTCGGGAGGTAAGGCACGGCTCGGCACGGCACAGTGTGGCGTGGCGTGGCACACCACACCACACCACACCACACCATACCATGGCACACCACACCATACCATGGTCTGGCACGGCTCAGCTCAGCATGGCACGGCACGACTCTGCACGGCATAGCACGGCTCAGCTCGGCTCGGCTCGGCTCGGCTCGCAGCCGCTGGACCCGGCGCCCGCAGTCCGTCGCGGCGGCTGCGCCCCCGCCGGCTCTCGGTGCCCGCGGGGCTCCGGCCCCGCTGCTGCTGCGGCAGCGCCCGGCGCCCGGCTCCCCGCGCCGGCGGGCGGGCTGGGGTTGCTCGGGCACCCCAGGGCGCCTCTCCGCTCCGGCCGGCGGGTCCTGAGGCGGTTCCTAGCACCGCTCCCTCCTCTGTGGCACAGGGCTTTTCCCAGGGGATGAAGTGGTACAATTGAAAGCTTCGGGGTCGTGGCAGTCGGAGGTGCTCCCTGCGTTGCAGGTCGCCGTGTGCCCCCGCGGAGTTGTGCCTTTTCGTTACTGCCGGGCTGTATAGCAGCAAGCGTGCATAAACTTTCGTTGCCTGTTCGCGTCTCTTCTCTCTTGCATAGGTGTTCGGGGATAGGCATGACACGCAGCGGTTTACCCTAGGTGTGTGTGGCGTTTTACAGACGGGTTTGAAAGTTTTGCAATTTGCAGATAACGAGATGTGTTTGTGGAGGCGTGTGGTTGGCTCCCATCCTACCCTCCAACTACGTTTGACAAACGAGAAAGGTGTGAGAGCTTGCATCTGGTAATTGTATTACCTATAAACTTGGTGGTGGAAACTTATCGGCATTCTGAGGCTCAAGACAGTTGGCATGGGTGTAATATGTTCTTCTCCCACCTCTGTAGTTCAGGGCCCGATCCTGGAGTCTTGTAAGTACAAATTCTAGTTCTGTATTTCCAGGAGTGTTCATATGGGGAAGAGCTGTGGGATTGTGTTCGGGATTACTGTAGTCTGTTGAATTCCAAATGAACTCTCCTTCAGTACAGAAGGACTCCTTATGCTGTTTTCCATAGTCACTTCAATGCAAAACCAGGTGTGAAACATGGGCATAATGACTTATTGGAATTTTACATAAGCAAAAAAGGGTGTCTGAAATATTACGCAAGATACAGAGAATCAGGTCCAGAGCCTGAAGGCACAAAACTTAAATGTATCCCACTGCTTCTGAGTAAAAGGCAAAAAAAGGGGAAAGGATTGTAGTGGCTGAGAAATACCATCTCTTTGCACTTGCACAGAGATATTCAGTATGTGGGAAGCCTCCTGAGAGAGCACCACATTGACATGATTCAGAGTTAAAATATTGGAAGCTTAATGTATAGATTTCATGTGTTTCTGCTTCTCAGCATTGTGGTGAGGGAGAGAAGGGGGAGGGAAGAAATCCTGCCTGTAAAAAGTTGCTCTGTCAGTCAGGTTTTTTTGATAAAGACATTAATTTTAAAAAGTTACCTAAACTGTATGTAGTCAAGGGCAAATACAAATAAATTACTGACAGAGCAATTAATCTTTTTGAAGAATGGTGCTAGCAGAGTGGCTTAGGGGGCACAATTGCACTAGGAAGAGCTTTTCAGACAAATGTAACCATTCTTGTAATACGAGTGGAAGTTGACTGCAAGATAGTTTCAGAGGTCTGCTTTTGTTTTAATGTAATCTAGATTATTAATCTAAAGTGTGGGTTTTTTTCTGCATTTCCCTCCAAACTTTTCAAAAAGTCAAACTAATTGCTAGGTAGTGTGCACAAGAATATAGTCAAGGAGGTAAGCAAGGAGACTTCCTTATTATTAGCTAACTTCAATAATTGGCTAAATATACTTTAGCTATGTCACAGGCTTATTCCAAGGATCATCTAGAGAAGAACAGCAGCAGTCTGTGCCTGTAAATGTTTGTCTTTATGAAATGTTAGCATGGTTTATATAATTTAGAAAAAGCCCTTAGAGTTCATCATGATACGAATTTATTCTCGTGAATTTATTCTCATCCCCACTTAGGAGCTCCTGCTTCAGTGTCGGAATGATCTTCTGTAATCGTGCACATATAGAAAGGGAATGTTCAATAAGATTATAAACATAAAACTCTTCTGCTTCATAAGTTTTACCCAGCTGCTTGGTGATTTCACAGCTGTTTCTGCAGTTGATAACAATTTCCATCACTCTGCTTTCTGCAGGGTTGTCACACTGCTCTGCTGCAGATTCTACCTTGTCCCTATTTGAGTTATGAATCTTGTTTTAAAAAATTAGATGACTGAAATGAAGAACAGTAAATATAATGGAATTATGTTTAGTACAGTGAGTTCTTGGACTCAGTTTGCCTTTTTTTTTGAGAGGAGTTTTTGGGATTATATTACTTAGGTTTTTGTTACAGCAGAATAAATTTAAAAGGGCTTTTTAGTGGAAAGCATGTTGTCACTGTCAGTTTACAGCTAGGAAACCAAGGCACAGGGAGCTGAAGTTATTTGCTCAAAGAAACTGGAGACATAGAAGAGACAAAACCCCAAGTATTCTGAGTCATGATTTGGTTCTTTGATTCACATAGGTGAAGTGAGCAATAGAAACGAAGTTAAATGAGATTTTTAACTACAGAAATTCATGTGCATTACCTTTTCCTGCCTAGCTCTTTCTGGGGGGCTTGCCTGGGTTGTGACACTCATCATCGAGACGTCACATCATCAAAGGAAAATGTTACACAGGGCCAGAAATGGGTGGCTGCTGCCAAGAAAAGAGGCAGAAACCACTAGGAGAGCCAGAGGGAGAACATCTCCTGCCTCGGTTAGGTTAGGAGCAGGGGTCAGCATACAGCAGGAGCTTTTCCATGCAGGAGTTTTGTTCTTAAGAAGCTGATAAATATCCAACAACTTTTCTTGTAGGAAACTTCCATGCTAGAATATCGTCACCTCCACTTCATCATTCAGCAACATTTGACACTTCAAAGCCTGGAGCAGCCCTTACTGCTGTATGACTCTGCCTTGAATTGACATATGAGACATCTTAAGCAGTCTTCCTCTGCTTACTGAGCCAAGGGATTTGTTACGATGGATTTCTCATGGACCTGGTAGGTGTGTGTGCTGATGGATTTCATGTCTTTTCAGTAAATCTCAACTTACACTTATTACTGGGTAAAACATTCCTCTCCCCTTTAACCCATGTTAGCCACAGATTGCCACAGAAACACATTGTTCCGTCAAGTCAAAGTAGCTCCTTAAGAAAGTACTTCTAGTATGATTAGTGAGAGGATGCTGGTGTTGCCGGGTATCTTTGCCTAAATTTCTTACCCTGAAACTTAAACCAAGTCACCTGTTGGCGTAAGTCAGAAGTGACTTTGCTGGCAATGAGGATCTAGTGCCCTGTTTTCTAGGGCTGAGTACCTTTACTCACACTTCAAATAGGTTCTGTTGTTTATTTAATGTACGGTATTTCAATAGAGGTTTGTTTATTTGTTTTATATGAATGCCTCTCTGCTTATATCCTATTACAGGAAAGAACTGTGCTCCTCAGAAGTCAACAGGTATTTTGCCATTGACTTAATTTTGGTAGTTTAGGAGATTTTTTTAAAAATTCATGTTAGTTTTGGCGGTATAAATATATCTTCTTTCTTCATAAATCTCTGTACAAGACATCTAAGAGATTTAATGCTCTTTGGGGATGTAACTGAAGCAGAGGGACAAGGACTCTAGAGACAGGAGTAAATATACTTTGATTGAATGTTAAAGGTTTTCAGAATAATCGTGTTTATTATGAGCCCAATCCAATTTCAAGTTATTGGGAGTTTCCCTATTTCTGTGACTGTTAGAGTATTTGCACTTTTGAATAGTTATTACACTATATTTGGAGCTAAGAGACCTTTTATATGGAAAATGGTTAATTTTTTTCCTCAATTTTAATAATAAAATATTGAACAAATTTAATTTGGCTAATGGTAAGATCAATAAAAGGTGACATTTGGGGACCACATTCTGCCATTGTGCTGAACTTCTGTAACGTTTTATGGATAAGTAATGCAGCAACATAATGGCACCAGTGTGAATCTCACTGCCGTGTAAGACATTACTGAAAACGCCGAACTTCAGCTCAGATCCATGTGGGAACAGATCGATGGCGCTTTAGAGCAACCCCATGGCTTTCCTGGGCTCTTTCAACTGATATAAAAGGTACTTAATCATGCGTTAGAATTCGAAGGACAAAGCAACCAAACCTAGGAGAACCTAGGATATCTAAGGTGTCAGCACAGATATATTTGCTTTGTCTGATAAGCACTGATCAGATCCCCTGCCTGCTTTTGGGGATACCAAGTACACAGAAACACACAGAAACACGGAATGGTTGTGGTTGGAAAGGACCTCTGGAGGTCATCTGGTCCACCCCGTGTCCCGCTCAAGCAGGGTCTCCTAAAGAAGTCTGCCCAGGACTGTCGAGATGACTTTTGAATGCCTCCAAGGATGGAGACTCCAAAACTTCCCTGGGCAACCTGTTCCAGTGCTTAGTCACCCTCCCAGTAAAAAAGTGTTTCCTGATGTTCAGACGGAACCTCCTGTGTTTCAGTTTGTGCCCATTGCCTCTTGGGTTGTCAGTGTGTGTGCTCAGTGTGCGCGTGGTTGTGTTGTGCTCAGTGTTGTTAGGGAGGGAAAGGCTACTCTGTCTTGTAGCTGCTAGGCCCCTTGCAGGACTGAGCGCTGAAGATAGCTGTGTACAGCAAGATACAATATTGAGCTGAGCACTCTTCCTTAGAGCAGTAGAACAAAAGCTTTGTCAAACCAGATCTGAACTTTCCTTCTCTCATCAGGGTTCAAGGAAACTCAGATACAAACTCTCTGACTAGATACAGAGTGTAGCCTGTTTGTGTTTAAAAATAGTGAAATCCTCTTTCTTGCAAAATACACGGTCCGTTACATGAGGTACTGAGATACAAAACCAAGGGCTCTCCACAATGGACGAATATATCTTAGCAACAAGGGTGGGAGTGGTGGGAAAGGAAAAGGAGAATACAAGTATCTGGCAATTAACTTCCTAGTCACAGATGTGAAGGTGATAAAAGTGATAAAAGCATTACTGCATTGCCAACGCTCTTCCTTGTTCTCTGAGCTGCATACCATGCTGCTCATAGGATCAAAAGCTACACAGCCCACACCGGAGAGTGGTGGAGGAGTTCTGTGAGCTACTCCCAGCAGGAAAACCCAGTGGTTCCCCAGTGTCCCCATTTCTGTTGTATGTGCTGGGGTGCACTGAGCGCACAGCCAAGGCAGCATAGCCGTGGTAGCCTCAGCATTGTCAGAGGCTCACTGCAGACTCCAGGGCGGCCCCCACACCAGCAAGAGTCCCAGTGAGGTGGCAGAGGTCTGTCATGGCAGCCTGTAGCAGTGGAGAGCCACAGGCTTGTCTTGCCCTAATCAGGTGGGCTCCAGTTCTGCACTGGGCTCCACGGAGCCAAAAGCTATTTTGCCTCGTAATGCAGATGCAATCAAACTGTGCATGCTGTCTGTGGGACTGAGAGTATGTATACAATATGGAGACAGGAGGAAAGCAACCTACTGTAACTAAGATGACTGAATATGACTGTAAATCTGCCTCCCGCACAGTAACATGGATGTGGTTTCATGGATTTGTAAGGGACCCATTACTTTTGCATTAAGCCAATTTAAATGGCAAGCTGACAGTCTGGCATTGATGTTGCTGTAATGGTAGGTTCACCAGCTTTCAGCTGGCGTTTGCTGAGTGCAGGAAATGTCTTCATCCCCATTCCCCCCACATCCATACCTAGTCATGACCATTTGAATTTTTTCGCTAAGTAGCACTTGCCTTGAGAAAGGGTTCACTGTTCAGTCCTGTTTTTTGCTGGGCCAGTTCTTACCCATGTTATTGTGATGCACATTGGAGCAAATCTGGGTAACGTGTGTATAGGTGTATATATAAAGAAACAGTGTGAAAAAAGTGTGTGAGCAAGAGTAGAATTTTTAACCAAAACAGCCTATGAACTTCACCTCCTTGTCAGAAGATGTAATGCCATTGAAATTTAAATTGCATCCAGAAATACTGACTTCAGTATGTAACTTAAAGTGGGATTTGGCCCATAACACTTTAAGGTCGGTGTCTGTCTTGGTCCATGACTCTGTTCTTTCTAGCACTTATGCACATGCTGATGACTACTGTAACAATTGATTCAGATCCACCACAATCAGTAGTGTTATAATTAAGCTTGTGCATAAATCTTCACGGGGTCAGAGTGTCTGCTTGTTTGCAATCCCAAGTGGGATACTTCTGTGTCACCCATTTGTCACATAATGGTAATGCTTCTTAGTTGAACTCATGCTCTTCTCTCCACAGTGCAGTGCGTGTTCAGCAGAGCCTGCTCTAGCCTAAGAATTGACTAAGTCAAGACAATCAAGATGACAAACGAACCTATTAAAGAGATCCTGGGTGCTCCAAAGCATCCTGATTCTGTAACCACAGAGAAGAGTAATAACAATGACACTGTGATAACCACCATCCCTCTTGTCAGTGAATGCCAGCTGACTGCAGCAACAGGAGGAGCAGAACTCTCCTGTTACCGCTGTACCATTCCCTTCGGTGTGGTTATCCTCATAGCCGGCATTGTGGTTACTGCTGTGGCATACAGCTTCAATTCCCATGGATCAATCATCTCAGTGTTTGGATTAGTCCTCTTGTCATCAGGACTCCTTTTGCTGGCTTCTAGTGCAGTGTGCTGGAAAATCAGGCAGCAAAACAAGAAAGCAAAGAGGCGGGAGAGCCAGACAGCGCTTGTGGCAAATCAGCGAACCTTGTTTGGTTAAAGACAACCAAGAGAAGGCTGGACAGAAGACAGAACCTTTGTAAGTCAACTTGACTATTTATCAATAGGAGAGATTGCATGTTTTAATTTAACTTTGGAAATGAACTGAAATGAAAATGGAATGGATTAAGAAAGACTCCTAAAAACTCTGCAAGTGCTCTTAATATTTTTCTTACTGCAGACTTGGTAGTGATTCTTTCCAAGGTGGAAGAAAAAACACTTTTCCTTCACAGAAAACAGTGTCGTCATAACTGCAATCATCATAACTGCATTCTCCAACATGCTGATCATGTTGGAAAGGGAACTTGTGAGAACTGAGAAAATAATTTGAACTGACTTGAAATGCCAGAGATCTCCTTAAAGTACACACTGTGACATTTGACCAAGGGAGAAGTCATAGCATTTGAAGTGACTACAAGGTTATGGCCAGATTGTCTGTGACTTAAATTGTAGCTCAAAAAAAAAAAAAGCAATAACAAACAATCAAACTGCAGATTGCTCAATAAGCTGATTCTTATATTTTATGTAACTTCCCCCCCCAATATCTGTGGTACTTCCCCCTTTTTTAAACCAACTAATATGAATTTTGTTTTACTATTGAATAGAAATAGGTAGAAATGTGTAATTATATTGTCTAACCTAAATAACGAGGTATGATTATAGCTTAAAACATGACACTTTTTTTGTAAATTGAAGTGGTCAGGTTTAGCACTTTTGATTATTTTGCTATAAAATTAAAAAGTAAATTTCATTAAAATAATATTCAGTGCTGCTAGACCTTTAGAAAATCTTTTTCTATTGCTATCAAGATAGCTTGTATCTTCAACTTCGACTGCTTTATGATTCTATTTTTTTTAAAAATCACCTGTGACAATTACTGTCAACATATGTACTGCTGACCTCTTCCAAAAATCTTTATTGACTATGGATTTTGGTTTGATAGCACGGTCCTCTTGCAGCTTGATTAACAACTCAGTTATTGAAAAATTGTAATGGTCAGTTCTGCAGACACTTCCTGGGATAGTCAGATTTAGACACAACTATTAATAATTACTTGTGGAAGCAAAGTCATCTCTGTAGTCAGTGTTTGCTGAATGAGCTTTGGCATTACGAATCTTTACGAAAAGCAGGTCTCAGGTGCCCCCTGTGTGTGTCCGAGATGTTTGATTCTGTAACTCTTGTGTTCCAGAGGTCTTCCAACTTTTCTCAGGTAATGAATAGTTGAGGCGCTGGTCGAAAATTGAAGCAAAACAGAACATTTCTTCATCTGTACCATGAAGGACAAGTAGTGCTGAGCCAAGTCACAGATCACAGACTTCCACCCCAGTGTTATGAGGGTGTCAGAAGGCAGAGGGGCTGCATGAAGTCCTCATTCTTTCTTTTTTTTCTTTCTCTCTTTTTTTTTTCCCCTTACTTTCTCCAGACTCAAAAGGGCTGGATGTGATTTTTGCTTTCCACTGCTACAGCGAGCGAGGCCTGTGCTAGCGTGCCTCCTCTTTGCCCTCTGGAGCCTTTGGCATCCACGACGGCTGTGGCAATGCCGCTGCAGAGCACACCTGCTGAACAGGTGCCGCAGGGAATAGCCGCCTGTGGGTCATCCCAGAGCCATACGTTTCTCCTGCTGAAATCACCCAGGCATTCTGGCTTAGGTGCCGCCTTTTCCTCTGCCCTCCATGGTTTAAGCTTGTTACATCCATAACTTATCACCGGATTTGCAAACTGCACTTTGTGTTTTAAATAGAGCAAGCTATATGTATGGGAGGGGATGTTTGGAGTCAGTATTTGCGTTGCCACACTCCGTGGTTACCAGACGCTATAATAAAATCACTTGCATCAGAGGAAAGCTGACAACACATTTTAGCACTTCCATAGCCTTAACTTAATCACGGCAGGAAGCTTTCCTGCTGCTAGGAGAACATGTTGCGTCACCAGAACATCTGATACTGGTGTCTAATGTCAATCACTTTGCTTAAGGTCATTAAAAATATTAGGGTGTCCCCTTACGATGTACAGGTTTTGCGTGAGTGACAATTCATGGGAAATGCATAGCATGATAAATAATGGAACAGGTGGACTAAAGTGGTGTCTTTCCTGTTTAAAATGAGAAAAGTGATTGACATTAGCAAAGCTGGATAAGCTAAATAGGGCTGTTTATTTTTTTTTCCCCTGGGAACACAACAGTTTTTCTGACTCCTTCTTTGCCCTCCCCATTTCTTTTTCCTCAGTGGAATTTTGCAGGCTACCGAGGAGGGAATTGCAGGGGCTGTAGAGATGCAGTGATTTCCACTACACGCGTGTAGCAGCTCAGCCCCATGATTCCCAGGCTGAGCCCAGAGCAGAAGCAGCCTGTTGCCCTCTTCAGAAGTCTTTCCCATACATGGGTCCTCCCTTCGACATTGCTGTGATACGGGCGAGCTTGCGTGCAGCGTGTGGAGGGAAAGTAGAGGTACAAGGTGAGGCTCTGCTCCAAGTCAAAAGAAAAGGCCAAACTCAGTGGAATGGAGGCAATGGGTTTTTGGGAGCAGTTTTTTCAGGAAGGGTAAATAAGAGTGAGTAAGAGTCGCTCTGCTGCTACTAGAGGAGATTTCCTTTCCCTTATCTCTGCTCTCTTTTATATTTGCACTGCATATACAAGGACACAGTGCCTTGCTAATTGTGGGGCATCTTGGCATTAAGCAGCATGTAAGCGGTGACAGACAGCATTGCAACAACCCTAGGCATGATCCCCTAGCATAGCAAAGCTTCAGATACAACATGGTGTCCTGTAATACCAGCTAACTGACAGGTTGAGAGGCCTCTGGGTAATACGGGGCTAGCATAGCACACACTGCTGAGCTCAGTAGCATTGGCTGTACCCTAGTGAGACAAGGTACATGCACAAGCATCTTCATATCAAGCAGTGAGTGAAAGTCTGTGCAGGAATTCACTCTTGTTTGTCCTTTATTCGGAGAAGCAAAATAGTAACTTTATGGAGAAGAATCCCGGCACCTGGTCCTGGCGTCCTGCAGGAGCAAGGCAGAGGTTGTGAACAGTTTAGTCAGAGACCTCATGCTGTTGAAGATGTTTTCACATGTTTCATCACTAATTGCCACATGGCCTTAGAAACTGGTACAGACTTCTCCACCATAATTTGTGGGCATTGAGTTTGGGACGATCTGAAGTACTAGTAGCATCTTTTCTGAATGACCAATGATGACATCCAACACAAGTCCCACAATCTATGTTTTTTCCTCCTGCAAATCTACATATTACAGACATTTTCATTACTATTCTCTCTCTCCCTGCACCCCTTGTCCTGGTTCCAACACAGCAACAATGCATTCTTTTTAGCCCTTAAAAAACAATCATTCTGGGAGAGGTGCTATGCGAGTACAGTGTGGCAGGCTTAGCACCTTCATTTTTTCAGAAACTGGTGATATTGTTAGATCTGAAATGTTTTTTACAAGGGCACATTTACAATGCTTTTACAAGAATCAACCCCCTCAAACTGGTCAGCTACAAACAGCAAAATTTCTGCTTTAGCTTTTGAACCCCATGACCTAATCTGGATTGATTTGGGGTTTCATGCCTGGATGCTGGGTCATGCAATCCACAAAGTCTTTGATACAAAGCCATTTGGAACTCCACAGTTGCTGTTTGGTGTTTCTCATGGGAACCTGAAAGGCAAAAGTCAGCCTGGAGGATGCAACCCTGTGGAGATCACAATGACTTTCCAGTTCAGAAGCACCTTCCCTTCTGGTGTGGAAAGGCTTTGAATGCGACAAATGGTATTTCGGTTCTGGGAGAGGTTGGGTGGGAGCTGATGCAAATTTTATTGTCACAATTGCTTGTCTCTCCCTTCCTGAAAGCTCTGGCAGCATTGCGCAAGCAAAATTGCCCTCACAAGGATAGAAAATTATCTAATAGGGGAATTGCGCTGGTGCACTGGGCAAATGTTACGGGGATCTTAAATAATAATTTCAAAACCTAAGCACAGGAAATTGTGTCTGTAACTACACCCTGTATTGCTATTGTACACAAAGCCAGTTATAGCCTGGGACAGTATTTTAAAATAATAATCAGTTTGGTATGACAATGCTTAGTATTTGTTCAAGTCAAAACGCCCAATTTACGATTCCCCAGTCACTTAACATGTCATGTTTTGTACGTGACTGTGGTTCTAATACCATAATTTGCCAGGTTTAAAAAAAGAAAAGAAAAAGAGAGAGAGAGAAAGGTTAGTTTCGTGGACTTGTGTCAAGAATTAAGTTTCTCTGCCTTGGACACTTGGGAGAGCTCCTGTTACCAAACAACAAATGTACAATATTACTGCAGCTCTACAGAATAGGAACCAGGCTCAGAGTATGGAATGAAGAAAGGCCTGAGAGTCTCATCAGGATCCAGAAGGGTCAGGCTGGGAACAAACCCTCTGGAATCTCCCGTATTCTTGCCTCAGCTTTGCTTATCCAGAGTCAAAGTCCAGGGCTACTGTTCCTTTAATATCTGAGATGGAGGGTGCTGCATATTATTAGCAGGTTTCAGCTAATTTGTTTTTACAATAGGCTCCAAAATAAGAAAAGCAGAACAACATTGGCAGCCATCATTTTGCATTATGTATTTCCAATACCTCTGATGCCTTTAGATTGTAGGACATTTTAGCTATATCAGTATAAATCTTTGTCAATTACAAAGGGCTTTTATATGTAAAATTTCATTAACATATCAAGAATTGCACTGTATGATGTGAAAAATTATATAAATCCTGGCAAAACTCTATGTGTAGACTAAATCTTACAGGCTAAACCATATGGGAGAACAATGGTCTTAAACTGCAGAATCAACTTGAATTTTTGGCTTTTATTCAGGTTGTTGATGTCACTATTAACATGACAGAGGACCTAATCCTTCCTCTTGTGAGCAGCCAGTTGGAGTCCTATTGTCCTAACTCATGCATCCAAAAATTTGCATTTGTGGCAAACATGGCATTTTTGAAAAACACTTTTTTTGGATTGATTGCTTTCACTTCTTAACTCTTCTGTGCTTTCTAGAGTAAGAGAAAAAAGTATTAAACTTTAAAAACAGAGAGGAAAAGAGGAAAGAAAGAGAAGAACACACAACAGCAAATGTTGGACACTGCATAAAGTCATGGAGCTTTACACAAGTGCCTTGTTGAAAGACAGAGACTTTTAAAAATATGTAAGTCTTGTTTCTGATACATCCTTGGCTGTATCCTCAGTTTCATTCCTATAAAATGCCTGAAGTCTCCAGGTTAACATCAGTCTTAGATGTCACTTCATATTCTTCTTTTCTCTTTCCCAGGAACCAGTTAGCTCAGCAAAAGGCAGAAGTTTAATTACTTACCATCTTTTGCAGTCTGACTGAAATTAAAATCACCATTTGGGATTTGCAGAGGCAGTGCCCCCGTGGTTTTGTAAGTTATAAGGCATTCAGCCACAGTCTACTCTTGAAGAGGTAGGCACTATCTAGAGGTGAAGATTTCTGTACTGCAGCAAGAGATGTCAGTGAATAATCTATTTAAAAAAAAAAAAAGTAAACAACACCAGAGCAGCCCTTCACCACCTCTTCTCAGCCACACTCCCTTTCAATCTGAAGGCCCGAGTTTGTGAATAGAGTTAACAGCTTTCCTGGAAAACTGGCCCATGACATTATTTCCTTGTGAACTCCATCCACCTGTCATGTTAGGGCTTGGTGCAACGCCAGCACTGGCAGGAAATAATAGGCAGCAGGATGCTGGTGTGTGTCGATGGCCCTGACCCTCCCATTCCTGAACATGAATAAGCTTTAAGCTCACAAGGCGTCACAGCAGCACGGCTTCTGGGCCCACAGAAACGCATGGGTGGGATGCACAGCCACTAAAATAACATCCAGCCAGCCGAGCCGCAGCAACAGAGCTGCATGGGAAGAGATGGTGTCACATTCTTGCTGCCTGCTGCTCTTTGTTCTTTCGCCTGCACTCTCGCTGTGCTGCGGATAGTACAATGATTGCTTAACAAAGAAAAAAAAGTACAAAGTATGCCTGTATGTGAATTAGCTGAGATTCCCTAAAAGAACACAAAAGCTTCATTGAACAACTTTCACCGCTTCTCGAGGGAAATGCACTGGCGAGGGAACATAAGCTATCATCATCAGCTTGAAATGGTTTGCAGCTAGCTTTCTCCTGATACTGCACTGTTGTCCCTGGGAAAGGTAGTTCAATTCAGTATTTAGCAGGTCAAACTCTTGGGAGATTAAATCGTGAGTTAGGGGAGCCCAAATCATCCCTTAAATGAGACTTGGGTTCAGTTTGTGACATGGTGCAAACCAAAGTGTGCGTTCTCCAAGACTACTCCAGCAGCCCCTTGTCAATCTGGGTAGTTGGCATCCCCAAATCCTTCATAGACATTGGGTAGAGTGCAGAGAGGAGGATAGGAAGACTTCTTATTCCCACTTTCCCCTCTGCCAGACCACATGACAAAATGTGTTTAGGTTCTCATATGGCAATTCTTCTCTGAGGTACTCAGACTATTAATCTGGAATATTAGTCCTCTTGCCCCTCATCTCAAAGCTGTAGGAGATACCTGTGCTCTCCTGAAGGACATCTCATTTTTAAACCCGAAGTCACTAGTCCATTTTGTAATATCTTGAGCTGTTCTGTATTGGTAAAAAAAAAAAAAAAAGATAAAAGATCAAATATACACACACACATGTGCTTCTTTGACTACACGTAGGGGCAAATAGCCTAAGATATGTATACTTCTAATGCTTGCAGCATAAAAATGCACTACCCCAGAGGAAGCTTCTTCCCAGGACTGATGGCCAAGAGCCAGAATAATTGCTGGAAGGGCCGGGCATGTTGGGGCTGCAGCTGAAATGAAAGTTTGTTTGTAAGCCAGTGCTCACCACCTCCCCACTCCCTTTGCAGTCTGATGGTTAAGAAATGTCTGATCCCACGAGCTAGCTCTGGCTTCTTGTGGTGAGATGTCTGCTCCTCTGAATCAAGCCATGATCATTTTTCCTCATCTTCCATGTAACGGAAGAGCTGAAATCCCACTGTACTTCACATCATGCAACTCAAGAGCTCCTCAGTTAAGGGTGCTGGGGTCAGATACATAGTCTGTGTGAATAGGCTTAGTCCCGTGGAATTGGTGGGTATGTTATGTATGACCATCTGTGTTGCCACTTCTGTTTTATTTTTAGCTAGATAGAGACAAAGAAAATTTCATTCTTTGCCTACCAACTGATGGTGCTTCAAAGAATGACCTCTGCTATCACACAAGCAAAGGGCTTTTCAGCCATCACTCTGGCTTGTAAAATACATTTGTAAAGAAACATCCTGATCTCTTACCATTTCCCTATAAATAGTTTTCATAAGAAAGTCCAATGGCTGGATCAATTGTTGCCTGATCTGGAACAAAACTGGTACAGCTTAAGTTTAATGAAATCCAGGCTTGAAGCAAACCGTCCTGTCACCCCTTACCCTTTTTGCACAAAGGCAAAACTGCTGAAGTGAATAACTTCATTCCTGTGCAAAGATCAGAAAGATGGTCAAGTTATTGCTAACGTTTCAGCTCTTGCAAGATGAGTGATTAAGTGTAATAGGACCAACACCTTCATTTGCTTTTTAAAATTAAAAAAAACCCCAACAACCTAGAAAACAAGCTTTTCTTCCCTTGGCAAAATATTTCAGTTCCTCCATCACAGCAGCTGGGACATGACAGGTGTTGTAGCCTCAATTGCTACTAGCTCCAAGTATTGTGAAAGATGTAAACCATCAGTGTTGGGCACAGCGTTCACATCACATTCACTGACTTGCTCAAGTTCTGCCCCACTGTGTGCTGACATCAGCAGGGCTAAGATGGCTTTTCTGAGCAGCCACCTTTTCCTCACTGTAGCCTGGGCTGCTTGATCATGCCAGGCTGGACTAGAGGGACTTATCTCCAGACACATAAAAGTGCAGTTGGACTGTAAAGTGACCAGAAGTGAAAGCATCAAGCCTGGAGCTCAGGACGGGACAAAAAAAATCAGGGAGAATCCATGTGCACGTGTGTGTTTTGCTCATACTAATGTTAAAGCAGAGGTAAGTACTCCAGAGAAGGACTGAAGCACGTTGGCAACCAGCTTGGAAAGGCTTTCACCATTGCTGCTCATGATGTATCTGTTCCCTGGCTAGATAAAGGGCTTTGTTTTGCTTTGTATAAAGCAGATGACAGGAGATCTGGGCTCCACACAGTGTTGCCGGACACCCTGGAGCATCTGATGAATCACAGCGTGTTGCTGCTAATGCACTTCTGGCCGTGGCTTTGTGGGACTTCAGGGGAACTGGTCATTAGATCATTTCCCATGGGCCACCAACTGGGGACTCGACCAGATGGTATCAACTTTCTGTCTGGTCTTTGGTCAAAATGGTCATAAAAACCATTCCCCTGGTGGTGGTAAAACCATTTGTGCTTCTGTTGAAGAATTACTACTCAATCGCCTTTGTAATACAACAAGCTGTTTCCAGTCAGAGCTACAAAATTTAAAACGGGCAGCAGAACTGGCCGTTACTAAACAACACAACTGCACAGGAATTGGCAGACAGACATTCCCCTACCCAGCAAGTCGTGTTCTACAACTGCCCTGGATCTCAGCACTTTTCCAAAACTGCGCTGTGTTTTTACAGGACTCAGATCTCTTAATCCATTAACTTTATGTGTATTTTCTGTTAGCTTCACACTGAGATAGAGAGTGACCAGTAAGTACAACCGATGGCTGTGCATGACAGAGCAGGGTGCTAAGGGGAAACTGGGGGAAACTGGGACATGCACGGCCCCATTTCCATTGCATGGGCGAGCAACAGCTGCCTGCCACTGCTGAGCCAACCTTTGTGTACAGGTCCTGCAGTTCTGATCGTCTCCTGTCTCCAGTAAGGGCTCAGCGCAGATTCACGGTGACATCGCTGCACCACACCAGCACCTTGTACCGAATCCTCCCCAAACCACAGCGCTGCAGAGAGCCGCTGGCAGAGCTGCCTGCACGAAGCCGTTTGCACAGCACTAAGGTCCTGGTAGAGCCACATAGGGACACAAATTTTGGATATTTTTGAGCGCCATCTACTGGAATTTTATCTGTTTTCTAATTGCTTGCACACTAACTGTAGTGCTTATATATTCATGCATATATAATACTCTGTGTTAAGAGGTGTGAAGGATTTCAGATTGAGGAGAAGAATGAGAAAGTAAGACTTCAGCACCACGTTGCTCCCACAACTGGTAGGCAACCCTACAGTGTCACAAGCACTTCGCCATGCTCCCATGTTTTCATGATTCTGATATTCTTTAATTTCCAAGGGTGAAAGATTTCCAAATGCTAGAGTTAGAGCTGGTCAGAAACTCCCAAGTGAATAGTCTTCCACTGGAAAATGATGATCTGATTAACTCAAAACATTTCATAGAAATGTAACAATTTTGTTACTTTGTTTTTACAGGAAATTGTAGTCATTGTATTAACATGTTTAATTTTCAGCTGCATTGTTTTTAAAAAATCAGAAAGAGAAAGATGACACGAAACATTTTCCTCTTGCTGAAATGAAATATTATACACATATATGAAAGCTCTATACCCAAATCCATGCATAGATAAACTCCTGAGACTGGGATTTGCATCCCGATTTGGGAAGGTAACAAAATGAGAACTATCCTGGAATTTTTCATGGATTGAAATTCCAGGCTGCAAAGAGCTCCGATCCCTGAATTTTTATTTCTCTGATCTATGTTGTTTTGAGAGAAAATAACCTGACTTGGGGAATTCTTTCGTTCCATTTCTGTCCATGCACA
Organism: Aptenodytes patagonicus; assembly: GCF_965638725.1. Lineage (NCBI taxonomy): Eukaryota > Metazoa > Chordata > Aves > Sphenisciformes > Spheniscidae > Aptenodytes > Aptenodytes patagonicus. The sequence continues at coordinate 2,621,224 of NC_134964.1, read as the reverse complement.
CACTGCTGATACCTTGCTAAACCCTAATTCTGCCGACGTACTCAGTTCAGCAAAGCAGACTGTTGGCAGTTTCAGTTTCCTGTAGCAGAGGCAAACCTTTTGTACTTTTTCCCTTTGGGCAATTTTCTTTTTCCCAGTGTTAGAAGTGTGCGAGGTCTTTCCAGCTGGGAAATGCACGTTGCAGGCAGCAAGGCCAAGTGTACAAAGAGAAAGGAGTCTCGGTACAAGTTACGGCACCGACATCTGGCATATAGATTTGACGTCTCTGTCGCCTCCTTTGCTGGACAATGCTCTTGTCCCCAGAGTGAATTCTTTGTTAATCGCTGGAACTCTGCAAATGTGACTGGCAACAGCTCTGCAGAGTACTTTGAGAGAGTTCTCATTTGCACTGATCTGTCATTTGAAAGAAGTAAAATCTTCTCCTCAGGTCTCCCTAGCATCATGCCCTGAACATCAGGTATTTGGGAAGCCAGCCCCTGTTGCAGAAAGCTATAGTCTGAACACAGGACAGCAGACATCAAGTTGGGCTGAAGAACGGTTTGGAGCGAATGAGACAGAGAAATGTTTGGGAGAGAAGTAGTAGTCACAGCTTGCTCTCCAAATAACTGTTGCAAAAAATGGCCAGTTTTTACCAGGAGTTAGAGGGCTGTTGTTCAGACTTGGGCACTGTTAGCTCCTGATGTTGACACACCATCTGTGGAGGACGACTGCTATTTCCATCTCATTCAGCCACTCATTTTAGCTGCTTTGGGATGGGCTAGCTGTGCAGAGGGATTGTTTAATCACAGGGACAAGTCTGAGAAGGAGCCATGTGAAGGACACCCTGTGAAGTCACTCTTCACTTTCTTTCCAGCTTAAAAGTGGTAGTAGGAGGGTTGTTCTGTGGGTATGACGGTGCTTGGGGATTTATATTAAATTTCTAGATCTGCCCTGGAGTAAGGCCCTTCCAGTCTTTGTGGTGTGTGTGGAACACGCCACAGATGGTGCTTTTTGATCTGCCTTGCTGGTGAGACTGCAAGTTCCCTGGAGCAGGACTGTCTCTGCCTGTGTAGGTGCGTAGGGCACAGTGCAGCAGTGAGCAGCTGTCTCCAGTGGTCCAATGCCCGTGCAGATCCAGCAGACCAGCAAGGTGTTCAGGAGGCCAGTCGCTCGAAAGCCCCTGGAGAACAAGTATTACGGGCAGGAGAGGAGAAGAAATCTTCATTTCCAGCAGAGAGAGATGCTGTGTGCCAGTCGTTGATAGGAGTGAGGTGGGCAGAGCCGTTCTGCATCCCCTGCATATCACAGGCAGAAGGAGCAACAGTGTAAATTGTATTAAATGGTCTGATTAGATTTTTTTTTTCCAGCAAAATTTAAATCCACCTTGAAACAAAGTTTTCCCTTGGGCTAGTGCAGCAGTTCAGCTGAACATAAAAGATGCTATTGAAGCAATTTTTGGCATGGAAGAGATTAAGTACCGTGAAGTCAGAACTAAAAGCTTGCAGTTCAGCAACACGCATAGCATGAAATTACATTCCTGAACATGTGAATTATATCATGGTCAGAACTCATGGCCATCTGACAACTGCCTTGGGAAGTTTTATATTAAAGTCCTGTCAAGCATTACAAGTGTCCTAAAGTGATGATGGAATGACTGATTAGAGAGGGGCCTGTAGCATAGCTGGCAGCTGCTAATGAATGGCCTTGAACTGCAGAGAAATGCTCCAGGCTCCTAAAGGAGGAAGAACGTATTCTAAAACATAGCTCATTTTAGAGGATTTTTAAGTCTGTTTGTAAATGAACACGTACATCCACAAAGTGGCCTCCTTCCGTGTGATCAATGAGCATACCCAGATGCTAGAAAGGGAGAAAATAAAAAGCTCTGCTGTTTTTTGAATGGAGACCTTGATAGTGGGTCCAAGAAGAGAACTCAGCTCCTGTCTCCATCTTCTCTAAATTTACTTTTCTTGCGGAGAATGGAAAGAAAAGTCTTTACTTTTTAATAGGATCTTTTTAAATACTGGCATGTTTCCATCATCTTATTTGATATATGAAGCATAAATAGGTGACTTTCTCATGCATGGGCTGTGTTTATATAACTCAGTCTTATCATATGATGTTGGAACATTTTGATAGTGTTTGCCAAATATAAGCCTGTGGCTCAAGTTTCTGGATATATTTAAAAATTTCCAAGATGGTCTCATTAGCTACACTTCCCATTAGACACTTGTTCCTAATTGATGAAATTAATTCTGATTTGATTTCCTCAAAGTTATTTTTTCAGACATTATTTGTTTTGTTGTTTGTTTGTTTTTAACATCTGTTCAATTAAACAACATATTATCCTTCTGCATACAAACAATCATCCTGTTATGCCTTGCTCTTTTCTTCACTTTTCTTCACACTGAAAATATTAATTCTCCAAGTTTAGAAATGTGCCCTGAGCAACACACCTATAAAAATATACAATATAAAGAAACTACAGTGCTTCCTTTATTCTGAATCCACCAGATTATATCTTTGTCTCACTGGTGACAATAACACAATTTTCAGATTTCCATAAAACCAAGCTTGTACCCACAGTTGTCTCTCTGTTGATGACTACTTTTTCATTATAAAAGGAGTTTCATCTTCATGACAGTTTTATGGAACTGAGGAAAGAAATTTATACCATTCTCTAAATCAAAATAGAAAACCATTTCTCTCAACCAAATTTGAGGAACTTTTTAGTAACAGATGCCTCCGGCAGAGTCACCTGGACCCAAGTCCAGAATCCGTTAGTGGATCTTTCCACACTTGCTGTGGGTTTTATCCAAAGTGCGTAAAGATAGAAGATTCATTTGCTACAAGCATGAAACTGCACTAGAATGCGTTAAACCAATTCAATGGCAGGGAATTCAAGTTTCAGGGTTTTTTTCTCATAGTGAAAGTCATTTGGTTTGGGGCCATCAATTAAGCAATCAAAAAATCCAGCAGAGCCACAGTCTAATTACAATCTAATCACATCGCAGTGAAACTGCAAAATAGTCACAGTTGTCATTGCTACACAAAAGGTTGCTGTTAGCTGTCAATCTTTCTATCACCGACAGGAAAGTCAACTTCCACACTGTTTACAAGCCTCGCTTAGGGAACCTTGGGCCTAAATCCTAAACAAACTTCCTCTGCAATAATTGCTAACATAATAGCACAACGTGGAGACTTTGTCACTAGAAGTCCATTATTCTTTAAATTGCCATATCACAAAGCCAGCTCGCTCCTCTTCAACACTCACTTTGTTCAGATGCCAGAGGTTCTTGGTAGTATCACAATGAGCTGAGAAAGCAGCTTTCCAAAAACTAGTATTATTTGAATGCATCCAAAGAATAGCAATTAAACTCAACATCAAATCCCCTTATTCCCTGATCTACGTATTTTATTTGGAAACCATTGAATACATTTGTTCATATAAAAGTCACTGTAAGGACTGCACTTTGGGACGACTTTCTGCTATTGCAAATTCAGCAAAGAATACAGAGATGCTTAAGGTTAAACTAGGGTGCTAATGCTTTGCTGAACCAAGCCTAAGCTAATGCATGTAACTCCTGAACCAAACACTGTTCGACTTCTTGTACGTCTGCCCTTCAGTGATAGCTCACCTGGTCAAGCAGGAAGGTGAAATGAAGTGTCTTTCAAACCACACATCATGGTTCGTGCAATGAAGGTTTCACAACTCGTGGTCACTGTGATGTATTTTTCCCATAGGCCAGGGAAGGAATTTGCATACAATGAGAATATTTTTTCTAAGTTAAAACAAAACACAGTCTTATTTCATGTCTTTCAAGGAAGGTTTGGAGGATAGCCATATACATTTTGAAATTCCTGGACCAGAAATAAGCCATTAAAACAGATTTTGCAAGATGTGGGTTTTTTACAATAAAGGGAGGGAATGGATCTCTGTTCATTTTGGATCCTGAGAGTAATATTTCACTGCTCCCTTTCCAAAACAAAAGTAGAACAAATTGATTGCTTTAAGTTCCTTATTCAGGAACTTTCCAATAACATCACACCTTATGCTTTGGCTTCTGTAATAGCTTTTCCCTGAGCTCTTGACAGCAGGGTTCTGACTTTTGCTGAGTTAACAGCATGTTCTCCAGAGTAATGATTCTGGAGGCAGTAAGGAAACTGTAAAACGGAACCTGGATACAAGTTACAACATGCTTGAGACCTCAGGCAGACTGCTGTATATTTTGCATGGTCAGTCTTAGATTTCATGTTTAAGACTAAGGAAGCAACACACAGAACGCCCATTGTGCCCATTGTAAAGGTCCTTCTACATTTCTCCATGAAACAAATTCTCCTGGGCTTTTATATACATGCCTGTGTGTGAATGTGTGTGTGTGTGTTTATATATGTGTGTATATATATAAACCCCAACCTTTAATATTCTCCCTTCAAGAAATGATATAATCTTTAAAAGTACTTTTATAATCAGAAGCATCACGTTCTTTGCATTTTAAAGCTAGCACTTGATTAACTGAATTATTTACAGCTGGCAGTGGTCTTAATTGGTTTCTAATGAACCAGAATGCATTATAAATGTAATTACAAGTCAGCCTGAACTTTTTTTTTTTTGTCCAAAAGAGCTGCTTCTATAATTCTTTAGTATACTGAAAAAAATATGGGTTTAATTACAAATTAAGATGGTAAACCACTTAAGTAAAGGTGGGTTCCATGCATGGCCTAGTGTCTGTATCAAGTTTGCATGTTAATAGATCTGGAAGAGTGCCACTAAGTATCTTCTTGTCTGGCCTAAGCAATTACCATTTTTGGTGGTATTTATTGAGCCTCTTTGTGCACTTTGAGATTGATTTCTAGTTCAATTATCTGCTGAAGCATAAGAAAGCTGATTAGAAAATATATTTTCCCTACAATGTGATGTTTTCTTTTATAAAGATAAGCATACAGGGTAGTTAGCTTTGATGCTAAGTAAGTTTTCCTATGGATCCCTTAGTTGCATAGCAAGATTTAGTTTTGCTGTCTGAGTATCAGAATGTCCAAATTCTTCTGGCTTTCACAGGGAATTGGTACCTATAACGCACGGTGCTCTGAGCTGATGAAGCCGATACGATACTTCTAAAATCTCCAAATTATTCTATATCTTTAAAGCGTTCTGGGCAGGATTACATTCTCCACAGCAGTATACCTATATGTGGGAAAGAGAAATGTAACCAATTCCCCTGCTGACCTTTATCTTATTGTGTCTATTTAAAACAGGAAAAGCATGCCCATTGGCTCAGCTAATACCTTAAATAACTAAAAGACACCCTGCTATTCCCAGTTCCTGACTACTTCCTTGTTTACTTCCCTCCTGGCTAGCAGCAGCTTGCATATATATTTATATATGTATGCAAATTTTCAATTCCAGACAGGTCTTACCCAGGAAAACAAAACAATCTGGGTAGCTCTTCCAAAAGCACTGCAGGGATAGGTCTGTGGAAGGACTGGGCCATCTTATGCCAACCCCATAACGTTCCCTGAGCCGCTGTCTGAGGTGGGTGATTGCTGGAGCATATGTGTTTGGGACTTCCCATATACAAGCATCCCAGCTGACTCAGACACTGCTTCCCTCTGGAAAGCTGAGTACTCCAGCACCCATCGGGTGGGTGTCCTTGTCACAGCCCCCCAAGAACATTAGCAGCCCAAGTGCCCTGACCTGACTTAGTGGCAGTGGTTCTGCTTTTCCTTGCCTGTCTTGCTACTCCAATTATTTTGAACTTAGTCCCTTACTGTGTAGGCTAAAGAAAAAAGTTCTGCTTTACATAAAATAATTAGTGGTTGATGAAGTGGAGCAGAATGATGAGGGAGGTACAAGCCCACACTCGTGAGCTTCTGGCCAACTGTGTAGGGCCCCTCTTCTCAGGTAAGAAGAAACCCGGGAAGTTAGCATGGGCCAGCGCTGTTGCAAAATGAGGTGGTTACCTGGTGTTGCAATGGGAACCCCCACCAAGGCTTCTGAGGTCAGGCACTCAACCTTCAAGCAGTAATATGAAGAAAATGTATCTGAGACTTACCACCTAGGCTCTGTTAGTTTTATTTACCTTTCTGAGTTATTATCTTTTGGTAAGAAGCTTACTCTCTTGCTCCCTTTAATTTTAAGCTAGATAGAAAATGTGTTTAATGTATGATTTTTTTTGGAAATGTATATATATCATCACTTTTGCATCTTTCCACCATTATATGCAGAACTTCATAACTTGGTTAATAAGACTGGATTTACATTGGTCTTGAGCAGTGTTCTCAGTGTAAGGAAACTGGGAAGCAAATGCACTTAATGGAGCTCTTGAGGGAAAACATGGATGTTCCAGGTCTGTCCATTTGAAGTGAAGGTGTTGAGTGCCTTAATTACTTACACCTAGATACCTCCCACTTTCAAAGATACCTTAAAATACATGTAAGGTCTTTATTGATTTAAAAAAGAAAAAAAGCTTTTTCCTAAAGCCCCTTAAGAACCCGGTGCTGTTTTGAGCATCTGGATCCTAAGGCACTTCTGTGAAATCTACAATTTGCTGTTAGCCTGAGGGATCTGGGCGAGGTGGAAAACGAGCTGAGTCTGGAACAGCTGAACATCCTGGTGTATGTCTGGAGTTTACTCCAAAATGCTGAAGTCAAATGCTCTTTTATCAATTCCTGGCACGCCAGAGAGTAAATACGGTCACCTGGACCTGCAGGAACTGAACAGATAAGAGCCGTACGCCAATGGATCTGGGAGTCCCTCGCACAACTTCTCAAATCAAAAAAGCTAGGGCAGATCCTGGCTGCAGGGTCTCGGAGCAGCATTCCTTGTGCTTCATTAGCTACATTTGGTGTATGTCCATTTGGCGCTTGTGGAGATCCAGCTGCTTTCCAGGGGTGAGCAGCTGACTGGTGAGACAGAATGGCAGATACACTATAGCAGTATGTGCAGATGGTTGTTATTTCAAATGGAAATGTTTGTTTTTTATTTGTCAAGTATGTTCCCGAGCAGATAAAAGGACAGCTCTCTGTCTGTGTTGTTTGTAGTGAGGCTTGAGCACTGTCTACTGAAGAAGGGAAGGCTGAGAAAGGACTTGGTTATCACGCAAAGCAGGGCAGAAGGGATGACTGGAGAATTAGCTTTTGCCTTGGCTGATGTTTGTGGGAACTGTGCTGTGACTCAACAGGCTGGTGTTGTCCCTAGGCTCATCTGCCTGAGTGTGTGGGGAGCAATGTTGCTCCCTCTGCAGGGACCCCAACTGCAGGGAACGGCTGGGGAAGGTGAGGCGCTAATGAAAAGCAAAATTCTGCTTTTGGTCACATTTGTTCCTTAAAGCTTTCCCCGGTGAACAAGATGAAGCCCAGCCCTTCGTCTCACCATGTAACTGCAGCCTGACGTGTCCTCTCTCTTTACTCTCTTGCAAGAGTTGTCAACCATCACTTAAACAACAGGAGGTTGTGGAGGCGTTGGCTGTCGGCAGCCCCTGAGCTCTCTGAGCTGCTAGTTCACATGGCCCCGGGGCAGGATCCAGGGGTGTGTTTTGGCATGTCCCGTATAGTCTGGACCTCTCCCGAAAATGGTAGCCAACAATCCTTGTGGCTTGCCAGACAGACATGTGGTGGAACTGTCATTATGAAACATGTAGTTTTGGGAAAGGAACTTACTTGCAAGAGTGACTATTTTGGAGTGAGTCAGTAGATCCACATCAGAACAGATGTGAGGCAATGGGAAGAAGAATCCTTCCAGTCTTGTGCAAAACCTCAGCTCAATTTATGTTAGAAATACCAGAAGCTTGCAAAGGCATTTACAGAGATACAGTCCCTGTGTTTTAAGGGAAGGCAGCAAAAAGAAGTCATTGTAGAGTTAAAAATCATCTACCACCTTTATTACATGGAGGAAACATGGCAGGGGATGAAAGGAAGAGCTTTATTTGCTGTTGAAGATGTTAGATTCCGTGTGGTAGACAACATCCAAAAATATGAAGTCACTTCCAAAAAACACAGCTGCTCTGGGAGAGCTATGATTTCCATATGACTGGTTTGTATGAGAACATCTCTGTGGCGGCCTCAGGACAGGAATGTCGTCATGAACACTGCTGAACTTTAGAGATGACTGGATTGTTTTTCTGGTAGTATTTAGTGACATTATTTTGTAATGCTAGCCTTTTGGAAAAAAGATATTCCCTGAATTAGCACATTACTGGCTTGTTTAATGAATGTTCTGCCTTTATGACACGAGATTAAGCAGACTGTTCTATTGCTCTAAAACTTTTATAGATTTGATTTATCTTAAAAGCTATATTCTATCTTAGGCTGTTGGCAAATTAAAGAAATTACTGGATGAAATCCTGGGAATGGTGTTTTGCTCAGGCTCAGCTTAGAGGGCCTTAGATGAAAGGGTGTGATACTCTCCGAAGAGACCATTGCTGTAGGAGTAAAACTGTGAGTAAAACACTTCAGTGCTACTGAAAGTCATTAGGACTTGGCATTGACTTTACCTTCCCCAGCGTGTTTTTGTAGCTGCACAGTGGAATCTCACTCTGAGGTAGAAGGCAGTATCCTCTTCCACTTGCATGCTAAATTCTGTAATCATAACATTTATGTTTTCTATCATTTGAAACAGACCTGGTATTCAGGTTTCATTGTAGAAAAAAGATATTTTTTTGCCCTTCATTCTTGCAGTAAAAGAGTAGTAGGATTTTTTTGTTTAGACACTTGTGTTAAAACAAATTTGTGAGCCACTGCTCTGAAAGATTGATCGATGACTAACAGAACCGAGTCCAGCTGCCTGTGAGGTCTGGGCTATGCAAACCCCAAAAGAGCCTAAACACACTCTGCGTGTGGGAGAGGAGCCTCAGCTGCCGTGCAATCACTTATGTCAGCAGACACGGGATATTCCAGCACTGGGCAAATAAATATACCAAAAATGAGTAACCAAGTGAGAGAAAGTGACAGCTTTGGGAATGAAGGTGGTGAACCTGTTTGAATGTAACGTACACTCAAGCAGTTGGGGGAGGAGGACGGGTGTGGGCTCTCTGGTTTCAGTAATGTGTTGGGTTGAGAAGTGTTTGAAGAGAAAAGAATGACTGCTGTGTTCTCGCAGGGATGTAGTCAGCCCAATTAAGTACGGTTTCTTAAATTGCTGACAAGTCTGTATAAACAAAGCTTGCATGGGCTGATCTGAAGCTTACAAGAGATCATTGACTTTAATTACGGTTCAGCAGAAGTAAAAATTGAGCTAGAGGTACTTGAAAGGTGGAAAGCTCGCTGCTCCTGGCCCGAGTGGGTATTTGGATTTTGTGGGTGTTACTAAGCAGGCTTTCCCTGCATGCAGTTTCCACCAGATCACAGCCCACAACTGGTTTGTTTGGGCTCTGTGCACCATGATAACAACTTCCCCTGGAGTTATATATGTAGGTAGGTAGCACTGAATAGTGTTATTTTCCATAAATTTACAAAGTCATGTCACCCAGCCACTGAATGAGTGACTTTGATAACTTCGCTTTTGAGGACAGTGCTTCAGAGAAGGCATTTCAGAGGCAATGTGGGGTGCTCTTTGATTTTGCAATTTACGTACCAAATATAAGTGACTTAAATGTTCCAGGCTTAGACCAGAGCCACAGATAGCAGTTGTAAACACTCTTTCAGTGGACCACACTAGTTTTCTGATCATGTTTTATTTCTCTCCATCCTCCCTTGTCCAGATCCAGTGTTTGCTAGCAAGGCCTCCAAATTGCAGGGCTTATATCAATATTCAGATTTTTCCCTTCATGCAGACAATGGAGAACTTGAGCAAAAGCCCATCCAGGATCTTGGGAATTTCCTATAGACCTCAAAGGACTTTGGAGCTAGCTCATAGGTGAACAAACTGTTTCAATTAGAAAGGTTATGTTACGAATGTAAACCGTGCAGGGCAAGAAACAGCCTGCTGCACACAAATCCCTGAGCTGCTTCCTTCTGTTTCTTGCCTCCTCTTCAAACTGCTAGAGAAATTTCCAGCATGTGATTAGTTTCTCATGGAGAACAGCTTGTATCTATATTAATCTTCTTATTTTTAAACCAACACCCTCTGATTTGCCTCATCAGATCTAGAAATTGTAACGATTCAACAAAGATGTGGATGCGGGCTCACTGGGTGCTTGTCCTCTGCAGACAGTGTGCTGCGTGTTCAGTAGCATGCCTTGGCTCACAAACTTTCCCAGCAGGAAGCTTATAATGAAAGGGTTATTGAGCAAGAAACAGAAAGATTTAAACTAAAGTCACTCCCAACTGAACAGCTGGCTTTGTTTTTAATTTGTGCTATCAAGAAGGGATGGGGGTAGGGGAGACGAAGTTTTCCCTCCTTCATGTAGAGTACATCCATGACCTTCAGGTGCTTAATCACAGCATTTTACTGCTCACTTCTAACACTTCCCCATCTGTAACATCTCTGTTCTGAAAAGTAATGAAGTGCTTTAAAATTGTGATTAATTGTGAATTTAATTGCCACCCCCTCCCCAAAGGAAGCTAACCACAGCCAAAGCAGAGAGAATAAATGACTGGCCCTGGGAATGCTGAATATTGGAGCTCAGTGTTGGAGGCAGAGCTGGAGCCCAGGACACAGCAGTCCTCCTTGCTTTCTTTCCTGATGAGCATGTATTTTTTGGAGGCAGAATGTGTGTGTCAGGATGGAGGGGAAGGGTGGAAATCTGGGGATGGAACTGTACTTGCCAGCTCTTACCATGAATTAATTGTATTTGGCTTGCCCAGCAAGTATTCATTGCCTTGAGAGAATACAAACAGAATGTTGCAAGACTGAACTATCCCAGCTCCAGCTGTGATGCTTCCTACCCCAAGCACTCCAGCAAAAAACCTGTGCGCTACCCTTTTTTTTTTTTTTGAAAGCACTTTATAAAAGCACTAATGATCTTGCACTTGATAGATGCCTGTTGCCACTGTATCCATCCCCAACTTCTCGCCTTCTGTCTGCAGTATGTCCAGTACTGGCTGGTTAGCTCCTTTACCTCCAGATGTGGCTGCACTTCATGCAAGATCTGCAAGTGGTGTAAAGTTCATAGAAAGTATGGAGCTCTTTTAACATGAAAGTCACTCTGTCAGTGTTAGGTATATCATTAATGTGGCATTTCTTACCAAGTGCCACTGCACTTCTCACATTCAAAGCATTGCCATGAATTCCTGCCATGCAGAGAGGTCGGCACTTCCCCAGCAAACATATTCTGACTGCTTGGGGGTCTGAAAGTGGCTGGGCAAAGGGTTGAAATATCTGGGCAGTCTGGGAGCTACGGTCCGAACCAGCTGCCTGCCCTCCTCAGGTTGGGAAGGGGATCCTGGCTCCTCCGACCCTTACAGATGACAACAGTTCGAACAGAAAAAGAAAGCCAAAGTAAATTATTTATATTTTGCATTAAAGCTACTGCTCCTGGGTGACAGCTGTGTCTTCTTCCCTCTGTACCCTGTAATACAAGCAGCTTCAGAAGGAAAAACTAAAAATCCCACTGAAAACCCAACAGAGGGTTTTCCATGATAAAAAAGGGAGAGGAGGCTGTTTAGGCTTCAGGCTGATAGAAATCCTTCTTTATCAAAAGAATAGGAGAAGCTGTTGCTCTCCTTTGACAGTCCTCTGTACCTGCAAATTGCTTTAGGCTCAAAGCTTCCCCTGCTACTGCACTTGCATTACTGACCCTCGCCTGGCTCACATAGGGCAGGGGTTTCATTTCAGTAGCTCTCAGCTGGAAACAATATACCTCAGTCCTTATAGCTGTGTGGCATTCTGAAAACTTAGTTTGAATGGGTGGCTTCTCCTGAGGAGCAAGTACTACCTTGCTTCTCTTGTCCCCTCTTTTTGTAGGAATGGTGTTAAAGATGTACCTTCTCTGTTCAGAAAGAAGATTTTCCTTCTTTCTTTGTCTCTCAGCCTCCCATGTGATGCCCTGAACTCAGAACAACTGCATGCTCGGCTCGTAGTGCCTGGTCTTTATATCCTTAATGCCCTGGGCAGTCAAATTCCTATGGGATGCAACATTCACGCAGTGTTTTGCACCTGGAAAAGTTGGACGATAGTTGAAAGTCAAACCCAATAAGGGGAAAGTGTCTGTGCTTCGAGATGTGGCACCCATATCTGGTACGGGACAATTTGCTGGCAGCTCCTGAGTCCCTGAGGATGCCTTCCACAGCTTCCTCAGAAACAAAACAAAAATCCAGGGACCAAAACCGCAACTGGGAGCAGAGCTGTTTCTGGCTGCAGCAAACCTGGGCCCAGTGGGCTCCAGGAGCTCAGAGGCTTTGTACGCAGATGGTGAAGCAGCAGTTTTGTGATTGTCTCTCATCATCCAAACCAGGGCTATATATAGGCTATACATTCAGCTGGGAGAAATGTCAGTGATACTAAGCCTAGCTCCATCCGTGATTCCTGGTGGACAGGCAGTGCTGTATGAGGGGAACGGCCAAGGCCATGCTGTGCGTGTGACTCCTTACCCTCCTCCTCCTACCTGCAGGAAACCTGGGCTGCTGCCACGCTTCAGCAAAGGGGCTTTAACATGTGATCTGGATGATTTTTGATGTCTAGATTGGAGGGTAGATGCTATATACCCTTGTCTCTTGAGGTCTGACAGTCTCATGGGGCAGGTATGTCCCCTCATAATGTCCATGCTCACATCCAGAGCCTTGAGCCCTCTCGCTTGCCTTCCCTGGCCCCTTCAGAGCCCAGCCTGCTTCTATATAATAAATAAATATGTTTTCTTTTGCCTTGAAAGGAAAAGGGCTGAGGGCTTCCTAAAACCAATTGGGTAAATTGTTTATTGTGCAAATTTCAATACGGGTTTTAAAAAGGAAGTGGTCTGTAAGCCCTGATAAACATTGTGTAGTAGATAGTGGTAGGAAAGGGTTGCGGTTCCATCTGAATGTATACACGGACCTGGGTCTCTCATGGCTATGCAAGAACAATGAATTATATATCATGTACGGCAAGGCTGGCTCCTGGGCTGTGGACCGCCATCTCCCAAAGCTGCTGGCACCGGTGGCTGTCAGGGACGGGGTACTGGGTTGGTGGGACCTGTCCCTGACCCAGGGCAGCAAGGATGTGAGTTCCTGCTCATTAGGTGATACAGTTAGTGATGCTAATTGCTGCAGCCGGCTCTCCAGCAGAGACAACTGCTCCTTAACAGTGCAAAAAGAGGGTGAGCATTGAATGGGGAATAAATACAGGCAAACAGCGAGGCCCAGTCTGAGTTGGGTCTTACATGTGCATTTGCTGCGCTGTTGCCTGTAGCAGGCTCTCTCCTCGCAGAGCTCCGACAGATTGGGAATCTTGGCTCGCAGCTTACAAATCCTGAAGGCAATTTTTTTGCCTGGCCAAGGACTATTTACATAATTATGTGCTTGAAGAATTGCGTTCCAAATAAAGACATGATTTTAGCTATAAACATACATTATCTTTCTTCAAAGCATTAAAAGCTCCCACAAAGTAAATTTTTAACTCTATTAGCTTGAGTTAGTGTGTGTTTAGAAACTTAAAAATCAGTGGAGGAAAGATGGCTCAAGTGAAGTTACAGCAGGAAAAGTTCCATATTAAAATTAAGTATAAAATGGCTGTTACCTACAAAAGATTACCCTTTTTTGTATTGTTAAGAAGGATCATGGTATTTGGCCTAGTGGTTATATTCTAGGACTTGCAAATGTTTATTCCAGCAATTGGCTTTCTACCAAAATTATTTGTTTTTCATTAAAATGTAGGTAATCCCTTGCTATCTTAAAAGGAAAAAAAAAACCCACCAAACAAAAAAAAACAAAACTGGAACTGGCGTGGCCAGAGCAGAATCTAATTTGGAAGATATATGAGAACCTCATGGGATGTTGATTTGTATTGGCTCTGAAGTCCTTTATGTAATAGTTTCACTGTCAAATTGAAAATTATACATCATCTGTAGCTCAGGTTTTTTCCCATTGTTGCTGAGAAATCCCTGGATACTGGTCAAGCTCTCTTGACAGATGAAGAGAAAATATTTGGTGTGCTAAGATCATTCTGGGATAGCTTAAATAATTAAGTGCCTGCTCCTGTGAACCCTTATTAAAGAGCTGCCCTTCACTGTGTGTGCAGCTTCACTAATCCTGGTGAAACAGTATGAACAGAAACGACTCCTGCGAGTAAAGCTGTGCGGACTTGGGCACAAGCATTGCTTTTAGAGAAGAATGAAGGTGTGTGTGATGCAGCTGCAGAGGGTCACGGTGCGGATCACAATGAGGTAATAGGAAGCTCTGTAGTTTCTCTTGCTCCAGATGAGAGAAGTGTTTGTTTAGGAGTGTCCTCCCCAGAGCTGGGTAGTGGCAGAGTCATAACACTTAACTTGCATTTCAGAGGTAGAGCTACAATTCTCCCGGGGTAGGGGTGGGAGCGTTGCAATCAAGGCTCCTGCCCTCAGCTTGATAGGAGAGGTGGAGGGGAAGTGATTTTCCAAGTCACTCCTAGGAGCTCTGTATTTTCATGTTAAAAAGGCAGGCTTGACAGATCACACTGCCAAAATGTTGGCTGGAATAGAAACTCCTCCTTGCCTGTTTTGCAGACAGGAGGTACTGGATGGCTGCACTAGCTTCTTTGGGATATGACTTTTTCTGCTTTACAAATTCAGAGTGTTCTGAGGATGCATTTCTGCATCAAGACATTTCCGCGGAGCTCCACAAAAGCAGTTATGATCCAGAGACAGGGCAGCACACGACGGCCCAGCCGCTACAGTTTGCAATACCCAGTTAAATGTGGGTGTGAACATCCTCTTGTTCAAGGAGTTCAGCGATCGGTTGGAAAAGCTGAGGAGGACGTTTTGCTATCCCTAGTTACTAGTGAAAAACCAGGACCAAGAGACTGAACAGCTTAGTGGGGGGCAAAGGATATTATGGCAAAATGGGGGTTTCCATGTCACCTGCATCCCAGTCCAGCAACGTGGCCATGAGGCAGCAGGAGAAAGGAGCAGCGAAACGCTGCCATCTCACGCCCCACTCCCTGAGTGCTGTCAGGATTACGTCCTAAACCCCAAAGGACGACTGCAAGCCCCAGACAACTGTTTGTTGTGGGGTTGCTACTGGAGTCTGTGGTATAAGGGAGTTTCTCAGGCATGTTGGTGAGTCATCTGATACAGGAGGAGTCTGAGACAGGAGCTACACGTTGCCCCCTCGCCCAGCAGCCGATACTGGATGGTGGCTGCTATTTAAATCGACAGCAGGAGTGTCAATGTATCTGTGACATTTTTTTAAAGATGGCTGAGGAGACCAGGAGCTGACAAATGATTCTTCCACTTCTCCCGGCTAATTTTGGATTAGCTGCATTTACAAACAGGTGCTGACACATCCACAGGTCCCAAAATTCCTCACTGTGTCTCTTTGGGGTTTCCAACACCCAAACCTGTGGAGCCGAGAGCAGTGAGCTCAGGTGCGTCGGTGTCCCGTCCTTTGCAGTGTATGCAGGCCTGTCACACGTCATCAGGCTTGGTTTTAAATGCCTTTTTGGTTGATCCCTTAGAAGGAAGCTAAGCACCTTCCTCCCAGCTGCTCTCTTCTGCCCATGTCGTTGGTATAAACTGTGGGTTTTGCTCAGTTCTGGCCTGGTGCTTTATGTAAAGGTGCCAGATATACCCTGGAGCTTGACCCAGCAGGGAATTGTGTTGGTCACAGCAGCACAGCTCACAGCAGAGCCTGCGATGACAGAGAAATGACCATGAGCACAGCCTGCGCACTGCTGTGTCAAGCTAGCGGGAAGCTGGATGTGGCGAAACAGCTTTTACCACAATGAGGCATGTGCAGAAGGAGGGAATCTTCTAGTACAGACTCACAAGAGTCCGTTGCTCCCCATCGAGCATTTGCTGCCAGGAGCAAGGGAGGCAGCGCCACCATTGAGGGGTGGGATGACCCGTCAGACGAGGACTGCTTCAGCTCTGCTCAGGGGTGCTGAGGCTTCACCTCAAGATGGAGCAGGAGCAGAGCGCTGCTGCAGGATGTTCAGCTGCTTGTTCAAACCTCCCCTGCAGCCTGCTGCCGAGGTGCATGTAGAAGATGCCATATCTGCAGCTGTTTCTGAGAGCATGTTTATCTCTGAGGCATTTCCGAAGAAAATACTCAGTTTCCCCAGCTTTGTGCTGGCACAACTTCTATGGAAAGGGAAAATGAAAACCAAACAGAACTCCTTTTCAAAGAGCTCTGGTGCAAACTGCAACACTGTCCAACGCTTCTCACGCAGCTCAGGGCTCACAGAGGCAGGCGCTTCTGGTGGTGATCAGGCAGCATTTACTGAACGGCTGCAATTAAACTTGTTTTCTTTCTCCCCACTAACTCTGTGCCAGTGCTTTCAGTCCCAACTTGCTTGAGGGAAGAGGCAATCAGGCCTCTTGGATATCCCTACACCTCACCTCAAAACACTGAGTGAGAGTGAGCATCATCTCCTCAGGGGCGAGCACTCATGGAGCTCTCGTCGTGGGGAGAGGCACAGCCAAGGCAAAGGCAGCTGACTCGATGGTTCAGAGCAGCGTCCTGGAGGACCACAATGTGGTGGGACTGTCCTGGAAACCTGAATGCAAACTGGCAGGCAGTTTATGCAGAGGAATAACATATATATTGAGTTATCTTTGAAAGTTTACTAGGTTCTCAAGAAGTCCAGTAATTTTTCAGCTTTTAACATGATTCTCATGGACCCGGATTTTTTTTATTTTTTTTAAATCCCTGTAGAGCCACAGCATCTGCAACTTTCACAAATTTCTCATCAGGGTAACAGCCCTGAATGCCATCTCTCCCACAGGAGCCAGCATCCTCCCCAGGCTCCTGATGCTCCTCCATCTCCCAGCATGTAACATGCATTGAGTCTCTGAGTTCAGCAGTGATGTTACCAGTGTAAATGGCAGGAAAAATTTTTTCCGTGGCTCTTCTAAAGAAGTGTAATCTGCACAATTAGACACTATTAGGACACTATTAGAAGTTTATACTTGACAACATGTGGTGTTCAAGTATGTCTATTTGTCAGTCTTTGACTTCCTGCAGTGCTTACCTCAACCGTACATAAGTATTATTGGTGTAAGGCCAAGGATATGAACTTTTAAATCAGCTCTAGCTTCAAGTACAGACCTAAGTAGAAAATGTTAAAGGTGAGGATGTGGATAAGAATTCAGAATTTGGGGAAAAATACAACGTCTTTGACTAGCTTGTTTTCCACACTCCTTTAGTGGATATTGATTGAAGGAGCCTGAAGAAAAACAGTGCCTTAAATCAACATGCTATCAAGTAAGAACAGTGCAGAAAACAGAGTTTCTCAGAGCTGCTGCAGGCCTGAGCTGCCCTGGGAACCATACAAGCCTAAGAAGTCAAAAGCGCTGACCTGAATAAGAATGAGACCATTTTGGGCAGCTGAAATTTAATGTGGAGCCTGAATAAAAAGCCTTCCAGTTCACTGGGAGTAAATGTGAATAACTTACTGTTTCTTGGCTGAAATCGTGGTGTTAAGTGCAGGCAGCAGCATTACTGCTTTTCATTACTGATGTCAATTTTGATACAGTCCCAGTGGGACTATAGAAAACTCTGCCCCATTATGTTTCAGAACAATAGGATCACTGCAAAAGAAAGACACCAAGCGCAAACGTGCCAAGCTAATTCCTTTCCAACTTCAGCTTGAGCAAAAACATTCAGGAACGAACATCCTCAGATCTGGAGGTGGACAAAATCAATATTCGGATCTGTGTGAGGTGGCTTTGTATGGCCATTCTTTATGTTTATACCCTAATTTTTGCAAGGATGACACATCACTTTTCTGCTCTTCTGAAATGCCATTACATGTGTGCGTTGGAGCCCTGCTGTTGTGTGAGCACTGAATACCAACAGCACGTTAGGAAGGGGTGTTGTGGGCTATGATGCTGATCCATCAGGTCCTGCCTCCAGCAGCGATTGCTGATATGAAGGTATAAGATTGACTTTTAGTGATGTTTGGATGAAGATGTGCATTTGTAGCACACATCTCCATGGACTTCTTTCTAGGATGGCACAGTTGTTAAGGAAGTGCTGGTGTCTTATTGCCCTGACTTCTAATAGGGGTTTCACTAAGTGAATGGTAGGTTTATGATTAAAAGTCAGACTCCTCTTCCTGTATCCATTTTCAGGGAGAAGTTAACAGTGAATGAACAGGACGCTATTAAAAGGTGTTTAATAACTCTGTTTGTAAACTGTGAGTTGATCCTGAATTGCCAGTTGTTGCCAAGCTCGTGACTTGGGGTGAGCTACCAGCTGCAGTGAGCGTTGCATTCATCCCCCCCTTTTTTCTTTTGAGTGCTTTGGGACAAGAACTTACAGTTTCTGTCAATAAGCAAGTAACCAATGGGAAAGATGTAAAAGCTTTCTGAATACAAGTCATCCTCATTTAACTATATCATGAGGGTAATAAATACATCAGAGGGGTAAGCACCAGGGAGGAAGAAGAGCTATTTAAACAGGACAATGTTGGCACAAGAACAAATGAGTGTAGGCTGGCCATAAATATACTTGGGGTGGAATTTGGAAGGTCTCTGGCCATCAGAGGGAATTTCTTTCAGTTAAAGGAGTGTGGGAAAGAAACTGATTTCCCCCCCCAAGATGAAGTTTACTAAGTGTATATGAGCAATTACATGTCACAGTTGCTGTCTGCAATTCTGCAGATCTGTGCTCCTATTTCAAAGGATAAAGGCAGATTTTCGTCACCCTACTTCAGTTAATTTTTGTAAAGAAGGACTTCCTGTGCAGTTCCTTGAAAACACAAGCAATTGTAATTCCAGCTTTGGGCAAAAGATTTCCAATGACTTTTTGAGTCTATTCAGAACAACTGAGAGCACCAGCCAAAGAGCAATGTGAAGAACAGCTAGCAGAGCTAACTGGCATCATTCTGCACTTCATTTTTCCAGTGCTTAAAACAGCAAGTCATTGGAAACTGGAATTTGCAAAGAAAACCATGTCAGTAGATAATAAACTGCAGGGAGAAGGTAGTAAATCTATCATGTCTCATCTCTATAAACCAAATGATTAAATCCTCAACTTTATTCAGAGGGCTGTAAGTGTGGTTTATACTCAGAGCTGGTATGCTTCTTCCATTTCTGAAATGTAAAATTTCATCACATGATGGGATGCAACTCACAGGCATGTCTGTGTCCTCCCGTCTGCTCTGTTGCACTGGAATGACTGACCGGGGGATATGCAAGAAACAGCTGTCTCTGCTCACTCTTCCCTGTCTTCTCCTCTACATCCTCAGTATTTGCAGTAGCTTCTTTCACCAGCATCACCCAAGAGCTCCTCTTCTCCCTAGCAAAAGGACCAAACTCAGTAGAAGTATCCCAGAAGTTCATGACCCCGTATCTCTAGCTCAGGTCTCAAACACATCTTGTGTGTCATAGCCTCCTAGTTCAGACCCAGGCGCAGGTCTACATCTCCCTGTGAACCAACCGCCTTCTTTCCTGGCTCTTTGCGCCCCACAAATTGCTTCCAGGCCTTTGGCAGAGTAGTTGCTAAAGGGGTCCCCCAATGGTCCCTATAAGCCTTACCCCATCAGCCCAGATAACAGTCCCAACATGTCTTGCACTTGATTTTTCCTCAAAAAAATGTCTTTGGACTGAACCTACTCTAGAACAGGCCAGGAATTTGACAAAACTAGCTTTTCATGGGGGAAAAAAGTTTCCCACTTGCTGAAGCTGAACTTCTGTGCAGGAAAATGCTGTTTCCAACTAAACTTTCACTGTAGTTCTTTGATCTAGGGTGGAATTTCTGGGCAAAATTAAAGTTCATGTGAGGCCAATTCTTTTGTTTTCTTTCCTCAAGATGTTTGGCTCCTTTGAATCCCTTGTTGCATCCTAAAGGCACAAATGTGTGTCTGCAGATCACCCCTTCAACCTGCTCACAGTTGCTTTTTCCTCTTCTTTGGCTGGCAGTTCTCATTCTTCTAGTTGAGATCAGCCTCCCTGTTAGTCCTAAATTATCTCCATACTCACCACCTCTTTTAATCTCAGTTTTAGGAACTACCTGGTTTAAGACAGGATAAACAAATGGTGTGGAACAGAGGCTTGTAGGAACTAAAAGGTCTGCCTCTGGTCCCTGTTTGTGGACCCTAAGGCAAAATCATTGACTACGGACTTCCACCCCCAAAACCTGTCTGCTCTACCCTAAACAACTGAGTCTCAGAAGATTTTTTTCCCTTCCTTCTTACCCCACTAACGTATTTGAAACTGCTATTAAAATTGGATAGTTTCTCTGAACTTACCTTAGCAGCATAACTATCATAGTGTCACCTCACAATCTGTACTAATAATATCAGAAGTACAGAAACAATTGTAAACAAGCAGGTTTAAATTGATTTAAACAGCCTCTGCTACAGAGAACTGAATGTACAAGCCATTGCAAGCCATTAGGAAAGCTGATACATTAGAAGATCTTTTAGTGTGCCTTTACAATCAGATTTCCTCCCATGATATAACCTGATTTTACTTCAACTCCTGCCTCTTTGTATAATTTCTTGTAATGATAAATCACCCAGCCTTAGAGATGTTTATACTTCTCAGTTCATTGAGGGTGGAACAGATGCCAGCGCTCACATATTCCAGTTGTTCTCTGAAGATGCTGTTGCTGGCCATGGGGTAACATTGTCAGGAGGTTATCCATGCTAATAAATATTTGTAGGAGCCCCTAAGAAATGGGACATGGAAGCAGAGCCTCTGAGATGGATTTTAATGAATTTTTGTAGCCAGTTCCCCTCTTCCTCTCTCCTTTTTTCTTTTTTTTTTTCCAAATGTACTGAAGGAATAAACTGAAAAGCACTGTATATGTTATAAGTCCACAAGGAAATGAGCCAGAAAGTGATAGGGTAAGTCTGAGTTATTAAAGTCGGGTCATACCCTGAAGGAGATTACAGCAAGATGAGCCAACAAAAATATACACTATATTTCTGTCATATGTCTTTGTTACCCTGGGTGGCCTGCAGTCAATTAACAGGGCAAGGGGAGAAAAGTAGAATACGTGAGTATTACAGGACCCTAATCTAGGTGGTTGGAATCCAGTTCTCATTAACCGACTAATTTATATTCCTTCTCTGGACCAGAGTTCGATATTAGTCTATTAGTGTTTTACTGAATTCGAGTCCCACAGCTATCAGAACTTGCCCCTTTTCCTCTTTTCTTGTTGAATATTCCTAATCCCTTAAATAACAAATGGAGGTTTTCAGCCAAACAAGAGTGCCTAGTGATAAAAAAGCCATGCTACATTAAATGCAAATCTTGCACAGCCAGTGTATTTTACAGATCCTCAGACCTTGATCCCTGGATAACCTATAAGGGAAGGCTCACAAAGGTTTTGGAGAAAGATGCACAACGCTGGAAGACATTAACATATTGGCCACGAGTACAGAGAGTGTTATCTCTTAAGATGTAGAGCCAAATTCTGGTTTTCATTAAACTGGTGCAAATCTGGAAAACACTGCTTGCAGTGCCGTTGCTCAAGATTTGCTCTTGGTGTAATAAGAAACAGAGAATTGGTCCAAACATTAAACCATCAACCCACACGGAGTTAAGCTCTGCTGTTAATCTGGGTATATGCAGGTGTAAGCCTGATTTTTGCTTGGGGCAAAAATGAGGGCTGAACCTGAGCTGCTCTGTGTCAAAAACCCTAAAGACCTTGCCTGTAACATGGCACCTTTAAGCACCCCATGGGAAAGCGTAGCCCTGGCCATGTTACTCTGGCCCAGGAATAAACCGGGGCTGCACTGTTCGCCGCAGGGCTTGTTTTCTGGCAGTAGCTTAAGGCCAGGCTATGTGAAATGGTACCACTCACCCTGGGGATGGCTGTCAGACCTTCTTCAAGAGGGACACTGTTCTCGTCCCAGGGTGCTCTGGGGCAGCTCAAATTCAGGAGTGACTTCTCATTTCAAGGGATTGAGGACTTGCATGCTTGAGAGCAGCCCGTGGCGAGCATGCACTGCAGGGTGGGTTTGGATGCTGAAGCATGCTTGGTCTCAGCCTGCAGTTTGGGCACGTGACCTGCTCTGAGCCAGACCTGCAAAGGGACTGGGCTAAAAATACAATGAAACCAGTGCCAAAAGGAAGTAAAGCCTGGCTTCCCTGCTTGGGGGGGATTTTAACTTGACTTATAAGTGCTGCATGGGGAAGGGGTGCTGAGAGACCCATGCGGGACGGGGCTGGGAGCTGCAGTGTGCAGGGCACCCCTTGGATGAGCAAGAATACACCTGCGACGGGAGGTGAAGGCTTCTTTCATCCTCCACGGGAAACCCCCACGTGTTGGCACCACAGTTTCCTGCTTGAATCCTGGCAGACCTGGGAAAGGCTGTTTTAATGAGCTCGGCAAAGGTACTATACGAGTTTTGGGCCACAACGAGCCTCATGCACAAGGTGCAGCGCCGTCCCTCTTCCTCGTCCTCCCAGGGAAATCGCACCGGTGCCCGCCAGCACTGCATGGCTGGCTGCTGGCAGGAGCAGGGCAGGACAGGGCAGGCTGGGCAAGGGGAGGCTCCGCACTCACCCTGCTCCATCCTATGACTGTAAAAACAAACAAACACATGGGGGGGGAACCCTCCAAAAACATCGCTCACTTGTTTTGCTTGCCTATCGCAAATCTAAACACAATATTTTCTCATTCTTGGGCCTGTATCAATTTCTGACAGTACAATTGGAGGCCAGCGCCCGGAGCGTATTGTCTTGAGGACCTTACCAAGGAAATCGAGAGTTTGGTCAGCAATTGTAAATATCCTCCCGTAATTGAGTTTGTTTGTTCTGCAGCGCGCTCCGGCGTCACGGGCTGTGGGACACCCTGGCACCAGGTTACTGGTGGGAAAGATCCACTGCTCAGATAAGGATGGGAATAAACTCCACCCACAGAAATGCCACAGAAAAACCCCTGATTTATCCATTAATTGCTTTAAGGGGTGGTGAGTGCAAGTACAACAATGGGGTATTGACAACAATATGCCTCGTTGGCAGGAAAAGGGCTTTCCCCTCGCTCTGAGGCTTTAATGCGCTTGTTGTTGGAATTATTAAATGTTTGCAAATCCTGCACTGGCTCAGGGATGCAAAATGAAAGACAAGTACCCAGCAGAGAAACCACATAATGGAATGGCTGTTTCCTGCTCGGGATGAAGCAAAAAGCTCTTCTCGCTGTGAAATACGCCCAGCGCTGCAGGCTGGGAGTCCACTTGCGATGGAGCTTGTCTCAAGGGATTTTTAGGTTTCTTTTTGTGACCTGCTCCTTATTTGTAATTCACAGTGTTCTCAGCAAGTACAAAGAAATCTGCTGTGGGAGAACAGTTTACAAAACCCAGTTATTTTCTAGAAGACTGCACATGAAGATTAGCAGAAACTAGAAGACAGCAAGGGCTGTGAGGAGAGCGGGCCTGGCTGCTCTGTGTCGGGTGGCAAGGGAGTGAAGGAGCAAGCAGGGAGCTCGACCCTGCAGATGCCTGAGACACAGTAACTGCTGGGGCTCAAATGAGAATGAGTGCTAAAAAAAATTGCTTGAATGTCTTTTAAGTCTTTTGAGAGAGATGGCCCTAGGTCATGGGGCTTTCACTCCTGATCTGTGCTCACAGGCCGATGTGATGCAGTACATTGTCTGCCCGCAGAGGCTGGTAAACCGAGGCACAGCTCATCGTTGAGCCCTTGAGAAAGATGACAAAGATCCCAAAGGACAAAAATCCTCAGCAATGGCCAGGTCTTTGGATATAAGTGATATTCACGCAGTTGGGGCTCTATTGCCGAACCTTCCTCCCAGGGCATTCCCTGCAGCAGTCAGCCTGCCTGTGGTGCGGTGCTGGGAGCAGCGGCCGGGCAGCCTGTTCCCAGGGCTCTGCCTGCGCCACCGGGGCCCAGCAGCACCTCCTGCTCGTGCTGGCAGCATGAGATTGTTTTGCCTGTGGGAGAAAAGGGGCTATTTTCTGTGCTGTTTGTCTTCATGTGCTTGTGAAAGATGTGAGTGCTGCTGGGAAGGGCACGCCAGAGGCCACCGCTGTCCAGAAAGGAGCCACCTGGCCCTGCGCACAGCCGACCCACAGTAGCACGCTCCTCCATTAAGGGCTGTCTTCCCAAAGCCCAGTATAAACAGTCTCCACTCTGATTAATACATTAATAAATCAAACACAGCTTCAGTGGACTTACTAGGGAGGAACTAGATATGATACACACACCAGAAATATCCCTGGGACTCTTGAGATCCATCGCTGCGTGCTGCTAGTGCCATGCCATCGTCTTGGACTCGTCTGCTTGCTCAAGGCCACTCAGGGTGCATGTACTCCCACTGGCAGGATTTCAGGGCTTTGCTTTAAGTCTGAAATGGCTTTTAAAGAGACTTTCTCTGTTTCACTCTGTCAAGCAGATGAAAACCTTTTCAATGCTACAGAAGTGGCCCATTGCAGGCAGTGGGTATCAGGCTACAGTTCAGCGGCAAGTCACACTGTTTCCACAAGGGCAAAAAAAAATGGGCTCAAGAGATGTTTGCCTACTGGAAATTTAATTTCAAGATATGTTCCCTTGCTAATGAGTCAGAGGTTCAAGTCTGTTCCCTATTACACAGCATGAATCTAGAAAGCACACCAGATCCTGCTCTCCATTAAATTAGGTTATGCTGTGAAAGTCAGTGGAGTTGTTCCAAATTTGCATTGACATAATTGAGAGCAGAATAGGGCCCAGCAGCTCGGCTGACAGCAGTTGAGCCCGTGCAACTTAACGTGACCGAACCAGGGAGACCATGAACGACTGGCTTGATGTTGTTTTAACACCAACCTGGACCGCTGTAAATGTTGCTTCTCCACCTGGTGCATAAGATGATTAGATGCTTCAGTCCAGCAGATTCTCTAAAGCCCTTGTGAAAGGCTTCAGCATGATGTTATGTACATCTGCATACGGCTTGATCCCAAAACACTGATGGGTACCTATGGAAGTGGAGCTGCAGTGAGGTCTCTGTAGCCATTGCCATGGGTAAGACTGGCTGGTGGGTTTGTTGTGCCATTGAGCACTGGTAGCAGAGCAACCCGTCTCAGCTTAGCATGAAAACGTACCAACACCTTAGCTCTTGAAACCTGCAGCATCTGAAGGGGTGGGCAGAGGTGCAGGCCCAGAGCCCCGCTCCGCTCCCTTTAACGTTGGTGGGAATCGCTCACAAACAGCAGGAAATTACGCTGTAGATCTGATATCGCGGTGTTGACTGCTGTGCAGATAGCAGATATCCGAGGTTTGTGGGGAGGAGAGGTTGGGCACGTTGTATATCTTTTAAAAAGCCTATGGTTCGAAAGGCAGGGCTCCATTGTTTGTGTGTTGTACAGAGGCTGTTCCCTGGAGGATATCCTGTCTGAGACGACCCTGTGCCAGTCTGCTCCATGGCTGTGGAGGGGCTGGATGGTCAGTGTGAAAAGAATTAAATAATGCTTTGTAAAAGCAGTGATTTATCTGCAGGGGTGAAGCGGGTGAGGAAAGCCTGAGATTTTGCCCCTCTTGTTGGGTTTTTAGTGGTGTGCCTGCAGTCCTGCTCCTCGGGGCATCCCTACAGGCTGCTGGGCACTCACGGTGCCTGCATAGGTGTGCAAGGATGTTTCAATATCAGTGTTTATTTGCACCGTCTCCTGTGGAGAACACGGCCATAAAGGGAAGCACCCAACTGCAGCAGTGTGAGCAAGCCCCAGCCGGGCGTCTCCGTGTGTTGTGGTGCCATTTGGCAAATGCTCTGGGAAATGCCGTTTATTCCAATGAAACTGCTCTGCTCGAGGACTTGTGTAATATCCCAGCTCTGACTTATTTATTCTACCCTGCTGGATATGAAAAAGAAAATATATCATTTAAACTAAATAACATACCAAGTTATTTTGTACGTGGGATTCACCAAAGACAGGAGAGTTTTGCTCCTGCTGACTTCTTCCAGCAGTGGTTTAAAGGATGTGCTCTGCCATGAGCCAGCGTGGTCCTCAGAGGGACAGATCCACAAAGAGCTGCCTTCAGAGCGAGCAGCTGGTGAGGCTCAGGGCAGTCTGGGCTCCTTGCCCATCCTGTAACTCACCCCTTTGATGCCGGTGCTGCCAGTTCCACCAGCAGAGCTGTGCACGCGGGGATGCGGGTTGTTCCCAGTTTGGAGGGCATGGTCGGGAGGTTGGGATGGGACGGGAGCACTGGGGGGGCGGCAGCAGCCGGTCTGTTCCCATCGGCTCTCTGTAAACACAGGCAAACAGTTCTCATGCATCTTTTTCCAGTGAAAAGTACAGATTTGGTGACGATCAGGATGTTTTCTGAGCCTATGTTGTGTTTGCTGAAGCTTTTGATTCGGTTTTTAGTTTTTTATCTAAAAATAACTTCAATGTCCTCTTCTAACATTCTCAAAACTAAGGTGGTGCCCCATTTCGGGACAGGGTGGTGGAAACAGCTTCAGCATTTCCTCCAATTGAGTAATTAAAAAAAAAAGGAAAAAAAAAAAGAAAATATTTAAACCCCCAAAATTTGAAATAAAATGTTTGGATTTGTTAAGCTATTTTTTCAGTCAATCCAAAATAAAATTCCAGTCTTGCCGCCTCCTCGCAAGTGCAGATGCTGCAGTCTGCACTGACACGTGCCAGGACAGAGCTGACCGCTGCCGTCAGTCTCCAGCAATGCCTCTGGGAGGGCGGAGGCAAGGAATGAGCCCTTGCATTTGCAGTTTAAGGCCCATTTTGTGAGCGAGGCCACTGGGACATGGCAGTGCCCATTGCTTCATCCTGGCCGGTGGCCGTGGAGCTGGTGGCTGTGGAGCCGCAGCCCGCAGCAATTTAGCTTGGCCCTGAGGGTGGCAATTTATCTGGCCTTTCCCTTGCTTTCCCAGTCAAGTCAGTCGTCATTAAACTCTCCTGACCTTAGCTTGCTCTGTCAGCTGGATGCTGAGCAATGCCATGGCAATTGGAGAGGATTTGTTGTCTTAACAGTTATAAATCATAGCCTCGAGCTGAACCACCTCACCAGAACTTCCCTCGTGGCTCTTTCACTCTCCCATCCAGAAAAACAGATGGTCGCCATCCTCCCCTGCATCGGCAGAAATGCATCACAAATTACACAGTGTGCGTGTTCGTGTGTGTGTGTGCGTAAAATTCAGGCTTGTTCACCTTTCAAATTTTACAAGAATCGGCAAGAATTCAGATTACACTTTCCACAGAAGGGGAAAAAAATCCATTATTTGCTGCTGTTTGGCAAATGTGAGAGGGGAAGGGGCACATGGGCCAGCGCTGCGATCCTCCGCTTGGGCTGCACCAGCGAGAATATTGCTTCCACAAAAGTTTTAAAAGAAATAACTTGTTTCAGCACTTCATTTGGCTACAAGTTCCTTTGGAATTGCCTCGAGTCTGGCTTTTAATGAGCTGAGAAGACTTGAGGTCTTCTGCACCCAGGCTTGATATTCACCAGAAATTCAGCTCTTTTTTGCTATATACTTCCCATGAGCAAACTAGAGACAGGAGCAAGGCAGGATTTTAAATTCCCCGTTGGGGAGTTTGTCTGTGATGGCGCAGAGATGCAGGTCCATCTGGGGATGGACACCATCCTGGGGACAGGGAAGGGCCGCTGCTGTGTGCTGTGGTCCAAGGAGCAACGGGATGTCTGGGGCTCATCTCCTTCCACCCAGCATGGACATGGTACCACAGGTCCTTAATTTTGGCGGGTGGATTATGATGACGTTGCTGCAAATGCTGACTCATTTGGCAGCTGGACACAGCCCGTGAGTCACCGTGAATCATAGCCGTTGCATCTCGGGGTGCATCACTGCTCTTGAAGTCTTTGATGTGAGCTGTATGTATGATTCCTTGGAAATAGCTTCCCTTAATTAAATCAAAGGAAAAGCATCACTGGAGTTCAGAGCCTGAATTTGCAGGAAAAGCAAACTCTAAACATAAGCATTTAAACCCATTTCTGGCAGGACACACTGAGCTCTGCTTCATGCAGCCAGGAGTTTCCAAATGGCACTGAGTGTTGCAAATGACACAACGAAGCTGATCACAAAAATTGCCTCAGTGTATCTTAGAGATGACCAGAGACAAGCAGCGAAGCTCAGTTTTTCCTCACACAGCAGCTCTGCAGGGCTGCCACAGGCTATGGAGGGGTGATGGAGGAGGGTAACTTGGTACCTGTGGTCTGCTCTGAAGGCCATGGAAAGCATTCATCAAAATCCCAGTGCTTTCAATTGACTTATGCAAAGACTTGCAAGCAAGTAAATATGCTAATTGACTAATTCAGCAAAGTACTTAAGCACATACTTGAAGCTACACAGCTTTTTAAGTGCCTTTATGAGTGGGAGCCAAGACAACCAGAGAACACAGCAGATCATTCTTCCCTGGCCTAAAATCAACAGTGACTTTGGCGTGTCCAATATAACAGCCATCTTCAAATCCTGTTTCTTCCTTCCCCTCCTGCATGAGCCAGGGAGCTCAGTTCAGAGCTGCCAAACTCCCTGCAGCTGCAACCCCCACGCTGGAGCCGGCGGCACCTTCCTGCCAGCCTGGCCCCAAAGTGGCCCTGTCACTACTCATTGTCCCGAAAACCACGCCTTAACCCTAATAGCAACCCTACTTTTATCCATGCTGTTGACCCACTCTTTCTTTTTTTCCCAAGTCTTTCTGACTGCTTGAGGCTGCAGGTTTTTGGCAGGTTTTTCAGATGAGCAGGGCTTGAAATGCCAAGGGCAGCACTGCCGCTTGGGTTGGACCAGGGTCTGCACATCTTGTGTGGGAGCCCAGTTAGACCTTGTTGCTGTGTGATGCATCCGATACTGCAACCTGGCAAGAAAGGTCAGATTATCCTTTGTGGCTCCCACTCTTCTTTGAGTTTTGATTCACTTTGATTCACCCTGTTCACTTTTTTCCTCCACATTTTTCTTAGTTTATTCCTCTGGTTCGGCCCCAGCTGGAGTGGGAGAGCTGGGTAAAGCCTTTAGCAAAAGCCTGTGACTCGGACAAGCACTGGGGCTGCCAAGTGTTTCTCCTGAGTGTGCATGTATTCATGAATACAAGAAAGAGGGAGTTACACATCTCATTTCAATGAGAAGATGATAAATATGTTTCCCTCTTGGATATTTTATTATCAATGATTAATTTCATTAATAAGTGCCTGCACTTTTTCCTCTCAGGAGGAGTGTTCTTGACTTGGTGATTTTTGTTTTGGGTGGTGGTTTATTTTGTACAACAGCTGCTAGGAGGCAGCAAAGGCTGTAAACCCAGCCATAAATCCAAACTGTCAGTCCTCTCTGCCCAGTTGTGAAAACAGAAAAAAAATGATTATGCTGTCTGCTTCGCTGGCTCCACTTTCCTCCACTTGAGGCAATTTCCTTTTGCAGTTGAGTCAAGCCATCCAGGGAGATGGTTGCTGCAAGAGGAGCTGTGCATTAACAGGGATCAGTGCATCTCTGATCTTGACACTTTTGCTATTACAGGTTATTGCTTTTAGTGCTTTTTTAATCAGGGGAAAAAAAGTACATAAACTAGGAGAAGCTAACTGGCCTCCAAACAAGGCACACCAGGTGATACTCGAATTATTTTCTCCAACCCGTTGTGTCAGGCCATGCCACAGCTGACATTTTAAAGAAGAGCATCTCAGGGACAGAGCCTTCCCCTCAGTAAGTGATTTGCTCAGAAAGGGAAGCCAGAATTCCCTTTTAGCTTCTTGTCCTTGGGGTACAAATCCTTACACAGCGAGCACCTACAAGATGCATCAGTCCTTTAACCCTCAGTGGGGCAAAGGGTTGGTGCAAAAGCCGTGCGTAGGAAGGCAGGAGGTGAGAAAGCCTGGCCAGTCCGGGGTCCAGACGTCTTCCAGCGTGGCTCTGTCCCTCGGCGGTGGGCTGGGATCGGGAGCTGAAAGTGGAATTTTAAGAAGTGACTCTAAAGAAGCCGTGCGCCCCAGGTTAGCTTTGGTGCGTGATCTGGCGAACCCACAGAGAGTCTTTCATCACTCCAGTCGCAACAAATGAGCAAACAAAAAAACCACAATACAAAGAAAAGTGTTTGGTGAGCAAGAGAAATGGAACAATTTATTGCCAGTAAGTAAAGGAAAATAAACCCAAATGGGCTTAAGGAATACCAGAAAAACAACCCTCTGCATTCTTCTTAAGAGAGAGGCAGATACATTGTAGGGGACTGAGGCATGTGATTCCTACCAGAGCTGGTGTGGGTTGTGTGGCTGTCTCCTGGCTGGCTGTAAAAATCACTTCCAATACGTACATCTGCGGAGATGTGTAAATTATGGCAGGGAAGACAGCCCGGTTGAGTTCGCAGCCCTGATCTAAATGAAGATGTTATTATTTCCTACTCTGTTTGAATCCCTCTCGTTGCCACTGGTAAAATGCTCTTAACTGTTGATGCTCAGGTTGTATTTACTGTGAATCTGGGAACTCAGAGGAGCCCCTCTGCCCACCTCGGGGCCGAGAGGGGCCCTACCTGCTGTTTTTATTGGATTGCAATTACATTAACATCTTGATGGTTGGATTTAGGATTTCCTGCTAATAAAAACGTGGTGGTGTTAACGGGCCGGTGATCAGGAGACGGGATTAAGGGGGCATTGCCGCAGTGGCCGTGCAGGTCTGCACTGTGCACACCCCGCGGCAAGCCCTGAGCGCCTCAGCTGTGAACCTGCAGGCAGAGCACCTGCCTTCGGCAGTGTGGTTTGAGTTACTGTATAATTCCCACTTCTTTGTGCAACTTCTGGGAAGAAAACCCCAGGCTGGTGGTGCCGTGGGGCAGTCGCTGCTGACACAGGCAGTGCTGCAGTGGCACCGCTGTGGTGGTGCGCAGCCCTCACCCAAACCCTCACCCACGGCTCCCGGGGTGCTGCTGCATCTCCTCTGGCACGCAGAAACCGGCCTTTGGCCAGAGCTTGGGTGTCTGCATCAATGCACACTACCTGCACCCAGCTGAGTGGTCCTGTCCCCGCGTTTTGCCCTGTGGCACCCAGGCAGGGGAGGGCTCGTCCTTCATGAGCATCTTCTCTTCATCCTCTGGCCACACCAGGCAGGAGGGAGATTTCCTTTGCAATTAGATGGGGCTGAGAGGCAGCTGTAACTTTCAAGAATATAATCAACACTTTAGACTTACCTAAACATGGATATTGTTTTGGGTTACAGAAATGTGTGCGCTTGAGGCAGGGCAGCTGCACTGGTCTGGCTCCACACGTGGCTGCTTTTATCCCGGGGTCAGGAGAACCTCGGCCCCGCTTTGATTCAATCCACTGAACTGTGTTTGCAGGATTGATGTTGAAGTGAAACATGAGCAGGTCCGAGGTTGCCGCGCTAACAGCCAGTGTCATCTGCTCGGGGACAAATGCAAACTGTTTGGCCGCAGAACACATAGTTTTTATACGTGTGCATGGAATTACTAGAAACAAAACCATCAGTTTTTATTTTTTAACATTTCCAAACATTTTTACTGTTTAATCTGTTGCAAAGTGCTGGTGCTGCAAGTTCGGTCTGTCCTGGGTTAAAAGGAATGAGTGCCTCGCACAGGCTTTCATATGCTCCTTCTCTCAGTTTGTGGTTGTTGAGTTCAGCATTTTTGGTGTTGTGTTTTAAGGAGTGATTCACTTATTTTTGCTCAGGGCTAGCTCAGTTTCAGCTAGGAGCAGGCCAAGGAGGATATGGGTTTGGTTTTGCAAAACCTCATCAGTGACTTTCAATTTGCTAATCCAAACCCAGAACTAAAGGGTGGCTTGAGTCCATCTTCCAATTTAGCTAAAATGAAGTGATCAAAAACCAAAGCTGAGGATTGGGAACATGGATCCCCTTTTAACCCTCTCTTGCTCCATCATTTTATCTTCTCTTTGCAGAAAGAATGAGCAGGAGACTTTCTAAATGAGCATCAAATACCGGAAAACTTTTGATGGCATCTTTTTTGATGACATGCTTTTTTCCTGATTGTGACTTATTTCCAGCTGGTTTCACTTTTTGCAAAGCTCAGCGACATGCTGCTTTGGAGGTGTAACTGCTGGGTGGGAGTCTCAGCATGGAGCAGATTTGCATCTGGAGCAACATGGGGGCGGTGGGACTGCGGTACTGATACTAGGTACGGCACCAAGGAAGAGCGGTACGCCCAAGGAAGAGCCTGGGCTGTCCCAGGGCACGCGAGTGAGCCCTCGCAGTCCCAGCCACGCAGCCTCTCCCCAGCCCAGCCCTGCCCCGATAACCCAGGATGTAACTGGGCAAAGGGACATTGTCCTGTTTTATGGCTGGGAAACAAGGCTGAGAGGCAGAAACAGTTTGCCCACAGAGACATGACAGAGCCAAATGCTGAATTCAGGGTTTCTAGCTCTTTTTCTGCTCCCTCTGACACAGGCTCACCTTTCCTTGCTGGTCTCAGGGCCACTGCTTGGGGGGGGTACAGGGGAGAGCTGTGATTTTGACCCTATTCAGTGGCAGGGGGATCCTTTACGCTCCCGCAGAGGCAGGCAGTGCACAATATACCCCTTTCGGCCCTTTTTTTCCCCGTCTCTCCTAGGTACGCTCCTGTGTAAGCAGAGCAGAGCCCTCCGTGCAGCCCATCGCCCATGGCAGGGAGCAGCTCAAACAAAAGAGTTCGCGTCAGAGGATTTTATTTCCACTTCAGCATTTCAGATTTCCGAGAGCCTCCAAAACACAGTGCTGCAGTGCCTGCGAGTGAGCATGAACATCTGGTAAAGGTTAGGGTCAAACATATAAATGGGGGAAGCACAGCACATTTCATTAAAATACTCAATCTGTGACGTCAATTGAACTGATCAAGCCCTTCTGCGTTGCAGTTAGGGAACCATTAACTTTATCCAGTGGAGAGTGTTTATATGGAAAATATGAGGCCAGGAAGTTTCTCCTGATTGTGATATTAAGGCTATCAAAGGAGCTCACTGTCCCCTTTTCTTTTTTTAATCTCTACGTGTTGCTTTTCCACCCCATTACCGTAACACCGGCCTCTTTCCTGGCCCCTGCGGGGTGCCACTTGCCGTCTCCTCACCAGCTGAGCCACTGTTGCTGCCTTCTGCTTCTCACGGACTTGGATGCCACAGCAGCCTGTGGAGCCGCTCTCAGTTGTCCCATTTTGCAGGCAGTTGTGTGAGGCGGCTTCCTACCACACGTGCACAGATTGGCCATAGTCCAAAGTACACTTGGAAGAATTAAGATTAGGTTTAGGAGTGTAATAAAAAATAGCTTCCATGGGAACAAAATTTCTGCTCTTGCAGTTGTTTAAAAATCAAGACAGTATGTCTACACGGACATACAATATCAGGGGATCGATGTGTGACACCCCGGTGTGCTCACAGAGCACTTACAGTTGTTGGTCTTCTGCGTAAAACATTAAAGGCTTTATGTTTTTCTCCAGTAATTCTGATTAATTCAAAGCCTGTTTGGTTCCTGCCAGGCAAGTAGGGGCCTTGACTTCTGTGCTCCAGGAAAAAAAAAAAAGCTGCCATTGAATGACTTGATTACAGTGTCTGGTTCTTGGTAATCTGACCAGCGGTAAATCTGAAAGCATTCGTTACGTGCCCAGGGAAACTGCCCCCCTCACCAGCTCCTCCTCGTCGCACTGCAGCCCAGCCATGCTATGGAGATGGCTGTCCCACCAGAACATGTGGCTGTATTTCACTTGTGGCTGCTCATGGTTGAGCTTCTTAAGTTACTGTGATAGCACCAGGGTAGGTGGTACCTCCTGACGGACAGATGGGACTTCATGCTGGCACCTCCTTAGACCCAGGCATCTGCCTTTGGGGATGGTGTGCTATGGATCTTCCTCTCTCGGACCATATCCTGCAGGTCCTTTCCCAGGATCAGTGGCCTGAGCATGCTCAGGACAACAGGGCTGGGAAATGCTGGGGCAGACGTCTGCCTTCTGACCACCTTCGAGCAGGGCAGAAGGGGTTACCTCGCCGGCTGGGTGTATTTTGTTGGTTGGCTGTGATTTGCTCACAGCTACAGGTTGTGCACCTTGGTCCTGAAGAGTAAAATCAGAGCAGTTACTTTTGGTTTGTCCCAAAATATCTGTGAGAGCTCTGCAGCTGTCTAGGGTGGGACCACCCGTTTAGGACAGTGCAAGATGGACCTGTCTCTATTTTCCCACAGAGCAGGGGCCTGACCCATATTCCAAGAAAAACAAAATTATGAAGGAAACATCTTCACTTTTGCTCCCAGGGTATTTGGTGAAAAAAGATGAGGATAGGGGAGGAGAGCTGGGGCTGGGATTAGGACGAGGTGGACTTCTCCCTTCTTCCTCCTTCCTTCTCCCTCTGTTATTCAGGTGACTTAACAGCTCCTGGTACCTTGCAGCCAGGCTTGGATTTCATCCTTGCAGCAACTAAGTGTTACAATCACACGTGAAGTTTGTGGCTGTGGTGGGAGCTGAGCCCCTATGTTCTGGATCCATCCATTTGAGTATTGATCTCCTTTTAGCCAGTCCCTTATGTCCTCCTTAGTTTTCCTGACGTCTGTCTATCAGGAAGGGGGTTTGATCCCTTGTCTTAAATCCTGGGTATATATTTCTGTTGCTGAAGTCTTTTCCTGAAATTCTGTTATCTTAAAGAGATAGTCAAATCTTACCCCCACACACACACCTCAGCAACGTTAGTCATGGGCCAGCTCAGCCTTGGATATCTTGGAGAACGGCCTCCAAAGCAACCTCCTCCTCCTTGGAAAAGGGGGCTCCCTGCAGGTGGGCTTTTTTCTTTTTTCTTCTTTTTAAACTTGAAAGAGCTTTTGTTTGACTTCTGAATGAGCCTTTTGCTTTCAGTGACCTTATCTCAGGCACACAAACCAGCTGGGAAAACAAGAGAGCTGTAAAAGCAGCAGTCCAGCAAAGACATGGCTGAAACCATGAGAAAAATTGGTTTCTTGCCATGCAATTGGGTGGTCCACATGGAGCCTGAGTGTCACGCTGAGTCTTGTGAAATTTAACACACTTCTGAGCACAAATATCTCCTCTGCAGGATCAGGCATCTCATTTACCTCCTGTTACGTCCCAAGACTTTTCCTAAAGCCATGGGCTGCTGCTTTAAAACTCTGCCCTTTGTGAAGCTGAAGGGCAGGTACTGGCGGGTGGCTGCTGGTTGCCACCTGAGCCATGAGGATTTGCGGCTTCTTAGGAGGTTTCAGCCTTGGATCTGAAAAACACCCTTTGGTGTGAATCCAGCCCAAAAGGATGGGTTTGTTCATTCAGCCTCCGATGATAGCAACTGCAGATATTGCCACAGAAGACCTGGGGATGTAACACACACAGGTTTCTCTGAGCCCGGTCTCTTCTGGTGGCCTTAGCTGGTGATGGCCTTCAGCACAGCTGATCTGGCTCTCTGCCCTCGCGGCCTGGGTCGGATCACCCAGATAAACCCACCACCCATGGAGCAGCATACCCCCTCCTTGCCATCCTGTGATCTCCAAGCGCTCCTGGTGCAGATGGTG
This sequence comes from Aptenodytes patagonicus, assembly GCF_965638725.1. Classification (NCBI taxonomy): domain Eukaryota; kingdom Metazoa; phylum Chordata; class Aves; order Sphenisciformes; family Spheniscidae; genus Aptenodytes; species Aptenodytes patagonicus. The sequence goes on along the minus strand of NC_134964.1, from coordinate 2,585,866 downwards.
CGTGGTGTCTCAGCCCTTCTCCGTCCCTGCTCCTCCAACAGTAGGGGCAAGGTAGGCTTGTCAAAGGGAGACTGACCCCTGCCCTTGGAAATAACGATCTCAAACACGTACTCAACAGAAAGTAGAAAAGATCTCTAGAAAGTGGTGGGATGTATGGAAAGCCCTAAAGCAAAATTGCTGTATCTGTGAAAAAGATAGATCCTCCATGCCTTTTCCACATTAATCTGACCTTTAAATCCTTACACATACAGACACACACACTCATACAAGTGAGCCATTCCCTTCGTCTCTGAAGAACTGTCCATGTCTACTATGGGGCTTCTTGTTCATTGCTTTGTGGTTCAGGGCCATGCGGTTGGGGTTGGGGTTGGGATAACACGCCAGTGTGGGTCATTCTAGACCTCTGTGTGTCTCCCTTGAAACAGTGTCAAGGGGCAGATGGGCAACTCCTCTCCCCTTACCACAGCTGTGAAGCTTGAGCATCCATTTGATGAGGCAAAGCACAAACTTTATTTTCAAAAATATGTATGTGAAGCTTTTGAGGTCATGATCCAGGATGGGTCAGCCAATGTGCTGTTTAAAAAGCATTACAGTATTCAAAATGAAATAATTTTTCTCCTTTGAATCACAGTAATCAACTGAAGTGCTTCCAGACCAGAGCCAACTGTTTGAAATTGGATATTTAATTTGTTTTGTGTAGTTTAGCACTGAGTCTCCATGTTGTCTAAGCAAAAAAAAAAAAAAAAAAAAACTTTCAAAGTCAAAAGGATTTGCCGAGCATGGGAATATTGTTTCACACTCTAATTAGCTGATCTGTCAGAATAAGAATGAAAACAACACTTGGCTGTGCTTAGTTTATTTATGTACTGCCCAAACCAGGACAATACTGATGGTGGAGTTCAGACTTTTCACTATCAGGAGGTTCAGCCACGACTGCCCAGATGTAGCCCTCATGTAACTGAAGCGTGATCAGTGAAGTGACACCAGAAAAGAGCTTGGCATGTACCAGTCTCACATCGCACAAAGTTTTCCTTTGGTTTGGTTATGTCTCTGCACTGGTTGGGTTCGTGTTGGCTGCAGCTGCCGGGCTGCTGGAATGCATCATTGACTCACAGTCAAAGATGGCGCATAGCTAACAATTTGACTAGAGCATCTCTGTCCCAAGGGATTATTTATTATCTGAGGATAATTCTGACCAAGAGCCACTAAACATTAGACAGAAGACAGGTTTGTTATATTAAACTGAAAATAGACATCCTTATACAGCGTGGCACTCAGCCCAAGAGCATAAATTGCTGTATCATCCTCCCTTTTCACAGGATGACCTACCTCTGACACAAATGGTGGATTTAACACCCGGAGGATTTAAAGCTTAAGCTCTCAAAATTTCCTCTTTGGCCACCTTTGCTACATAAAGATTAAGTGTGCTGCTAATCAAAGAACTTGCTGAGCAATTGGCTAAAATTGTTGAAACCATTCTCAGAATATCATTATTTGTGTCAATTTTGCTTCTGATTTGTCTCTGAATGACCCAATACACAGTTAAGTGCTACCGGGTAGTTAATGACTTACTTGAAAGCATAAAGAGAAGTAATTCTATTCACATGGACATCAAGTTGGCCGTCTGCTTGAAGATCCTGGCAAACCAGGACCTCAGCAGTCACTTGGAGACAGGAAACACGACAGTGTTTCCATACAAGATTTTCTACAGCAGTAAAGTAGAAGTAAATGCCAGCGAAAACAGGCGTGAGCCTCTGGCTGCAGCCAGAGCAGCCGAGGGACCTTAGAGACAAGGATGTACACACCTGCATGGCTCTATCCATATGTGCTCTCCGCTTTGGAACTAGTTTGTTGACTTGTGGGCTGATGTAGACATCTGGCGATGTTTTTGTGGAGTCATAATTTATTTTGATCTCTACAGTTCCACTTCAGTTCCAGACTGGAGTGGATCTCATTTGTATCCTACCAATATATGAAAGTGTTAATATAGCCATTTTTAGGGAAAAGCAACCTGAAATATCAGTGTAGAGCTCAACCAGAACTATGGCTATTGAACTGATTTTTCAAGAACTCATGTAAAACTCTAAGCTGTGTCGGATTTCAAAACAGAACTGTATTTTGGCAGGGGTTCACACAAATGGGTCTGCAGAGCATCACAGGGGTTTCGTCCAGCTGGGCTCAGCTCCGCAGCTCTGGGGAAAGCTCAGGGCAAACAAGTCCTCGTTTCATGTTGTGCTTGTGAACATTTTCATGGTCACCTTCCCACCACCTTGACTTCCACTTCAGCTCAAGGCTTTTTGGTCAGTCAAAGGATACATTTGACTTGAGTTCAGCTGAGTTTTTGCTCAGAGAGGTTGAAACACATTGACAGGAACAGAGTGAAACCAGAATGTTATGAATTAGCAGTAACAAGATGTCCGATGAATGACATCAAAACTTGACTGAAGCTAAGCCTACAGTGATACACAAAGAGCCAGAAGACAGATAGGAACCGCAGAGGAAGCCAAAAAGGAACAATGCAGCAATGATAAGATAGCAGCCAGGAGAGAACAATGCAAAAATGATTGGGGCTAAATTTGCAGCAGAAAACCGTGCCTGGTGCCAAGAAAGAAACCCGAGGAACATGGCAGGACTGACTGCAGTATAACTGATGGGTCTAGACAAGAGGAAGAGCCCCAGTGTCAGAAGCAAGGCTGGAAGGAGGAGATCAGAGGCCCAAACCTCCCGACAGCATGGGGACATGATTCCCTCCTCATCAGAGGTGAAAAACTCCCAGGAAAAGCCCCTTGCTGCAGACTGGAATCCCACTTTTGTCCGAGGGAATACAAAATAAAAAGGTGGGTGTGGAAGAAGCAGAGAGAGAGGAAAAAAAAGCCTGGTGGTAAACAGAGTGGAAGTGGGTGAGGCAGGGGAACAGGATTCAGTTCAGACTGACACATTGGTTATTTATTACTGTTTGTATCCCGATATCTTACATCTCAAAAGGAAGGCAAAGGCTTTGTCCTCAAGGGCCGGTTATCTGCGCCCGAGGGCGGCTGGCAGCAGCATGGTTCCCGTGACGAGGGACCACGTCCCTGTGATGGAGGTGGCGCCAGGCTGACTTTGTGCGTCAGCTGCGAGGTGCGGTGAAGGGAACGGGAGCTCGGGGCACTGAGTTGGTGACAGGCTGCTGTCACATTTAACCTTTCCCTGTGGGCAAATGAACTAACTAAAAGAAATGCGGGTTGCTGTGAAGGAGGGAAAAGAGAGGTGACAAGGCTGATTAGGTTTGAACATAGTGGGAATGGCACAGTTCAAGGAGTCCACCTCTATTCAGCAAAACACGTAGGCATGTGCCTAGCTGTAGGCATCGAACAAGTCCTGCAGCCTTGACTGAGGACTAGGTATAAGCCTTTTCTGTTTTTCTGAATTAAACTGATGCTTTAAAAACTTTGCGAACTTGAAATCAGGGACAGCAAAGCCAGTCTTGCTCTATTTTTCACATTTGTTCCCAGAGGCTTGTTGGCAAAATTGTACTCTGCGTACTTTTACAAAAGAAATCTAGGACATAATTATTTGAATAGAGAGCTATATGTGATAAAAATCTGTTTATACCACAACATCTCCAGCCAAATGATTGACGTATACATTTCTGTCCTTCCATTGATGTAACTTTTCAATTTCCTGTTGATGTCTAAGCTTGATTTATTTTTCCATTTATTTGGGTTTTACAAAGAGCACTAAAGAGCTTGGCACTTGGGTCTCTTTTTTTCGTCAGTTCAACCCTCTTAGTCCTCGATCACTTCATTGTTTCTGCAAACAATGAAAAAGAGAGATGGAAAGAACAGCTGTGAACAGCTGGTTTGTTCACCAGGTGTCTGACTGGTATTCAAGTATCCTCTTTTGAGGGAGGCCTGTATTCCCTGAAAAAACCTAAACAAGTGAAATTCAGAGTTCACTTTATTTACTGCCTTCACACATCATGTCACAAAGATTTGCAGAGATCCTAGCAAGGAGCCTGAAAAATCAAAACAAACAAGAAAAGCTGCTTCAGGAAACCTCAGGGTTTTTTCTCTCCAGTTGCACTCCAGCTGAATCGAGCAGAGAGCTCTGCAAGACCTTCTTGGGCAGATTTTGCCAAGTTATTTTTAGAGAACCCTTCCTCTTCTCATGATCCAACTCCTCTCTGTCTTCTTCACCCAACATCATATTCAACAAAGCAGTGGTCAGGAGTCAGAGCTGGAGACCACTGGTTTTGCAGAGCCACTTCAGCAGTGGCTGCTCATGACCACGGTGACTGTTGCATTTTATTCTGCCTGCAAACCTGCGCACTTGGGCAAAAAGCCTCTACCTATTCTCAGCTCACAAAAGTCCTCTGGTTCCTTGAAAAGTAGCTACATGTTGCCAGTTGTCCCAAGGTAGCAGAGTCTTGAAAGCAAATCAAGAAAAAGCAGATTGAATTCATAAGCAAAACTGATTTATTGCCCGCAGATTTGTAACGTGATCACGCCAGCACTCAAACATGCCCCAGGAATAGTGATGTATTCCTTACATCCCGCCCCACGGAGGTTTGTTCAAGGCAACCAGAAAGAGAGGCAAACACACATATGTCACCCTGAGGAAAGACGTACAGATCGTGTGCCAAACAGAACTGGGGAACTGTTCAGCAGCTCTGTCTGCAATGGCGAAAATTGGTGTGCAGCACTGCCAAAAGTTGGAGCCTTCAGTTCCTGACCTTGCCTCTCTCAGCCTGGGTACTGGAGTTTCTCCTGTAGGTCTGTAGCACCTGACTTTCCTGGGAGGTCACCTAAGGGTGCCAGCACCTGTTTTCCTCTTCCAGGCTGCAGTTGTGCTGGTGAAGATGTTACCATCCCCAGCACACCCCCAGCTCTTGGCACACCAAGTGCCTCTTGCTAACGTGCTCCAGCCTGCTCCGGTCACAGTGAGCCAGATCGGCAAAATCCTGATTTACTGGGAATGAGGAAGGAAAGAATATGGCCCTTAATCTTCATAAGCAATAAAACAAGAAGGTGTAGCGCTCTAAAGCAAGAAGCTATAGCTCTCACTTTGTGATTTCTCATATTAAGTGCTTTACTACCTTCGATAATAATTGTATTTCTGGCAGCCACAATGTAGTTAATAGCCCAAGTTCAGCTAAACACACATGCCTGAGCTGAACGCTGTGCGTGCCTAAATCCATCCCAATTTGGCAAAGCATACAAGTGTGTACTTCACTGCCAGGGTGTGTATCCATAAAGACTTGGCTAAAGTTCTTTGTGCAGCACCAAGTCATAACAGTGGAAAGGATGGGATAGCTTACATGGCATAATTTTGAGTTTGATAGTAAACTCAGATGGGGTAAGAAAAAGGAGATTCACTGAATTTGATGCAACCATGTCTATATCATTCTGATTTTATATCTGCATTATCTTGATTAGCTCTTGCAGAAGATATGTTACGGGACAGAAGACAAACCAAGCGAGCAGCCCAGATTTGGAGATTTGGACCACTTCTAAAATCAAGTCATGGGTTTTACCTTTCACATCAAATCTGTCTTCCTGGTTAACAAAAAAGTCAATTAAATTTTAAACTATTCTATATGAACGTTCAGCATCATTTGAATTACATCCTAATGGAGATCATGAAAAGGAGTGCTGCCTGACTGTCACATCTCGTGAGCCCACTGGCTAGGGTCGAGCTCTCTAACCCCTCAGTCCCTTCGTCATGCGTCATCCTGGGCTTGTGCACACTCCTCTGTAGGAAAATTAATTTTTTGCTTGCAAAATCCATATCCAAAGCAAATGTCACAGCACAAAATCAGATCCTTTTGGGTTTTGCTTCTTGCAGCACCAAATAGAGCCAGCCCTAATGCCAGCAGAGCCCTCCAGCAGGGACCTCGGGTAGGAATGAACACCAGCACCCCATTTCTGTTTGATACATCTCACCTGGAGCCCCTGAGACAAAGAAAAAGCAATCAGAAAAATAGCTGATGAGCATTTGCCACCTCATGGCAACTGGTTTTATTTTACTGAGGACCAATCCCCTCCAGCTGAGACTTTTCTAGTAAGTTGATTTGCAGATAAAGGAAATTGGATTTAAGTCGGTATGTTGCTCTGCTGGGTATAAAGGGCTGTAGGTGAGAAGTGTTTTCATGAATGTGGTAGCAATGGTGTTTAAGTTTTTGGGGAGAGGAGCTGAAGATGTGCAGGCAGTATTTGTGAGCAATGCTTAACATGGTAAGAATTCAGTCTTTGAGCTTCTGACTTTTTTTCAGCAAGATTCAGGATATGCTTAACCTCAAGTGCTAGCTGCCTCTTTCACCTCTGTAGGACTCTTCGTAGTCGCAAAGTCAGATGTTTCACTGACTAATATATCTGTGGGTTTAGGGTCCCAGGAGGGAACTGCAATACAAATAACTAAGTAGACTAGTTCTGTATCATAATGGCTATTTTGTATTTTCCCCTTTCATCTTCCTTCTTGAACTTCTACTCCTTTCTCAAAAGCAGCATTTTAATAGCTGTTTTCTAATGCTGTAGAGATAAAATAAATAACAAATGCACCTCTAAAGCAGGAAATAGTGTAACTGCTGCACTCAAATGCTTCCTGAGAAAGAGCATAGTATAAACCCTGAACAATAAGAGTGGAAACTCCTTTCTCTCTTCAGATTCTGACAAAGGAGTGACACCATTGACCAAAAGAGCTTAAAAAAAGTAGAGGTTTCCTTCCTAATAAGCGGCGCTATATCTTGCACAGCGGAATTTGCTTGAAATCTGGGGGTCCCGGGCAATGCCCGTGATCTTCCAATGCCACCTGCTGGGCACGGGCGCTGCGGCAGCTGGAGCCCGGCAGCTCTTCGCTGCTCCCTGGGATTTTGGGTGCTTTCATAAGGAAAGCAATAGCACCTACGTGTGGTCAGCCTGAATTAGGCATGTGTAACGCTGTGGTGATAATCTTACAAGACCTGAGCTGAAAGGCTTGTAGGAAAACAGGGGCATAAAAGGTCCCTTCCAACCCAAACAATTCTACTATTATTACCTTGCACAACTTGTTGTGCTTTGCTTTGGTTGCTGTGAATTTAGGTGTACGGTGCCGCCACGTTGTTCTCCCGTGTGCTGCTGGGCTCCTGTCTATCCCTTGTCCCTCATTTTTACTGGCACTGGTCAATTCCAGTCCCCTTTCACCAAAATTCTCAAGTATATTAAATTACTTCTTGTGCTATGGAAATAAGCAGGCAATAGGGGAGACTTGTGCGAGTGGCTCCTTGTAGCATGGGGGGGGGTAAGGGAGGGGGTCTAAGCCCTTCCACCCTGGCAGAGCTTGTGCTAGAGGAAGGCAAGACCCCAAAAGCCATAGGCTAAACACACGCTTGTGTGTGTCCCCTTTACAAACAGCAAGTACTGTTCAAGCAGGTGTTTGCAGCACCCCAGTGTCATCCCCAAGGAGGAGCTCAGTGGTTGTGTTTCTGCCCCATTGGTGTCTGCACATGATGTGCATAACAAATCTGCTTTCATTGGATTTGCTCCGGGTACTTGAGATTTGGGCTGTAGGTATTGGAGTAACTGTGGTTTGGTTCCTGACCGCACCAGGTTTCTCCCCACTGCCCTTAAATCTCTGCAGTATCCCTCCAAGTTATGACTTCTTGTGTGAGGAAGGTGATGGATTTGGGCAGCTACCTGCAGCCCATAAACATCCACCGTCGCAGTCCCGAGCTGTAGAGACAGGACAGGGCGTTACCCAGGACGTAGGTCTGTCCTTTCATGATACCCCGTCTCAGTCCCTTCGTTGTACTGTTTGAAATATGCTGGGACTGCTGTCATCCGTATTCCCCCTCCTCCTTCACACTGCACCAGGACTGAAGAGATTTATTTCCTGGGGGCTATTTTTAGCAATGACACTGCAGTTAAGCCAATCAAGCCTGGCAGTGACAGCTATCTCACTGGGTCACAGCTCTGAGGTGCAGCGGGCTGAAATAGGGTCAGCCACGCTGGGTGTGTTGAGCAGCGTCTTCTGCAGCGCACGAGGCTCTGCTGGCACTCTGGCTACTCAGGCTTCATCTGGGAAGCACCGGGACTGGAAACTGCTTTTTGCTTCCGTAAGGCTGAGTCCAGCAGAGCCTGGTCGCTTTCAGATACTCTGCTGTGTACATCCACCTTGGTGCATTGTGTGGCATGTCACACTTCCGAGCTGCTGCGTCTTGGATCTGCCAGCCAAAATGCTGGCCTAACCAGCTATAGTCAAAAAGAGCCAGCACAGGAGGGACCTATTATTTAACTCCTGCATTAGATGAGATGAAGCTGTAGTTTCCTGCAGACTGATTTCTTCAGCCATTGCCTGCAGTCCCTTTGCTACTTGTGCTGTAGTTGTTCTCAAAACAGAACACTTGTAGCTCTCTCCCACTAGAACCTCTTCCCAAGACTTAAGTCTCTTTAAAATCTGCTTTTCTTCTGATCATAGAGAAGTTCTTTGCTGTTTTTAATAACCTCTGAACTTTTGTACTGTGAAATTCACTGAACAATGGCTTCAGGCAAAAATTATAAAAAATATGTAATTTTCTGTTATGTATGCTTTATTCCCTCATCTGTCATCCCAGTTGAACTGGGTGCTTGCAGAAGAGGTGCTTTCAGTCCAGAAGTGTCTATAAATCCAGGTGGACAAAATAAGAGGGGAAAAAATGAGGGAAGAACTGAGTGTGGAGTTGCATTGGCAACAGCTGGTGGCCTTGGGTCTCCAGCTGGGAGCTCTGGCCCTCAGGGTAGGCTTTTTGTCAAACATTAAATAATGGAATAGTGGAATAAATAAATAGCGGACTCCAGCTAATCCACTTCTAAAGGATATAGCAGAGGTTTTGTGCAACCCACCATCTCTGCGCTCTGGTACAGCCGGTGCCAGAGCTGATCTGGCCTTTGAAGCAATTATAGTAGAGATAAATTTTGGATGTCTGAGGAAAGTGGGTCCCACAGACACTCTCACCTGTTGCTGCTAGAGCCAGCCTGCACAAATGCAAGGCAGTGCTTTGCCTGGACCATCAGCCAGGTTCCCAGCACTGCCTGGGGAAGCACATGCACAAATTGCTTAGGTTTTTCCCAATCCTCCAAAGCTCCTGAGATTCTCATTTGCTTGAGGGAAATGTGTACCTGCTAGCTGCAGAGCTGGGGGAGCTGTTGGTACTCCATCAGCACAGATGCGAACAGGGATTTGAAAGATTTTTCTTAAGAAAAGGGTGCAGGCACAAACAGCATGAGGAGGGTGAGATGGTGAAGGCTGGCGAGGTATGGTCAGCCACAGAGCTGTGGCTGCAGGGCAGGAGGGAGCGGAGTCAGGCAGGGGAGGACTTGGGACGCTGACCATGGGAGTACTGTCAGCTTGCTGGTGTGAGGCTCCACTATAAAAAGCCCCAGCGTGCAATGCAGACAAGGTTCCCAAGGCAGCGTGATGTTCCTGGGACAGGGGTGCTGGCAGGTGGTATTAGACCCTGGCAATGCTTGGGCACAGGAATATCAAACAGTGTCTACAGTCTGCCCTGGATGTGGGCTGGGAGGAGGGAATAAGTAATGGTATCGAGGCCAAATCCCCTTGTGGACTTTAGTTTTCAGCGTGCTGACTCCAGACACAGGCTGCTGTGAGCAGCTCTAGCTCAAGGATGGGGCTGCTGGGAATACAACAAAAGCATAAATGTGAGATCTCCTTGCTGCAAACCAGGCTGTTGTGGTTTAACCCCAGCTGCTCACTCACCCTGCGTGCCCCCCCTTGCCCTCTGAGGGATAGGGGAGAGAATAGGGGGAAAAAACAAAAAGTAAAATTTGTGGGTTGAGATAAAGACAGTTTAATATGACAGCAAAGGAAGAGAAAATAATAATAATGATAAAATAATACAGAAAATAAGTGATGCACAATGCAGCTGCTCACCACCCACCAACTGATTCCCAGCCAGTTCCCGAGCAGTGGTCGCCACCCCCCGGCCAACTCCCCCCAGTTTATGTACTGAGCATGACGTCCCATGGTATGGAATAGCCCTTTGGCCAGTTTGGGTCAGCTGTCCTGGCTCTGCCCCCCCCCAGCTTCTCGCTGGCAGGGCATGAGAAGCTGAAAAGTCCTTGACTAGTGTAAGCACTGCTCAGCAACAACTAAACCATCAGTGTGTTATCAACATTATTCTTGTGCTAAATCCAAAACACAGCACTGTACCAGCTACTAGGGAGAAAATTAACTCTATCCCAGCTGAAACCAGGACATGGGCCCTGGGTACAGCCTTCAGGAGGTGTTTGGAAAGTATAATACACTTTCACTCTAAGGCAGTGTTTTAAGAAGCTGTGGAGATGTAGAAATGTGGAGGCTTTTCTCTCTCCTAGAAAGTGTGTCTGCAGCCACATGGAATATGGTGCAGTAACCTAGTCCCTGATTTTACCTTTTGAAAAGTGCCCCTAAAAGCTGGCACGCTGCCTATCTAAATTAAACACTTAATGTCATGTATCTCCCAGCTGCAATATTAGACAGAAATCTGAAACCAAGCTATTAGCGTGGAGGACTTTAAAGGCGACAATTCAGGTTTGGCAAACTTGCTGGTACTAAATAAATGCAAGGGAGAAAAATCCCATAAACTTTCTTTTGCAAGCATGGTGCTGAGTTTTCAGAATCCAGGCTGCCATTTGAGGACTAGTTTAAAAGACTTAAACTAACATAAAATCCCATATCTCTCTCAACATGTGAACTATATAGTATTTGGTACTAATTTTTTGTAGTGGAACATGATTGACATTTAAGACCATAAACCCTATTGCCTTTCGAAGGCACTTGTGCTTCTGAGGCATTTTGGGGAGGGATTTTCAAAGACTTTCAGCTTCCCAGCGAGCACTGAAACCAAATCCCAGCTCCAATTGTCATTGCTTTGGAGGGGAAGTGCAAAATCAAAAGCCTTAGCCTGTCTTGAAAAACCTCTGCCTCATCTAAACTACATCAAACAGCCAAATGCCTGATCTGCTTCAGAGGTGGCACGTGACGTGCAACAGACACACAACATGGGGGTCACGCAAATGTGCATCTTTGGTGCTGTGGGGTTCCCTCCTCCCCGCTAAGCATGCCTCTTGCGATGCCAGGCTTGGGATTACTTCTTGATACAAACTACTTCTCAGCCGAAGAGCCATGAGGGCAGATGGCGGGGGACGCAGATGATGTTGGCCTTAAAATGAGTGGCATGTGTCAAGGTCTGCAGCAGCAGGATGGCCCCATGACATATTTCTTACTCATAGCCTAGACGCGCTGGATTGGATTCCCGCTGACACGTAAAGCCCTTTTCCACAGCCCTGGCAGTGCTAAGAGCTGGGACAGCCTAATCTCTTCCTAAAACCCTCCTGTGCTGTAATGCTGACCAAAACCTTGGAGTTTTGCGTGGAAGTGGCAAGCGTGCTGATGTAGGGTCTGTGGCACTCATTGGCATCAGCTCCCTGCCCTTCCCATCTGCCTTCCTGGCATCCTATACAGTGGTACACAGTTTTTTTGGAGGAGGGATAGTCTCTCTAGCACGGTTGTCTAGGGAAACAAGCAAGCACTGTGTGGGCAACGCGTGGCAGCCATACGTGTGTCCCTACTTGCTCATCGGCTTCAGAGATAAATCAGTAAACCTGGAAGATGCAAAACAGTACTTGCAGGTTTTGTGGCTGGGCAGCCTGGCACTGCTCCCAGGCAGGGGACAGCCACATCGCAAACTTGACCTTTTTTTAGCAAGCAGTGGGTCCACATAGGAAAAAGAAATTAGTGGTGCCCAGGCTACAGAAATGCTCCAGTTGTGTTGTACCTTTTCGTACGCGGGAGACTCGAAGGGGACAGAGCAGCCTGTGGGAAGCAGGCTCCTACAGCTCGGTTTGTGCAAGGGCTGGTTGGGCAGCGTGTGATACAGTGGTGTGACGTGTCCCAGTAATCCTGCTATGGAATTGGGTATTAGAGTCTTTAATTCACTTTAAAAGCCCTTCTGTAGCACTAGGGCAGGGCAAAAAGGTCTTAGTCAAAATTAGAATCAGGCTCATTAGATTTTGAGAAAAGTTACCTTGCAAATGACTTTCTACCTAATTTATCTCTGTATTTATTTACTAATTACACAGCTCAGTTTTCTTCAGCCCACGAGCCCAAACCTACTTGTAGAAGGGAGGTTCTGCAAAATGCCCTTAGAGGAAACCCAGTTTGGTACCTGCCCATCAGGGAAAGAGAGAGTTCCTGAGCAAGGGGGATGTTTTCCTGTCAATATAGCATTCAAATTTAGCTTCTGCCACTGCAGGCAATGTGGCATTAAAAGAAGGAGCTTAAGTTATTAAACTGAGCTGCTTTAATCATCCAGTTCAGGGAAATCCATTGCTACAGGAGACCTGAGGATTAATGTATTTTTACCGCAAAGCCAATTCATCTATTCTGATCAGTTAGCGGTTGCTCACTCGTGCATATGAAACTTCATTCTCTGGGTTTGCACTCAATAGTATGGGACCAAATGGAGTTTTATTTGGAGATTGACCCTGTTACCTTGAATCTCATCATTCTGGTAGCTAGTTATGTTATTTTGCTTCTGGTCTTCCTGATCTCCTGTGTGCTCTATGACTGCAGGGGGAAGGATCCCAGCAAGGAATATGCTCCTGAGGTCCCTGCAGACACCCAGCCTCCGATCCGGCTGGTGGTGATGCAGCAGGGCTCCCCCAGCACCTGCTGGGCAAAGGGGCTTGTCTCCGCCTACGAAAACTCCTCTGACCTGCCGGGGAAAAGGACTACTGTTGTGTAAGGGGACCCTGCCTCGGAGCTCTGGTTTCTGCCGATCAGCTTGCCTCGTCTGCTATGTTTACTCTCCGTTTGCAAAAGGATAACGCATTCACAAGGTAAGTTGAGATGCTGATTTATTTGATACGGTGCCATTGCTGAGGGATTCATTTTATGTTCAGCTGTGTTCTGCATTGATATAGGCTTGCAGTCCTGCCTGCCATCCATAAAGAGGCTAATTTCCATTTACGCTGCTGCTGCCTTGCAGTCCACTGGCAGTTGGAAGCAGTGATGCTGTTATCCACTCAGGCACTGAAGAAGGGCCTTGGTTTAATCTTGAGTCATGCTTGGTACCATTATTTTTGCAGGAACACAGTGTTGTTCAAAGCATCCCACCCCTGATGGGCTGAGCCACGCTGCCCTGCAGCCTCGGCACATCTTCCTCAGCCGGCAGAGCGCAAATGACCTTGGTAGGCTGTTTATCTCCAGTAAGAAAAGAAATGCTAAGGATTTTAAAAGGATAGAGATAGTGCCTTTCTGATAGAAGCCAGCTGCTGCTCCCATCAGAATTTAATACTTTCCATGTTGTCTGTAAGCTCCCCAGAGGGCAGTGCCAAGCCTGTCTTGGCACTTATTTTCCATAGGTAGAACACAAGCTCTGCTCTTACAGGGCAGGGTACCCCTTGCCCCACACAAATCCCCTGACAGGATACAATATGCTTCCTGGAAAAGCTGGGTACAATGCCTCCTGCCCAAGGGAAAGCGTGAACCGGGGTAGATTTACCAGTAATGCAATACGTGTGAGTCATCGCTGCCGTCCACCCCACTGAAACAGGAATTTCTGATCCTCTGCAGCAAGTGTGACCTACGTCCTGGCTTTCAATGTGTGTCTCCACGTGTCTGACCCTGCCTCTCACCCCCAAGCCTTCCTTCAGCTGTATCGTGTTCCAGCTGGGCCACATGAAGGCTGTTATTGTATCTCCAGTAAATCTAACTTCATCTGCATCAGCTCCTCTTAGTCTTTCCATAATTTGGAAGCTATGAGCTAAAGGCCTTTTTGGCTAACAAGTTTCTTCCATGTCTTCCTGGTTTGGAGGGAAATGGTTCTTTTGTCCTGGGTGAAGCACAAAGGGACAGAGACAAGGGGGATGTTGATCTTGTAGCCACTGAAGTGTAGATGTTCCCAAGCAGAGCCAGCTCGGGTCCTGCTCTGTCCCCATCAGCCTGGGCTGCAAAACCCACCTGAGAAGACACTGGCCCAGTTGGTCCCTGATGCGTTCTGTGCTGGCAGAGACACTCTGTCACTGCTGGCCAAACCAGCTTTTTAAAACTAATTTGGCTGCAGGGAATTGATGGCTTAAGTTGGTTTGTTCTACCCAGGCATGTTCATGATTGAGCAAAAAGCTGATATCTGTTTTCTGGAATCCTAAAATGGGATGCTTAATGCCAGGTTACTGTGTCTGTCTGGATAGTGCTTGAGTTACTGCGTGTGGTACTTTTTAACTGGTGGATTTTAACTGGTTATAAGGGAAAAATAGCACTGGACTCACACTGTGTCTGTCCTGTATGCTATTTTACATCATCTTAATGTGAAGTACTCGCAGAGTCCTATAGAAAGCTTTAGTAAACATGGTGAGATTTATTACCTGTTGTCCTGGTTTCAGCTGGGATAGAGTTAATTTTCCTCCTAGTAGCTGGTACAGTGCTGTGTTTTGGATTTAGCTGAGAATAACGTTGATAACACACTGATGTTTCTGTTGTTGCTGAGCAGTGCTTATACTAAGTCAAGGACTTTTCAGCTTCCCGTGCTCTGCCAGCGAGGAGGTGCACAAGAAGCTGGGAGGGGGCAGAGCCAGGACAGCTGACCCAAACTGGCCAAAGGGCTATTCCATACCATGGGACGTCATGCTCAGTATATCAACTGGGGGGAGTTGGTCAGGGGGCAGTGACTGCTGCTCGGGGACGGGCTGCGCATCGGTTGGCACGTGGAGAGCGGTTGCATCACTTGTTTTTTCTGGGTTTTGTTCCACTCTCTCTTTTGTTGTTTTCCTTCTCGCTACAATTTCTATTATTATTTTATTTCAATTATTAAGCTGTTCTTATCTCAACCCAGGAGTTTTCTCACTTTTGCTCTTCTGATTTTCTCCCCCATCCCACCAAGGAGGGAGGGAGGGAGTGGCTGGGTGGTGCTTGGTCACTGACTGGGGTTAAACCACGACAGCTGTCTATGTCGGGTGTTATGGATGACTCACTGGATGCAGTGGTCCTAATGCCTTCAGGACAGGCATTTTAAACACTTCCAGAAATAAACTGCAGCAAATTCAAACTACAATTGAGCAAAGCTGTCTGGCTGGATTGCATGGTTTGTACTCCAGCTGGGTAGTAACCGGCTGCCTGTGCTGCAGCCCCAGATGTGCTGATTTATGCATCAGCTGGCAGAGCGTCCTGGCACTGGCAAAGAAATCTCAAGATATGGAGTATCTTTACCTGTATTTTAAAAAACGCAGCCAGAATGGTTAGTGGTTTTTCTTTTGGTTTCTAAATCCATGAGGGTGAACCCAGGCTTTGTTTTCAAGCTGTCCTTTGCACCCCTGTAAGTTACAGATACGCCTGGTTTTGGAAGGAAGCCAGAATTGGAAGGGAAGGCTCCTGAGAGCTGGGGGCTTGAGTAAAACCCTTGATGTGATGAAATTGGTAACAAATCACAAGTTGGTGGCATGATCCTCTGCCACGTATCATACTGAAATAATTATGTTGAATGCCTTGTTTCAGTTATTTAGCACTGAAAAAGTGCCGTTAGTTAACAGCAAGTTGTAGCTGCTTTGGCAAACTTGGCAGTGACTAAGCTGCTGGTATGTTATGGCCAGCGTCACCCACACAGGCCAGCGTTATCTTTCCTTGGGCTCGCCTATCTGCCTTATCTTCAGCTTGTAAGCTCTTTAAAGCTTTTTGTGTGTTTGTATATCATCTAACATGCTAGGAGCCTTCGCGGTGATAAGGGATCCTTGGTGTTAGGGAACAGAAATAATCATCTTTGCTAAGGAGACCTTGGGGGAACTAAAAAGAGCTACAAAATATCAGTGTGGCACAGCTGTTTTCTTTGTTGATGGTTAGATGTCATACAAAATGCCACAATGCCAGCAGAAAAGCTCTGCAGTTCTCGGACGAAGGTCATGTAAATAACATAATGATACCATGACATGTCTGCTGTATCTTTGCCACCGTGTTTGTTTATATAAGTAATCTGTGCAGAGATAGATTTGCAAGGCTATGTTAATAAATACTTTTAGGTAGCTGAAATTCTCCAGGTACGTAGTTTTCTCCAACAGCAAACCTTTTGTGTACACCAACCATAGACTTGAAATTCAATGGCAAAGCTGTTGATTTTTGGCGTGGTCAAGTTTTCTTGCTTAAGCTTTAGGAAGTTGGGCTGTAGTGCTGCAGGCAGGGGAGCAGTCTCTAGGAGCACAGTGTTCCCTTGTAAGGAAATTCATCAGTTGTGATAGAGTCGGTGGACTCTGCCCTGAAACGTGGAGGTAAAAGCAGCAAATGACACTTTCATCCTGATAGTATTTCTAAACAGTGGGTAAAATCCCCTTCCAGAAGATGTGCTGTGGTTTAACCCCAGCCAGCAACTAATCACCACCCAGCCACTCGCTCACTCTCCCCTGGTGGGATGGGGGAGAGAATCGGAAGGGTAAAAGTGAGAAAACTCGTGGGTTGAGATCAAGACAGTTTAATAGGTAAAGCAAAAGCCGTGCGTGCAAGCAAAGCCAAACCAGGAATTCATTCACTCCTTCGCATCGGCAGGCAGGTGTTCAGCCGTCTCCAGGAAAGCAGGGCTCCATCACGCGTAATGGTGACTTGGGAAGACAAACGCCATCACTCCAAACGTCCCCCCCTTCCTCCTTCTTCCCCCAGCTTTATGTGCTGAGCATGACGCCATATGGTGTGGGATATCCCTTGGGTCAGTTGGGGTCAGCTGTCCCGGCTGTGTCCCCTCCCAACTCCTTGTGCACCCCCAGCCTCCTCGCTGGTGGGGTGAGAGGCAGAAAAGGCCTTGACTCAGTGTCAGCACTGCTCAGCAGTAATGAAAACATCCCTGTGTTATCAACACTGTTTCCAGCACAAATCCAAACCGTAGCCCCGTACCAGCTACTGGGAAGAAAATTAACTCTATCTCAGCCAAAACCAACACATTCAAACAACTAAACCATCAGTGTGTTATCAACATTATTCTCATACTAAATCCAAAACACAGCACTGTACCAGCTTCTAGGAAGAAAATTAACTCTATCCCAGCCAAAACCAGGACAAAATGAGACTAAAGTGCCTCAGGACTTTGCTTTCCCAATGAGAATAAAATGGATTTCTTAGTTTTGTCTATACTAGAACAATATTGGTGTATTAAAGCAATCACAGAGCCCTTGGGTATGTACAGAGAATTGCAAGTAATTAAGTCACTGTGAGTGAAATTACTGCTTTGCGGAGGTCTCTGCTACCATGCTTTACTTAATGACTGTGGCAGGATTAATGCACGCAAATGGGCTTTTATCAGGCCAGGCTTGCAGGAAATCACCCTTGAAGCTGTATTCCCTTGACTGCTTGTAGTCCTCTGTTATATCCTTTGCATCACTGTGAGAAAACGGGCACGGATATTCTCATAGCAGTGCAGCTATTTTCCCTAAATTTTTATGGTGTAAAATGCATGTCCCTCCCTGGAGTTCACACGGTATAAAAAGCATCCTGAAAACAGGCTTTGGCTATACCAAACCGAGCCGTGTGGGGGAGTTCTGCGGAGACTGATAATTCCCTTTGACGTATCCGCAGCATCTTGCAAGCCGTGGTCCAGAGCTGGCAGCATGGGGGAAGCGCTGGGATGTTACGCTGTCGAGATCTACAGATACAGTAAAACAGCACTCATGTAGCTCTTTGCACATACTCTGTATCTGGCTCTTCCATCACCGTTCAGTTGATCGTGGTTTTGTGCCTTGCTTAATCTTAACTGTACCTATGTAGACGTGTGTTTTGCCTAGAGGATTAGGTAGTATTTTAAGGCCTGGATATCTAGCATAGAAATACAGTTTTGAAGTAGGTGTCATTTGCAAATGAAGATGATGTTGGTAAAAATTGTGTTAACATTTATTCAGAAACAATGAGAGTTGGAGAGCGTTGGATGGATAGACAAGGATTTAGGAAATACGCTCTGTTCCCAATTCTGCCCTTGGCTTATGGGGCACCGTCGGGCAGCTCATGTTCCCGCTGTGCTTCTCTCCATGTATCTGCTCCGCATTACTTTTCTCTGCTCTTCTGCCCTCTGCACTGAGATTTCTCTCCCTTCTTTGTTTGTGTGGTTCATAAGGGGGTTACTACACAACTGGCACACAGGGTCTGCACTTGAATTTCACTCTATAAACTAATGCCAGTAGGTTCAAAGAAAACAAAATAAAATATCCTCCAACAAAAAATGGGTGGAGCGGAGAAGTCAATGAACAAGCCATGGTAAACCTGGGGAAACCGTGGACATAGAGCCTTAAGACACTTGCTGTGAGTGAGCTGTGGTCATCGTGGCGGTCTGACGATCTGTAGCTCTGTGGTTAGAAGGGAACTGAGTGGTGGTGGGAGGATTTATTGCTGTTCTGCAGGAAGCAGGAATTCAGTCTGCACTGGCTCGCTTTCAGTTGGCTTTAGTGCCCTTTTAAAGTTTTACATTACTGCTTCTGTAAAGCCGTTATTAAAGGGTTTCACAGAAACAACAGGGGAAAAAACCAGATTTCTAGATTTCTCCAACATTAATTTGAGTCAAACGTATCATTAAATTCACTGAAAATACATCTTTCATGTGAGCCTGTTCCACTGTAAATATGCTGTCTAAGCCTGCAGATTTTTTTAAATCCCTAATAAGCCACTACATATGAGTAGAGGATTAGTCCAGAGAGACTAACCCATATTCACAAGGGAGAATTCCTTCCCATGAAGTGAATTTTTTTTTATTTGAAAAGGGATAAACCTTCTCATTTTTTTTATTAGCACATTGTTCTTATGGTGCAAATGCTCATACTCTGATAGTGCTAAGTATAGAAGCACAGTAACGTGTCCAAGTCAACCCCCTTGGCTGTAAGAAGAGCTTAAGAATAGTTTTTACTGCCTAGAACCACATCACCGTGTGTTATCAGCTATTCAGCTTGCGTAATGTTGGCGCTTTGGTGGGAATGCCAAGAGGTAAGAATTGATATTGGGTGTTTAGTTGGAAATACTGTTCTTCCAGCCATGAGCCAATACTACTTCATGCTTAGGGGAGCCTTACAGTCCAGTGTGCCGTCTTTTAGATGGATTAAAAACCGCAAGCCCAAGTCTCATAAGCTACCTTTGTACTTTTTATAGGCAAAGCATTGATCTGTCTCCTGGTCCTGCTCCAGTCCAAATGACTTTGTGAGTCTCCCAAGTGCTTGACTCCCTGTGCTGAATCCGTCCCGTCACACAGGGTCTGAGTGTTGAAAGCAAATGCATGTGTACTGCTGATGTCCCTAAGGGACTTCTGCAGCCTGTACCCGAAATAGTTGCATTTCAGTGGTGGATGAAATGACAGCCAGAGCCGTAGCAAGGATACACACGAGGAAAGTGTGAAGGATGGGGGGGACGTACGCTGGAGTCTGCTGGTGGTTGCTACTGCCCAGGAGGAAAGCAGGTGGACTCCTGGGTCAGCTGGAAGGACTCTGAGGTAGAGATCTGGTCCTTCATGCTTGAGTGATAGCTAAATGAATTGTTTATAAATAAATTGCTCTGACATACACAGCAGAAAACTATCTAACTTAACAAGATAAAATCATACCAGAAATATAAAGAATGGGAAAATTGGAATGGCTGCCATCTCTAGCTTCTCTTCCAACTCCTAGTTTTGTTTCCTCGCTTGCTCCCTCTCGTGTGTGCTGGTTTCCTTGGAGATGCTGCTGCTTAGTTTCCCTCTCTAATAATGACGCTGTTTGACATTAACCTTTCAAAGAGGCATTTCCACCTTAACGTGACAATCCGGGTGCGGTTTTTGGAGGCAGATACTTGTCACGAGGCATCTGAATCCAGCATCTGATCGCTCAACCCAGGCTGCGGATGGGTCAGCCTCTTCCCAGATTTGCAGCAGATGCTCTGTGTGGGCAATGAAACTGTGTGCCCTAGTTTCTCCATATGTTGATGGCAGTAATAATTGTTATGCAATTGGGGTGTTGGCTTGATTTAATTAATAGTTATGAAGGAACATGAGCTCCTTTTACAGGCGGTGCTACAGAGATATTGTTAATTATGAATGATTATATATTTGTGTCTCTTCCTGAGTGCATAGGAGACTTGGACATATTGTTTAAGCACCCACATTTCACACTCCTTCAGTATTGAAGCTTATTGGGCCTTCAGGATAGCTCTTTATTACCCTAAAAATACACTGAACTTAACTGCTATTGACTTTAGCATGAGCAAAGAATATAGGCTTAGCATCCACTTCTGTCTGTATTAATGATATTGCCTAAATCATCAATATTTTCATGTAATTTCATTAGGTAATATTGTTGATGTTCTCTTTTTAGCCCAACCACTTCTTTTAAATAAAACAAATGTACAAATTCAGGCCAATTCTGGGTCTAAACCTTGCAAGAAAAAGGGGAGGGGAGGCAGCAATCGGGCACATCCTTCCACCTATGCCTTCTTCAAATGACACAACAGAGCCCCTGAAGTTCTGAGGGATTAATGTGAGTTGCCTGAAGCTTATTGCTGGAAACTGGGCATTCATAAATCAAATCTAATAAGCATAAGAAATGTGGATTGAAAAAAAGATCTGTGAGCAGCAGCACTTGATTTAATGTCTGCATGTGCCACGTTCATTGGGTACAGCCACTGTACCACCTACCCCCCCAACAAAAAAAAAGACAGTGATTGATGGAAGCATATTAATAGTGCTTATTACAGGTGATTTCTTTCCTATTCTCTGCATGTTCTTCCCCTCTTAGGAACATACAGCAGGGGGGTTGGACTAGATGACCTTTAGAGGTCCCTTCCAACCCAAACTATTCTATGATTCTATATTAAGCACAGACTTGACAGAAGCCATGTACTTGTTTCCTCAAAAACAGGGAACCTATTTGTTTTCCTTCCAAAAGAAGAGAAGACAGCAGCAGCCTTGGCTTGCTAGAGGACACACACTTCACCTTTCCTGAGCCTGAAGGACACGTCCCTTAGCAGAGAGAAAGGATCTGTCTGAAGTTCAGTTGGTTCCATGCTCAGGGCAGCGCAGGGATGTGGTTTGCTATCTACACGGCTCGTGGCAACGTTTCCATTGAGTCATTTCCCATCAGCCACCAACAGCTTTGCAATTCCCAGCCCTCCAGGCAAAGCACGCAGGTTACAATGGCAGATAAGGTGTGAACCCAGGGACACCGGAGGAAAAGAAAAGCTTTTTACTGAGACAGGAATAGCATTTTATCACTTCTCAGAGCATTGGTTTTAGACCAGGTTTACACTGGAACCAGGGTGGTTTAATAATGGGTGAGTGCTTTTATTACTAGCAAAAACTCCGATGCAGACACAATTACACCAAGAAAAAGTAATTTGACAATAAGCCTTATTTTGCTTGCCGAAACTACATGTACTAACTTGGCAAATAACCTCCTTAATTAATTGAAGCTCTGTTTACAGTTGATGGAGAGAGCTTGTAGGGACATGTCATCAAGTCTTCTCTAGTGCAGACAAGGCTCTATAAAGCTGCATTTTTATTTATATACCTCTGCAGAACTGAAAGTCAGGGCAGCACTTGTGAAGCCAAGTGTTTTGTCCCTGGGGTATTGAATAGAAGGCAAATCTTTGGCATCGGGAGGCTTTGTGTTTGTTTTGGGAAGGAGAGCTGGCAGGGATCCCAGTGCTAACTCTGAACATCTGAGGAAAAAGCTGGCTGGAAAGAATTATGTTGTGACGCAGACAGGGGAAAGCCAGGATATTTGAAGCCAGGACAGAGACTCCTACCTTAACTCATTCTGGCATGGAAAAAATAATTTTGAAGTGTTAACACCACATCCTTGGGACACGTATTTACGAAACAGACTGGTGTTTGAGTTCCTTGGGAGGATGGAGGTTTTTACCAATTTGTTGTGGTAGAGGTTAGAGAACTGCTTGGACAAGTGGGAGCTTTAAGCCATAACTGGAGGAGAAGGTACGGCTCATCATTGTCAAGTCTGCATGTTTTTGCAACTGTCTTGTCCTCCCAGGCCAAATAACCTGCCACAGGCTGCTCTCCTGCTATTACCCCTATAGAGTTGAAGGGACAAAGGACCTGTTTTCTTTCTCTCCAACTAACTTTGTCTCGCCAGCTTTGCGATATGGCAGATCCCGGGGGTTCCCTCCTCTTGTGATTTTGCGTTCTCAGTATTACAAAAGTCCATCTGCTTCTTGGGGTGACAGTTAAATTGCCATTAGGAGGATGTAACATACTATCATGGGCTGGTTAATGGGAAATGGTTTTGCAGATGGACTCGATGCTCTTCCCCTTTTGCAAACAGAAAATGCTTTGCTTACTTCATCTGCTTAAGGTGAATGCGTGGTTTTATTTTGCTGCCTATTTGCCCTGTTAGTGTGCCATGGAAAAGAGGTTCCCCCAGCCTGGCGTATAGCATCCGAGAGGAGCGGGCAGCGGTGTTTATGGCAAGAGGGCAAAGAAACGTTCCAGCACTGGAGGGCCTCAGCGGTGCCTGTTAAAGCTTCCCCCCAAAGGTTACCAAAGCCTGTCCCACAGGGCAGAGCTTCAAAGCTGGGTGACGCTGCAGGGCCGCCGTTTCCTGTTTTGTTTAACAGCTGCTTGGGAGGAGGCGGGTTGTGACCGCTGTTTGTCTGTGCCCTCTCTGCTGGGAAGCGCACAGGGTAACCTGGAGTAACAGACGTTAGAGAAGCCAGATCGTTTCCATTTTTTTAGAGCAGAAGTCAAGGCATACTTACTGGATGAAAAGGATGAAGGAAAATGGCTGAAGGCCAGGCTGTGCCCTCATCGCACACGGGTGAAGCACCTCTCTTTGCTTCTACACTTAGCAAAGTCTTGCTCTTACCTGGACTGGACCAGGTCCAGTTTTTTGCTATTACTTGCTTTCCAGGCAGGTGTACAGCAGCACTCTCACCTGTCTGCCATGCAAAGGGCACCCCTTGATCTCCAGGTACTTCCCATCCCATGCAGAGAGGTGGAGTGAAAGCTGGATCTCGGCAGCCACCTGCACTTGCTCGGAGGCCAGACCCTGGAGGATGTGCACCTGGACCCCGCTAGGACTGCAGCAATGCATGTCCTGAGCAGGGCCAGCTGGGACGTGTGCTGCCAGCGGCACGGCTCCGAGTTGTGCAGTGCGTAACAATGCTGCAAGCGCGGGGCAGCTTCCTGTCACCGCATCCTGTTCGGCGCAGGGCTTGAAAGCATCCTCTTGTGTCAGAAGCATTTTACCACTCTCATTTGATTGAAGTGTTACCCTGCCAGATTAGCTCTGCTCCTACAGGGCACCAGCTTTTCTATCTTAACAGATAAACATCTGCCAGCCAGATCACGTCCGTCTCGAACTCACAGAATAACCCACCAGAAGGCAACAGGGGCTCAGATAAGCTCTGAGTTCAAAGGGGCACTTTGGGCTTAAAACTCGCAGTGTGCCTGATCGTGACTTTAATCTGGGGTGGGAACAGCAAGTGCCCAAGATGACTGGAGCAGGGCAAGGCTGCCACACCTCAGAGAGAGAAATAGGTTTGTAGGTACAGCCCTGGCTGCTGGCATGGCGCAGGCTCCTGCAAGGGGCATGTGGCAAAGTCAGAGAATGCTTCAATGTTTTGCCATGGATTTAAAAAATTGAAACAATCATAAAGCATATCTCCTAATAAAAGATAATATAGAAAGAAAAGCAACTATATCAGCTTCTTTGGTTGTTATACCCATATTAATGTATAATGCATGCATATACCTACATAGGCAGAGATGTATGTCTTTGTGCACATAATTACAGGTTGTCGTATAAAGATTGCAGGTGCTTCTATTTTAACCCTGTATTACAGTATCTTGAATTCAATACAGAAGTCACCCCAGCTTGATTCTCATTCTTCACTTCACCTCGGATCACCCTCTTTCTCTTCTCCAGAAGCTCATGGGATAGGGCAGATGATTTGACAGTCAACTGCATAAAGCAACTACTGTCCTAAGCGTCATCTTTCCAGAAAGCGTGTTCTGGGATACAGGTACAGCCCACCGTGTGCACTTTGTGTCTCCCCACAAATCATTGGTCTTTCCATGCTCCGGTTTTTGGATTTGCAGGGGCCAGATTCTGCTGCCTGGGACTTGGGCGTGGACCTGGACTGGCTCCAAAGCCGGCAGGCTGTGCTCTGCTCTCCCCTTCCCCGCTGTGGGCAAGAGGTTACTCGAGGTAATTCAATGGGATTTCAGTGGAAATACCCAGGGGTGACAGTGCAAGTGCCACACAGGAGAGAAGGTCCAAATTTGCATGGGTACAACCACGATTAACATTTTGCTTCAGAGCCTGCGGCAAGATGCGATTTGGCTGCTGGACGTGCCGCCTGAGCGTTTCTGCCATCCGTCTCCGGTTACAGGTCGAGTGGCTCGCTGGCTGTCCGTTTTCGCACTCCCTTTGTTGCTCTTCGTACAACAACATGACCACTAATTGCTCCAGCTAATTAACTGTTAAAAGACAGTGTCTTGGTCCTCAGACCAACCCATGGATTTGAGGAAAGCCTTCCTGAGAAGCAAAGGCAGTTACAGTTATGAACACCCTAAAACCATGTCATTAAGGCATGCACCTGGGAGACACAGCACTTCACTTGTTTTTCTTTTGAGGGCCTTGAGCAATGTTTTTCTTAGTCATCAGTCAGGATGCTTCGTAGTGGACAGATGGTGTTTTTCAAGTGGAGATGGGATGAATGATTTGTTTCAATTTGAACTAAAATAATTTGTCTAATCAGACTGTCTTCCTCTGATGTCTATCCATGAAATACAAACTACAAAGTGGCAAGCAACAGCTCTGGGCTTAAAACTTGAGTCCCTTCTTAAGAGACTGAGTGTCCCGTTCAGCAGAGATTTCAGCAGAAAAACCTGGGTTCCCAGGGTTTTCTTGCATTACTTCAGGTTTGGTGCAATAACAAAAATAGCCGCTTTGCTTCTTTTGAAGACTTTAGTATCTGGCGAAGCACCTCTTTCTCTGAGTAGCTTTGTACCTTCAGAACTGGGGTCCTATGGATGTAACCCCCACAAAACCTCCTGTGCAGAGAGGATGTGTAATGCTACCGATACAGCGGTTCTGGCTGCTCCTTACCCAGCCAGGGCCAGCTGCTGGTAACAAGACCCTTGTTTTTGTTGACCCAAGATCTCATTTCTGGCAGACCTATACAATGACCCGTGCATCACAGAAGGCAGACTTTTACACAAGCCATAAATCATCAGGTCTTTTCTTTCACTACCTTTTGCATATAAGGTAATAGCAGTCCTACTTTCTTTTGACAGTGCAGTAATTTATCATTTGACAGTGGCTTTAATGAAAACCCTGCTGTTCTTCTCACTAGAATCTGAGAATCGACATTACAAAGAAGTCCTTCCTTGACCTTTCCCTCTTGGCCACTCCTGGAAATTAGAGTGTCTTCATTTTAATGAGCTCAGAGGATTGGGGAGTTGCAAGAAAAAAAATCAGCTTCAAAAATACCTAGCCTCCTCTTGCGAATATGTCAGGACATGTTTTTAGATACAGAGCTCTCTTACCTGAACAGGCTTGTGCTCTCCTTATTCTGTGACTTCTCCAGCTGAGCTATTTCTTGGCTCCAGCCTATGGTTTATGATGCAAGGCCATGTTTACTTTGCGTGAGGTATGTTGCAACATATAGACCAGCTCTTCAGCTGGTATAAAACACCCGTCTTCGCTTCCTTTCTGTCAGTTCTGCAGTCAAATCTAGGTGGCAAACCATGGGTGACCTGTCTTTGTGTGTGTAGACATACATATATATAAACACGCACACACTTGCAATATATATATATACATCTTTGCAAGGCTTCCAGGAGCTGCGACTAAACTGACAGCGCAATCATACGAGCAAAATTGAAGACAATGCACTAAATGGAAATGACAGTAAGAACAGACCGAGGTCAGGAGATGCTGATTTCAGGGCTTTCCTCTTTCCCAAGGGTAGACGGAGGGGTCCCTGGGGCTGCTCGATTCCCTCCCTGTGGGTCCGTTCCTTGGCCGCGTGGGCTCTGAACTGTGCCCACATGCAGGGCTAAACCGTGGGTGATACGGAGACAGAGCCCAGCACCTGCAAGTGCTGCCGGTCTGCAGTCCC
This sequence comes from Aptenodytes patagonicus, assembly GCF_965638725.1. NCBI lineage: Eukaryota > Metazoa > Chordata > Aves > Sphenisciformes > Spheniscidae > Aptenodytes > Aptenodytes patagonicus. The sequence goes on along the minus strand of NC_134964.1, from coordinate 2,559,811 downwards.
GTGCTCACACTGTCTGGGATGTGACGGCTTCTTCAGGGCCAGGCGACTGCTGCTTTTCTAGGAGTGATGGTTTGTGACTAAGTACCCCCTGGCTGCAGGAGTTTGTAAAGGAAAACAAAGTATTTGTCAGTGGCTGAAAAACTCAGCTGGATGGGTTTTTTTTACCAAAAAGTTTCAAAACTGGCCAGGTATCTTGTTGCCTTTCGGGATATTGAAAACTTTCCTTATTTTACCTTTTTTGTTGGGTGAGATGATTTCTTCCAGAACTAGTGTTCTGGGGTCAATCATAGATTTCAAGACCAAGCTCATGGCTGTGGAAACACTCCTCCTCTCTTTTACCAACCTGAGTGCCTGACTAGAAATCCAGTCCGCTTTCACGGTCAGGGCAGAGGGATGGGCACCTCCAGAGGAAATTCGGATCTTAGTTGGATTTTGCCTCTTCCAAGAGAAAGCTGAAGGTGACGAGGCACTTCATTTGGATGCTTAAGGTTCAGCGGGAAGAACACAGGTTTGGTCTCTACTGTAGGTTTTGGGTTCTAGTCCTGGAGGTGGTGTGAGCACAGCTGTGTAGAAGATCCACTGCAGCTCCGTGTCTTAGAAAATGTTTGCTGTGTGAACTATACATTGGAATTTGTATAGGTTTGGATGTTGTGTAAATAATAGTCTTTTGTTATAGTCTTTGACATCACGCTATCTTGCATACGTATTTATTTAGTAGCAAGACGGAAAGCTTGGAAGAGAACCATATTTACAAAGGGTTGTAATGGCAAATGTTTCCTTCTCGTGTCAATGTGCAGCACATAACGGAAGCCAATATATAATTGAGAATCTGTAGGAAAGGTAATTTATTCTATCACATACACACAAAAAACAGTATGGCTCTATATTTGCAGAGTTTATTAGCACAAATAACGGTGAAGTGAACAAAAAATAAACCATAGCGAACGTAAAATAAACCATACTGAAATATGGGAGAAGTGCCATTAAACCTTTCCTTGCTGCTGCTTCAGTGCATTTATCCAGCATTAGCGCTGAGCACTCCCAAACCAGGACTGAACAGTTCAGCTACAAGGAGAGCCAAGGAGGAAAAGATAGCAATTATTGTTTATGAATTCAGGGTAAAATCTGGATGGAGCAGCCGTATGTAAACGTGGACGTTGCTATATGAAAGGATGAATGTGCATATATAAAATTCCCTTAGGCCTTAAATCACAACAGGAGTCTTGTAGTGATGCTGCACCAGGACGGGATTGCTCCGCACAGAGCAGGACCCGCCATTAGCCAAGGCGTTCTTTGATTAAGGATGGCTTTAGCCTATGCTGGTTTTAGCCCATTTTTAATAACAAAAAAGAAGAGCTTCACTACCTCACCTGCAGGGCAGCAGAAGACAGGGCTCACGCCTTCAATGCTGCCTGAAGTCCCAGCATAAGAAAAGTGACTGCAATTTCCTTGATCGTGTCAAAAAGAGTTTGCCATAGCTGAGTTTCTGACTGTGGCCTCTCTGGAGAGCCGGGTGTTATTTTTCCAAGTGGGATGGTTAATAGATACCAGCTTTGCCACTATAAAATGAGGAAAACAGCTGCAGTTTTTACAGTCAGGTAGCTAAGCATGGTCATCCCTGAGTAAGACTATTGTGTTACGCTCACCTAGCTGTGGCGCAGTAAAAATTATACACGCCTCGTCTCCCCAGGGATTTTACAGCTATGGAGCTGAGGCACATTAATTACCCTGCCGTCAAAACAAACCATTCTCCTGAGCTGAGGACAAAGCCGCTGCTTGGAGCTGGCCTCAGGAGCTGGAATCACAGGGGCTACGTGAGGTCAGGGCTGGAGGTGAGCTGGCAGAGCTCCTCGGGGCAGGCATGCAGAGTGGCTGCCCGCATTCCCACGTGCTTAGCTCAAGCTCAGGCTATGTCCCCTGCTATCATGCCCATTTTTGACAACAAAAAAGAGCAGCTTTTCCACCTCCTCTGTGTGAACATTGCAGGAAGGATGGGCATTGTCCCATTCCCCTCCAAGCTGGGAACTCTCTCCAGCATGCAAAAATTTCCAGTTGGTGTAGACACACCATAGCCCATGCTGCGACCAGCCCTTTTTCAGCAGCCGGGTGCACAGTGTGGGGGGTGCGTGGTGTCAGAGTGGCAATCCCTGCTGGGGGCCCATCCTCACAAAGCTTCAAAACCAGTAGCAGACGACTGGGACAGTCCCTCACAGGCTGATTAGTCCTTCACGATGCTAAGACTGAAGCGCCGATGAGCAGAGCTGGTGTCTTCATGATGCTGTTCTCCAGCCCTCCTCCATCAAACCCTAGTTGCAGTGGGTAAATTGTGACCGAAACAGAGACTCTGAACTGCTTGGTTTGTGGTTTTACATTTCGGTATAAAAAGCCGGATTTGGGATGTAAAGCTGTGCAGCTAATCAGCCAGAGTAAGGGTCCAGAGAGCAGCCCTGGCTTATGCTGGCTGCACTGGAGTCACAGCTCTCGAGACCGGCTGGGGATCTGCCCTTGAAGCTGAGCAGAACTGCTGGTTCATTCCCGTCGTGCCACGTTTGGTGTTGAGTGCAGGACTGCTTTTGGAGGCAGGCACGTTTATCACCTGCGGCAAAGTTTAATGGAGAGCCAACCTTTTTGGCAGCTTTTTACTGCAGGGAGGGGAGAGGGTTTATGTGAACAGGATTTGTGAAGGCGGTTGTACAAATATTTGTTCTCTGCTCCTTAGCAGCAAAGGGATGAGTACAAACAACATCTCCATTTAAGGTCCCGCTCACTTGTTACAAAAGGCTTGATCCAATTTTGGTTTTGTTATGGACCTCCAGGTCATTTCATAGGTTGTGCAACGTGTAGCTCAGCCCCTGCTCCATAGCACTGAATAGAGGCAAGAGTCTTGACAGAGCGATGCTGCAACGATGGAAATCCTCCTGCACAGGGAAGAGCTTTGGTCTGGGTCGTGGCTGTAAAAAGGGCACCTTTGGGATCCTCAGTCACTAGTACAATTCCATCTATACCTAGTTATCGCAAGCATCCATCTGCACCCCGTGAACGCAGGATCTAGCCACAAGCACCCAAGCAACAGCATACCCAGTGCAGGTGGTTATTTACCCAATGAGACTTGGCTGCTCCAGGCAGTTCTCTCTCCTGCAGTCACTGCATCAGAAGATACTGTTCTTACTGTATGAAGAAAAAAATTTCTAGAGAGAAAAAAATTCACAGGAAAAATTTTAGCGTGCAGATTCAGCGCACAAGTTAGATTAGGACTGTTCTGCAAATGACCCAGGATCAGATCGGGTTATCAAGACTGCAGTTTATAAGACCTCTCCCTCCCAGTTTGGGTTAAACCTTAGGCCACGTACTGAAAAGTAAAGAGAAAATGAAATACTGAATAGCTGCTCCCAAAGTGAATGTAGTGTGTGTACGTAGTATCCAGTGTGTGATTTTTGCTACAGGGAAAATACTGTTTGATTATGGCATTAAATTCTGTGCCATATCAGACATATACAGAAAGACTAAGCTAGAGTTGACTTTAATTCTGGTGCTCCCTAATGTTAAGGCCTTTAATTTTGCAACTTTAGTACTACCCTCTTATGCTGTAGGTGGAGGGATTTTGTGCTTAAAAATGTTTATTTTTAAACCACCCCTTGTGTGGTGGAGCACAGGTCTCTGCTGTGCCTGTAGGAAAACTGTAATAAAAATAACAATTTGAACAAACTATCTTGGATGATTCCAAAAACATTTAGCCTTAATTTCCTTTTGTGATTTCACATCGGACTTATATCATCACTGTAATTTGATATTAATATTTTTGAAGTACAGGAACGTTTCTGGCAGTTGTTTTTAGTAGTTCCCCATTAATGTCTACTTAACTGGAGACAGAGAGTCAAGCACACATTTAATTATGGAGATGTCTGCATGACAGCACAGAATCTCAAACAAAAAAGAAACACACTTTTAATATGAATAATCTGGAGATTTAAAAGTATCAGCCATCTTTAAATAGCAATATACTGATGACTAAAGCAGCACTAACGTCTGTTGCACTACACAGCCTGTAGTTTAACAACCGTTTATTTTAACCTTCTACGTCGCAGGCGTGCAAGTGGAGCCAGAGCACACCCTTCGGTTTGGATGGGATTGATGTAACTGCCCAAAGGTTGGGCCTCTGCTCCCCGAAACTCTAGAGCAAGAGGAGAGAGACGGGCTCCTCCAGAGCATCACCCGTCCTCTGCTGAGGAATCTCGAAGGAGATTCCCTCCTTTTAGTCTTGAAGGACACTAAAGATCTTTTATATAGTTAGCGTTAGTTCAAATGTACCCGATACAGCTCTACTGCCAAAATATGGGAATTTGGATTTCCACTGAAAAACTGAAATGTGCCTTAGAAAACTGATACACACTTTTGTCATTTTCACCGAAACCTCTGCAGAGCGTTTTCCCAGTGCCAAGGGAGCTAAGAGCTTTGGAGTTCTTTTCCACAGTTGAAAAAACCTAGTATTTAGGTAAAATACTATTACAAGACTCCAGTAAAATGACAAAGAATTGGTAGCAATTCAGGAACCGACATTCCTATTTGTATTAGATGTGAGGCTGTTTGAAATGAGCCATGTACAGTCGATAACAGCAGTGCAGGGCACAGTTGCCAGCAAGGGGCCAGCCGAGGGCACGGGCAGATGCCACCGCGGTGGTTAGCTGTGTGACATGTACCGCCGGCCACGCGACAGGCGAGCAGCAGCATGCCTTCCCTATCCTCGCTCTCACACTGGGGCTGTAACTCACCCTGTAATTTATAAAATCGATCCTGCTAAAAACAAACAGAAAGGAGGAGAGTGGTGTGACCTCAGCCAGGAGGAATGGTCCAAGCACAGCACAGAATTCCCGGGCTTTGATCTGCTGCCAGTGCTGCGTCCTGGCCACTGGGGAAGCTACTGAGGAAACAGATTTTGAAAGCGTGGCCTTCCTCCAAGGCTCTGGGTTCCATTCCCAAAAATGTGGCCTTGCAATTTTTCATCCACGAGCTACAGATAAGAAGGCTGTGATGTCCAGTGCAGCAGAACAAGGTAAGCCCCGGTGAGGATTCCCGTTCCTCTCTTTGGATAACCAGAAGCAGCTCAGAAGTGACAGCCCTGGGGAAGAAGCAGTTTCTGAAAAGCCATGCTCTGTACACACAGACATCTCTATTTCAGCTCTTCATCAGGCACATTGTCTATTTGTTGATTCTGTTAAGCCAATTTATCTTCTTGTAAGCATTGCTAGCTGAGCCTCAAGACCCAGGAATCTGGTGGACAGGAATTTGCTGTCTGAGGGTCGAGTCTTGAAAAACAGCTTGAGGGACTCCTGTGCCCCTCTGGATTGTTGTTTATCCACTCACTGTCCAACTGGCTCCTAAAAACCTCCCAATTAGTAGGTTTGTTTCCCTTTAGGCCTTCCAGCAGTTACACGATGGGTCAGAGTCTCATGGGTGTAAGTCCAATCACTCAGTTACATCACTGGAACGCTGTAGACTTTCATCCATCACAACAGAAAGGGAAGTCAGGTCAGAGTCTGTCTGAAAACTTGTCCCTTCCACCAAAGATAACACCATTTATAACTCTATCTCAGGGGCGGGGTGAAAATTAACTGGATGCTGGAGGCAAGGCCTCACAAAGGTTGCTAATAGCAGCAACATTCGTTTGCCAGCCGAGTAGACAAATTTGCACTGGAATCAAACCTCTTGATGCCACTGTCTCTTGCAAGTCCTCTAACCTCGCAGCAACTTGGCCTGTCCACCAGTAATTAAATGGTACATGCCAAGAGTTTCCTATCGTCCAGAAGGGACATCATGAAACTGAACTCCTTTTGCTCTTTATAACATACCACAATCAAGAGAAAGAGTGTTTGCATTTTTGTCCTTGAATACCATAAGTTATTTATGCAGAAACACTGGGAAAAAAGTCTCTCAACATATCAGGGGAATTGCAAGTTAGACAATCACCCGGCTCTTGTCCCTGCCAGCCCCTCTGCCCCCTCTTTCCAAGGCTAACAAGCGTTATTTAGATTGGGAGATATGGCAGGGTCAGTATGTCTGATGTTTGTTGGGCTTCAGTAAAGAAAATATTCATTTTGCTTCTGAGTTTCATTTGCAAGCAATAGAGAAAAATGGATTCATATTATTACTAAGTCTGTTTACAAAACCTCGAAGACCTGAGATAATGCTGTGCATTGGAGTATAGATGTTTTCTCCCTTTCCACGCGTATTTAAGGAACTTAAAAAAAATAAAACTAACCAGCTGTCAGCAAGATGCTTTGTGAGAAAGCCCCAAGCGTTGCTGGCAGGAAGGGCGAAGTGAGCTCACGGGCTGCCTGGCTCCTGGGCTCCGAGCAGCCCCTGCCAGTGAGGCTGAGCCCCGGTGCGAGCCGGTGTTTCATGACCCGCGCAGGGCAGTCGGGCACCTCTTCAATTCAGCTGACTTCCACTCACCTTGATCTTTATCTCCTGTATTTGTTTATTTCTAAACTATTGAAAAAACGAGGTACCATTTTAAGCTAAAATACAATAATAAAAAATAATATAATACAAGCAAACTTATCTTAAAAATCTCAAAATGGGAGACTATCCAATCAGAGTGAAGTTTCAACCATTTAACCACTGACAAGAAATCAATTTGTTTTCTTTTGCTAAATATGTTTAAAATCTCTAAGCAGCCCAAATGGGATGTGGAAATCATTTCCTCTCAGATGACAAACGACGGGCTAAATTCCACCCCCTCTGTTCACTTTAGGCTTGACCTAGAGCTGATAGGAAACAATGAGAGTCTTTCCGTTAACTTAAATGGATTTTATGTCAGACCCATTAAGTAACAGCTTATTTCACTTCATTGATTGTGATGTCAAAAATGAGGTATTAAGAGTGATTATGGATGGCAGACACGTTCACAGAGCAAAAACCCAATGGTGGGAAAAAAAAAGGAGTGTAAAAGTTTTTGTGTGTTGATGTCATAAACATTGATTAAAGATGGTCCGCTTTGCCGGTGGAAAGGGATTTAAATATGGAACTGGTTTATTCTGGCTTTGGTATAAGTATGAACATTTTTCATTTACTTTTGAAAAGACAAAAATGTGTGGATATTGCGGCCAAATTTGTTCTGCATGGGTAACGCGTTGCTAAAAAAACCTTCAAAAGCCTCCACTTTTGGAGGCTTAGCATGGATGCCAAAATCCAACATCTGCAAGAGGACAATTAATGCTTTTTTTTTTCCCAAGAGTGGGGTGCAGCTGGTGGTGACGCTTTTCTTTGCAGGTCACAATAATGAGACCCCATCAGTGCAACTGGAGGATCGGGTGGGAGACTTGGTCTCCTAGATCTGCTGACACTGAAAGTACATATTGTTATTATACAGTTAGAGTCATTCTTTATTCTCTACTACGGGACTCTCTAGGACTAGAGGACTCTCTAGTCCTCTACTAGGACTTCCTAAAGGCAGGCTACAGCACAGAATCTCATGACTCTATTATCCCTTTGGTTTAAGAAACTGAACTGTGATTTTTCAGGGGTTCTTGACAGTACGGTCCAAACTGAACCTGAAGACGATGGCAGCTGCTTAGGTCCCGAGTCAGGTTGTCCTGATTTGGCCTTTTGTATAAAATTCTCTTTATGAGTGAATTTTACCTTTATATGGCTTTTTAATAAACTCCCACTTGCCTGTTGGCTTAAATTACATACTGATTTCTGTTGGAGGAACTGATAGGTATTCCAAGGGCTAAGGGCCACTCGACCATAACCAGCAGGTTAAAATCCCTGATCATCTTTTTTATGGTGCAATTACTAAAAGCCAAAAACCCCTGACATTTGTTATTTCTAAACAAGCCTTCAATTCTGGTACCTTTATGACTAAAGCTTCTCAAAGGAAATACTACAGAATCAATACCTGAAAGCAGGATATTTCTGCATTTTTTGAAGTACAAGTTCTCCGCAGTCATTAACAGACTTGATTCATCTGATGACTCAGAATTTGTGCAGCTGGTCCAAGGCCAGCACGGAGACTGACAAGTGCTGCCTTTCTCTCCTCCTCCTCTAAAGATGGATCTTGTCTCAGTTCGACAAAGCACCTCCTGCCCTTGTGTCAACTTCTTCATCTAAGGAGAAGGTTGAATGTATAACATGCAACAAGGAGGAATTTGATTTTTCACTCCAGCAGAAAGTTCTCTTTGTAACAAATAAATCAGTGTGATCCTGCTAGAAAATGTTACTGATTGAAATACATGTGAGGTACATCATGAATCCGGATGAACCCAAGTTTGCTAATCAAAAAAGGAAAAAATATCAGTGTTTTTGAAACAGTCTCAACAACTGGTATATTAGAAGCTGTGCTTTTAGGACCAAGTATGCCATGGGATCTTAGCAACTTTCAAAAAAAGACCTTTTTATATTTTCCTTTGTTTGAAAAGATAGATGAATATAAAATTTGATCTTCTTTGGTTTTCTCAATATGCATTTTGAAATCTATGTAATGTTGTTTACTACCGGAAATGCAACACGTGGCAGGACTATTAGTTGATACACAGACCAAATGACTGCAAATTAATGTTTCTCCATTATTTTCCTGGAGATGCAATTAAACTTCATTAGTCACATAGATAATCAAATTATAATTTTATGTCTGTCTCTTGTTTAGGAGCTTAACTCTCATTTATTTGAAGTCCCTAAATCAGTGAACAACCAACATACATTCTCTCTCTGCATTTTGGTTTAAGTTTTCTAAACAATCAGAGCTTACATTTGCTACGACATATTTAGGGTTTATTTTTATTATAAAATTCCAGACTCACACCAAATGTTAAAATGTTAATAATTCAGCCATTGCTTTCAAAGGGGTTCAATGGCTCACTTCACAGATGATTTAAATAGCCAAATAACTTTAAAACATCACTCTCTTCTGAGAGTTTGTAGCTACACTACTCGTTTCCCATTAATTGCTCTCATATTAAAGATTCCTGTTGGCTTGAAGTACCTTTGTATTATTTCCCAAGGTAACTGTTTATTGTCCCCACAAAATCTTGTGGGTTTGTGCCATGAAAAATACACTTTTCTCAGAAATACTGACAAAAGAGAAACCTTCAGCAGAACTTGACATTCCATTATCTAGTCTAATACAAGGCACATCCCTCTAAAATCACTTGTTTTACTTGCAGTAAGTCTTCTCTATTATATTACTCGGTAATGCTGTAATCCCGTTTCAGGTTTAATGCTGGCAGCAGGACGCTGTGACATCAGGTAAATGTTCATGTTTCAACGTTTTCACTGCAAGTGGCTGTATATGCCAAGGAGCCAGCCCTTCTTAG